>NC_072395.2:52354168-52968454 GCF_028885625.2 Pongo pygmaeus
AAGAAATGTTCTAATGATTAGTGAATGTTATTCATACTTACTAGCTACTATTAGTTAGTATTAGTTGCTACTATAATTGTTATTTATTAGTTACTGTTAATGAATATTAATTAGGATTTCAGTTATAATTATTAGTTACTATAATTATTAGCTAATATTATTTAGTAGATCGGGGTCTATGATCAGTATGTGTGAGAAGAACTTTCCAGAACCACATCATGGGAGAATTTCTGCCTTAGCCATAAGAATGAGAATTGATTATCCCCACGGCGTCAGTGCTAATGATTTTTCATGGGTAGAGAAATTTCACTCAAAAGCTTCTTGGCAGGAAAACCCCAGAGTGGCTTCTTGTGCCCATGCTACTGTGTGGCAGTCAGTCTGCCAAGCCTTTCCTACTTATTTCTTCAGCCTGTACATTTAAAAAATAGATTCTTGCCTGACACCCCATCAGTAAGGGCATTCTGACTTCGGTTGAATGAAATAGATGAGAAAGGAAAAGCAAATTGTAATCTCCTTATGAGGAATTAAATACATGCAGCTGTGGCTGCATCTCAATTTTAATAGTTGACTTCAAAGAGCTGTGGCACATTTTACCACGTTCTGGACGGATTTGGGTTAAGAGACCCTGGGGAGCAGGAGAGGGCACGTGACTTCTTCTAGGACCCTCCTCTCTTTCAGAAGGCCACAGTGGGGCAGGGGGGACAAAGGGAGAGAGGACAGTCCCTGCTGTCTCCAAGATGCACAGCCCCGGGAACCGATCTTTAAGGACAGACCCTCATAGTGGCTCTTGGGCTTCTCAGTCCTTTCTCCATCTTGATTGACAAAGTAAATATCATGGGAAAAATATGACTCTTGAATTAGATCGTTGAGTGTCATTCTTGAAAAATTCATTCATTTATTGGAGCCTCAGCATTGTTATAAAATAGCCATCCAAATACCTACCTAGATAGCCCGTGTGACAGTGCACTGGGATGGTGGTGTGCTGTGACAGTGCAGGTTTTCAGCCTAAGGTACAAAATGCTTTTCCATGCATCATCTTCTTCAGTTCCCACCAAAACCCCGTGAGGAAGACATTGTTACATCCAGTTTGCAGATGAAGAAATTGGAGATCAGAGCCCTTGCTCAGAAAGCAGCCTTTCAAGCTAGGATGGAAACACAGGTCGTCTCTGGCTCGAATCCAGTGTGCTTTATACTACAGTACGGTGATCTCAGTTGGAAAGTCTCCTAACTGTACAAGACACTAAACGAGAGGTGCCAAGTGAGTGTCAATAAGAGGCGCTGCTGTCAGATCACTCCGACACGGTCTAGTAGCTAACAGTGTCTGGGTGACTTTAGGACAGAGAACAATCCTTTCTTATAAGTAAATGTAACAGGATAGGAAAACGGAGCTCTCTGAGTCTTCACTGAGGTCCCCGAGGCTCCAAACAATGACACCCCAAATACCCCCAGATCCTGTAGAGCCAGTACTCAGGACAGACAGTGCAGCCTGGGGGGCCAGCATGGGCCATGGCACCCTGGAGGGTGGAGAAGGGGCAAAGGGGGAGAGGTGAAGAGTAGGAGTGTGTCCGTGATGGGAACTGATGGGGTGCTATGCACACCCCTCCCTCTGGGCCATAAAGAGAAGGACTCTTCCAAGAGCTGATGCTGTGTCCCTGGGAGTCAGCTCAGCAGGCGCTGTGAGGAGCTGCACTTTGCAGGCCCACAGGAGCTCCTTGATCAGGGACCCTGCAAGGGGGAGGATTTTGGAGGACAGGGGCCCCATGCTACAGCCAGGGCATAGGGGTGCAGGAAGACGACAGTGCCGGCCAGGTTAGCTCATGTGCTCACTCCCCTCTTCCCTCCTCTGGCCTGGATCCTAAGACCCTTTTCTGCAGGCTCCCAGCCCAGGCAGAACTCAAGTGCCCTGAATAGCCTGATGAGCAATGCACTGGGCTCTGTTTAAATGACTGGTGTTTGGGGGATTACAGGGAGCAAACAGATTTCATTTGTCTTCTTCTTTTTCTCCTTTTTTGGGGATGAGGGCTGAGAAATGGCACTTAACGCAATGCCATGTGTCCAACAGTCTGGCAATGGACCTGGATGCAATTGCCTGTCTTGTGAGGCTTAATCGTAAGCATGGTCTTCCCCTCCCATTGTCTCCATCTCTTTTTACCTTTCTAATAGAAGAAACATAAGTCAAGACTTTTGGAAATGTTTTTCACCTATTCCAAAATTGTGGAATAAAATATAACTTTTTTCCCATCCCACATCAAGCCCTGAGGCATGGTTGATAGAGTGGAAATAATGTTGGTGAGGTGGCTTGGACCTGGGCCAGCTGCCTCCCAGGCTGATTTGTGCTCCCAAGAGGGTATCTTAGAAGGCTTTGGAGAAAGAGCAGACAGGGGTTTGGACCGAATAAGGAGTTGCCTTCTGAGTAGTTAATTAAAAGTAAAATTGCCTAAAATGAAGGCATCTCTACTCTTTGAAATAGCAAAGTCATCTCTGAAAAGATGTAAGGGAATAAGTGCTTTATAAAATGGCATGAATAGTTATGGACAGGTTGGAAAAGATGTGTAGAGAATGTGATTAATTAAAATGATGATTTAGTCCAACAACCTGTCATCAGGTCTGATGGGATTTTGTAATGTTGAAAATTCAGCCATGAAGCTGTGGAATTTGGAGCAGTTTCCATGCGGGGGGGCAGATCTATGTGCCAGGCATCCACAGCACAGCTGTGGGAGGAGGGCACCTTGGTGGGGAGCATGCACCTCCTCCTTTGGTTCTCATAGGCCTGATCCTGGGGAATTACCAGAGTCCATATGCCAGAAGTTTAAGAGAAATTCCATCATTCTGCACCTTTCTGTCTATATTTATTTGTCCATGCTTGCCCCAAACTGCAATACCTTTGTTGGCCTGAGTCTTACAGATTCAGTAAGTGTTGTGTTGTGGCAAACAGAGCCTTTAATTTATTGATCTAATGTTTTTAGTTCCATTGTCTTTTTTATATTGATGGTATAAGTGTTAATTAAATTAAATGTGTGATTACCATTTATATAAGTTTATATGTGATTTCTATACTTATTTATATAAAATTTTATAATATATATTGACTTTATGTCAATTTTGTTTTAAAAATTAACGTAGTAAATATAAAATTTTAAAAAATTAAGAATTACTTGATATTAATTTATATTATATACTTTATATACCATATATAATCAAATCACCATCAAGACCAAATTATATATGAATCATATAAATTATGTATATTGTATAAGTTATATTACATTATATTATATAAATCATATAAAAATCATATATATAGTTAAATATAAAAATCTTATATATGATTATTAGATATTAAATAGTTATATATAAAAGTCTTATATATAAGATTATTATAATATAGTTACATATATAAATCTTGTTATATATAAGATTATTATAATATAGTTACATATATAAATCTTATTATATATAAGACTATTATATATTATATAGTTACATATGTAAATCTTATTATATATAAGATTATTGTATATTATATAGTTATATATAAATCTTATATATAAGACTATTACATATTATATAGTTATATATAAATCTTATTATATATAAGATTATTATATATTATATAGTTATATATAAATATTATATATAAGATTATTATGTATTATATAGTTATATATATAAATCTTATATATAAGATTATTATATATTACATAGTTATATATATAAATCTTATATATATGATTATTATATATTATATAGTTATATATAAATCTTACTATATATGAGATTATTATATATTATATAGTTATATAATTTGGTCTTGGAGGTGATTTGGTTCTAGGGCTTAAGTATCCAGATTTGTCTTACCTTTCCTTATATTATGAAACACCCAGCCGGGCACTGTGGGTCTTGCTTGTAATCCCAGCACTTTAGGAGGCCTAGGCAGGTGGATCACTTGAGCCCACGATTTTGAGACCAGCCTGGGCAACATGGTGAAACTCCATCTCTACCAAAAATTAGCCAGACATGGTGGTGTGCGTCCGTAGTCCCAGCTATTCGGGAGGCTGAGGTGGGAGAATCACTTGACCCTGGGGAGATTGGCTGCAGTGAGCCAAGATCGTGCCACTGCGCTCCAGCCTGGGCAACAGAGGGAGACCCTGTGTCAAAACAAAAAACAAAAAACAAAAAAAAAACAAGAAACAAAAACTCCAAACAAACACCCTAACACCCTATACATGAGTCATTAAATTTGGCAAAAGTCAATAAAATAGATATTTTGGTTTACATGTCTCTAAGAAAGGAGTTGAGTTTAGTTAAAAGAGGGTTTGCATCCAGATATTAGATTTGGGACAGGCATGTACCTTTTACAGCATTTGTTTGAAACCCTCAAAGTGTAGTCCTTCTTGTAAACAAGGCACATGAAAATGACAAGGGGCTCTTGTGCTCTGTAAAACATTTTTGTGAGTTGTTTCTATATGAGATGATATTCTATTCAGAAGACTTTAAAAAAATTGAGATATTAAATATTGTCATGTCAAAGAAAATATTTAAAGTTTATTTATTTATTTATTATTTATTTATTTTTTTAAATTTGAGATGGAGTCTTGCTCTGTCGCCCAGGCTGGAGTACAGTGGTGCAATACTGGCTCACTGCAACCTCTGCCTCCTGGATTCAAGTGATTCTCCTGCCTCAGCCTCTTGAGTAGCTGGGATTACAGATGTGTGCCACCACACCCAGCTAATTTTTGTATTTTTAGTAGAGACAAGGTTTTGCCATGTTGGTCAGGCTGGTTTCAAACTCCTGACCTCAGGTGATCCACCTACCTCGGCCTCCCCAAGATGCTGGGATTACAGGCATGATCCACTGTGCCTGGCCTAAATCTCACTTTTTTTTTTTTTTTTTTTTTTTTTGTGACAGAGTCTTACTCTGTCACCCAGGCTGGAGTGCAGTGGCGTGATCTGGGCTCACTGCAACCTCCGCCTCTGGGGTTCAAGTGATCCCCCCGCTTCAGCCTCCCAAGTAGCTGGGATTACAGACATGCGCCACCACGCCTGGCTCATTTTTGTATTTTTAGTAGAGACGAGGTTTCACCATGTTGGCCAGGCTGGTCTCGAACTCCTGGTCTCAGATGATCTGCCTGCCTTAGCTTCCTAAAGTTCTAGGATTACAGGCCTGAGCCACCGTATCCGGCCAAGTTTTAATCTTACTCTTAATAAATGGCCATACTTTTGCCTCATTATCCTGAGTGTATTCTATATCTATATTGTACCAATTAGTTCTGTACTTTTTTTTTCACCCAAACAAGCAGTTTAAGAATCTATTCACATGAAGGACTTGGCACAATGTCTTGTGCAAAGTAGAGAGTCAATAAATAACTGTTGATTGATTATTTGTTTTATTACCTTTTCTTTCTCCTCCTTCCCTCCCTCCCTCTCTCTCTGCCTTCCTTCCTTCCTTCCTCCTTTTTTCTTTTTCTTTTTTTTTTTTTTTGAGACGGAGTCTCACTCTGTCGCCAAGCTGGAGTTCAGTGGCACGATATCTGCTCACTGCAACCTCCGCCTCCCGGATTCAAGCAATTCTCCTGCCTCAGCCTCCCAAGTAGCTTGGACTACAGGTGTGCGCCACCATGCCCAGCTAATTTTTGTATTTTTAGTAGAGACAGGGTCTCACCATGTTGGCCAGGATAGTCTCGATCTCTTCACTTTGTGATCCGTCCACTTCGGCCTCCCAAAGTGCTGAGATTACAGGCATGAACCGCCACGCCTGGGCCTTTTTTTTTTCTTTCTTTCTTTTTCTTTCTGACAGGGTCTTGTTCTATTGCCAAGGCTGGAGTGCAGTGATGTGATCATAGCTCATTGCAGCCTCCACCTCCGAGGCTCAAATGATCTTCCCACCTCTTGAGTAGCTGGGACTACAGGCATGCACCACCACTCCTGTCTAATTTTTAAATTTTTTGTAGAGATGTGGTCTCTACAAAAACTTTTTGTAGAGGCCCTATCTCGACAAAAATTTGTTTGCCCAGGCTAGTCTTGACCTCCTGGGCTCAAGTGATTCTTCCACTTTCAGCCTCCCAAAGTGCTGGGATTACAGGTGTGAGCCACTGCACCTGGCCTGATTACACTTTCTGTAAGTTTCTCTCTGTGGTTATTAAAATGGGGTCCACAGAGTCTGCTGTAACTTATTTGCCAGTGTTTATAAAAGATGGCATCCTACATTTTCAGGAGTGAATTCTTTGAAGAGAGAAAATTGTAATTGCTTTTGTAATTGTTTATGGGGAAGGAGTTCTAAGTTTGAGGGATGGCCACGCTGGTAAGAAATGGCTACTGGCAGATACAGTCATTACATGTTACACAGGTAGAGAAAGGACATTCAACCATGTTCCCTTAGGTGTGGCTGCACTGAACTCAGAGAGGAGCCGGGTGCGAGTAGGAAAGGAGGAACCTGTGGGAGAAAAGGGTTGTTTTGCTGTGTGGCTTTTTTATGTGCTAGGAGAAACATCCTCCAGCTTTTTCCAGTCCCTGCTTGTACCCTTCCCCTCCAATAATCTCTATGTGAGCTTTTTAATCTCCTGTAATATTTCTAAAGCTACTTTTAGTTCAATGTGACTAATACTGTTACTTTCATAACTGAATGAAACGCATTTTAGTGTGGGTATACTTGATATTTGAATTTCATAGTAAAGTATCTTTTTTATTTTATTTTATTATTTTATTTTATTTTTTAAAAATTAAACTAAAAAATTTTTTTTGAGACAGAGTCTCACTTTGTCGCCCAGGCTAGAGTGCAGGGCTTACTGCAACCTCCTCCTCCCAGGTTCCAGCGATTCTACTGCCTCAGCCTCCCGAGTAGCGGCGATTACAGGCGCATGCCACCACGCCCGGGTAATTTTTGTGTGTTTAGTAGAGATGGGGTTTCACCATGTTGGTCAGGCTGGTCTTGAACTCCTGACCTCGTGATCCACCCACCTCGGCCTCCCAAAGTGTTGGGATTACAGGCATGAGCCACCGCACCCGGCCTTCTATTCTTCTTTAAACAAAATTTTTATTTTATTTTTAAGAGACAGGGTCCTGCTTTGTCACCCAAGCTGGAGTGCAGTGGCATGATCAGCACACTGTAACCTCGAACTCCTGGGCTCAAGCAATCCTTCTGTCTCAACCTCCCAAAGTGCAGGGATTATAGGCGTGAGCCACATTGTCTGGCCTCTTTTTTCTCTTCTTTCCCTTTTCCCAATCCCTTGTCTTCCCAATTCTGATTTACTTTTTGGCCGTTAAAGCTTTGCAAAAAATTAAAAGTATTTTGAAGACTGCAAAAAAGATACGAGAGCATCTCTTTTCCAATTAGGTCATGTTAAAAGACAACATTACAACTCAATTGTAGATTTTTTTTTTTTTTTTTTGCGACAGAGTTTTGCTCTTGTTGCCCAGGCTGGAGTGCAGTGGCGCAATATCAGCTCACCACAACCTCCGCCTCTTGGGTTCAAGCGATTCTCCTGCTTCAGTCTCCCGAGTAGCTGGGATTACAAGGCATGCGCCACCATGCCAGGCTAATTTTGTATTTTTAGTAGAGATGAGGTTTCTCCATGTTGGTCAGGCTGGTCTTGAACTCCTGACCTCAGGTGATCTGTCCACCTCGGCCTCCTAAAGTGCTGGGATTATAGGTGTGAGCCACTGTGCCTGGCTGTTTGTAGATCTTAATTGGCTTTTGTGATTCCAGAATCTGGCAGCAGTCCAGACCAAAAAATGGTTCACAAAGCTCTGCCCCACCACACGTGCAGGTTATATTTATCGCCAGAGAAAAGGAAATGACATTCAGAAAAAGGATGTGAAGTACACACAGCTAGGTTGGGTTATAACTCAGTATTTGCCTTATTTGAAAGTGGTTTGAACAGTTGGCCGCCTGTGATTGGCTGAAGCTTGTCTGCTCAGGTCTGGTTACAAAGGCAAATTTCTAGTTAGGTTTTCAGTTTGTTTATGTGCTAAGCTAGGTTCAGTTCATCACCTAGGACTCCTATGGAGTCTTCTAAAGCCCAAATTTAGTTTTAACAGTTGATTATACAATAATTAATTAATTATTTTCTTTATTTATATTTTTTTGAGATGGAATCTTGCTCTGTCACCCAGGCTGGATTGCAGTGGCATGATCTCGGCTCACTGCAACCTCCACCTCCAAGGCTGGATTGCAGTGGCATGATCTCGGCTCACTGCAACCTCCACCTCCCGGGCTCAAGTGATTCTCCTGCCTCAGCCTCTCAAGTAGCTGGGATTACAGGCGTGTGCTACCATGCTTGGCTAATTTTTATATTTTTAGTAGAGACAAGATTTCACCACGTTGGTCAAGCTGGTGTCGAACCTCTTACCTCAAGCGATCCACCTGCCTTGGCCTCCCAGAGTGCTGGGATTACAGGTGTGAGCCATCGCACCCAGCCTGATTATATAATAATTTAAGCATTGATGATGCTAAAATTTCAGAATTTAAATAGTCATTTGGTTGACGCTTTATAACAAAGAGGTGTGATTCTATTTTTTTCTTTGTTTGAATACTTAACAAAATTATTTGTGTTGTATAGTATAACTAGAGGAAGGATTTAATTTTTGTAAATGTAAGCAAAATATTTTTCATAAACAGCCTAATATTTCTCTACTCTTGACCAGATTAGGAAGAAACAGCAAGAAGTAGTGGGTTTTTTGGAAGCGAATAAAATCGACTTTAAGGAATTAGATATTGCTGGAGATGAAGACAATAGGAGGTGGATGAGAGAGAATGTTCCTGGAGAGAAAAAACCTCAAAATGGGATTCCTTTGCCTCCCCAGATCTTCAATGAGGAGCAGTACTGTGGGGTGAGTATGTGCTTCTATTAAAAATCCTGCTGTGTGTGTGTTTATTAGAAATTTTCTAAAGCAGATTAATTTTGAGTCAGCATTTGAAATTATTCACAACTGTCAGGTCATGATCTATTTCTGCCATCCAATAGCTGGATGGTAGATCCATTATGAATAATCAATATTTGAGATTTAGAAAAGGACAGAAACAATATCATGATGATTCAGAAGTTTTGGGGATTATTTCAGGTTCTTTCTTTTATTTTGAAGAATTGAGGTCACATGTTCAAAAAATATATACACTTAGCTAGGAATTCTGTTCAGCCTTTCAGTGTGCACACACATGTATCTTTACAGGAACATGGTAAGTTTTCTCTGTTGCCCAGGCTGGAGTGTAGTGGTGCAATCATGGCTCACTGCAGCCTGTTTCTCTTGGGCTCAAGCGATCCTCTCACTTCAGCCTCTTGAGTAGCTGGGACTGCAGGAGTGCAGTACTCCACCCAGCTAATTTTTAAATTTTTTGTAGAGACAGGGTCTCCCTATGTTGCCCAGGCTGCTCTGGAACTCCTGGCCTCAAGTGATCCTTCTGCCTTGGCCTCCCAAAGTGCTGGGACTACAGGTGTGAGCCACTGTGCCCGGCAAGTTTTCACTTTTATAAAATTGATTTGTAGAAATAAAGTCTTACTATAGATACAAGATAAATTTGTGTAACTTTAATTAGTTTGAAAACTGTTCTGGGCATTTTGGTTATAACAACAATTTTGTTTTATACATTTGATAGTTCATTTCACCGTAAGATCACTTTTTTCCCAGAGTTTATAGGTCGTACTTAATAAATCAAGTTGTTGGAAAGAAATATTTTTAAAAAAGGACTTCAGAATATGAGAACTGAAAATTAACTTAGAGGTCATCTAAGCCATCTAGGTTATTTTGCAGATGAGGAAATGAGAGCTGTGTGAAGTAGAGGGAATGTCTCAGCGCCATGCGCCTGGGACTGCTGGAGCCAGGTGTAGGAATCTTATCTGACCTCTTCTCTTGCTGCACAGAACTGCTGGTTCTTTAGGTTACTTTTTTTTTTTTAAATTGTTTACTGTCACTGTCTGTTTTATAAATTTATGAATGAATGTCCACACTCATTCATTTACCTATTGTCTGTGGCTGATTTAGCACTGTGGCAGATTTGAGTAGATGCAGCAGAAGCCATATGACCCACAAAGCCAAGAAGATTTACTATCTGCTTGTACAGAAAAGTTTGCGGACCTCTGATTTGAAGGATGAATTTTGTAGTTGCTGGGGGCTTGTATTAGCTTCCTAGGGTTGCTGTATCAAACTACCACACACATGGGGCTTAAAACAACAGAAATTTATTCTCTCACAGATCTGGAGACTGGAAGTTCGAAATCAAGATGTGGGTGCAGGGTTGGTTCCTTCTGAAGGCTCTGAGGGAGAATTCGTTCCATGCTTCTTTCCTAGCTTCTAAAGCTTTTTTGCCAACAGTTCTTAGCACTCCTTGGCTTATGGAAGTGTCTCTGATCTCTGCCCTTATTGTCACATGGAGTGTGTCTCTCTGTGTTCATATGGCCTTCTCATAAGGACAGCAGTCATGGGAATAGGGCCCGCCCTCATCCAGTGTGGCCTCATCTTAACTAATTACAACTACAAAGATCCTATTTCCAAATAAGGTAACCCTCTTTTTTTTTTTGAGATGGAGTTTCTCTCTTGTCTCCCAGGCTGGAGTGCAGCAGTGCAATATCAGCTCACTGCAACCTCCACCTCCTAGGTTCAAGTGATTCTCCTGCCTCAGCCTCTTGAGTAGCTAAGATGACAGGCGTGTGCCACTATGCCTGGCTAATTTTTATAGTTTTAGTAGAGACAAGGTTTCACCACATTGGCTGGGCTGGTCTCGAACTCCTGACCTCAGGTGATCCACCTGCCTTGGCCTCCCAAAGTGCTGGGATTACAGGTGTAAGCCACTGCGCCCGGCCCAAATAAAGTCACTTTCTGGGGTTCCAGGCTGACATGGATTTATGGGGGACACTGTTCAATTCAGTAGAGGGCTATACGAACTTATGTGGCTGTGTTAGCATTCTTCAGAGGCTTAACCAAAAGTCCTGTGGGTGTGGAAGTATTTTCAAACAATCTTAATGTGGTAGCATATATTAAGGTGAACATGTGGTCCAGTTCAAATTCCTCCCCACCCCTCACTCCTGTCCTACCCACATCTTCCCCACCTTCCTTTACCTGACCCACATTTCTCAAAATTGTGGCTCTTGTTGGATAAGGAAAGGGATAATATTTTTTTAGGGGGGATGGTGGTGATGAGGAATTTTATTTCTTATAAAATCATTTCTATTATATAATTGAAAAATTAATATATATGCCCACTGAAAAATTAAGGTGATTCAAAATGGTCTCTAGTGAAAATTATTCCCCTCCATTTCTATTTATTATTTATTTATTTAAGAGAGAGAGTCTTGCTGTGTTGCCCAGGCTGGAGTGCAGTGGTGCAATCATGCTTGGGTAATTTTTAATTTTTAAAATTTTTTGTAGAGACAAAGGGGTCTCACTATGTTGCCCAGGCCGGTCTTGAACTCCTGGCCTCAGGCAAACTCCTTTCCTCCCAAAGTATTGGGATTACAGACATGAGCCACTGTGCCTGGTACGCCCTCCAATTTCTGACCCCTGTCATTCTAGCTACCTTCCCCTGAGCCAGGCTGGCTCTATGGGCCTGTGATCTGGGATGCCACACAGGACCCCATCCACAGGAGGGCTCTGTACTTGTTTAATGTTCTCCTATTGCTGTCTTGAAATTCTCAACCATTTTTGAAGGAAGGGCCTCATGTTTTCATTTTGCACTGGCTCTTTTGAATTCTATAGCTCGTCCTACGCCGAGGCAGGCAGTGTTGGCAATTTCGTGTTTGGGTTTGCAGAAATTTTCTATGTAGATTTACAACTGAATGTCATTTAAAAAATCAGAGTGTATTATATATGACTTTGTTTTGTTGACTTAATAACCGCATCTCAGAGTTCACAGTATAGCTGCCCATGCTTATTTTATTTAATTTCATGATAGGGTCTCGCTGTGTCACCCAGGTTGGAGTGCAGTGGCACAATCATAGCTCACTTCAGCCTCAAACTCCTGAGCTCAAGTGATCCTCCTGTCTCAGACTCCTCAGTAGCTGGGACTACAGGTGTGCACCACCACACCTCGCTAATGTTTTTTATTTTTTGTAGAGATAGGGTCTCACTGTATTTCCCAGGCTGGTCTCACACTCCTGGCTTCAAGTGATGCACCCATCTTGCCTCCCATAGTGTTGGGATTATAGGTGTGAGCTGCTGTGCCTGGCTGCCCCATATTTTAATGTCTGCAAAATGTTCCATTGTGTGTGACATAATTTTTTGGCTTGGTCCTCTAATGAAAAACATTCAGGTTGTTTTCAGCCTCTCCCCCTTACAAACAATGCTGTAGGAATTATCTTTATACATAACAGATCTTTGTATCCTGTATGAGTGTGTATATATATGTATATGTAGGATAAATTCCTGGAAGACATCTGAGTTAAAGTACATATGCGTCTCACATTTTGATCAATACTGGCAAATGGTCCTCTGTTGCAGTTGTACTAGTTTACATTTCCACCAGCTGAGTTTGAGAGTGGCTAGTTCCCCGTGACTTTGACAACACTGTGCATAGCAATGCACAGTGAATTCTCATTGCTTCTACCTGGATTTCTTTCTTTATGGGTAAACTGAACATCTTTTAAAACTACATTTATAAATTATCTGTGCTTTTTCTATGACTTACCTATGCATATTCTTTGCTATTTTCCAGTTGGGTTATAGGTAATGTTTACTGGTTTGTAAGAGTCTTCGCATATGAAAGAAAGTAGCCCTTTGACCATATGTATTACTTCATTCTCACGCTGCTAATAAAGACATACCCAGGACTGGGTAATTTATAAAGGAAAGAGGTTTAATTGACTCACAGTTCAGCATGGCTGGAAAGGCCTCAGGAAACTTACAGTCATGGTGGAATGGGAAGCAAGCATGCCCTTCTTCACATGACCACAGGAGAGAGAAGTGCAGAGTGAAGATGGGGAAAAGCCCCTTATAAAACCATCAGATCTCGTGAGAACTCACTCACTATCATGAGAACAGCATGAGGGAACCACTGCCATAATTCAGTTACCTCCGACTGCATCCCTTCTATGAGACCGATTATGGGAACTACAATTCAAGATGAAATTTGGGTGGGGACACAGCCAAACCATATCACCATAGATGTTGCAAATATTTCCTCCACATTTCTTACTTGTCTTTTGACTTTCAAAAGGGATTTTTTTTTGCAATGCAGAACTTAAATTTTTTTTGTGTAGCCAAATATATTAAATCTTTTCTCTTTGTGATTCTTGAATTCTGATTTTTGTTTAGGAAAGGTTTCTGTGCTCAGAAATTATCAGAAGAATCATCTCATGTTTCCTTCTAGTACTTGTCCAGGGAAAATAAGATTTTAAATGTCTTAGTTTGCTTATTTTAATCATCCTTTTAAATTTAAGTGAGTTACAGTAGACAAAATATTAATGTAGGTGTCCACCAATGTTAACTCCTAGGATAAAATTACTACAGTTATTTTCTGCTATAAAAAAGAAGATTTCAAAGTCATCTCTTATCCCAGTTTGCTGTGATCTAGTAATTTTTTTTTCATTTTAATTGTGGAGGAGAAAGAAAAGGTTTTCCAAATAATGACTGCTGTTTTTAAGATGTATTTTCCTATAACAAATATGGATCTAATGCAATAAATATACAAATTATTTCATGTTTAACTGTTTCTATTCTTTTTATTTCTACCTTCAGAGAGGTATTTGTAGTTTACCTTATGAGAAGCTTTGCTTAATTTGCTTTTCTGTGGTCTATGGACACACTTACAAAAGTACATTCATGAAGAAGAGAGCTTTGTTTCCAGAAAGTAGGTAAAAATGATTGTTTTTATTTGTATGCTCAGATTTTAAAAGGAGACTCAAAAGTTCTGAAGGATATGCAGGCTCAAAATAACATCAGTCTAGATAGTCAATGTCTCTTTCTACATGATTAAAATGTATATAACTATTATTTAAGTGGTCTCCCTGGCTTCTGAAGATTCTTGGTCAGTCATATGCCATGCCTGATGATGGCAGCAGGTGGAAGGAGACCCCAGAGGCAAGCAGTAGATTTCACTGGGCAGTGAGGGGATTGGATGTCAAGGGTAGTCCTCAGTGCCTTCCTGCCCCTGCCAGTTTGAACTTCTGCTACTCTATGCAGAGCAAATGAAGATATTATCCTGAGAGCCAGGGCAGACAACTGTTAGATTGAGAAAGGAGACACCACAGTGGAAGCCGGGCACAGTTGAGGCCAGGCTCCTCGCCTGACAGAGGAATGTGAACTGGAAAGAGCAGACACATCTGTTGATGACAAGTTGGCATCTGTGCATTTTAGCCCAGGTAAGGGCCGGAGTGCCTGCCTGGGACCAAGATAGCCTGGGCCTGACTGAACACAACCAAAGAGGACCTGGATCGTTCAGCACAGAGGTGCCCATTTAGCAGAGGTATGAGTGTCTCCAGGTACTCAGGGCTGTAAGGAAACACAGGATGCAAACCCGATTAGGGTGGGGAGAGGGCTTCTCAACATATCGATATTACTGAACAAACTATGTTATGTTCCTAAAATTTATTTTGAAATATGCCGTATGTGATAAGAAATACATAATTTAAAAAGGAATGATACAATGAGCAACCATTGTATGCACCATCCAGTTTAAGAAGGACAGTATACTATTACCAGAAATGTGGAAGCCCTCTGTGTGCCTCTCCCTGATCACATCCCTCCCCCTCTGCACCAGTGATAGTCATTGGAAAGAAAGGGTCTTGCTTTCTCACCCAGGCTGGAGTGCAGTGGCACGATCATGGCTCACCGCAGCCTCAACCTCCTGGACTCAATCGATCCTCCTGCCTCAGTCTCCTGAATAGGTGGGACTATAGGTGTGCAGCACCATACCTAGCTAAATTTTGTATTTTTTGTAGAGATGGCATCTCCCTATGCCGCCGAGGCTGGTCTTGAATTCCTGGGCTCAAGCAGTCCTCCTGCGTTGACCTCCCAACGTGCTGGGATTACTGGTGTGAGTCACTGTGCCCAGACCTTATTTTTCATTTAAAAACCTTTGTCTTCTTTTACCTCCCTGAATATGCACATAGTTTACTGTGACACATGTGTTCCCATTGCAATCCCCTATTCCCAAACAAATATAATTTTCTTTTAGAGAGCCTCTTGTTCATCTGGGAAGCTTGCTAGGCATGGGTTCTTCTCTGTGGGAAAAGTTTCAATTTCCTTAATGAATGGGCTGTTTAGGCTTTCTACTTTTTCATAAGTTGGTTTTCATAATTCTGTTTCTATAAATTCTAAGATGTCTAGTTTTTTTTTTTTTTTGAATCAGGGTCTTTGTCTGTTGCCCAGGCTGGAGTGCAGTGGTGCCATCATGGCCCATGGCAGCCTTGAGCTTGTTTTAAAATTTTAAAGTCTAGTATAACATTTTTTTTCAAAAGTAAGAGCAAGGTACAGAAATTTCCCATATACCCCCTGTTCCCCCACATGCAGAGCCTCCCCCATTATCAACGTCCCCCCAAGTTTTAAATAAGATATTCTTAAGACCTGTTTAAAATAGGTAGTTATGTCGTCTCTTCATTCCTAATGTTTTTATTGTGTCTTCTCTGATTTTTTTTTTTTAAATTTATGTTGTTCATAGTTTTTTGTTTGTTTGTTTTTGGTCTTTTGGCTTATTGATTCTTTCTGATCTCTCTGTACTTATATCTTTATAGCTAATTTTTCTCTTATTTTTAAAATTTCTGCTCTTGCCTTTATCATTTTTTCCTTCTATACACTTTTTTTTTCCTCCCCTTACCTTAATGTTCAGTTAGATGCTTAGCTCACTTTTAACCTTTTTTTCTTCTCTAATGTCAATATTTAAGGCTAGAAATTTCTCACTGAGTACTGTCAGTTCATTCCGTATATTTTGATATGCAGTATTTTCTTTGTTTTTTTTTTATTTTATTTTATTTATGTATTATTATTATTATTTGAGACGGAATTTTGCTCTTGTTGCCCAGGCTGGAGTGCAGTGGCCCGATCTCAGCTCATTGCAACCTCTGCCTCCCGAGTTCAAGTGAGTGATTCTTTTGCCTCAGGCTTCCCGAGTAGCTGGGATTACAGGCGCCACCACGCCTGGTTAATTTTTTGTATTTTTAGTAGAGACAGGGTGTCATCATTTGGCCAGGTTGGTCTTGAACTCCTGACCTCAGGTGATCCACTGGCCTTGGCCTCCCATAGTGCAGGGATTACGGGCGTGAGCCACCGCGCCCAGCCTGCAGTATTTTCTTTATTGTTAAGTATAAATGTTAAAACATTTATACCTTTCTTTTTGACCCATGCATTGAAATTATGAGTACATTTGGAGTTTCTTCTACTTTGTTATATGCTTTTAATTTTTCTCAGTTTTGCAGTTTTTTTAATCCTTTCTTGATGTAATTTTACTGACTAAAGTCTCTTTTTTCTAATTTTATTTTCCCCTCTACTCAATTCAAATAATCTATCCTTTTAGTGGTTAACTTAGCTATTTTAACATACAAACTTAATTTAAATTAGTTAAAGATAATCAGTAACCTTACTTTTGTCCCAAACTTTTTTTTTTTTTTTTTTTTTTTAAAGCCAGAGTCTCGTTCTGTCACCCAGGCTGGAGTGCAGTCGTGCAATCTTGGCTCACTGCAGCCTCCACCTCCCAGGTTCAAGCAATTCTCCTGCCTCAGCCTCCCGAGTAGCTGGGATTACAGGCACGCACCACCATGCCCTGCTAATTTTTTTGTATTTTTAGTAGAGATAGGGTTTCACCATGTTGGCCAGGCTGGTCTTGAACTCCTGAACTCAGATGATCCGCCCACCTTGGCCTCCCAAAGTGCTGGGATTACAGATGTGAGCCACCGCACCGGGTCTGTCCCAAACATTAAAAGGGCCTTTAGACACTTTCACCCTAATCACTCTCTCTGTTTACATGTGTTTGGTTTTTCAGTATTTCAGTTGGCCTCTCATTCTGCTCCACAAATTAGGCATTTCTATTTATTGGTTGAACAACCAATGTTTGTTCAGATTTAGATTTACCCACATATTTACTATTAATTTTATCTTTACTTCTTGAATTTGAGATATTCCATCTGGAATTATTTTCTTCTTCCTGAATATATCCTATAAGTTTCTGTAAGTGAAGGTCTCTTGGTGGTAACTTCTCTAAGTTTTTGTTTGTTTAAAAAAAGATATTTGTTTGTTCAGATTTAGATTTACCCACATATTTACTATTTTTTATGTGAGCATGTTTCTTTTCTTTTCTTTTCTGTTCTTTTATTATTATTATACTTTTTTACTATTAATTTTATCTTTACTTCTTGAATCTGAGATATTCCATCTGGAATTATTTTCTTCTTTCTGAATATATCCTATAAGTTTCTTTAAGTGAAGGTCTCTTGGTGTTAACTTTTCTAAGTTTTTGTTTGTTTAAAAAAAGATACTTTCCAGACAATGTCTTTCTTTCACCTTCATGCTTGAAAAAATAGTTTTACTGAGTCTGGAATTCTGGGCTGATGGTTATTTTTTCTAAACACATGAAATTATTATTTTACTTTCAGCTGGCCTCTAAGTTGCTATTGAGAAGTCAGCTGTCAGTCTCATCACTATTCTTTTATTGGGAAACTTTCTTTTTTTCCTTTTTCTTTTCCTCCCTTTCTTCTTCTGTCCATTCTGTCTTTTTTTCTTCTTCCTCTTTCTCTTCGTCGTCTTCTTCCTCTCTCTCTGGTTGCTTTTAATAATATTTCTGTATGATGTGTCTAGGTTTAGAGTTATTTTTATTTATCTAGTTTAGAATTATTTATTGGGCTTCCTGAGACTAAGGGTTGTTATCTTTCAGTAAGTCTAGAAAATTATTAGTAATTGGCCAGGCGAGATGGTGCACGCCTATAATCCTAGCACTTTGGGAGGCCGAGGTGGGAGGATTGCTTGAGCCCAGGTGTTCGAGACCAGCTTGGGCAGCATAGTTAGACCTTGTCTCAAACAATTAAATTAAAAAAAGAAAATGTTTAGCAATTGTATGCTTGAGTTTAGGTTTTCCCCTATTATCTGTATTTGCTTCTCCAAGAGCTCCTATAAGACATTTGTTAGCTCTTCTCACACTGTTTTCATACAATAATATTTCCTCCAGATTTTTCATCTATTTTTCCTCTCTAGATTATTTGTTATTTGTTTGTTTGTTTATTTAGTAATTATTTTTTTAAATAGAGACAGAGTCTCGCTATGTTGCCCAGGCTGGTCTTGAACTCCTGGGCTCAAACAGTCCTCCCTTCCCTGACTCTTAAAGTGCTGGGATTATAGGCATGAGCCACCACACCCAGGCTGGATGATTTCTTTGACTGCATCTTCCAATTAGCTAATTTTCTCTTCAGGTGTGTTTGTTTAATCCACATATTGGGTTTTACAATTCTGCTATTACATCTTTTTATTTTCAGGACTTCTTTTTGGTTCCTTTCTAAATTTGCTTGATTGTTCTCTCTAGGTATTTATTCTGTTTTCGAGTTTCTCTTTTATTTCACTAAATATATTAAATATAGCTGTTTTATATTCTTTGCCTGGTAATTCCAATATCTGATTCTGATTTCTAATTCCACCTTCTGTTATTTCTTCTTGCTCTCACTATGTTTTCTTTTTATTCCCTTATTTATATTGTAACTTTTGGCTTCAAACTGCTCATTTTTAAAAACTTTATTAGTGGCTCTCTTAGTCTGCTTTGTGCTGCTAAAACAGAATACGACAGACTGGGTAGTTTATAAACAATAGAAGTTTGTTTGGCTCATAGCTCTGGAGGTGGAAAGTCCAAGATCCAGGGGCAGCATCTGATGAGGGCTTTCTGGCTGCATCAAACATGGCTGAAGGTATCCCAGCAGCAAGAGAAAGGGAGAGCTCTAACTCACAGCCTCAAGCCTTTTTATAAATGTCATCAATCAGTTCATGAGGGTGGTCCCCTTATGGCCTCAACAGCTCCCCTTAGGCCCCACCTCCCAACACTGTTGCATTGGGGATTCAGTTTCCAACACAAGCTTTTTGGCAGAAACATTCAAATCACAGCAGCGGATACTCTTTGAGGCCTGGGGTTTATTTCTGCTAGTTTCCTTAGAACTGTATCAAACTTTGACACATCTTAAACTCAGATTTCCTTTTAAGATTTTTTAGGATCACACATGGCATGGGAATTTGAACTGCAGCCTCTCAGGAATTCTCCTTGTGGTTATAAATTCTCAGGGGAGAATATTTTCCCCTTCACCCAGAAGCAAAGTTGAATCAGGGAAGTTTCCTTCCATTCTGTTCTGCCTGGCGGGGTATTTTCTCATTCATGTTTACTTTGAAGGCAGAACCCTCTGGAGTTCTGGTGTGTGTGCTTTATGAAACTCCCCAGCTTGACGAGGCTCCGGGCTTTATCTACGTCCCCCTTTTTCCTCTTCAGTGTCAAAGTGATGATAAAGGTGTCCTGTGTGTGTCAGAAACTCTCAGCATGAACGGTGGCTTTGGTGTGTGCTTACTCTCAGGATTCACGCTCTCACTGGCTGTAATCTTTTATGCCAGCTCAGCAGTGTATTTAAATTTTTTTTTTTTCTTAATTGGGTTAAAAATTTTCTTTGGGACAGCTTTTCAGGGCCTCTAATCTGCCATAGTAGCAGAACTGGGAGTTGAAAACCTATTTTACGTTCATTATTTTCTACATATATTTGGTAGCATGAAGTCAAAGATAATGATGAGTTGTTCTTCAGCCTTCTGAAATTCTGAAGAAGGTATTTGGTCTTAAATTGAAGCAAAAGACTAGTTCACTCAACTATAAGAAACCTTTCTTGCCTTGAAATCTACAGTTGGCCAACTAAAGAAGTTTTCAGAACTTTATATATGGAATTTTTGGGAAATAGCATAGATTTACTTTATTACATTTCACCAACTTACTACTACTACTATTAACGCGTTATCTCATGTAATCCTTTAACAATGATTAGTAAGCGTGTACCCTGGGAATCAATCAGAATTTCTGATACCAAAGTTCTTGCACTTACTCATGATGTTATATTCCTTTCAACCAAGATTTGAGGCAGCTTCCAACCATGTATTCAGTATAAAAGAATAAAATTAATCACTGAGAGACTTGAGGCAATGGATAGGAAAACAATAAAGCTTTGAGTAAGAGTAACACACAGGATGCTGGGCACGGTGGCTCACGCCTGTAATCCCAGCACTTTGGGAGGCTGAGGTGGGTGGATCATCTGGGGTCAGGAGTTTGAGACCAGCCTGGCCAACATAGTGAAACCCTGTCTCTACTAAAAATACAAAAATTAGCTGGGCATGATGGCATGCATCTGTAATCCCAGCTACTCAGGAGGCTGAGGCAGGAGAATCACTTGAACCCAGGAGGCAGAGGTTGCAGTGAGCCGAGATTGCGCCACTGCACTCCAGCCTGGGAGACACAGTGAGACTCTGTCTCAAAACAAAAAACAAAAAACAGAAAAAAAACAGTAACACACAGGAATACATAATACTTTTTTCTCAACAGCTGTGACCTGTATTTGGTGTTAAGCTTTTTTTTTTTTTTTTTTTGTGAGTCAGGGCGTTGCTCTGTTTCCCAGGCTAGAATGTAGTGGCACAATCACAGCTCACTGCAGCCTTGATCTGCCAGTCTCAAGTGATCCTCCCACCTCAGCCTCCCAAGTAGCTGGGACCACAGGTGTGTGCCACCATGCCCGGCTAATTTTTGTATTTTTTTGTAGAGACAGGGTCTCACCATGTTGCCCAGGCTAGTCTTGAACTCATGTTCAAGGAATCCTCCCACCTTGGCCTCCCGAAGTGCTGAGATTAGAGGCATGAGCCACCATGCCTGGCTGGTTTTAAGCTTTTTAACATACACTAAGGGTAGGGTAGGCAAAGAACAACTAAGTTGGTTTGTGTGTTGCCCTGTAGGAGAAACACCCGTGACTTTGTGAGCCTTTTTGCAACACTGTTGAGATTGCATCAAGGCCCTGATGACAAAGGTTGGCAGTAATAAAGTAGTGTGGGGGAATATCGTTTATGTTTTAATTCTAAAAATTGAAACTTTTCTAAGCTATTGACAACTGCATTACTGGGAAGGTGGTTTAGGGCTGGACCTGCCTGGTGAAGGACTGGCCCTGGTAGGATCTGGATGGAGTGGTAGCTTCATTGAGCATCAGATTTCAATCCACTACCAAGTTTCCAATCACTCCAGTTGTTCCCATTTTGCCAAAACAGTCGCCCTCTATGTCCCCCATGGTCTTGTGCCTGTTCGTATTGGGAGGGCCTGAGATGCATCTGGGCCCTTAGAGATACTTTAATCACAGTATGGACAGCCTGTATCATCTCAGTCTCAGCTGATCAGGGACCATATGCATAGGGCCGGATTATAAGTAAACCAGCTAGTGGTGTGAAACTTGGAAAAGCCATTTACTGTGTATATTTGGGTCTTGTCAGCAATTGCTGAGCGTGGGAAGGTGTGTGTGTGTGTGTGTGTGTGTGTGTGCTCTTGCTGTGGTATACAAGCACAATAAAAGTGTATAAAAACAAATGTAAAATTCATGGTTAGATTTCTTAACTCTGGAGGTTAGTCATCTTTGACAAAGCAAACTGGGATTATTTTTTGTGTGAGCTCCTAACTTAAGGACTAATGAATAAAAAAGATCAGTTTCCGTAAATAAACTGGCTCACAAGTGTGCAGTAGTTTTAAACTTTCTTTTTCTTTGCTTCAAGGATTTTGACTCTTTCTTCTCTGCAAAAGAAGAGAATATTATTTATTCCTTCCTTGGTTTGGCTCCTCCTCCGGACTCAAAGGTAAGTTTGAACAAACTCCATTGGGGTTCAAAACAGGTAATACTACATGAAGGTAGAAATCACAGCATCCAAGACTGTTTAATACATGATAATCTTTAAATTAACATGATTTTAATACACTTCTTATTCTGATGAAGTCCTATGCATAGAGAGAGTGCAGTTTTTACTAAAAAGAGTTCCAAAATTATGCTTTTCAGATTTATGCTATGTTTTCACCTTGTTATGGTAAATTTTATAATACCTAAGTTAGGAAATATCATTACTTTGAATAATCTTAAGTGCATTCATTAAATATGTAAACATTTGGGCTCCTAGGTTGTGTTTATACAATTATTTTGTTTTGAATTGACTTCTCATGTAGCTTTATATGAGTTAATTTCATAATGATATATGCCCTTATATTATTTCTATTTAAATGAACCAAACTACATTTTGGTCTCATAAAAATGGGACAGGTAAGATCTCGATTCAAGAACAAGGTAGGTTTTATCAGATTTTTTTCTTCCAGTGATATCTTTGATTGTGTATAATTAAATAGAGAGTTATGCTAATAAAGCAGGAACCATGAATTTGACTTGTGTGCATGTTTAATTCATGAGACTTGCTAAGACTTGCTGATGGATTGAATGTGGATAGGGATGGATTCCGTGATGACTTCTAATCAGTCTGTGTAAAAATCTGCTCTGAGAGAGGACCATATTGACAGGGGAAGTTAAGTTTGAATGAGACAGCTGAGTGAAGAAGTGAGATAGGCAATTGCATGCTGATCTGTGTCTCTGCAAAGTCCGGTTGGAGACACACATGTGGAAGCTGTGAACGCGTGTAGATGGAGCTGAAGTCATGAAAAGTGGATGAAACAGAGTAATGAGAGAGTTGACAGGATGGAGACCAGAGTGGGGGTGGAGGTGGGGCTTCAAGTTTAAAGTTGCCTGGAAGATGAGAACCCAGTTGAGGAGGCTAAGATGGAGAGTGGGGAAGGAAGGAGGAGACCAGGAGCGTGTGGTGTCATGGAAGCCCAGGAGGAGCTTGGCTCATCACAGAAGAGGGTGATGTTAGTTGTGACAAATGCAGCGGAGAGATTGAGTCAGGTGAGGCCATGAAGGTGACCACTGGCTTTGACGACATGCAGGTCATTAGAGGCCATGACAGAAGTAGTTTCTGAGGAGAGGCGGAGGCAGATGTATGTGGTCTAGACAGAGTGGTCTAAGGAGGGCTGGTAGTGAGAACGAGGAACTATGCATAGACAATTATTTTGGAGGAATTTTCCCACAGAGTGAAAGAGAAAAATGGCAGACATCATTGTCTTAAAAAGTGCACTACTCCTTCCCACCACTGGAAATTTGGGCAGAGTCCCTTGCGTCCCTGCTTGCTGCCGGTTCCCTAGCTTCCTCTCTCCTCCCTATGTTCTGGAAAGTTCCCCCATCTCTGTTCTTTACCCAAGCTCAATCTCTCTTCTTAACCCAAGTTCTCTGTCTTTCAGTAGACATCTCCCATATTCCTACTACTTCTCAATCCCCTTCTTCCCGACCCCAGACCTGTGGGTGGTAGGAGGGGAGAGTCTAGTTTTTACAAAGGCCCACTAAGGGGTTATCTAAACAAAAGGAAATTTTCTATCCTTGGTCAATAATAATGTGGCAAAGCTTTGAAATGACTTTTTCTTTAACCTTTTGTAGGTCAAATTCTTGACAGAGTTACTGTCTTCACCAAGAGTCCCAATAAACAGAAGCGGGAGAGGGTAGTAGAAAAATATATTTTCTGTCTGTTCATCACAAATTCCAGGAATCATGTCTTCCTTATTTCTTCCCTTTGCAATATCTTTTTATTTTTTATTCCTTTTTTTATAGCATTGGAATCTTTTATTTTTTCATGGGGCTATAGCCTTCATGATGATCATTTAAAACTTTTGTCTGACACTCTATTACATTGATGTATCATAATTGACTTCCTTATTTTTAATTTTTACTTCTTATTGTGTCGTAAACATGTTTATGCTATTATGGTGTCATAATGTCATCTAAATATTTTGTATAACATTCCATCAAGTTGATGTGCCATGCATTTAAAACATTTTTATTCATTTATTTATTTTTTAGAGACAGGGTCTTGCTATGTTGCCCAGGCTAGTTTTGAACTTCTGGGCTCAAGTTGTCCTCCTGCCTCAGCTTTCCAAGTAGCCAGGACTACAGGTGTGAGCCACTGTATCCAGCATAATATTTTTTCACTATGCTTATATTTTTGAACCTGTGGTTGCTCATTATTTTTAATTACAAATAACTCTGCACTGATTTTCAGCATGAAATAGTATTCTTTATTTTGGAGTATTTCCTTAGGATAAATTCCTGGTAGCTCTTTCAGTGAGACAAAAATGCACACAAATTTTTCTGGCTTTGAACGTGCCTCCAGATTACTTTCTGAGAGGATTATAACATTCATCCTGCTGCACTGTGGTGGACCAGCTTCACTGTACCTTCCAGATATGAGCATTTTAATGACCTTGATCTTAGGACCATTAAATTGTATTTTAGAAATTTGTTTCTGGTTTTACTGTGCTATGAGGAGGGAATTTGGTTTTGATAAATGTCTGTCTTAAGTGTCTTTGTAACTGAATGTGTATTTTTTCATTTTTGTGTGATATTTTATTTTTTAAATTGACAAAATAGTGTATATTTACCATGTACAACGTGATGTTGTGAAATACGTATACATTGTGGATTGGCTTAACTGAGCTAATTAACATCTGCATTTCATTGAATACTTTTTTTTGTGGTGAGAACACTTAAAATCTACTCTCAGTGATGTTCAAAATACAGTGCTTTGTTATTTTACTATAGTCACTATCTTGTAAAATCAGTATCTTGAACTTATTTCTCCTAACAGACTATTTTGCTATAAAAGATTGTTTTCTGAGTATTAAAAAATTAACTTTTTTCAAATATTACATGTATGATATTGGAAAGGTCAGATAGTCCTACAAAGATTACTTTTTAAAAAAACAGTCCTGCTAAACATTGCATGCCAGAAAATGCCTTATATTTTCCTGCTTTAGTTTGCAGTGTGCTTAGGTGCAGAATTCCAGGCTGGACGTTGCTGCACCTCAGAACCGGGAAGGTGCCGCTCCATCATCTCTTCCCACTTCCAGAGCTGCTCTGAGATCACATCTGATGCCAGTCTGTCTCCACATCTTTTTATCTGCCTATTTTTGTCTTTCCCAATTCTGGGAGATTTTAGGGCCCTATTTTTTGGTTTTGAAGTTGTACGATGAGGTAGCTGGTAGAGGTCTTTGATATTTGTGCTGGGCATTTGCTGGGACCCTTTAATCTGGAAGGTTATGTCCCTTGGCTCTGGAAAACAAAATGTTAGAGGACTTTTATGCAGGTTCATTTCCAGTTCATTTTCACTTTCTTTTCTTTTTGGAATTCTTCTTATTTAAATATTGGGCCTCTTGGATGAATTCTCTAATTTTCTTATCTTTTCGCTCCCATTTTCCATATTTTTGTATTTTTCTGCTTTCTGGGATATTTTCTTAATTTTCTACCTTATCTTCCCTCTATTGGTAGTTTTTTTTTCCATTTCTCCTATCAATAATATTTGAACTTCTCAAAAGCTCTTTTTTGTTGTTATCTCTGCATGTTCCCTTATTAAATAGCTTCCTATTATTATATAGGTTCATTATTTTTCTTAATTCCGAGTTTATTAAATATAGTTTTCTTTTACATCTTCTTCAACTCATTGCATTCTCTGTTTTCTCTAATTCTCTTTCTTCTCTGTTTGCTTTGCTTTCCTTTTGATTTTTATGTAAGTTGTTTTCCTCAGCTGTTTGGTGATCTTTGACTGTTTGTATTTAAGACAAAGTACTGAGCTGGCAGTGGTGGGTGCATGTCTGTATTCCCAGCAACTAGGAAGGCTGAGGTGAGAGGATTGCTTGTGCCTAGGATTTCGAGGCCAGTCTGGGCAACATAACGAGGCTATGTGGTGGTGGTGGTGGTGGAGGTGGTAAGGGTGGTGATAGTGGTGGTGGTGGTGGTGATGGTGGTGGTGGTGATGGTGATGGTGATGGTGGTGGTGGTGATAGTGGTGGTGGTGGTGGTGATGGTGGTGGTGGTGGTGATGGTGGTGGTGGTGATAGTGGTGGTGGTGGTGGTGGTGATGGTGGTGGTGGTGATGGTGTTGGTGGTGATGGTGGTGATGATGGTGGTGATGGTGGTGGTGGTGGTGATGGTGGTGATGGTGGTGATGGTGGTGATGGTGGTGGTGGTGGTGATGGTGTTGGTGGTGATGGTGGTGATGATGGTGGTGATGGTGGTGGTGGTGGTGGTGGTGGTTGTGGTGATGGTGGTGATGGTGGTGATGGTGGTGATGGTGGTGGTGGTGGTGATGGTGGTGGTGGTGTTGGTGTTGGTGGTGGTGTTGGTGGTGGTGGTGGTGGTGATGGTGGTGGTGGTGGTGATGGTGGTGATGGTTGTGGTGGTGATGGTGGTGATGGTGTTGGTGTTGGTGGTGGTGTTGGTGGTGGTGGTGGTGATGGTGGTGGTGGTGGTGTTGGTGGTGGTGGTGGTGGTGGTGGTGGTGATGGTGGTGGAGGTGGTGGTGGTGGTGTTGATGGTGATGGTGATGGAGGGGGTCGTGATGGTGTTGGTAATGGTGATGGAGGTGGTTGTGTTGGTGGTGGTGGTGGTGATGGTGATGGTGGAGGCGGTGGTGATGGTGGTGGTGGTGGTCATGGTGTTTGTGGTGGTGATGGTGGTGGTGGTGGTGGTGGTCATGGTGTTTGTGGTGGTGGTGGTGATGGTGGTGCTGGTGGTGGTGATGGTGGTGGAGATGGTGGTGGTGGTGGTGGTGGTGGAGATGGTGGTGGAGATGGTGGTGGTGGTGTTGGTGGTGATGGTGGTGGTGGTGGTGGAGGTGCTGGTGGTGTTGGTGTTGGTGGTGTTGGTAGTGGTGATGGTGATGGTGGTGGTGGTGGTGGTGATGGTGGTGATGGTGGTGGTGGTGGTGGTGGAGGTGGTAGGGGTAGACATGATGGTGGTTGTGGTGATAGTGGTGGTGATAGTGGTGTTGTTGGTGGTGATGGTGGTTGAAGTGTTAGAGGTGGTGGTGATGGTGATGGTGATGATGGTGATGTTGGTAGTGGTGATGATGGTGGTGGTGATGGTGATGGTAGTAGTGGTGATGGTGGTGATGGTGGTGGTGTGGTGGAGTTGGTAGATGGTAGTAGTGATGATGATGGTGATGGTGGTAGTGGTGGTGGTGGTGATGGTGATGGTGGTGGTGGTGATGGTGGTGGTGGTGGTGATGGAGGTGGTAGGGTAGACATGATGGTGGTTGTGGTGATAGTGGTGGTGATAGTGGTGTTGTTGGTGGTGATGGTGGTGGTGGTGGTGGTGGAGGTGGTAGGGGTAGACATGACGGTGGTGGTGGTGGTGGTGATGGTGGTGATAGTGGTGTTGGTGGTGGTGATGGTGGTGGTGGTGATGGTGATGGTAGCAGTGGTGATGGTGGTGATGGTGGTGGTGTGGTGGAGTTGGTAGATGGTAGTAGTGATGATGATGGTGATGGTGGTAGTGGTGGTGGTGGTGGTGGTGATGGTGATGGTGATGGTGATAGTGGTGGTGGTGGTGATGGTGGTGGTGGTGATGGAGGTGGTAGGGTAGACATGATGGTGGTTGTGGTGATAGTGGTGGTGATAGTGGTGTTGTTGGTGGTGATGGTGGTTGAAGTGTTAGAGGTGGTGGTGATGGTGATGGTGATGATGGTGATGTTGGTAGTGGTGATGGTGGTGGTGACAGTGATGGTAGTAGTGATGGTGGTGATGGTGGTGGTGTGGTGGAGTTGGTAGATGGTAGTAGTGATGTGATGGTGGTGGTGGTGGTGGTGGTGGTGATGGTGATGGTGGTGGTGGTGATGGTGGTGGTGGTGATGGAGGTGGTAGGGTAGACATGATGGTGGTTGTGGTGATAGTGGTGGTGATGGTGGTGTTGGTGGTGATGGTGGTGGTGGTGGTGGTGGAGGTGGTAGGGGTAGACATGACGGTGGTGGTGGTGGTGGTGATGGTGGTGATGGTGGTGTTGGTGGTGATGGTGGTGGTGGTGGTGGTGGAGGTGGTAGGGGTAGACATGACGGTGGTGGTGGTGGTGGTGATGGTGGTGATAGTGGTGGTGTTGGTGGTGGTGGTGATGGTGGTGGTGGTGATGGTGGTGATAGTGGTGGTGTTGGTGGTGATGGTGGTGGTGGTGGTGGTGGAGGTGGTAGGGGTAGACATGACGGTGGTGGTGGTGGTGGTGATGGTGGTGGTGATGGTGGTGGTGGTGGTGATGGTGGTGGTGGTGATGGTGGTGTTGGTGGAGGTGGTATGGGTAGTCATAATGGTGGTGATGGTGGTGATAGTGGTGGTTGTGATGGTGGTGGTGGTGATGGTGGAGGTGGTAGGGGTAGACATGATGGTGGTGGTGGTGGTGGTGATGGTGATAGTGGTGGTGTTGGTGGTGATGGTGGTGATAGTGGTGGTGGTGGTGATGGTGGTGGTGGTGGTGATGGTGGTGATGGTGGTGGTGTTGGTGGTGGTGGTGGTGATGGTGATAGTGGTGGTGTTGGTGGTGGTGGTGGTGGTGGAGGTGGTAGGGGTAGACATGACGGTGGTGGTGTTGGTGGTGGTGGTGATAGTGGTGGTGTTGGTGGTGATGGTGGTGATAGTGGTGGTGTTGGTGGTGATGGTGGTGATGGTGGTGGTGGTGATGGTGGTGGTGGTGGTGGTGATGGTGGTGGTGGTGGTGATGGTGATGGTGGTGGTGGTGATGGTGGTGTTGGTGGAGGTGGTATGGGTAGTCATGATGGTGGTGATGGTGGTGGTGTTGGTGGTGATGGTGGTGGTGATGGTGGTGATAGTGGTGGTGATGGTGGTGATAGTGGTGGTGTTGGTGGTGATGGTGGTGGTGTTGGTGGTGATGTGGTGGTGGTGGTGGTGGTGGTGATGGTGGTGGTGGTGATGGTGGTGGTGGTGATGGTGGTGGTGGTGGTGGTGATGGTGGTGGTGATGGTGGTGATGGTGGTGATGGTGATGGTGGTGGTGGAGGTGGTAGGGGTAGTCATGATGGTGGTGATGGTGATGGTGGTGATGGTGGTGGTGGTGATAGTGGTGGTGGTGGTGATGGTGGTGGTGATGGTGGTGATGGTGATGGTGGTGATGGTGGTGGTGGTGATAGTGGTGGTGGTGGTGGTGATGGTGGTGGTGATGGTGGTGATGGTGATGGTGGTGATGGTGGTGGTGGTGATGGTGGTGGTGGTGGAGGTGGTAGGGGTAGACATGACGGTGGTGGTGGTGATGGTGGTGGTGGTGGAGGTGGTAGGGGTAGACATGACGGTGGTGGTGGTGGTGATGGTGGTGATGTTGGTGTTGGTGGTGGTGATGGTAGTGGAGGTGGGGGTGGTGGAAAGTGGGAAATAAATCTGGCTGCCAGTGTTCTAGAAGCAAGTAGGGAAGGGAATGGAGGGTCTCCCCTTTCAGAATGTGAACTTCTTATATAGACCCCTTGTTTTCAGTGTGGTTCCCTACTTCAGCTGGCCTCATGCCCAGGAGGTTGTATTTCCTCTAGTTCAGCTTCTACAGAGACAAAAACTGCTTATTTAGAAGGGGACAGTCACTTGCCATCCAGGGATGAGGAGGGAAACTAAATCTGCTTCTTCTTTCCCTCACATTGCTCTTTGTAAGCAATTAGGTTTCAGATTTTTTCTGGTTAAGTCAATTATTACTCAACAATTCCCTTTACTGCCTTTGAATTTCTGTGGACATTTTTTTTTCCTGCAAAAAGACTTCTTGTCCATTTACCCTGTTCTTGTGAATTTATCCTTTTCTTTTTAACATCTTTATTGTATTGTCAGTGGGGTTCTGGTAAGAAGCCAAAGCAAATATCTGTTTTCAGCTTCCCATGATTAACTAGAAACTGCCTGTAGTTTTCAATGGTCCCAGTCTTCCTGAAAAGGAACTATCATCCTCTATTATTCCATTAATTTCTTTCCATATGTTGCTTAATGTAATTTAATCTAATCTATTTTTAGTTACATAATTTGAGATTAAGGATTTTAATATCTTTGCTCTTTTTTAAAAAATAGTTTTATTGGGATATAATTCACACACCACACAATTCACCCATTTAAAGTGTACAATTCAATGGCTTTTAGTATATGCAGAGTTGTGCAACCACCACCACTATCTACTTCCAAAATATTGTAATCACCCCTAAAAGAAACTCAGTACCCTTTAGCTGTCACCCCCTAATTCATCCATTCTACCTGCCCTAGGGAACCACTACAATGCTTTCCTTCTCTATAGACTTGCCTTGTCTGAGCATTTAATGCCGGTGGAACCATACACTGTGGGGTCCTTTGTGAGTGGCTTCTTTCACTTGGCATCATGTTGTCAAGGCGTGTCCGTGTTGTAGCAGGTGTCAGCACTTCTTTGTTAAGGAAGACTACTATCCATGGCACGAATGGATGGACCGCATTTTATGTATCCATTCCTCAGTAGCTGGGTATTTGGGTTGTTTCCACGTTTTGGCTATCATGAATACTGCTGCGATGACCATATGTGTATCTTTTGTTTAATCGATTTCCAATACTTCTACAGTTGCTGCTTTGTATCAGAATCTCTTGGACAATTTAAAAAAATTCAGATGCCTGAGTTTTACTCTAGACTTACTGACCCTAAATTACCAGGGGAGAGGCCCAGGGATCTACATTTGCAAAAAGTCCCTTCGTTGATTCTGATGCTCATTTCTGTTTAACAACCACTACACTGGAGACTCATTTAACTAATATTCATGTATATGCTTCTCCAGAATGAATGTGATATCTTATTTGCTTTAGTTAAGAAACTCAAATAGGCAGGGAAATTGTAAGGCTACTTTGTTCCTTTCCCCATTCCTGATTCTCTCCCGCATTCATGAATTTGGTATCTCTCTCTCTTTCCACAAGCAAGACATCTTTTTGTGCTGTATTTTCAATGCCTAATTGTTATAGTTTATGAAATTTGCTTTTTAAAAAGACACCGTGGATATTTTATTAATATTTTTAAACAACAATAGTAGTAGCAGTAGCAACAAGAACAAACTCTTAGGCCGGGCATTGTGGTTCGTGCCCGTAATCCTAGCACTTAGGAAGGTAGAGGCAGGAGGATAGTTTGAGCCCAGGCATTTGTGACCTGCCTGGGCAACATAGTGAGACCCTGTTCTCAAAAACAAACAAAAGCGAACAAACTCCTAGAGGGCTAGCAACTTAACAGATACTGTGAAGCTCCAAATGCAATTCCAGCCATTAAAAAAAGTAACTCATATAATAGCATTTAATAGATGTCAAAGAAAATATATGGATAAGTGAATAATGAGGCTGAAAAGTTCAAGTAGATTGCTCCAGGTCACAGGGCTCATAGTCTGTAGACCTAGAATTTGATTTCAACATTTTCTGATTATTAACCCAGTATCCTCTTCACTCCCTTGTGTTTAGGGCTACATTTATAGAAAACCTATCTACCCTTGAGTCTATTGAAATTAAAAAAACTCATTTGTCACATAATAGGTAACTATCACCCCAATATTTTACTCTAAAATTAATAATTAAAGGAGAAGATCCAAACATTTTTTTTCTGCCTTTTAAACAAGAATCTATAATTCATACCTGGTTGTTGAGAGTAAACTTTTTTTTTAGGTCAAATATCAAATAAATGATAGAATTAGAAAAATAACCCGTTTGCCAAAGCCAATGTAATAATTGATTACAGCATAGCTAATGAATAGATAATAAAACTGGGTAAAAGGCATTAGGTGAATTTGTTTCTTGGGGGAATCGGTTAAATTTCCTGTGCTAAAGTATTAGCCCCGCCAAACATTATTTGCTAAATTCAAAAGGGAAACCGATCTTTATAATAAAGAGATCTATTGGTCACAGCCTTAACAAAGTAGCCAAACCACTGTCACTACTAATGGGACTCACTGATATCAAATGCCGCCTGTTGCAAACGTGAAGTCCATAGTCTCACCAGTCAAGTGTTCTTGCTAAATCATTTCACCTGCATCCAATCCAGTCTCCAGCTCCAAGGTCTAGTCTATAAAAAACACAGAGGAAGAGGAGCAAGTTGAATAATATCACAAAGAAAGAATCAGACCAAACAAAAATTTGGAACATTCTTCAAGATAACTGACCCAGATTCTTAAAACATTCATTGTCATGAAAGATAAATAAATAAAAAGAAGTGGAATTGTTCTAGACTAAAATAGACTGAGGAAATATGAGAATCAGATGCAATTAATACGTTTTGAGAGATTCAAGTCTAAAGAAAGTAACTGTAAAATATTTATTGCAGGCAACTTGGGGAATTTGGAAAGGAATTGGATATTAGATGACATTAGAGAGTTCTTGTTAGTTTTCTTAGATGTGATAAAAATACTGGAGTTATGTAAGAGAATGCCCTTGTTTTTAGAAGATGATACTAGAATATTTAAGGGTGCAGTTTCACGAGACAGATGAAAATGTTGGCAAGTGTTCAATCTATGTAGTTCATCTTTAAAAGCTTTTCTTTGTCTTTAAAATTTTCATAATGAAGAGCTGGAGCAATTTTTTTTTTTTTTTTTTTTTGAGACAGAGTCTCGCTCTGTCACCCAGGCTGGAATGCAGTTGCGCAGTCTCAGCTCACTGCAACCTCTGCCTCCTGGGTTCAAGCAATTCTTGTGCCTCAGCCTCCAGAGTAGCTGGGGTTACAGGTGCCCGCCACCACGCCCAGCTGATTTTTGTATTTTTAGTAGAGACGAGGTTTCACCATGTTGGCCAGGCTGGTCTGAAACTCCTGACCTTAGGTGATCTTCCCACCTTGGCCTCACAAAGTGCTGCGTTACAGGCATGAGCCACTGCGCCCGGCCTGGAGCAATAAGGATTTGGACCTAAGCATATGGCAATGTTGTATTGCCTTTGCTCTTATTAGTTAAAAGCCTTTAAAATGTCCTAGTCAAAACTTGAGGAGGATTGCTCTAAATGGAGAAGAACACAACTCAAATAAAACTTGTTTCAAGGCAGAAAGACACACAAATGGCAAATGGCCTTGTCCAAAGTTACTATGTCTAAAGCTGCTTTAAGTTTTACAGGGAAAAAAACAGACTTTAGAAAATTATGTGGAAAAGTTAGAGCAGATGAACTTATTTTCCAGTGTGCAGAGTGTCCAGGATCAATCTCATATTTTCAGCAACAAAAATAAAATAAACGAATGGAAGTTGATCAACATAGATATTGCCATTTTTCTTTCTCTGAGATAACGACTTGCCATTCATGTCTAGGTACATCCCACTTCCTAGACCCCTTCTCGCATTTCTCCTGAGAAGTCTCAGAGTTCACCTCTCTTCTCGTCGAGGCTTTTGTAGTCCTGGTATTTCTTTCCATCCATAATCTCTCTCGTTCAGCATGAAATGAAGAGGAACTCCAGTAGGAAAGAACATATGATTCAGTTAGAAAACCTTACATGCTTTTTACCTGCTGACCCTGAATTTGGGGGCAAGATTTTTAATGTTTTCCCAGCTATAAAATGAAGAGAGAAATATGACCACCTACCTCTTAGGAGTATTTGTTTTATAATTTATTCTTTCAAGAGAATTTATTTGAGTACATGCTGGGCCAGACACTGGGCTGGTTGATTGAAGGGACTTTATGGTCTAGAGGAATAGTTAGATGTGAGCATTCTGTAAGTAGATAAAATAACTGTCTATGTGAATATGGAGATGGTCCACCAATCTCAGGCCTTAGATTAAGTCTCCGAAAAGAGTTGATATCTCACTTGGTATTGGAAGATTTAGTAGGAGCTCAGTAAGTGGGAAAAGATAGTCAAGATGCTATGGGAAGAGGGATTTATACACTAAGGCAATGAAATTTATGAGAGTATGTTTCATTCAGTGAAGTCATACTTTGGATGGAATCAGAGGTTTCAGTAGAACCAGGGTAGGGTATGGAAGTGGGTAAAGATAAGAGCTGAGGCAAGAAAAGTTAGGAATGATATTGTAAAGGGCCCTCTGTGTCTGGACTTTTTTCTTGGCAATGAGAATGATGGGAAAAGGTCAATGTGGAGTGATTTACATTTCACAAAGCCTCTGACTAGACAGCAACATAGAAGATTGTTAGAGATAAGATGCAGAATCTGGGACTATATCTTTCATATTTACATCCTCAGAGCCAAATACAGCTCATAACTCATAGTAGGTGTTCACCTCTGAAATTCGAGGCAATAATTAACTGGGGTACCAAAGTCAATGAAACACTCCAGAGATATTCAGCATTATTCTTCAAATTGAATGTAAATGGGACAGGTTTGTTTATTGTAACTTGCTATTTAAAAAAAAACATTATATTTTGAGATATATTTATACTAATACATATAAATCTATTTCAGCCTCTGCTGTGTTTTATCTTATATCATTTTTATTTTAATATCTAATCTCAGTTTTTAGATCCTGTCCTGATTTGTGCTCAGGTACTGTCATATTATATAAAACTCTCATTATGTGGAAGAAAGGGATGGCCGCGAGATTATGAAACCTGGCCTAGAGATACCTAAGAGGCCGTCCAGTCCAGATTCTTCTCTTCTGAGAGGAGCAACATGAAGCCCAAGGAGCTTAAGTGACTTGTACAAAGAACTGCACTAATTAGCAGTACAGTTCGTGCTAGAGCCTTTGGTGCTGTCAGCATTGCTTAGGTTTATAGGTGTTTATACTGTGCACAGGGACAGAGTACTTCCAGTATCCTTTGAAAAGACAGACATCTGACTTATGGAAACATTACTTATCACGGTGTCATGTTGTAGTAAACAAGATTATGGAAAGGTGTCAGCAAGGAAAATTAATCTCACTCAAGCTAAAAATAGGTACTCTTGACAATTACGTAGAAAATGCATGCTCATAAAACGTATCATCATATGCAACATCATTGCTTTTAGAACACTTTTCTTGTCTTAGGCAGGCTCTTCTAGGCCAAGGACCAGGCCAGCTTTCCCAAGAGGGCTTTGTAAGTAAGCATTGGTTCCATAAAGTCAACCTTAGTTCTTTAAAAGCATGTGGTCATATCTGATTAAATGAACATCGTTTTTAATAGCACATGGCAGGCAGGACCTAGGTTACATAACCAATGTTTTCAATTATGCCCTGGCAAGAAGGAAGACAGATTTTTATTGAAGTTATGCAAATAAGTATATTGCCAAAAAATATATATGTATTCTGATTCAATAAGCAGATTCAATAAGAATTTTTGAACTCTAGAGGAATCAGGCAGGGAGAATAAGAGGTCATTTACAAGTGATTCATTTCAGTTTACAAAAGCAGAATCTACAACTTTATTGTGATGTATGAAAAGCTTAAGAGAAAGCAAAAAGGGCTTCCTTATATATAAGGAAAATAAGACATTAAAATAACATCAACAGTATTCCAGACAAAAACTACTATCATCCCTCACCAATTCATTTAATCCTATGTAATTAATCCTATTCCACCGGATCTTGTGGATCTTGGGTTAGTCGTCTAATGAACCCATCTGCTTCTCAACAAAAGTTCTGGAAAATTTGACTAAGTCCACGGATATGGTCTCAAAGTTCTTTAAGCAATGCTATCAGAAACCTGAACCCAAATGTATTTAACATATAACCCTTTACTGTGGGGCTCTGCGCAGTCATTCTTCACTAAAGATGAAGCATTTTTTGCTTGTAGCTCATTACAAATAACTTCAGGGAAGCATCAAAGCAAAACATGCTAACAAAAATATCTGTAGATGACAAAAAACTTAAAATGGGTGCCATTTATTCATTGCTTATGATTTTCAAAAGTGAAAGACTAGAAAGTCATAACAAGAATAATATATTTGATGAGAAAATTTGTTGTTTTCTGTGACATGCAAAATGAAACTATAAAATCAACCCCCCAAATTTTAGACAAATTACTTATAAACATAATCATTAGGCCTATTTCAAAGAATACAGAAAACATTATATCTAATTTACAACAATAAGTGGGCATAGCAAAAATCTTGATGTAATTATTCAGATACATAATATACTCTGACTATACCAAGCGTATGATAAGAATATCAAGAAATAAGATGTAGTAGGTCTGGAGTAGGTCCTAAACATCTATTTATTAATAAAACTGTATGAGTATGTGATGGGAATTCGCAGTTGAAAAACACTGTTGTAAAACCTGCTTGATTCAGATTAAAGAAGGATCAAGTTAACATTTAAAACAACTGAAGTTATGGTTGATAACTTAAGCACCTGTTGTCTGATACCAGGCAAAACAACAATATAATCAATGTCTTTTTATTTTTATTTTTTATTTTTGAGATGGAGTCTCTCTCTATCACCCAGGCTGGAGTGCAGTAGCACAATCTTGGCTCACTGCAACTTCCGCCTCCCAAGTTCAAGCACTTTCCTGCCTCAGCCTCCCAAGTAGCTGGGATTACAGGTGTGTGCCACCACATCCAGCTAATTTTTGTATTTTCTTAGTAGAGATGGGGTTTCAGCATGTTGGCCAGGCTGATCTTGAACTCCTGACCTCAGATAATCTGCCTGCCTTGGCTTCCCAAAGTGCTAGGATTACAGATGTGAGCCACCACATCCAGCAATCAATGTCTTTTAGTACATTAATTTAGTCAGGGGAATATTATTATATCAATGAAAGACATCCAGTTATTTAGGCAATTAGATTTCTCCTTAATTGACAGAGATATACACAGCCATAACAATGTTTTTTTGTTTCTGTTTTTTGAGGCAGGGTCTTGCTCTGTCTCCCAGGCTGGAATGCAGTGGCCTGATCACGGCTCACTGCAGCCTCGACCTCTTGGGCTCAAGCGATCTTCCCACCACAGCTTCCCTAGTAACTGGGACCGCAGATATGCACCACCATGCCTGGCTAATTTTTGTATTTTTTGTAAAGACAGAATTTTACCATGTTGCCTATAATGGACTTGAACTCCTGGGCTCAAGTGATCCTCCCACCCCAGCCTCCCAAAGTGCTGGGATTATATACAGGTGTGAGCCATCATGCCTGGCTGTCATAGTAGTGTTAAAGTGTTACCTTTACAGATTGCTGTTGGTGTATAACTCCTTAGTGCCAAAGCTTATACATCCCAGCGAGGGCTGTCCTTCTCATGGGAACCACATTAGGAAGTTCTAACATTCCAACAGCCAGACCAACATTGCTCAAAAGAGGTTTCAAATCCCTCTATTAGAGTCATAGTAACATCTTCTATTGGAAGATGGCTTTTCTTGTAGAACACATTTCAGTCTAATGAATAAGGCAGGGATAATATATCTGGATCATGTAACTTTTGGCCAAAAGTGACTTGTGATGAAAAGTTTTGAGATTCATTTTCCAGTATCACTGGCGAGTTCCTATTGAAAGCATTTTTGAGTAATGGCAAAATATTTCAGTAAGTGTGGCATTTCCTGGTGACCTGAAGGAGGAAGGCCAAACTGGACAGAGGACAGACGATTTCACTTGAAGGAGTACAAAAGGAAGAAGCAGAAGGAGATTTGGAGGAACATTTGTTGAGAAGCATAAAAGATAGGAATTTGGAGCACAAAATTCATTCAAAAGATGTTCTGGAATTTTCTAATTTGAAACTACAAGATGGGTCCTTACTGCAGGAAAGGGTATGATATCTCACCAATTCATTTAGTCCTATGTAATGAATCCTCATTCCACTGGATCTTGGGCTAGTAGTCTCAGGAAGCCATCTGCTTCTCAACTAAAGTTCTGGAAATTTTGCCTAAGCCCACTGGTGTGGCCTCAGTTCTTTAAGCAATACCATCAGAAACCTGTACTCCAAAGTTTCTAGCATATAATCCTTTATGACAGGCCTCTGAGCAGTCATTCTTCATGGAAGGTGATGCATTCTGGCCTGTAGCTGAGCAGAGCTGAGCAGTCTGACATGTAACTTCATTGAGAACCAGACCGCAGAGTTCAAGGAGGCCTTCCAGCTGTTTGACTGAATGGGTGATGGCAAGGTCCTTACAGCCAGTGTGGGGACATGATGAGGGCCTTGGGCCAGAGCCCCACCAATGCTGAGGTGCTCCAGGTCCTGGGGGAACCTCAGGAATGATGAGATGAACGGGAAGGTGCTGGACTTTGAGCACTTCCTGCCCATGCTGCAGACTATGGCCAGGAACAAGGACTAGGGTGCCTAGTCTTAGGATTATGTCCAAGTCCAAGGATTATGTGGAAGGTCTTTGGGTGTTTGACAAGGAAGAGAATGGCACCATCATGGGCGCTGAAATCCGGCAAGTCCTTGTCACACTGGGTGGGAAGATGACAGAGGCAGAAATAGATATGCTGGCGGCCGGGCATGAGGACAGCAATGGTTGTCAACTCTGAAGAGCTCGTCTGTGTGGTGCTGAGTAGCTGGGCACATTCCCAGCATCCCCCAGCCCTGTCCTTTGCCTTGTGAGACACTGTGTATCTAGCCCCGAAGGCTTTCTGGTCACAGCACCCTCCCCATCTTGTCTCTCTTGGATAATGCTTGCCATGAGCATTCACCAATAAACTTGTTCTCTGTTCCTCCCAACCCAAAACCCTCGAACAAACAAACAAAAACTACAAGATGAGCAACAGAGAGAATGAACAGTGTTCAGGCCTCCATTCAAGAAGACCAGAGGGAAGAAGGCATCAAACATAAAATAAAACACAAAGAAATAGAAATTGTGAGTGAAAGGCAGAAGTCTGCAAGTCAGATGCTGGAGACCTGGTATGTGCACGAGAGGAGTTCCAGAAACAACAAAAGACCAGATGGAAGACGGCTAATCATTTGAGAGATGCCACAGGGTCTTCCAGTTGGAGATGCTGCTTCAGCCCCCTCCATCCCCTTATCTTATGACTGCAGGAAAACCAGAAAGGGTGCTGCCTGAGGACTAGAAACTATGGGAGAATCCCTGAAAGGTTAGAAAGCAAAAATGTTTGGTTTGAAGAAGGAAATCAAAGTCCAAATGCCTGTCAGAGATGGGAGTGGCTCTGTGGGCCCTGCACAGCCCCAGTGGTGTGTTTCAGTTGCAGGAAGGGCCCGGGCATGGGCTTGGAGCTTGAAAGGCAGAACCTACTTCCATCCTGCTCTTAGACCTGGCAGGGGTCAACACAGTGGTCAACAGAGTGGTGAACAGGGCAGGGCAGTGAGCACTGAGTTGGGTGGGGAGGCACAGCAGGTCCAAGGGAGCTGTTCTTACTCCAGAGGGAGAGAGAAAAGTTTAGATACTGGCAGTCAGCCTCAGCCCTGGCTGCACATTAGAAATCTCTGGGGAGCTGGTAAAGCTATTAGGTTGGTGCAAAAGTAATTGCGGTTTTTGCCATTAAAAATAGTATGCCGGGGCTACACTGAGAGCAATTAAGACAGAAGCTTCAGGCAGGGAGCTCCCAGGTGAACTTAATGTTTTATCAATGTGGAGAGCCACTTCTGTAAAGGAAAACATTGAATAATAGTGAAATCAAGAATTGTAAACTACCTTGGAAAAATCTAGGAGTTCTGGCATCACTAGTGAGTTCATCACTGTGGATGGAGCTATGTGAGAAAGGAGATATGTGAAAATATCCATTATAAGGATACTGTTCACGGATGAGGGTATGGAAAAAAGAAGGGAAATAAGTGTAAGTGTTCCAAAGGGCGCATCTCAATTGCAGGTGAACTATCTTGATGGGAACCCATGTATTGTGTAACTGTGAATGTTAATAGAGAATTATGTTTAATGATGACTATTATGAATAGGAAACTAAACAGTAGTGAGATAGAGAAGCATTTCAGAACATTTATGTTAACAAGGCCGGGGGGCAGAGCTGAGGAAAACAGAGTGAAGAGAAACTTTAGCCAGCAATAGTAAGGAAAGGGAAAAAGCATAAGAGAGAAGACAGGCTGTCATGAATTAATACAGCAGAAGCAATTGAACTAACTATATCAGTTGTTCTAATAAATTTGAAAAGGCTAAAATTCCCTGGAAGAAAAGAGACAATCAGTTTGGATTTTTGCACAGCTGTTCTGCAGTTGAGAATATCTCCGACCATGATTATGCATTTTCTGTTCCTCCCTTTAATCCTGTCAATTTGTTCTTGTATTTTAAAAATTTATATTATTAGGCACATTTGTATTTATAATTGTTATAGCTTCTGTAATTATCAGCTGTCTTTTACAATTTCTGATAATACCCTTTGTCTTTATATCTGTATTATATAAAGCTACTCTAGATTTCTTATGCTTATGGTTTGCCTGGGATATTTTTTCCATCGATTTCCTTTCAACTTCCTATGTCTTTGTTTTTATAATATGTCTTTTGGAGACAGCATCTGATTGGGTTTTGTGCATTTTTTTTTTTTTTTGAGACAGTCTCACACTGTCTGGAGTGCGGTGGCATGATCATAGCTCACTGCAGCTTTGACTTCCCTCCCAGGCTAAAGTGATCCCCCTGCCTCAGCCACCTGAGTAGCTGGGACTACAGGCATGCACCACCATCCTCAGCTGATTTTTAAATTTTTTATAGAGAGAGGGTCCTACTAGTTGCCCAGGCTGGTCTCAAACTCCTAGGCTGTAGTGATCCTCCCTCTTTGGCCTCCCAGAGTGCTGGGATTACAGGCATGAGCCACTGCACCTGGCTGGTCTTGAGCATTTTAATTCATCTTGATAATCCCTGTTATAAATCGGAGTATTTAGTTCATTAACAATTAATCATTGACATAATTGTGTTTAGATTTACTATTTATTTTTTCTATTGGCCTCCATTTTATTTATTTATTTATTTTATTTTTTATTTTTATTTTTAGAGACGGAGTGATCTCGGCTCACTGTAACCTCCGCCTCCCGAGTACAAGCGATTCTCCTGCCTCAGTCTCCCAAATAGCTGGGACTACAGGCGGGTGCCACCACACTGGGCTGTTTTTGTATTTTTAGTAGAGACGGGGGTTTCATCACATTGGCCAGACTGGTCTTGAACTCCTGACCTCAAGTAATCCGCCCGCCTCGGCCTCCCAAAGTGTTGGGATTACAGGCATGAGCCACCACGCCCAGCCCCATTTCAATTTTTGTTATTTAAAAATACAATTTCCATTTTATTTTTCTCCAGAGAATAGTTTTTCTTCAGTCTTTAAGGCCTCAGCTCCTTACATGGGCTTTTGTGGGGGTCGTGGGGCAGCACCCGCAGGTCTAAATAGGGGTGGAGGTGTTCGGTCCTTGCAAGCTTGATGAGATTGATTCCTCACTACTTTGCTTTAATATTATAAACTGCACAACTCACACAGTAATGTGACTTCATATCCAGCTTGGGAAGCACATAGGTGTTGAAGAAGCTTGCTTAGAAATGTTCCTGACTGCTGTGGCCTCCACTGTGTTTCAAATGACAAATTTCTTAATGGTCTTGTTCTTGGGCACACATCAGGTATAGTTCGTGCAGCAAATAGGCTACACGTGGCCATGGCCCTTTTTGGTATGACCTTTGTTCCTTCTTTTATTTGTCATCTTGGAGGCACAGACTGGAGCTGGTCTCCCATCTTTATTCCTCTGTTTTATGCTTTTTTGCTTTCTTTTGGGCTGTATGAATGTGTTTTAGACTTCCTTTTTAACTCATCTATTGTATTTTTAACTATGCCTCTTGGCATTATTTGGTAGTGGTTGTTCTAGTGGCTATAATATGTATATATTTTTAAAATTTTTTATTTCCACAGGTTTTTGGGGGACAGGTGGTATTTGGTTACACAAGTAAGTTCTTTAGCGGTGATTTGTGAGATTTTGGTGCACCCATCACCCTAGCAGTGTACACTGCACCCTATTTGTAGTCTTTTATCCTTCACCCCCCTTCCCACCCTTTCCCCCTGAGTCCCCAAAGTCCATTGTGTCATTCTTATGCCTTTGCATCCTCATAGTTTAGCTCCCACTTTTGAATGAGAACATACGATGTTTGGTTTTCCATTTCTGAGTTACTTCACTTAGAATAATAGTCTCCAATTCCATCCAAGTTGCTGCGAATGCCATTAATTCATTCCTTTTTATGGCTGAGTAGTTTCCCGTGTGTGTGTGTGTGTATGTGTGTGTATGTGTGTGTGTGTGTATGTGTATATATATATATATACACACCACATTTTCTTTATCCACTTGTTGATTGATGGGCTTTTGGGTTGGTTCCATATTTTGGCAATTGTGCATTGTGCTGCCATAAATGTGTGTGCAAGTATCTTTTTTGTATAATGACTTCTTTTCCTCTGGGTAGATACCCAGTAGTGGGATTTCTGGATCAAATGGTAGTTCTACTTTTAGTTCTTTAAGAAATATCCATACTGTTTTCCATAGTGGCTGTACTAGTTTACATTTCCACCAGCAGTGTAGAAGTGTTCACTGTTCACTGCATCCACGCCAACATCTATATTTTTTGATTTTTTGATTATGGCCATTCTTGCAGGAGTAAGGTGGTATCACATTGTGGTTTTGGTTTGCATTTCCCTGATCATTAGTGATGTTGAGCATTTTTGCATATGTTTGTTGGCCATTTGTATATCTTCTTTTGAGAATTGTCTATTCATGCCCTTAGCCCACTTTTTGATGGGATTTTTTTCTTGATAATTTATTTGAGTTCATTGTAGATTCTGGATATTAGTCCTTTGTCAGATACATAGATTGTTAATATTTTCTCCCATTCTGTGGGTTGTCTGTTTACTATGCTGACTGTTCCTTTTGCCGTGCAAAAGCTCTTTAGTTTAATTAAGTCCCAGCTATTTATTTATCTTTGTTTTTATTGCATTTGCTTTTGGGTTCTTGGTCATGAAATCCTTGCCTAAGTCAATGTCTACGAGGGTTTTTCCGATGTTATCTTCTAGAATTTTTATAGTTTCAGGTCTTAGATTTAAGTCCATGATCCATCCTGAGTTGATATTTGTATAAGATGAGAGATGAGGATCCAGTCATTCTCCTACATGTGGCTTGCCAATTATCCCAGCACCATTTGTTGAATAGGGTGTCCTTTCCCCACTTTATGTTTTTGTTTGCTTTGTCAAAGATCATTGGCTGTAAGTATTTGGGATTATTTCTGGGTTCTCTATTCTGTTTCATTGGTCTATGTGCCTATTTTTATACCAGTACCATGCTGTTTTGGTGACTATGGCCTTATACTATAGTTTGAAATCAGGTAACATGATGCCTCCAGATTTGTTATTTTTGTTTAGTCTTGCTTTGGCTATGTGGGCTCTTTTATGGTTCCATATGAACTTTAGGATTGTTTTTTCTAGTTCTGTGAGGAATGATGGTGGTATTTTGATGGGAATTGCGTTGAATTTGTAGATTGCATTTGGCTGTATGGTCGTTTTCATAATATTGATTCTACCCATTCATGAGCATGGGATGTATTTCCATTTGTTTGTGTCGTCTATGATTTCTTTCAGCAGTTTTGTAATTTTCCTTGTAGAGGTATTTCACCTCCTTGGTTAGGTATATTCCTAAGTATTTTATTTTTTTGCAGCTATTGTAAAAGTAGTTGAGATCTTGATTTGATTCTCACTTGGTCACTGTTGGTGTATAGGAGAGCTACTGATTTGTGTACATTAATTTCATATCTGGAAACTTTGCTGAATTCTTTTATTAGTTCTAAGAGCTTTTTGGAGGAGTTTTCAGGGTTTTCTAGGTGTATAATATATATTCTTAACATCTCACAGTCTACTTAGACTTAATGTTATAACACTTTCATGTAATATGTAGAAACATTGCCATCATATGCATCCATTGACTGTTTCCCATCCTTTATGCTATATGATCATGTGTATCACGTTTCCATATACCATTAACTCTGCTATGTAATATTCCCATTGAACAGTCTTCTTCTTCTTTCTTGCTTTTTTTTTTTTTTAAGTAGGAGGTAATCTTTTGTGCTTACCCAGACTTTTAAATTTCTGATGCCTTATGAAGAGTGAAGTTTCCATCTGGTGCCATTTTCTTTCAGCCCAAAGAACTTCCTTTGGTCCTTTAGGATTGTTTCATAGTGCAGGTCTGCTGGCAATAAATTCTTTAGTTTTCTTTTATCTGAAGTGTCTTTACTTTGCTTTGATTCTTGAGGGATATTTCACCAGATATAAAATTCTTAGTTGACAGGTTTTTTTTCCTTTCAACACCTTGGATGTGTTTTTTTCCCTTCTGTCTTCTGATCTCCATAGTTTCTGATGAGACGTGATCTTGTTTCCTGTAGATAGTGTATGATTTTTCTCTGGGTGCTTTTAAGATCTTCATTTTATCTTTGGTCTTCAGCCATTTGATTATGATATGCCTACCTATTTTTTTTGTGTACTTATTATTATTGGGGTTTTCTGAGAGTCTTGAATCTATATCATTTACCAAATTTAGAAAATTTTCAACCATTATATTTTCAAATATTATTTCTGCTCCATTTGTTTTCATTTCCCCTTCTGGCACTCTAATTACATATATGTTAAATCTTTTGTTATTATTCCACATTTCCCTAAGGCTTAAAATTTTTTCAGTCTTGTTTTTCTTTGATCTTCATATTGGATAATTTCTATTGATTTATTTTAAGTTCACTTATTTTTGTCTTTGTCATTTTCATTCTGCATCCAGTCTAGTATTTTTTTAATTTCATATATGGTATTTTTCAATTCTGAAATGTTACACTTGTTTGATTTTTATAATTTCTATTTTTCTATTGAGAATGTCAGTTGTTTCGTTCATTGCAAGCATGTTTGCCTTTACATCTTTGAGAATAGTTTTAATAGCTGCTTTAAAATCCTTGTCTGCAAATTCCAGCATCCAGGTCTTTTCTGTGTTGGTCTTCATTGGTTGTTTTTTCTCTTGAGAATGAGTAACATTTTCCTGGTTCCTTGTATGTTAAGTATTTTGGATGGTATCTTGAACATAGTGAGTCTTGTGTTGTGGAGATTCTGTATTTTGTTACATTCTCCTGAAAAACACTGACTATTGTGTTTGCTTCAGCAGACATTTACTTTGTTGGACCCAAACAGCAAACTCTATGTTTCTAGTAGCAGCTATCTTATTACTTAGGATACGTTCAGTTGTACCAAGATCAATCTCAGTTATGAATCAGAGGGTAAAAGTCTCTGTTTTTTTTTTTTTTTTTTTTGAGTGAGGATCTTGCTCTGTCACCCAGGTGGGAGTGCAGTGGCATAATCATGGCTCACTGCAGCTTCAGACTTCTGGGCTCAAGCAGTCCTCTTGTCTTAGCGTCCCAAGTAGCTGGTACTATGGGCATACATCACCATGCCTTGCTAATAAAAAAATTTTTTTTGTAGAGGAAGGATCTTGCTATGTTGCCCAGGCTGGTCTTGAACTCTTGGCCTCAAGTGATCCTCCCACCTAGGCCTCCAAAGTGTTGGGATTACAGATGTAAGCCATCATGCTCCTTCTGAAAAGTCTAAATAAAATATTAGCAAAATATATTCAGAAGTGAATTAAAGATAATTCACCATCATCAAACAATTTTTTCAGTTGCCATAATTCATTACATGAACTGATTAATGGAGAAAAACCATATGATTTCACCTATAAATGCCAAGAAGTTATTTGATGTAATTTATCAGATATTTCTAGTTAAGAATGGATTAAAATATAAGTAGAAAGAAACAAAACATAAAATACATTTATCAGAAGGTAATTATAAGTATCATAATGAACCATGCAATACTGAAGCATTTCTATTAAAATTAGAAGCAAGATAGGCATGCCTGTCATCACCATATTATTAAACATTGTTTTAGGAGCTGTAGTTATTGTAATAATGTAATAACGTGTAATAAGTCTTATGTATATAAGACATAGATAAAATTTTAAAATTATCTTTATTTGCATATGATATAATCGCATGCCTAAAAATCTTTAAAATTCCAGTGAAATGCATTAGAATTGATAAGATTGTTTCTTAAGTTTCTAGATGAAAGAAAAATATACAAAAATTTGTAGGTTTTGTTTACATCAATAATTATAAGTAGTAAGTTAAAATGTAAGAAGGAAAAGTATCCCATTCATGGTAGTGATAAAAATCTGTAAAATGTTTAGGAATAAATTTATCAAGAAACATACAGGGCCTCTGTGAAGAACATAGTTTAATTTTATTCTGAAGGACACTAACAAATACTGAAGAAATAAACCTGCAGTGTTCCTGGATGGAATGATTTAACAATAAGGAATGAAAATTTTCTAAATTAATAAATGTTTAGTGCTATTTCAATCAAAATTCTATTTTTTAATTTTTGGAACTAAGAAACATTATCTTAAAATGTATTTGGAATAATAATTGTCTGAGAGGAGCCAAGAAAATTTTGAAAAATACTTTGTGTAACAACTTGACTTTCCAAATATTAAAATATGTCCTATAAGCTACAGTGATAAAAGCAGTATATTGGTCTTGGAACTGATACATATATTTATATGTATATCTGAGAATATATTTATATTTATATGTTTATATAAAATATTTTAATTTTTATTTTCATTGTATCAGTATTTATATATAGGATAGTATAGAAACATCAATTTATATATATTATAGTAAATGACAAATATATAATCTGAATGTAATGGGAAATGATGGTTTATATATAATATAGACATAATTTGCCATCTATCTGGAAGAAAACAAATGTAGACATTGACTTTACATCATACGCTAAGTTAAATTCCAGATAGATTAAAGCTCTAGATATTAATAACAATATAAAGTAATAGAAGTATATTTTAGAGAATAAAAGTTAGATAAATTTGCCCATAAAAAGACTAAAAACTAAAAAAAATACAACAAAATCTGTAAAAACTATAGACTGGAGGAAAACATTTGTAACATGACAAAAGGCTAAAATTTTTAATATAGAAAGATACTCTAAAAATTGATAGTAAAGGACAAACAACTCAAGTAAAAATGAGCAATGCATTCACTGCAATGTCTACAAAAAAGAAAAAAATCAAATAAAATGGGCAAAACATATAAAGACAATTATTTGAAGAGGAAATAGAAATAGCTAAAAATTTATAAAAAATATGCCCTTATTTCCAATAATGATAAATGTATAAGTGAAACCAAAAATGAAATTCTATTTTCTTCTCAACATATTGGTAAACATTAGAAATAACAATCATCTTCACTGGTTATGAGGATAAAGGAGAAGGAGACATTCATATATCGCTGTGGGGATATGAATTGCTGCCACTTTTTTGAAAACTAATAAGAATAGCCTCACCATTTTATTCAGTTTAGTACAGTGTTATTTGTGGTGGAAGAAACATATAAACATCTGGAACACCCATTGACTGGGAAATGTTTGGATAAATTATCATATATTTAATATGAAGCAGATGTTAAAAAGAATGATTCAATAGGATCAATCATATGAATTGACCTGGACAAATGTCCATGGTACATTGAGCTAAAAATGAAGTTGTGCATACTGTGTTCCCATTTCTGTTTCAAAACCACAAAAATAAAAGAAAAATGACAATCAATTCCCCCCTAAAATAGCTTTTATGTATTAGGATGCAGAGGTACCCTATCACATTTTTAATACTGATTATCACAGGAGGGTGGGATTGGAGGGTGTTTGTGTGTGGCTTAATTTGCTCCCATGAGCTTGCAGTGCCTCTGTAATAAAAATAACCTGATATTTTAAAAGGCTAGGAGCCATTTTGTAAGTTAAAAGAGCATCAGGGAGGAGGTGTATGTAGACCTAGTCCTTCCCCTAACTCACAATGTGACATTTTCTGCCTTTATTTTCCTGTCTCTGAAGTGTGGGTGGTAATGACTGCCCTACCTACTTAGTGAAGATAAGATTAAGGATGAAGACAAATATAGTTTGAATAGTTAAGACATTGAAATGCAAGCTATTGTCCTTAAGAAAATTCTCAAACACTCTCACTTTACATAATGCAGGTGACAAAATCACCCAAGGAAGCATCGTCCCTTCCCAATGGCGATGTAGTGGGAGAGGCACCGAGCACCACAGAGGTAAACACTGGTGTCTCGAGCCATCGTCCCCACGCCAGTTTCCTCAGAATGTCTACTTGGTCCTAATCTCTCTCTCTCTCTATCCATCCACCCGTCCATCTATCATCTATCTATTGTCTATTCATCTGTCTAATCAATCATCTATCATCTGTATCTATCCATCTGTATTAGTCTGTTTTCATACTGCAATAAAGAACTGCCCAAGACTGGGTAATTTATAAAGGAAAGAGGTTTAATTGACTCACAGTTCAGCATGGCTGGGGAAGCCTCAGGAAACTTACAGTCATGGCGGAAGGTGAAGGGGAAGCAAGGCACCTTCTTCACAAGGCAGCAGGAAGGAGAAGTGCTGAACGAAGAGAGAAGAACCCCTTATAAAACCATCAGACCTCGTGAGAACTCACTCACTATCACGAGGACAGCATGGAGGAAACTGCCCCATGGTTCAGTTACCTCCATCTGGTCTCTCTCTTGACATGTGGGGATTATTGACATTATGGGGATTATAATTCAAGATGAGATTTGAGTGGGGACACAAAGCCTAACCATATTATCATCCATCCATCCACCTATCTATCATCTATCTATCTATCTATCTATCTATCTATCTATCTATGTCTGTCTGCCTGCCTGCCTACCTATCTGTTTGCCCATCCAACCATTCCTCCGTCCGTCTATCTGTCTCTGTACATTATCCATTCATCCATCCATCTATCCATCTATCCATCCATCCATCCATCCATCCATCCATGCATCCATCCATTTATCCATCTATGTATGTTTACCTCTACTTTATCTTTCTACCTTATCTATCTTCTTAATTTTTAATCTCTAAAATTATAAGCCTCCCTCCATACAAGCAATAGAAAACACTGTGTAAAGATAGAATTATTCGAATTTCTCCTCATCAGCCTGAAGTGGGTGAATTGAAACTCCTCACTTAGGCAGTTTGTTACCCTGCAATGCACATAGGTTGGATCTTTGACTTATCCCAGTCGGCATTTTGGGGTTTGGAGATCCTATGCTCTAGTCGCTAAGTGACCTAATGAGTGGGCAGTCTATGTTTGCTTCATTTATATATTGTGTGTCTAAATAAGAAAGCCACAGCATGTGTGGCCTGGTTTTTTTTTTTCTTTTTTTTGTTTTTGAGCTCATATCCTGGGTTTCCTTTATGACCAGGGATCAGAGAAGGCTGAAGAAGGTGGAGAAACTGAGGCACAAAAAGAGGGCAGTGAAGATGCAGGCAACCTCCCTGAAGCCCAGGAGAAGAATGTGAGTGTTCACTTTTTCACAGCAGTTTGACTGGATTCTCTGCTGTTCAATAGAGACTTTTACAGGGCTTGTACAACTTGACTCTGGGCACAAGCAGTCAGAAAGAGAGCGAGGAGCTGAGAGTTTAGCCAGGGAGGAAGCAAGTAATTTCTACTGATGTGTTAAGCACTGGAATCCCGGTGCAGAGAGGGCTAAAGGGAAGACAAAGGAGCTGGAACCCGGGCCAGGAGGGAGCCGGCTAGACAAAGCTTGGAGAATTTGTTGTGGTGTTGTTATGGCTAGGTTAGGTGCATGCTCTTTATAAACAAGGGACCTTTCTGCTTGATCATGATTAATGACAGACTCCTAGCTTACACCCACCCAGGAGCCCTGCCCAGTGGGGAAACAGAGCTAAGGGGGTGCAGTATATCTGGGGGAAGACAACAGGAACTTGAGGATAAAAAGGACTCCTTGGGGATGGAAATTAACACTCAGTTAATTTAAGTTCAATCAGGGAAATAGCAGATCCTGGTGAAGTCACATGATTAATTGTAAAGGGGTTCCCATGCAGGAGCAACAGGATAAGGAGTGGGCAATGTTGGCGGACACTGTGGTTCTGTGAGTGCCAAGCTGAGATAATGGGGGATGGGATGGGCCACTTCTTTAAGGAGTTCTGAAAACGTGCGGGGAAGCCAGGCACCAAGGAAGGAGCCTGGTGGGGCTGGGAATGGGGTGCAGGCATTGGTCTGGGCCTCCTTGGAGGGGAATGTCAGAGGGCTTCTCCACTGGGTCAGTTGTAACAAAGACTGTTTTTCAAACCCTGATGGTTTGCTAATTTATTTATTCCAGGAGAGGTGTGGGAGCTTTTATGAGAGCTGGACCCTCATTCACCAGATAGAATGTGGCTAGAAAGGGGCTGAGACCCACACCCACACTATGGAAAAAGGGGTGTGGGGCTGAGCATCGATTTGTCTTTACCTTAAAGAACTTAAATTGGGAGGGGCTAGGGAAGGAAATTCCCTGATATTTAGACTTATATTTGAAGTAGACTGCTATTTCAAAATGTTGATATTACAACTCTGAAGTTTTTGTTTTAAAGAAAGACAAAATCTTCAATCTTGACCTAGAAGTTAGATGGTGTTTCATGGCAGCCTATATAATTCAGAAACAATACTTTAAAAATTAAATATAGTGACCATTTCATTATCTTGTAATTAAAACATAATCTGTTTCACAATTTGAACTTTGCATGAGTTGCGTAATGCACCCTTACAGTCTTATTGATGAATACTTTGAAGTTGAGTTTGCTTCTTTTAAGACATAGAGACAAAGATGAAAAGCATTACACCCCGGCCCCTTTCTCCCATGAGACCAGAAGGAAGTTAGCATGTTTATAATCAGATCCTGCCTCCTATAGCCAGGGTGGGCTTTGCTTCAGCTTCTCAGCCACTGGGCTGGGTTAGTTCTGTGAAGTGATGAATCACCCAGCTTGGACATTCTCTTTGCTACTACATTTTAAAATTGTGAGCCTTTGACAAAGTCAATTATAATCTTGTGAATCCTGGTAGGAATTAAAAAACAATTTTTTGTTATTTTTGTGTGGGCTATGGTGAAGAAATGACCGTAAGTAAAAAATATTTTTATTTTATATGAATATATTACTAACATCATATTATCAAATTCACTTTTCAACTCTTTAATGCCATTTATCCTACAGAAAGACAGATTCTGACTTCTTCCTGTTTGAAAACCAACACATGCTCTTTGATTTACTTTAATTCAATTAAATTAGAAAAACCCTCTGTGATTGTCAGTAAACAGATGAAAAATGTTGTAAAAACATGATTAACCCTTATGAGTATATATGAAAATAGGCTGAACTTTAAAATTTAAGAAGGAGACAAACACCACTTAGATATTTAGAATGCTTGCATTTTGTGCTTCAAGAACCTGCTGGCTTGTTTTGACGGTCTTTGGTTTGTTGTTAAAAGCTGAGATGGGGCTGGGCACGTGGCTCACGCCTATAATCCCTGTACTTTGGAAGGCAGAGGTGGGCAGATCATTTGAGGTCAAGAGTTTGAGACCAGCCTGGCCAACATGGTAAAACCCTGTCTCTACTAAAAATACAAAAATTAGCTGGGTGTGATGACGCACGCCTGTAATCCCAGCTATTTGGGAAGCTGAGGTGGGAGGATCGCTTGAACCCGGGAGGCAGAGGTTGCAGTGAGCTGAGATCGTGCCACTGCACTCCAGTCTGGGCGATAGAGTAAGACCCTGTCTCAAAAAAAAAAAAAAAAATGCTGAGCTGGGAGGACGTCGTGGGCTATTTGTAAAGGCATCTCTCCTCCCAGGGCACCCCAGGCATAGACAGGCTGATAGGGGATCGGAAAGACAAGGGAGAGCTCTGTGTGTTTTGAACATTGATTTTGAAAGTATGAGACACATCCTAGTAGTTTCATGTAGGTATGACACCTCAGATAAATCCAAGGCTTTCAAACTCCTGGCTCTGTTGAAACCATCTTGAGGCTATTTCTTTTTGCTCCTCTTGGCTTGCTGTGGTTAAAACAGAGGCGCTCCCCTGGGCTTCCCTCCTTAACCAACACGCTGCGGTGGATATAAAGTTTAGAATATTCGTGGGCCCACATTTGGTTCCTAAGACTCCTGGGCAAGGAATGTCAGCTTCCTTTATTTCTTTAAAGTCCCTCTATCTGCTCCATGTGCCCACCTCATGGCTGGCAGGAGCTTCCAGCTGGGTGGGGTGTTTTGAAGACCCTGTCCTCCTGAGGGTCTCACAGCCAACCTGGGGTCGTTAGTAGTGACTGGGCAGGGATTGGGTGCTGGTTATTTGTCTGTGTTATTAGTGGTGTTTCTGCTGTCTGTCCCTTGGCATGGGCCAGACCCTCTGTTCTGGCTGGACACAGACTGGCCTTTCGCAGTGGCTGGCCTTCTGACCTCGGACGCTGCTGCCTGTACAGAGTGCCTTGTGTTACTTAAATGCCCCAGCGGTCCCTGGCTCTGTTTCTGTGTACGAGCAGGGCCTCAGCAGTACACCTCCTGGAAAATCCTTCTTTCCTCCCCAGTCTGGCCACCTCCGTCTTGCCAATTCTAAGCTCTTTTTTTTTTTTTTTTCCTCAGGGACCGCTTAGCTTTATCACCCCATTAGCCTAGGGTTTTGAAAACCAAGGCCTATAGTTTCTTCTTAGGGGTGGAAAGCCAGAACAAATAGGTCGCCTGTGGGAAGAGAAAATAACTCTTACTCTGACCCCTCTACCCCCTCAGCTTTGTGTAGCAGAAAGAACCAGTCACAATTCATATCCTGGCGTTCAGCCACGCTTATTATGAGAAGGAATAAAAACAGTTTTAAACATTTTATTCTGAAATAACTATAGACTCACAGGAAGTTTCAAAAATAAGAGTCTTGTGTGCCCTTCACCCAACTTCCCCAAATGGTGACATCTCATCTAGCCTTAATGAAACCAGAAATGCAATGCATTGGTGCATTTCTGTTAACTAGATGACAAACCATATCAAGTTTTTACATCTTTTTAAAAAACCTGCCTTCATTTGTGTGTTAAAAACAATTGTAATGTGTGCAGTAAAAACACAAAACAAGCAAAAAACCTCTCTCCAGCACCTGGCAGTGTTCAGTTGAGTGATAAACCAGGTAAGTGCCTAAGTCAGGGAAAGGCTCATCTGATCTCTGCTATTAAACATGCACACTCAACACACACTTGTAGGCACTCATACAATTCCATTTAATGGAGAGGAATATTTACCTAATGTTTGACATTGATTAAAAAAATCAACAGAAATGGAAACAAAAACTATTATGTTCTTTAATGATATGGACTTCCCCTGACCACCGCCTCAACTTCCAGGGTTCTTAAACACAAGATGCCAAGATGTAAGTTCTGTCCTTGATAAAGGATTGAGGCAGGAGGACTTGGGAGGTCAGAAGGGTGAACACCGAGAAGACCATGACTTCATGCCTAGGAAGATCTTACCTGTAACTTTAGAAAATAGGGGACCTCATGGGGCCTGGCCTGATAACCCAGGGGAGGGTGAGGGGCTAAGGAACCAGCGCCTCAGGAGTAAAGGAGGAAAACAGAAAGTCAGCTCAGCTTCTGGGCATTCTCTAAGAAATGAATTGCAGACTGGGACATCATGAGAGCTTTAGAAAATGCTGGAAACATTGCACCTTGTGCAGGTTTGGTTTGTTTTTTTTGATCAAGGTACAATTATTTAAAATTGTATGCTTTGTGAGCCCAGTCATCCTATCTGAAAGTCATGAGGCCCTTGCTTGACAGATAACATGATTATGGTCTGTAACCACCCCTCTCTGGCTGCCTCCAATAGCAGTCCTGAGAAAAGTTCAAGGGGCAAACATTGATGTAGGTTTGTGGGAGGAGTCACGGGTCTCAGGCTGGGTCCCTGGAGTGCCTGCAGCTCGAGAGGACTCTGCCTCTGTCCTCTCATCTCTAGCTGCTCTGAGGCTGGCTGCCCTTGCAGGTCACGCTGGGCTAGCCCTTCACTATCTCCCACGCCTACCACCTGTTCCCAGTGAACGCTGCCTGGCACTCACCACCACAGACACCTGTCCTTAGTTCTGGCCATGCGCCACCTCTGCAGTCTGCTTTCCTGGCCAAGTTTCCAACAAAAATAGCTGCTGTAGAAGGTTCTAAGACTTCCCACTTCTGAGGTTTCTCTCTTCTGGCTTTCTCTGAAAAACAAGGTGAAATTACTTTAAGGTGTATCCTTCCTCAAATGATGATTATGTGAGATCTTGGCTTAATTGACCAGATGATTATAATTATCTTAAAAAAATGCTTTTGTGCCTATAATTACTTGCCAGCCATGAAAGTCAATTCAAGCATTTTACGTAGATGACTTTTAAGGATCTGCCTAATTCCAGTATTTTATAATTCTATGAACCAAGGTTGGAAGCTTAATTATTATTATTTTTGTTTATTTATTTTTAGAGACAGAGTCTCATTCTGTCACCCAGGCTGGAGTGCAGTGGCATAATCATAGTGGGCTTGAGTGATTTTTCCATGTCAGCCTCCCGAGTAGCTGGGACTATAGGCACAGGCCACTACACCCAGCTAATTTTTACATTTTTTGTAGAGATGGGGTCTTGCTCTGTTGACCAGGCTGGTCTCAAACTCCCGGCCTCAAGTGATCCTCCCTCCTCAGCCTCCTAAAGTGTTGGGTTTACAGGCATGTGCCACCACGCCCAGCCATTATTTTTAAAACGAATATATCCTACCTCATTCTATGGGGGATTTGAAGCAGAGCTGGAGTAGCATTACATAAATGCAGTCATTCAACATTTTATGGGCAGATTGAGTGCTGCCACTTGCCAGGCAGGATTCCAGGGACTGTGGGGGGAGCAATGAAAATGACAGAGTCACTGCCCCCACAGAGCTTATGTTCTGGGGGAGCTTGTGATGATAATATCCAAAGTTCTTCCAAGCTTACTTATCCTTTTGAGGCTAAGTATTTTTATTCATTCTCTGAGCAATCACTTTCCCTGAGCAATCACTTTCCCTGCTTAACATATCTTTTAAGAAATTAAGGTCAATTCAGATATTGATAAAGAGTGCTAGGGGCCAGATCCGGTGTCTCACACCTGTATTCCCAGCACTTTGGGAGGCCGAAGTTGGTGAATCACCTGAAGGTCAGGAGTTTGAAACCAGCGTGGCCAACATGGTGAAACCCCGTGTCTACTAAAAATACAAAAAATTAGCCGGGTGTGGTAGCGGGTGCCTGTAATCCCAGCTCCTTGGGAGGCTGAGGCCGTAGAATAGCTTGAACCCAGGAGGCGGAGGTTGCAGTGAGCCGAGATCGCGCCATTGCACTCCAGTCTGGGCCGTGAGAGCAAAACTTCCTCTCAAAAAAAAAAGAGTGCTAGGTTCCTCCATAGTTGTTGCTAGCTAACTATAAAAGTTGAGACTTACATTCCCATAAGACTTCCTACTGCCCCCCAGGCTAGCTCTACAGTTGACCTTATTTTTAATAGTGTGTGTCTGGTTAATTCATTTGTTTCAGCTGAATATAATTAATAAAAATAATTGGATTCAGAAGAATGTAAAACTACATAATTAATAATTCTATGGTACATGTAATGAATTTTATTCTGATCCTATGTGAAGAAGAAAATCAAAGTTCTTTGAGATCCAAAGAGTTACTAACAGATTTCATGTATTCTTCTATCCAATTACTAACACATATTTATCGAGCTTGCCTGTTGGTTCCAGAAAGTGGCCTGGAGGGGCCAGGCAGTTCCCAGAGATCCAAAAATGAATAAGACACAGGTTATGCCCCCAAACACACAGACTAGTGAGGGAGACAGATAAGTAAATGATGATTATGGGAGCAAGTGAGAAGGTCCTTGACTCAACCTTGTGGGTTAGGAAAGTCTCCTTGGAAATGTTTTGAGCATATCCTGGAAGGTGTGGCCAATGTGAGAAAATTGCATGTGACTCAGGATGGCTGAAGTAGAGTGGTGAGGGATGAGGCCAGAGGGGTACGCAGAGCCAGACGGCGTTTTCACTGTTCTAAGGAGGTGTATTAGTCTGTTCTCACGCTGCTAATAAAGAAATACCCGAGACTGGGTAATTTATAAAGGAAAGAGGTTTAATGGACTCACAGTTCCACATGGCGGGGGAGGCCTCACAATCATGGCAAAAGGCGAAGGAGGAGCAAAGCCATGTCTTACATGGTGGCAAACAGGAGGGCTTGTGCAGGGGAACTCCCATTTACAAAACCATGAGATCTTGTGAGACTTACTAGCACAAGAACAGTATGGGGGAAACCGCCCCCATGATTCAGTTACCTCCACCTGGCCCCACCCTTGACACGTGGGGATTATTGCAAGTCAAGATGAGATTTGGGTGGGGACACAGCCAAACCATATCAGGAGGATAGAGTATCTTGAGGAGATGGAAGTTTCTAAAGATGAGGGTAGCACAGTAAGGTTGGGTGCTTTTTGGAACGATCTTTCTGGCTGCAGTCTGGAGCACAGACTGGAGATGAGAAAGAAAAGAGGAGGTGATAATCACTCTTTAGGAGCTTCCTTCAGCAACCCAGTGAGCAAAGATGGCGGTCATGGCAGAGGAGGGGCGAGACATGGGCAGGATTAGACAGGATTAAAGAGGCGTGATCAACACGTCACTGTGAAAGCAACCCCTGGATTTTGCAACAAGTGCCAGACTCTTCTCCTGCACATTATTTGAGCACCAAAACTTGGGGTGTCACCAGTGGCATTTAACGTAAAGGTTAGTTTGAAGATTCCCAGTGCTGAAAAAGTCCTCTTGGCCTGATTCAGATCTGGCTGGCACTGTCAGGCTTTCAAGTTCAGTGCCCATCTCAGAAATACGAAGGTATTGTTCTGGAAATGGCTAAAAACATGAGGTTGGGCCAGGAGATGTGGGAGTGTGTTAGGTCCTGTATAACTTGCCTTCTGTGATATTTATTTATTTATTTATTTTAGATGGAGTTTTGCTCTTGTTGCTCAGGCTGGAGTGCAATGGCGCAATCTTGACTCACCGCAACCTCCACCTCCTGGGTTCAAGTGATTCTCCTGCCTCAGCCTCCCGAGTAGCTGGGATTACAGGCATGTGCCACCATGCTCAGCTAATTTTATATTTTTAATAGAGACGGGGTTTCTCCATGTTGGTCAGGCTGGTCTCAAACTCCTGACCTCAGGTGATCCGCCCGCCTTGGCCTCCCGAAGTGCTGGGATTACAGGCATGAGCCACTGCACCCGGCCTACCTTCTGTGATTTTTAAAATTTTATTTTATAGACAGGGTCTTATTTTGTCACCCAGGCTGGAGTGCAGTGGCCTGATCATAGCTCACAGCAGCCTCAAACTCCTGGGCTCAAGTGATCCTCCCGCCTCTGCTTCTGGATGCCTGGCTAATTTTTAACATGTTTTATAGAGATGGGGGGGGGGTCTTGCTATGTTGCCCAGTCTGGTCTTGAACTCCTGGCCTCAAGTGATGCTTGCATCTCGGCCTTCCAAAGAGCTGGGATTACAGGCATGAGCTGTTGTACTCTGCCACCTTCTGTGATTTTGATTTTTCCGTTATTAATCTTGAGAGGCTGCCTGGTAGTGTAACAAGGACACTTAATTAGGAATCAGTAGACTTGCAGTGAGTCCTGATTGTGTTGACTCCTTGTCCTGTGACCTTTCACTTTGGCAAATGACTTCCCTCTGTGGCCTCAGTGTCCTCATCTGTATAAACATGGTGCTGGGTAGAGAATGTATATGACTGCAAGATCACTTTCAGTGCCCCCTGTCGATGATTCCCTGAGCTCACTGCCTGAGTTGTAAGGCATTAGGAATTTTTAGGGACTGCTCTTAAGAACCACATCTCTCTTTAATTAAAGCAATTGTGGCACTCTGGCTCCAGGGAGGTTTATCGGACCATTCTGGGAAGGGATGGAAAAGCTTTTGTTTTCTTCTTAGAGGCAGTTTTAGGAGCTGTAACCTGGTTATTTTGCTTTGATCTGGGGGAAATAGAAATTCCAGTGGGCTGGTGGCTTGCACAGTAGAGACCTAGTTGAGCCTTGGGTGACCCCACCCACTCTTACCTTGCAAGTTTCTTTCTTTACCCAGAAATCAGTATTTAAAATACTATGTGATTCAGAAATGTTATCATTTTGTTCTCATAGAGGAAAAGTTTTTGACCTACTTTTATTAATTTGTTCAAACCTGAAGTAAAGACATAGTTATAAGGGCATAAAGTCAGAAAAGACATTTTTGTTCAAATTTTTACATTGCTTGCATATGGTCTGAATTTTGCTGGATAGCACTATCAATCTTTGGTATGCTTTAGAAATAGAATTGAATGTATTACTAAGCAGTATTAATAATTAATTACGTTTTCTCAGGAGTTCAAGTGATGGGAAACGGTCTTTAATCTCACAATTATTTTAAGAGCTTGAAATATAATGTATGAAAGAAGTAGGGATCACCCAGCTATCATATCTTTGCTATTTACTTACTTTATGGATAAACTAATGTGTTGTTCATTTTGATTAGCTTGTATTTTATTATAGTTTGCTTGATTTTCAGATTTGACTTTAAACTTACTTGAATTATGTTTTTTTCTTTAATTTTGATTTATGGATGTAAGGAAGAAGAAGGAGAGACAGCCACAGAAGAGGTACGGTCGACCATCTTCAACATGCTTAATCTGCTTCATAAACTGTGCTTAATCTGCTTCATAAAAACATCTTTCAGGTGGGAGGATTGCAGCTTGAGGCACGTTCTTAATAAAAGAGAGCGATGCAACCCACACACCCAGAAAATCCTCCTTTAACCTGCTGAGAAGGAAAGTAAGTTGGAGATAAGTTTGTCCGAGGGAGGTGGAGAGAGAAACAGGGCTTGGCTATGGACCCTGTTCGGAGCCCCCTTGGGTGAAGGTGTCTTCCGTGGTTTCTCACTGACATCAGGCCAGGCCGGGCCAGGGCACTGGCTGGAGATGCCTGCTGCTCGTCCTTTTTCACCCTGTTGAGTGCACTGGGTTTAGGAATCCTGCATGGTGGTTAGTGGTGTTTTCATTGAGGGAGGGATTCCTACCTATGTTTATGTTTTTGAACATCTTTGAATTAATCACTTTATTTTCTTCTTGTTGTTGTTGTTTTTTTTTTGTTTGTTTTTGTTTTTTTTTTGAGACAGGGTCTCACTCTGTTGCCCAGGCTGGCGTACAGTGGTGTGATCTCAGCTCACTGCAACCTCTGCTTCCTGGGTTCAAGCGATTCTCCTGCCTCAGCCTTCTGAGTAGCTGGAATTACAGGCACGTGTCACCACACCTGGCTAATTTTTGTATTTTTAGTAGAGATGGGATTTCACCATGTTGGCCAGGCTGGTCTTGAACTCCTGACCCCAAGTGATCCACCCACCTTGGCCTCCCAAAGTACTGGGATTACAGGTGTGAGCCACTGCACTGGGCCTGGATTAATCACTTTAAAATGCTAGAGAACTAATTTAAAATTGTGAACACAAGGGTAGGGAGAATAATTTACTAAGTTACATGTATTGTCTGGATGTTTCAGCACAAGGTCATCAACATTAAAAAGGGTCCCAAATGTCAAAAGAAATCCCCCCAAAGAAACTTTTGTTAACTTTTGAAATGACAAAATTCATGATCTTTATAGAAAATTTAAAAAATGCAGATAGAAGAGGAAAATGAACATAGCTTTTAACCCTCGTTACCCAGAGATAACCACAGTAGCTACACACACATACACACACACACCATCAATTTTTGATGAATACTCTTGTAGTCTCCTTTTTTTTCATGGAATGTGTCTATATTTGGGGAGGTAGTAAGTATAGATCTGCTTCATTATTTTAAATGTTAATATATCAAACCAACCCCTCTTCTTAGACCTATAGATTATTTCTAGTATATTCTACACCATGATTTCTCGATATTTATATCTTTCCAATAATTATTTCTTTTGTTTCTCTCTTGCTAGGCCAGCTTCAAAATAGAATTTTAAAAATAAGATAAAAACATACTGTTAATTTGGAAGAAATTCCAGATTATATATATAGGTTGCTGATAACTTTTGCTTGAAGAAATTAGCTTGTTACGAGAAAATATAACCAACTTGTGCATTTAACAGCTCATCCTGACAAAATTCGATTTGCTGATTCTTTTTGTATTTGATTCTTCTAACTATATATATATATACTTTCTGAATTTGTAAAGGCTATTTGCTGAGAATGGTTTGTTAATATGAGTGGAGACTGTACGCTTAGGTGGGATTATAAAACCTGTTAGAATTAACATATCATGCTAAAGCACCATTCTAAATTGAGGAGTCTGTATTTAAAAGGATGATTTTTTTTTATGTGTGTGTATGTATGTGTGGTATGTGTGGTGTGTTGTATGTGTGGTGTATGTGTATTTGTGTGTGGTGTATATGGTGTGTGGTGTGTTTGGTGTGTGTGTGTGTGATGTGTGTGGTATGGTGTATATGTTATGGTGTGGAGGGTACGTGTGTTTATGTGTGGTGTGTATGTGTGTATTGTGTGTGTATTTGTGTGTGGTATATGTGATGTGTGTGGGGTGTGTGGTCTGGTGTGTGTGTGCTACGTGGTGTTTGGTATTTGTTTGTGGTGTGTGTGCGTGGATGTGTGTCTGGGTGGTGCGTGTGGGAGTGTGTGTGCTGTGTGTCATGTGTGTTTCCGTGGTGTGTGTGTGTTTGGGTGGTATGTGTTTGTGTGGCATGTGTGGTGTGTGTATTTGTGTGTTGTGTGTGTTTGGTGTGTTTGTGTGTTGTGTGGTGGGGTGTGGGAGGCTTTGACCTCTAGTCCAGCATTCTACAGTCTTTTTCTCACTGTATCCTTGGCCCTTATGCTTCTTAATACTAATGTAAGTTTTGTTAAAATAAGACGGAGGAAATAGCCACGGAGGGTGCGGAAGGGGAAGCCAAGGACGAGGAGGAAGCTGCAGAAGGAGAAGGGGAGCCTGGAGAAGACGAAGATTCCTAGGCCTTTTCACGCTTCATTTCTTCTACTTCTCCAGGTAGCTACAGGATTCTGGGGTGGAAAAGCTGCTAGTTACCGTACTGTATGCTATCCGCGGCACGTTTTGCTTAGTAACAGGAGAAAGGGAATTCCAATTCAGGGCTGTCTGTCTCCTTCCAAAGCCCTGGTCTGCACACCTTTCTGGCGGGGTCCAGCTCCTTTCTAGAGCCGCGGGGCTGCTGACCTTTCGTGGATCTGTTTCTTGCACACTAGGGCACAGAAGGATATGGTTGATGGGATTTCTAGGAAGAAGTGCACCTTTGATGCAGGGAAGAGTTTTGTTTTGCATTTACTTCCTCCTCTTCCTCTATATAAACTTTGAGAGAAGATACAGCAAGTGTCCTTTTATCAGCATTCTATAACCTCAACCCCTCCACCAACCACATGTACAACTTTAGGGGGGTGACTACTGATGTTCAGAATGATGGCAATAAATTATAACCTTAAACAATCACAAAGCTGGCGTTGAGTCATGAAAGAAAATTATTGCTGCCACGGGTTTAGTTGTAAGTGCTTGGTACTCCATTTCCGTTTCTATTAACCAGAATGCTCCTCTAGAAACACCGGGGAACATGGTGAAGTCCCTTTAGGTATCTTTGACAAGTAAGCTCTTGCCGCCTTCTGGTTTTAAACTTCCCTCGATGATGGAAAATAATTATGTAATTCTTACTAGTTTGATAAGTGCCACATATTAGTGAGCATTTATTAAGTGTTAATAAGACAATAGAATCTGATAATGGATCTTGAGGACATGGGCGAATGCTTCAATATTGTGAGCCATACAGATAGGACAGCATGCGTGAAAACCCCTAAAGACATGAAGTACGTTAGCCGGGCGGGGTGGCTCGTGCCTGTGGTCCCAGCTACTCGGGAGGCTGAAGCATGAAAATCACTGGAACCCGGGAGGCGGAGGTTGCAGTGAGCCAAGATTACCAGCCTGGGTGGCAGAGCAAGATTCTGTCTACAAAACAAAAACAAAAAACAAAACAAAACAGAACAAAAGACATTAAGTGCTATAAAAATATCTGGGTTTTCCTGCTATTTGGCAAATACCTAGGTACATGTTGTATTATTATTAATATGACTGGCTTTGCAGCTGAATTGGAGGCGGTAGTTTATTCTCTGGGGTAGCATTGCTCATGGTTTTGCTCTGGAGCTCTAAGGGTTTTTAAAAAAATTTTAAAAAATTTTAGTCTTTTAATCTCCCATATTATGCCTCCACTGAAAATTAAGACAGCTTTTTGAGCTGTTACTCTCAGGAGATAATGATAGAATATGCACTCATTATTCTCTAAATGAGAGACACTTATCAAACCAGCAAGAATTACATAATTATTTTCCATCGTCAATAGAAGTTTAAAATTACAAGGCAACAAAAGCTTACTTGTCAAAGATACCTAAAGTGACTTCACCATGTCCCCCAGGCAGGTCTCCAGTTAAAGTCTATGATAAGAATTGGTGCCTGTACAGAGAAGGGTGGATAGAAGGGTTTATTTGGAGAAGGAAGAAGAAATCTTTGGTGCTCTTTTTTGGCTGACAAATAGCAATGCTCTTTGCACCAAAGGCCAATTTGAATAGTAGGGACGTCCCTTCTTAATAGACTTATTAAAAAAAAAGCTGATATAAAAAGCACTTCATCTATTTTTAGAGCATCTTGGAGCTAGTGAGAGTGGCCATCACACTTTGTTATTGGACCATAAAGGTTTTGTCGTTCATTTGCTTGAATGAGAAAGTGAGTCTAGCCCACGATTTGATGTCTCTCCAGGGTGTTTCTTTCATGCTCTGGACCCACCGACTTCTACTTTAAAGCCCTCTGCTTGCCACTTGGTTACAATTCCATTTCTAAGGAGTGGGTTGGGACTCATTTTTGAAAAAAAGAAAACTGACAAGCTTAAGATATTCTACCTGAAGAATGGTAGAAAATGAAAATATGATTATATTTATCCTCATACCAGAAACAAAACAAAGCAAAACCCACAGTAACAGACTCGTTGGTCCTGTTTAAATCCATGTCTGTTCACTCAGCTTGGAAAGTTCTTTAAAAATTGTGCAGTTTTAATGTGATAATTATAAAGAAATATTGGATGTGAAATGGCACAGCCGAGAGAGAATCTTTAATGTAGACAGATGGCTTCTTTATAGGCCATTTCCAAAAAAGAAAGAAGAAAAGGCAAGTTACAGTTGTGGCTAGCACATTCTGCCTGTTTCTCTGATGGGTTCTAGTTTGGAATCCAGTCCCTAATAGTCTGTTGTGAGGTCAAAATGCCTGACAGTGAAGGAGTAAACCAGGCAGCACCCTAAATCCCAGCCACTGACTCCCGAAGAGAGTCAATAACCTTTAAAATGCGACATGATGATGCAGTCAGGTATTCTGCAAACTATTTGGCTTCCAAAAACAAACCCATCTCATAACTCATAGATTATCCACACATTTTATTTGAAAAGACGATTTTAGACAGAACAAGGCAATGAATGGAACTATGAAAGAATTCTCATTTCCCATAGTTGAAGTTGGAGTCAGAATCTATTATTATTATTATTTTTTGTTTTTTGTTTTTTTTCTGAGACAGGGTCTCACTCTGTCACCCAGGCTGGAGTGCAGTGGCGAGGTCATGGCTCACTCTGACCTCCCTGGTCTCAGGTGATCCTCCCACCTCAGCCTCTTGAGTCACTGGGATTACAGGCATGCACGACTATGCCTGGCTAATTTTTGTATTTTTTGTAGAGATGGGGTTTCGCCATGTTGCCTAGGCTGGTCTTGAACTCTTAGGCTCAAGTGATCTGCCCACCTTGGCCTCCCAAAGTGTTGGAATTACAGGTGTGAACCACCACGTCCGACCTAGAATCTAAATTGATGTTTGAGTCCCAGGGCAAATAATGTCCAATATGAGACTGGATTTTACCTCCCCAAAGCTTGCCACTTAATACCTTCTTCTGGTGTAGCCATGAACCATTTAGGGCTCCGCCTCTAGGACCAAGCTGTCAATTCAGCCTGTTTTCCATGAAAACACAGTGGGAAATTATAATTGGAGATGTTGACTTCCTTATGGTGTTTGATATGTGTTTATGCAGAGAAAGGATATAAATCTAGCTTAGTTTTCCATGAGACAAATTCCCTTTCCTTTCAGTGGGGAGCAAATGATGACTAGTGGTTTATAGAATAAAAAGCAACACTTTCCTTTATTGTATGTTAAGTGATGAAGATTGTGGTAAACATTCTGTGTCCTTCTCTACAGTCTTTCCCTAATATTTGCCTTTTCTTTTAGAAAATGGAAGCTATGAAGCAACATTTCAAATGTCTCTCCACAAACCAAACTCAACAGAATACTTTGGCTTGAAGCTGGCACACCCAGGGTTACTGAGGACTTGTGCTGCCTGACCTGGTTAGATGTACATGGATGTATCTCCCGAATCATACAAAATTAAATGTGAAGACAGTTTATGCATACCTTCATGTGCCTGACAGCCTTGGCTTTTGAAGATTTTTCTTTCTTTTTTGCTCTGCATAGCTAGACCATCTTATTAATAATACTCTGAAAAAAATGATTTCAAGGCATGGAAGTTCTCTGTGATACAACAATAGTATTTCTTCAAATGCGCCTTATGCTACTTATCTGAGAAACAGGTTTTAAAATGAAGTGCTTTCCAGAGAACCATCATATAAATAAAGATTAATAGAAAAATATCTTGTCCCAAGGAGCATCATTTCATTATTTATAGTCTCTGCTTGCATATGCCTGAACTCCGTCTGTCTGTTGCCAAGTCTGAATCTTCAGCAGCACTTTTCTCTCTGCGTTGGGATCGATGTCTTTTATTGCACTGATTATTTGGTCCACGTTTTCAAATTGCATTGATTGTCTCATTACGTCGTATTTTTTTTTTTATTACACACACGCTGTGCGTATCATCTTTGAAGCCTTATCTAACTGTAACTTTATCATCCACTTGTGTGGGGATGATGGTAAGGAGGGATGATGTTAAGGACAGAAATTTGCAACGCAGTGCCCTTTACACGTTTCTGAGCTGAAGGGAGTGGCTGCTTCTGTTTCTCCTGCTGTTGATTGATTTGTAGCCATGGCTGTGGAGACAGGTCCTGTAATTTTTCTTCCTGATGGCCAGGAGTGTGTGTTCACCTACAGCTGATCCAGCTCCAATGACTTGTACACCAGGTAAGTTTGATAACATTTCTCTGCTCACCTGCCTGCCTCAGTTTACTGTAGATATTTTTTCTTCCTTGTAAGATTTTGATATTCCCCCTGCTACCTCCCTGCCTATGTGCGATTCCTTGTGTTTTTGCAGCAAACGTTGCTTCTGTGTTGTCAGAGGGGCTCATCTCCTTGCTGTGCTCTTTTCCTATTTCATGTTAATTATGGCAATTCAACTTGGAGTGGCATAAACTTTCCCCTCTGGAGTCTGCCTCCTAATTTTGCAGCAGAGTCTGTTGGTGTTATTTCAGAGTGTATTCTGCAGTTGCAGAAGTCTCGTGGCTGTCATGAACTCTGGGAAACGGCTCTTTTCTTGTTACCCTAGTAACAAAAAAAGGCATTTTGAATAGAATTAGGTTATTTTGTTTCCAATCATTGAAGTAGTCTGCATTGAAAACATTTCTCCCTTTGCTTAAGGTAAAAGACCGCAGTAAAATGGAAATTCATATAATTGAAAATTAATTTCTACTCTTAATTTCATTGCATTAAATCATGTCCTATCTAAAAAGCTTGCATAATTTTTACAACAACCCCCTACACAAATAGGCCTTAACTTTCTTCTTCTTGCTCAGGGCTGACTTTTCTCTCTTTCATGGCAGAGTAGGATGGAGATAGATTTAGTTAGGTGCCAATTTTCCTCCTATTTCTCTCTCTGTTTTTTTTTTTTTGGAAACAGAGTCTTGCTCTATCGCCCAGGCTGGAGTTCAGTGGCAGGATCTCGGCTCACTGCAACCTCTGCCTCCCAGGTTCAAGCAATTCTCCTGCCTCAGCCTCCTGAGTAGCTGTGATTACAGGCACGTGCCACTACGCCCAGCTAATTTTTGTATTTTTAGTAGAGACAGGGTTTCACCATATTGGCCAGGCTGGTCTGGAACTCCTGTCCTCAAGAGATCTGCCCACCTTGCTATTTCTCATATTTTAAAAATGAAAATAAATATCTATGCTGACAATAAGCAAAGATAAAAACCCAGACCACTTCTTTAAATTGAATTATTTTTTTCTTATATTGTGTTCCTGTAGTCAGAAACATTAACATCTTAGAAGGGTGTTTGTATTTGCTCCCATTTCATTTTCTTTAAAGTATCACTGACATGCAAAAATCACTTAGATCAATAGTACCCTATGGATGGTATCAGTTCTCTTCTAGTTTTGGCTTCAGCTGTCCCTTCAACCTTCCATGGTTAGCAATCCAGTGGCACAGTGAGGAGAATCCCAGATATGGACTGTATGGTATCAAAATACAATTAAAAAATCTGAACGCTTTTCAATATAGGAAGCTTCTAGAAACTAAGCAGAATTGTGAATCTGTAAAAAAAGAATAACTCAAAAGGAAACCCCGAGTGAATAAGGAAAATCATTTTAGAAAAAAACCAAAAGAGACCAGAGAAATGGAATAATTGCATGATGATCTGAAGTGAATCGAAGTTCAAAGAGCTTGGTTTAATAGTATAAAGGAGGCCTGAACACGCAAAGGAACTGTTTCTTTTCTTTTCTTTTCTTTTTTTTAAATTAGAAAAGCAACTACACAAAAATTTGAGTGTATTTTTTTTTCAGCCACTGAACAATATGCTCTCCTTTCCCCACTCACCTCTCCTGGGCTTCCTCTCGTTTCTTTGGACTGAAATCTTCCTTTGGTTTGGGGTTATCTTTGAGTTCTTAGTTTTCTCAATGAAATGGGAAAGGTATAGGAAGAGAATGAACTGTATTGCCTGCAAAGATTCTTTGGAAATACTTACAAATTTTTTTTCTTTTTCTTTTTTTTTTGGAGACAGTGTCTCACTCTGTCGCCAGGGTGGAGTGCAGTGGCACTCTCACTGCAACCTCCGTCTCCCAGGTTCAAGTGATTCTCCTGCCTCAGCCGCCGGAGTATCTGGACTATAGGCCTGCACGACCATGCTTGGCTAATTTTTTAATAAATCCACTTGTGTGGATTTATTAAAAACGTGTAAAGGGCACTGGGTTGCAAATTTCTGTCCTTAACATCATCCCTCCTTACCATCATCCCCACACAAGTGGATTATTGTATTTTTAATAAAGATGGGGTTTCACCGTGTTGGACAGGCTGGTCTCGAACTCCTGACCTCAGGCAATCTGCCCACTGCAGCCTCCCAAAATACTGGGATTACAGGCGTGAGCCACCGTGCCCAGCCTACAAATGTTTTCTTTCAAAACTCGTTTACCTGGGCCGGGTGTGGTGACTCATGCCTGTAATCCCAGCACTTTGGAAGGCCGAGGTGGGTGGATTGCTTGAGCCCAGGAGTTCAAGACCAACCTGGGCAACATAGCAAGACCCCATCCCTACAAAAAATACAAAAATTAGCCAGGCATGGTGGCGTGTGCCTGTAGTTCCAGCTATTCGGGAGGCCAAAGTGGGAGGATTGCTTGAGCCCAGCACTCTAGCCCAGCCCATTGATCACGCCACTGCACTCCAGCCCGAGTGACAGAGCAAGACCCTTTCTCAAAAAGAAAAAAAACAAAACAAAAAAACCGCACCTCATTTAACTGTTACACCTGGTGCAAGCACAGCAAGTAGGTGTGAAGGGCCTGGTACATTGTAATAACAGAGAATGGCCATTAGGTGGCGATAAAAGACAAGCTTCTTGCTATGGTGTCGCTTCCCCCGAGGTCCCCTGGCTGTGAACCCGAGTCAGGGTACTGCTAGTTGACATCAGAAGGTGGGAAGAGGTATTTGTCAACCAGATGGAGGAAAACAGACAAAAACCCTACTTATAATTAATTGGTGAATTAATTAGTGTATCATTTATAAAGCTTTTATCCAAGATTATTTTGGGCGAAATGTGCATTTATTGTTTGAATGCACATCCTTGCATTATACAAAACGAGCCTAAATTCAGTCAACAACTGATTGCATATTGACAATTTTGATAAAGATACAGGGTCTTCTTTTAGCCTCTAATGGGGTTCTATCTTATCAAATAAGTAAAAACAGAACCCTGATTATTGAAGGGGTTGATTATCTTTTTCTGTCGCAAGACTTTTGGTCCGAATAGAACATATGTCCAAATATTTGGAAATCTATTCACGATCCTAACAAAGGCATTCCTTTCACAGTTGTCTAGGTTACTTGGCTTTTTCACTACTTTGTTTTGGAAGGACTTTCTTGGAAGTAGAAAAACTGAGTTGGGAAATCTTTAAAATGTATCAGTGCATCTGGCTGTTTTCCAAATCAAAAGTCAGGAGATTGTTCAATGATGCGGAAATGTACTCAGGTGTGGAAGATTCCAGTTGGGGAGGGGCTCAGGTAGGCAGGTGTGAGTAGCATAGAGGGGGCGTGGAGTGGGTTCCTAACCGGGGGGCTCCTGGTTCCAGTCCAGCATTCTGTAGATTTAGCACCCGGATCTTGTCAGGGGAGGTGAGAGAAACCTCCGAGGCAGACTCCCATGAATCAAGCTCACAGTCTAGGATTACAATCAGGGTATGGGCTTTCCTATTATTTTTATTCACTAACACTGACGGAGTGCCTGCTATGAGCTGGGCTCTGTATTAAAGGCTTCGTGTGTTGCTACAGTAACCCGATGAGGTGGATACCATCTTTATCTGGCAAGGAGGAAACTGAGGCACGGGGTTTCAATTCAGTACTTTGGCAATGGCTGAATCGGAGCTGAGATATACCTGTGTCCCACTCCAAAGCCACGAACAGCCTCCCCAACAAGCCCTTTCCTGTCGATCCTGGACCACAGTATGGTTCCTCTACGGTGCCTGGCTGGCCGTGGGCACTGTGCGCCTTGGCCCCAGAGCGCCGCCTCCGCCTGGCTTTGGTCCTCGAATTCTGTCTTCAGACTCGACGCCGTTCGGGCCCTGGAGCAAGGTGCCTTGCCCTTCTCACTTACGATCCACCTATTTTGTTTTCTTAGTTGCACCATCAGAGGTCTATTCCATTACCTTCATCTTCCGGTTCTTTGGGCCGCTAGCTGTGGCTGCCACCACCCGCGCCAGTTACAGAGGGAATTGGGTCGCTGTCCACCCACAGGGTTCTAGAAATTGGTCAGTGGCCTCAGATCCGAAGTTTCAGGTTGCAGAGAGAAAAAACTAAAACTGCCACCTGCCTTTTCCAGCCTGGTTGTCCTTGGATATATCTTGCCCACTGATGCTGAAGGACACACCAATAACTCATTTGGTTCTGAGCTATCAACTGCCACGCAGTGATGTGCCAGAGTTGCAACCAGCCCCACATGGTATTTTTAGCTGAGAGAACAACTCCTTCTAGTTGAGGATGATTTAATGAGTGTGTCTTAATCCCATGACATGAATTTTAGTTCGTTTTGTGGCAGGTCAGGTTTCTCTGTAGTCCCCGCTTTTTAAAAAATTAATTTTAATTTTAAATTAAAATTTTTGTGGGTACATAGGTGTATACATTTATGGGTTATATGAGATATTTTGGTACAAGTATGCATTTTGTTTCTTTGGGAAAGTCTTTATTTCTCCTTCATGTTTGAAGGATATTTCCACTGGATGTACTATTCTCGGGTAAGTATTTTCCCTTCAGCACTTCAAATATGCCATGTCACTTTCTCCTGGTCTGTAAGGTTTCCACTGAAAAGTCTGTTGGAGGTCCATTGTATGTTATTTGTTTCTTTTATCTTGCTGCTTTTAGGATCTTTTCTTTATTCTTGACCTTTGGGAATTTGACTATAAATGCCTCGAGGTAGTCTTCTTTGGGTTAAATCTGCTTGGTGTTCTATAACTGTCTTGTACTTGGATATTGATATCTTTCTCTAGATATGGGAAGCTCTGTTACCTTCCCTTTGAATAAACTTTCTATCCCTACCTTTTTCTCTACCTCCTCTTTAAGGCTAGTAACTCTTAGTTTTACCCCTTTAGGCTACTTTCTAGATCCTGTAGGATTGCTTCATTGTTCTTTATTCTTTTTTCTTCTCTGTGTATTTTCTTATTTTTGATGCACTTTTTGTTTCAATAATTTTTGGGGTACAGGTAGTTTTTGTTTACATGGATAAGTTCTTTAGTGGTGATTTCTGAGATTCTAGTGCACCTGTCACCCAAGCACTGTACCCAATATGTAGGCTTTTATCCCTCAACCCCCTCCCAAACATCCCCCCAATCCCTTGAATTTCATTATATCATTGTTATGCCTTTGTGTCCTCACAGCTTAGTGCTCCCTTATAAGTGAGAACACATGATATTTGGTTTTTGATTCCCGAGTTACTTCACTTAGAATAATGGCCTCCAGCTCCATCTAAGTTTGCTGCAAATGACATTATTTCATTCCTTTTTATGGATGAGTAGTATTCTGTGGTTGTATATATACCACATTTTCTTTATCCACTTGTTGGTTGATGGGCACTTAGATTAGTGCTGTATCTTTGCAATTGTGAATTGTGCTGCTATAAACATGCATGCGCATGTGTCCGTTTCATACAATAAGTTCTTTTCCTTTGGGTAGATACCCAGTAGTGGGATTGCTGGGTCAAATGGTAGTTCTATGTATGCAGTCTGGAGATTCTTTTAAGAATCTCCATTCAGTTTTCCATAGTGGTTGCACTATTTTACATTCCTACTGGCGGTGTAAAAGTGTTCCCTTTTCACCATATCTATACCAACATCTATTGTTTTTTGACTTTTTAATTATGGCCATTCTTGCAGCAGTAATGTAGCATCTCGTTGTGGTTTTAACTTGCATTTCCCTGCGTTCGTGATGTTGAGCATTTTTTTGGTATGTTTGTTGGCTGTTTGTCTTCTTTTGAGAAATGTCTATTCATGTCCTTTCCCACTTTTTGATGGGATTATTTGTTCTGTTCTTGCTGATTTGTTTGAGTTCCTTGTGGATTCTAGATACTAGTCCTTTGTCAGATGCGTAGTTTGCAAATACTTTCTCCCATTCTGTGGGTTGTCTGTTTACTCTGCTGATTATTTATTTTATGGTGTAGAAGCTTTTTAGTTTAATTAGGTCCCATTTATTTATTTTTATCTTTGTTGCATTTACTTTTGTGATCTCAGTCACGAATTCTTGGCTTAAGCCAAGAATTTTTCTTCTAGAATTTTCATGGTGTCGGGTCTTAGATTTAAGTCATTAATCCACCTTGAGTTGATTTTTGTATCATGTGAAAGATGAGGATCGAGTTTCATTCTTCTACATGTGGCATACCAGCACCATTTATGGAATAGCATATCCTTTCCCCAATTTATGTTTTTGTATGTTTTGTCAAAGATCAGTTGGCTGTAAATATTTGACTTTATTTCTGGGTTTCCTATTCTAGCCTATTGGTCTATGTGCCTATCTTTATACCAGCACCATGTGTTTTGTTAACTAGCCTTGTAGAATAATTTGAAGTCAGGTAATGTGATGCCTCCAGATGTGTTCTTTTTGCTTAATATTGCTTTGGCTATGTGGTCTCCTTTTTGGTTCCATATACATTTTAGGATTGCTTTTTTCTAGTTCTGTGAAGAATGATGATGGTGTTTTGATGGGAATTGCATTGAATCTATAGATTGCTTTGGGCAATATGGTCATTTTCACAATATTGCTTTTTTCCCATCAATGAGCATGGGATGTGAGCATGGGATGTATTTTCATTCGTTTGTGTTATCTGTGCTTTCTTTCAGCAGTGTTTTGTAGTTTTCCTTGTAGAGATATTTCACCTCCATGGTTAAGTATATTCCTAGGACCTTTTTTTTTTGCAGCTGTTGTAAAGGGGATTGAGTTCTTGATTTGATTATCAGCTTGGTCATTGGTGTTTAGCAGTGCTACTGATTTATGTACATTAATTTTGTAACCTGAGACTTTACTGAATTTGTTGATCAGATCTAGGAGCTTTTGGATGAGTCTTTAGGGTTTTCTAGGTATATGATCATATTATCAGTGAACAGTGACAATTTGACTTCCTCTTTCCTATTTGGATGCCCTTTATTTCTTTCTCTTGTCTGATTGCTCTGACCAGGACTTCCAGTACTGTTGAATAGAAGTGATGAAAGTGGGCATCCTTGTCTTATTCTAGTTCTCGGAGAAAATCCTTTCAACTTTTCCTCATTCAGTATAATGTTGGCTGTGGGTTTGTCATATATGGCTTTTATTACTTTGAGGTAAGTCCCTCTGTTCCTATTTTGTTGAGGTTTTTTTTTTTTTTAATCAGAAAGGGATGCTGGATTTTATTAAATGCTTTTTCTTCCTCTGTGGAGATGGTCATGCGGTTTCTGTTTTTAATTCTGTTTATATGGTGTATCACATTTATTGACTTGTGTATGTTAAACCATCCCTGCCTTCCTGAGCTGAAACCTAGTTGATTATGATGTATTATATTTCTGTTGTGCTGTTGGATTTGGTTGGCTAGTATTTTGTTGAGGATTTTTGTATCTATGTTCATCAGGGATATTGGTCTGCAGTTTATTTGTTACATCCTTTCCTGACTTTGGCATTAGGGTGATACCGGGTTCATAGGATGATTTAGGGAGGATTCCCTTTTTTCTGTCATTTGGAATAGATAGTTTCAATAGGATTGGTACCAATTCTTCTTCGAATGTCTAGTAGAATTCAGCTGTGAATCCTTCTGGTCCTGGACTTTTTTGTTGTTGGCAATTATTTAAAATTACTGATTTAATCTCGCTGCTTGTTATTGGTCTGTTCAGGATTTCTGTTTCTTCCTGATCTAATCTAGGAGGGTTATTTGTTTCCAGGAATTTATCAATTTCCTCTAGATTTTCTGGTTTGTGCTTGTAAAGCTTTTCATAGTAACCTTAAGTGATCTTTTGTATTTCTGTGGCATCAGTTGTAATATCCCAATTTCATTTCTAATTGAGCTTATTTGGATCTTCTCTCTTCTCTTCTAGGTTAATCTTGCTAATGGTCTATCAGTTTTATCTTTTCAAAGAACTAGCTTTTTGTTTCATTTATTGTTGTGTTTTTTTTGTTTTAATTTCATGTAGTTCTGCTCTGATCTTTGTTATTTATTTTCTTCTGCTGGGTTTGAGTTTAGTTCTTGTTTATCTAGTTCCTAGAGGTGTGACATTAGATTGTCAACTGGTGCTCTTTCAGACTTTTTTGATGTAGGCATTTAATGCTATGAACTTTCCTCATAGCACTGCTTTTGCTGTATCCCAGAAGTTTTGATCAATTGTGTCACTATTATCATTCATTTTAAAGAATTTTTACATTTCCATCTTGATTTCATTGTTAACCTGCAAAGTATTCAAGAGCAGATTATTTAATTTCCATGTATTTGTACAGTTTTGAGTATTCCTTTTGTAGTTGATATCCAGTTTTATTCTACTGTGGTCTGAGAAGATACTTGATATGATTTGGATTTTCTTAATTTTATTGAGACAGTTTTATGTCCTATCATATGGTCTGTGTTGGAGAATGTTCCATGTGCTGAGGAGAAAATGTATATTCTGCAGTTTTTGGGAAGAATGCTTTGTAAATACCTGTTAGCTTAATTTATTCTAAGGTATAGTTTAAGTCCATTGCTTCTTTGTTGACTTTCTGTCTTGATAATCTGTCTAGTGCTGTCAGTGGAGTATTGAAGTCCCCCAGTATTATTATGTTACTGTCTATCTTATTTTTCAGGCCTAGTAGTAACTGTTTTATAAATCAGGGAGCTTTAGTATTAGGTACATGTAAAATTAGGATTGTAATATCTTCTTGTTGGATTAATCCTTTTATCATTATTCCTCCTCCCCCTCCCCCTTCCCCTCCTCCTCCTCCTCCTTCTTCTTCTTCTTGTGTATTGCTTTAAAGTCCATTTTGTCTGATATAAGAAAAGCTACTCCTGGCCGGGTGCGGTGGCTCCTGCCTGTAATCCCAGCACTTTGGGAGGCCCAGGCTGGCGGATCACAAGGTCAGGAGATCGAGGCCATCCTGGCTAACATGGTAAAACCCTGTCTCTACTAAAAAATACAAAAAAATTAGCCAGGCGTGGTGGCGGGTGCCTGTAGTCCCAGCTACTCCAGAGGCTGAGGCAGGAGAATGGCATGAGCCCAGGAGGCGGAGCTTGCAGTGAGATTGCGCCGCTGCACTCCAGCCTGGGTGACAGAATGGCGAGACTCCGTCTCAACAAAAAAAAAAAAAAAAAAAGAAAAAAAGAAAAGAAAAGAAAAGGTATTCCTACCTGCTTTTTGTTTCCATTTGTGTGGAATATCTTTTTCCACCCCTTTACCTTGAGTTATGTGAGTCATTATGTGTTAGGTGGGTCTCTTGAAGACAGCAGATATTTGATTGGTGTTAAAATTTTTTTTTTAATCCATTCTTCTATTTTGTATCTTTTAAATGGAGCATTTAGGCCATTTACATTCAATGTTATATTGAGATGTGAGATACTGTTCTATTCATCATGTTAATTGTTACCTAGATACTTAGTTTTATTTCACTGTGTTATTATTTTGTAGGTCATGTGAGATTTATGCTTTAAGAAGGTTCTATTTTGGTATGTATCAAGCTTTTGTTTCAAGACTTAGAACTCCTTTTAACATTTCTTGTAGTGCTGGTTTGGTAGTGGTAAATGCCCTCATTATTTGTCTGAAAAAGACTATCTGTCCTTTGTTTATGGAGCTTAGTTTTGCTGGATAAAAAATTCTTGGCAGAAAATTACTTTGTTTAAGGAGGCTGAAGATAGGACCTGAGTCCCTTCTGGCTTGAAAGGTTTCTGCTGAGAAATCTGCTGTTAGTCGGATAGGTTTTTCTTTATAGGTTCCCTGATGCTTTTATCTCACAGTTCTTAAAATTCATTCCTTTATATTTACTTTAGATAGCCTGATGACTATGTGCCTCGGTGATGATCTTTTTGCAATGGATTTACCAGGAGTTCTTTGAGCTTTTTGTATTTGGATATCTAGATCTCTAGCAAGGCCAGGGAAATTTTCCTCAATTATTCCCTCAAATAAGTTTCCAAAACTTTTAGACGTTTCTTCTCCCTCAGGATCACCAGTTATGGTATGGCCATTTTACATAATCCCATATTTCTTGGAGATTTTGTTCATTTATTTTGATTCTGATTGGGTTAATTCAAAAGCCTTGTCTTCAGGCTCTGAAATTCTTTCTTCTACTTGTTCTAGTCTATTCTCAAAACTTTTCACTGCATTTTGTATTTCCCTAAGTGTGTCTTTAATTTCCAGGAGTTCTAATTGGTTTTTCTTTATGATACTCATCTCTCAGGAAAATTTTTCATTCATATCCTGTATTTTAAAAAATTTCTTTATTTTGTTTTTCACCTTTCTCTGGTATCTCCTTGAGTAGCTTAATAATCAATCTTCTGAATTCTGTGTCTGCTATTTCAAAGATTTTAGATTGGTTTGAATTCATTGCTAGGGAGCTAGTGTGATCTTTTGGGGTGTTATTGAACCCTATTCTGTCATATTACCAGAATTAATTATCTAATTCTTTCTCATTTGGGTAGACTATTTTTTCAAATTGTTCTTGAATTTATTTGACTGTATTTTTTTCTTTAATTTCTTTTTTTTTCTCTTAAGGGTCTGACTTTAATGTTTATAGTTTATTATAGCCTAATTTGATTCTTGGTGATTTTAGTGGGGAAGACTCTGTATGAGTTCCTTAGTTATAGAGAGTCTTTGTGTGCTGGCTTTCCCAGATGTTGGTTGTAGTATTTATGTACTTGGTGTACGGGCAAGTTCACTATCTCCTACATGGTTGGAATGGCAAGGATCTCTTGAAGCTTATCTCATTCTCCCATTGTGAACAATTTTTAAATTTATTTGATTTTTCCCTAGCATTTTATTTACTGAGTTGATGATTTAGGCTTCAGGCCAGTAGGGGAGGTATCCCTGGGTAGACACCAGTTGTAGCTAAAACAGGTAGGTAGCTGTAATACCCGATGGTGGGCGCAGGTTCCAGCCTTGATGAAGGTGTCTGGGGGAGCTCTCAATTAGATGTCTAAGGTTTTATCAGGGTAAAGGGTGGGAGCTACCTCAGCTCCCCTGCCAGGCCAGCAGGAAAACTACTTACCTCCCAGTTTCACTCCTGTCCCAGTGTTCTGGCTATTCAGATCAGACAAGCACTTCTTTTCATCTGTAGGAATGTTGATGTTCCAAGTAGAGAGGGGTTGTGACTCTGCCTCCCGTGCAAGCCTAAATCTAAGGAGTGTTCCTCCTGTGGGGATGCGATCACCCTGAATTGTACCAGAAGGCTGACCATAGATGCATCCATGCTGCATACCCATGAGAGAAGCACCAGCTGTGTCTGCAATGGTGTACCAGAGAAGAACAAGAACCCCTTTTCCAAGACCCTTCATGTACAGACAGGCTGCCTGCCTACTGGGGCAGACTTTCCCTACTGTCCCTAGCAATGCAATTGTATCTCTGAAACTTCCCATTAGTGGATAGATATGGGACTCAAGACCTGCTGTTTAGATTCTTTCACCCCATTGGGTGTTCTTCCCCTTGATGTTGTATTCCTCCTCTTCCCTAAGAATGGGAATTCCTGAGAACCATACTATAGGGATTGTTATTGCTCTCCTGGGTCTAGCCACCCAGTGGGGCTACCAGATTCCAGGCTGGTGTTAGGAAATGTCTACAAGGGATCCAGTAATGTGACCTGTCTTCAAGTCTCCCATCTGTAGATACCAGCACCAGCTCTGATGGAGGTGGCGGGGGAGTAATGTGGATTCTGTGAGATTCCTTGGTTGTAGATAGGCTTAGTGTGTTGGCTTTCTTGAATGCTGGTTATAATTGTAGTGAACTTGTCATGTGGATAGACTCAAGACCTCTGGTTAGCCAAGGTGTTGTATGCAGAGGGGATAGGTGAGGTCACATGACTGTTTTCTCCTTCCTGGGCACAGTGTTATTCTACTCTGAAGTGCTACAATGGACTGTGTTGGTTGGCCTCCATCCAGGAGGTGGTGATTGCCAAAGAGCACTAGCTGTGATAGTAACAGTGGGATTTGAGCTTGCCCTAAGTTGCCCCGGGCAAGTATTCTGGTTTCTCAGGCAATGGGTGGGGCTATAAAACTCCCCAAAATTTATGTCCTTTGTGTAAAGCTACTAGAGTGGGTGGAGGGGCACAACCAGGTTGGGGCAGGGTTAGGCAGGTCTGCACTCTGACTCTCCTTGAGCAGGGCTAGTGACAGCTCCTGCAAGGGTTGGGGAAATTTTTTTCATGCTGCTTGGGTAGTGTTCCGGAGGGGAGTATAACTGCCTCTGCTGCACAGGACAGTTTGCAAAGGGAGTGGGGAAAAGTGGGTAGCAGTAAGTCTCATGCAGCTCCCATGCAGTTGGCAAGGCTGATCTCACTCCTGCAGTACTCTGCTAACAGTGCTGCGTTTAGATCCAGGCAGTCTGTGCACAGAACTTAGAGCTGCCCCAGGCCATCAGCTTCCCTGCACAGATAGCAATCTTGGCTTTCAGGTCACACTGTTCCCCATCTGCCCACAAGGCTGGGTACCCAGCTCCTGAGGGTAGTGTCTGTAGAGCACTTGCCATTCACCCCTCCCTAGGTTCTGGTCAAGGGAATTTGTCCCCACTTGAGATTATATTATAAAATTCAGTGAAAACTTCTTAATTCAGTTGAAAGCTTCTTTTAAGTTGTGACCCCTCCCTAAGTTCATTGGCTGACTTCTCTGAGGGCCCCTGTGAGATATAATCAGGAATGGCTTCCCCCAGTTCATGCTGGAGACTGGGAATGCCTGCAAGGCACTTCCTGCTGCTGCTTCCACTTTTATATTTCATGTCACTCCCTGAATCTGTTCCAGCTCTGGGTAGAGTTAAGACCTTCTCCCATGGCCTGGATTTTCAGATTCCCTGGTGGGTACGTGTGCTCTCCCCTTCTCACACTCTTTCACTTGTCTCATGGAGTAGGCTGCAGCCTGCCACTTCTTTCAAAGGGTCTGTGGATTCTTTTGGTTTTCTTGTTAAGTTCCTGCTTTGATTCTTGGAAAAAAAAATTCATTGTGAATCTCTACACACTATTCTTTCCTTCCAAATATGAGAGACACACTAACACTGCCTCCGATCTGCCGTCTTGGAAAAAAACCTATGTATTTGCAAATAGCCTGTCTTCAAGCTCACTAATTCCTTATTCTGCTTGATCAATTCTGCTATTAAAAAACTCTGATGAGGCTGGGTGCAGTGGCTCATGCCTGTAATCCCAGCACTCTGGGAGACCAAGGTGGGTGGATCATGAGGTCAGGAGATTGAGACCATCCTGGCTAACACAGTGAAACCCCATCTCTACTAAAAATATAAAAAATTAGCCGGGCGTGGTGGTGGGCACCTGTAGTCCCAGGTACTTGGGAGGCTGAGGCAGGAGAATGGCATGAACCTGGAGGCAGACCTTGCAGTGAGCTGAGATCGCGCCACTGCACTCCAGCCTGGGCAACAGAGTGAGATTCTGTCTCAAAACAACAACAACAACAACAACAACAAAACAAAAAACAAAACTCTGATGAATTCTTCAGTATGCCAATTGCATTAGAAGTCTACCTGGTATTCTATTGTACTGCAGCCAAGCTGGCACTCAAATCATTAGACACAGTCTCTCCCACTTCAACAGCCAGAGGAGCCTTAGTCCCATGGCCACTACTGCCACAGGCCCATGAGGAGTACTGCCAGGCTTCTGCCAATGTTCACTTAAGGCCCAAGGGCTCTTCAGTCAGTTTGTGGCTCTTCAGTCAGATTCTGGTTAGGTCCCAGGAACTAGAGTCTTTTTAAAAGCTCCCCCAGCTTGCTGCCTTGAGGGATGCTGAAGTCCCTGCACTTACTAACACCAACAGCCCAGGGGAGCTGGGTCCTGCCTCCACCAGTATTCCAGTGGTGGAGCTTCAATGAGGCTGGGCACCATGTACAGTGCCGAAGACCTCCTGATCACTCATGGGTACAAACTGTTGAGAGACCTCCCAGCACCACGCAGGGAAAACCCTGAGGGGTGCCAGCCAGCAAAGACAAGGATGTGAGTGGTCTGTGGCCTGCTGAATAGGCATGAGGATGGCCCTGCGGCCTTTGCACATCATAAGACATCTGCCGGGAAAGGGCGTGGGAGTGACTCTGAAAGCTGCCGCACCACACCAAGAGTCCACGGGGATCCCCAGAGCACTTTTGCCTCTAGAACCTCTGAGGCAGGGCTTCATAATCAACCAACCCCAGACTGTTAATGACCAAGCCACCTGGAGAAGAGGAGGGCAGGAAGTCAGCAGCCTGCTGGGTCCGAGGGACCCAGAAGACCTGGAGGAATGACCTAAGCCCACAGTCCGCCCGTCCACATGAGGCAGGGTCCATAGGAAGTCAGAGGAAGGACAGAGGATGTGACAAAGAAGACAACTTAGGGCCGGGTGCAGTGGCTAACTCCTGTAATCCCAGCACTTTGGGAGGCTGAGGGGGGTGGATCACTTGAGGTCAGGAGTTCGAGACCAGCCTGGCCAACATGGTGAAACCCCATCTCTACTAAAAGTACAAAAATCAGCCAGGTGTGGTGGTGGGAGCCTGTAATCCCAGCTACTTGGGAGACTGAGGCAGGAGGATCGCTGGAACTCAGAAGGCAGGGGTTTGAGCTGAGAACACACCACTGCACTCTAGCCTGGGCAACAGAGAGAAACTCGGTCTCAAATAAATAGATAAATAAGAAGGCAGCTTGGGAAGAAGAATTGAGAATGTTGGGTCCTGCCAAGTGGCTGAACATCTGCAACCAGCCAAGGAAATTCAGGTGGCAGGTGTCTGATGGTGATGGGGAGAAATTATTTCAAGATCTGTTACTGTTCATTCAAGGAGAACATGTGTCGAATTCTCAAAACAAAGAGAAATCCCAATTATTGCCTAGAACTCTCCCCTCTCCCACCCCCATAGCCCTCCGACCCAGAGCCTGAGGTTGCACAGAAATTTCCATTTCATTAAATGACAGACATTTACCTAAAATGCCACAGTATTCTCCCAATTATGCACCAAATTTGAAATTCACAAGTGACCCTGAGAAGGGTGGCTCCTTGGCCTCTTTTCCTCAGCCTAAGTTTGGGAGACCCCTCAAGCCCCCATCTGACGGCTTGCACCACCAATCCCACAGGGAGTAGAAAGTGGTGACTATCAGGACAGCCAGCAGCGAATCCATATGTCCCCAGGCATGAGCTCTGCATGTCTGACTTTGGATTGGAGCCTCCAGTAGGTACCTCCACCATCACACAGGTCACCCCCCAGCACATCCCAAGCCCCTACTTGGAAGACACAGTGCTCACTCATATGTGGCATTCACGGTCAGCAGCAGCCTCTAACTGAGAAGGCCGGGCTGGTGGTCGGCTTCCTTGTGGTCCCCTTGGAACTGGGCGCTGCAAACACCCTCTTACCTCAGAGCTCCCTCCACACCCCCAATCTGCCACTGCCCATGACAGCTTCATTCAGTCAGTACATTCCCTTTGATGACCCAAGGATACGACATATCAAACCAGCTCAACCCCAGGGTTTCTGTGAGGACACAAGGTTTGGTGATGAATCTTATAACTCCAGCCCTGTCACTGCCCAAGAGCCAGCTCATGGAAAAATGCTGATGGTGCCATTTGGAATCCACAGAGCCTGATAGCCTTGTCATGGAATAAGAGAGGCCTGGCCTCGGCTGATCCTAGCCCCTTGTGGCCATGGGGCCAGCTTCCCAGAAATAGAGAAAATGGTGGCTTTCCTGACCAAAGAGACAGCTGTGTCATGAGAGGATGGCAGCCTGACGTGAGGGGCAGCCCTCGCAGACACGCAGAAAGCCAAGTTTCTTCCCCAAACCCACAGGGCGAGGGCACCCATGAAACTCAAACCAAACTCAAAAAGTTTGAAACTGGGATTCGGACCAAGAAAAGTTCAAAGAAGTAAATGAACAAGACTGTGTTTTGTTTGGTTTTCATCCCAGTGAAATCAGAATCACAGCTGCCAGATACAGGTACGGACAACAATGACTTAAATCTGAGTGGGTCTGATAAGAGCACAGCTCTGCAACCACAGAGTCTGCTGAGCATGTCCTCCAGCGACCTGGGGCTGCAGGCTCTCACAGGAAGCATGGATGGGAGAATGGAGCTCCAGAAATAAGATCTGGGGGTGGGGATCAGAAGAAGACAAAGCAACCAATGACCTTGGATTCATTTACCTTACAAAGCACAGTGAACTCCAGCATTCTGGCTCTTGGCCAGGGCACCAGTACAGAGATCAGCAAACACAAACCAGTTTCCCCAAAGAACCCCAAAGCTCGCAGCTCCTTCCTGTTGCAAAGCTGGGAGGGTCTAGTATGTCCCTGACTCCAAAATGTTTGGACCCTGCTGCCTCCGAAGCTCAGATGCACATGGCAGTCCTTTCTGGTGACCACAAACAGAGGTGAAGTGCCTGCAACCTGAAAGGTCACAGGTCCCTCAGCCCAGCTGGCAACAGTGCTTTTCCAAGGACTTCCTTGTCCATAAATCAGGCACTGATGACAAAAGCAGGCTGAAGTCAGCCCTGTGTGGGTGTCTATGGGCATGGAGTCTCCCCCGGCCCAAGTGGGAGGTGGTGAAGTAGGTACCCACATGTCTGTGCAACAGCAAACAATGATTTGGGTGTTTTCTCCCGACACCAGTCAGCCATTGTGCCTGGGCTTATTAAGTTAATGAGTAAGTTTTAACAAGGAGCTTCAAGAAGACAAAGAAGGAAGACAAAGAAAACAGCAGTAGCAGCAGCTGTGGCAATGAGGAAAGGGAGGCGGAACAGCAGCAGGAAAACTGTGCTGACCCCAGACTGGAGAATTCAGGCTTCTGTGCAAACAGCCCGGAAATGAGTTCAGCAACAGCCAAGGATACGGGTGCCGGAGGACCCTGGGTTTAGTTGGGAAAAGGTGGACATAAGTCTGAGAGCTGACGTGAGGAGCTGGAGCCTGGCCACCTATGTGCCTGGCCTCTGTCCCCGGGCCCCTCTCAGGCGGAGATGGCAGCCATGCATCCTCCAGGCAGCAGATGGAAGCTTGAGAGCAGAGGAGAGACACCAGGAGGTTGGCAGTGGAGGTAATGAGCCCAGGTCCTGCAAAGAGAGTGATGTCTTAAAGATCAAGTGACACAAAACGAGTGCCCCTCTCCTATCCTGCTGAGCCAAGGAGTCCCAGGAAAGTCAGAAACTTACCAGCACTTTCAGTTCTGTGAAACTGAGTGAAGTGGCCCCTTGGAAGGTTGATAGTGGTGGAGAGAAGGACACAGTGCTCCCGCTGTCCCTTACTAACCAGAAACGAGGGCTCTTGGCACCAGACTTTACAGGCTATGGTGTTCACCACAGGGCAAGAGCAGAGTGAGCCAGCAAGCTAGAGGGGTCTTTGGGTAAAGTCGGTGCAATAGAAACCCCTCCAGGCGAGTCCCTGCAAGTGAGGGCTGGGAGGATCCTGGGCATTAAATGGTGGTGGCATTTCTCCTGCCAGTGCCCTGAGGGTGGAGGCAGAACCGGTCTCCCTGAGGTGAGTGTTTGCAGCCCAGAGGCCCCCAGGCAAGAGTCGCTGTCTAGCTCAGCACTGGCTGATGGCCTCATGGTGTCCACCGGTGCCTTTTATGGCAGGAGAAAGTGTGGCTGGACTGAAAGCCCTCTCTTGGTAGGGGAAGGGGACAGTGCCACGTGGGCTCCCCAGGCTTCTGAGCACTCAGACCTCACTTAGGGTTGTCACCAATGGAGCTTCCAGCCTTGAGTCTCAGGCTAACCCCTTGGAGTCCAAGTCCTTAAAGGAAGCGGGGGCAAAACTGCCCTTCATATTCACTTTGTTGTATTTCATAGAGAGGACTCCAAGTGTGGCAGACTCAGAAAAGAGGCTCAGAAGTGCTTTCAAAGTGATTGAAAGTTCACAAGAGAAACTGGCTTCCCCCTGGCCAGGAGGGCAGACCCTGCCACCTGATGAGAATGGAAGAGGTGTGCTGAGTATCTACTGAGCTTCAGGAGTGCTGATTCCCTGGAGGAAGTGGAGGGACTGAAGGCTTGGAGGGGCCAGGTCCACCTTCCAGGAGGCTCTGTGTCTCTGAGAGGCAGGGACGACAGGGTCAGAGTCGGCCACTCACTGTCTTTCTCCAAGGATGGTATCTCACGGGAAGAAAATGAGCATCTGGTGTCCAGATTCATATGATCCTAGCGGAGAGGAGAGACTGTGATGAGATGCCAGTGACGCTTGCATGCATTTGCTGATTGAGTATTCTCTTATTTGTTGCTGTTTTCTTTTCCTTTTTTCTTTCTTCACTGTTCATCTGCAAGAGCATTCTCTAATTCAGTCTATGTAGGATCTGGAAACTGCTGGTTTTTAATGTACTGATAACGTTCTTTACCACTGTCACTAGGAAACTTACCATCCGCACAGAATTGCTTTGTGGAGATAAAGCAATAGTCCGTTGAAATAATCTTTTTTTAAAAAATTAAATTAATTTTTTTTGAGACAGCGTCTTGCTCTGTTGCCCAGGTTGGAGTGCAGTGGTGTGATTTTGGCTCACTGCAACCTCCGCCTCCCAGGTTCAAGTAATTCTCCTGCCTCAGCCTCCTGAGTAGCTGGGATTACAGGCATGTGCCATCATGCCCAGCTAATTTTTGTATTTTTAGTAGACATGGGGTTTCACCATGTTGGTCAGGCTGGTCTCAAACTCCTGGCCTCATGTGATCTGCCCACCTCAGCCTCCCAAAGTGCTGGGATTACAGGTGTGAGCCACCACGTCAAGCCCTTTTTTAAAATTTTAAAAATAAACGAGACGAAGTCTCACTGTGTTGCTCAGGCTGGTCTCGACTCCTGAGCTCTAGTAATCTGCTAGCCTCCCAAAGTGCTAGGAGTATAGGCGTGAGCCACCACGCCCGGCTGAAATCATTTTTTATAGCATGAAAATTTAATGCCTATAGTTAGGAAAGAGTTTTCACAGAAACCCTCCATGAAGGATTTGGCCAAACTGGCAAATAGTTTGGTGTTTCTGTGGTTCTGTGTGAAAACTTAGACATGGAAGATCTAGTGAACAATTTTAAAGGACTGCGAATGCCACACATTCTCCTTCGTGTCTCCGTGGCCTGTGGCCCGTGCTCAGTCTTTGCAGACGTAATCAAGTTAAGATGAGCTGACTCGGCCGGGCGCGGTGGCTCACGCCTGTAATCCTAGCACTTTGGGAGGCTGAGGTGGGCAGATCACATGAGGCCAGGAGTCTGAGAGCTGTAATCCCAGCTACTCGGGAGGCTCAGGCAGGAGAATCGCTTGAACCCGGGAGTTGGAGGTTGCAGTGAGCCGAGATCGCGCTATTGCACTCCAGCCTGGGCGACAGAGCGGGATTCCGTCTCAAAAAAAAAAAAAAAAAGATGAGCTGACCCTGGAGTGGGGTTGGCCCTAACCAATGACTGGTGACCTAACGAGAGGAAACGCCATGTGAAGACAGAGACACTTAAGGAGAACGCCCTGTGACGACACAGGCAGAGATCAGAGGAATGAGGCTGCAAAACACGGAGCGGGAAGGATTGGCAGCTGCCAGCAGAAGCCAGGAAGAGGCAAAGAGGATTCTAAGCAGAGCCTCGGAGGGGGCATGGCCCTGCTGACGCCTTTGATTTCAGACTTCTGGCCTCTAGAACTGTCAGAGCGTAAATTTCTTTGTCTTAAGCCATCCATCTGTGGTGCTTTGTTAGGACATCCCAGGACACTGACATGCTAGGCTTCTGTGATTCTTTTCGTTCCTACCTCTCCCTCCATCTCTGCCTTTCCTTTCGCTTTTCACCCTTTAAATAGGAAAATTTCTGAAGGACCAGTCCATGGCTCTCTATTCTTCTCCACTGATTCTTCCTTCTTTGGCAATTTCTTTCATTTTCATGGTTTTGCTATAAATCCTGATGATTCTCAAGTCCTGTGTTAGCGAGGCTATTGGTTGCAAAGGTTAGGGCCTCCCTCAAGCCGTCTTTAAAAAAGGATGCTTACCCCTGCATATCATTTAGAATGGCTACTATAAAAAACCCAGAAAATAACAAGTGTTGGTGAGGATGTGGATAACTCTTAGTGAGAATGTTGAATGGTGCAGCTGCTATGGAGAGTGGTAAGGAGATTCCTCAGAAAATTAAAAATAGAATTATCATATGATCCAGCAATTCCACTTCTGGGTATATGCCCAAAAGAATGGAAAGCAGAGTCCTGAAGAGGTATTTGTACACCCATGTTCTTAGCAACATTATTCACAATAGCCAAAAGGTGGAACCAACACAGATGTCCATCAATGGATGAATGGATAAACACAATGTGGAATGCCCATAAAATGGACTATTATTCAAGCGTTCAAAAGAAAGGAAGTTCTGTCACATGCTACAATATGAATGAACCTTGAGAACATGCTAAGTGAAATAAGCCAGTTACAACAGGATGAGTGCCGTATGATAAGTGGAATCATACAGTATGTTGTATGAGTCATCAAATGGAGCCAGCGAGTGGAATGGTTGTTGCAAAGGGTCATTATAGTTTAATGTGTATAGAGTTTTAGTTTTGCGAGATGAAGAGAGTTCTGCAGATATGATCATAAAGACCAAATAAGGCTGAGAAGACCCACTTCTGTGCGAGTGCTGGGGGTAGTTTTTTAGAGCACAGGCTGAGAAAGCACCCCAAAATGTACTGACTACACCGAGCATTCAAAGCACCTGCAGGATGTCTCCATGTGGATGTACTGCAGGTACTTGTCTCTACTAAAATACAAAAATTAGCTGGTCGTGGTGGTGCGTGCCTGTAATCCCAGCTACTTTGGGGGTTGAGGCAGGGGAATTGCTTGAACCCGGGAGGCGGAGGTTGCAGTGAGCTGAGATCATGCCACTGCACTCCAGCCTGGGCGACAGAGTGTGACTCTGTCTCAAAAAAAAAAAAGTCAAAGATTTAACTCATCTTGATTCCAAAACGATTTTCGTCTTGACACAAATATCTAATCTTTCAGGCTTTCAGCTATTGTGCCTTGGCACTGTCTTAAAAACTTTTTTGTTGTTACAAAAGCAACATATGTTCATATTTTTTAAAGAAGATATAGATAAGTAAAAAATAAACATAAAATCATTTATAATCTCTGTGCCCAGACATAGCCATTAATATCATTGTAATGTATTTTGCTATTATTTTTCTACACAATCATCAGAACTTCATGTACACGTAGCATGTTCTTATCCATGCTATCCAAGTCTTTGCTTATTCGTCCGACTATGTCCACATGCCTGAATCTTACCTGTAGGTTAAGACCCAGCTTGAGGTCACGTCTGTCATTAAGCTTTACTCACTATTTCCATCAGAGAGTATTTACTACTCCATTCTTGACCTCTCAGAGCATTTTAACTAACCTTTCTTGTGATACAAATCATTTTCTTTTTTTTTTTTTTTTTTTTTCTTTTATTATTATTTATTATTATTAAACTTTAGGTTTTATGGTACATGTGCGCAATGTGCAGGTAAATTACATATGTATACATGTGCCATGCTGGTGCGCTGCACCCACCAACTCGTCATCTAGCATTAGGTATATCTCCCAGTGCTATCCCTCCCCCCTCCCCCCACCCCACAACAGTCCCCAGAGTGTGATGTTCCCCTTCCTGTGTCCATGTGTTCTCATTGTTCAATTCCCACCTATGAGTGAGAATATGCGGTGTTTGGTTTTTTGTTCTTGCGATAGTTTACTGAGAATGATGATTTCCAATTTCATCCATGTCCCTACAAAGGACGTGAACTCATCATTTTTTATGGCTGCATAGTATTCCATGGTGTATATGTGCCACATTTTCTTAATCCAGTCTATCATTGTTGGACATTTGGGTTGGTTCCAAGTCTTTGCTATTGTGAATAATGCCGCAATAAACATACGTGTGCATGTGTCTTTATAGCAGCATGATTCATAGTCCTTTGGGTATATACCCAGTAATGGGATGGCTGGGTCGAATGGAATTTCTAGTTCTAGATCCCTGAGGAATCGCCACACTGACTTCCACAAGGGTTGAATTAGTTTACAGTCCCACCAACAGTGTAAAAGTGTTCCTATTTCTCCACATCCTCTCCAGCACCTGTGGTTTCCTGACTTTTTAATGATTGCCATTCTAACTGGTGTGAGATGGTATCTCATTGTGGTTTTGATTTGCATTTCTCTGATGGCCAGTGATGGTGAGCATTTTTTCATGTGATTTTTGGCTGCATAAATGTCTTCTTTTGAGAAGTGTCTGTTCATATCCTTCGCCCACTTTTTGATGGGGTTGTTTGTTTTTTTCTTGTAAATTTGTTGGAGTTCATTGTAGATTCTGGATATTAGCCCTTTGTCAGATGAGTAGGTTGCGAAAATTTTCTCCCATTTTGTAGGTTGCCTGTTCACTCTGATGGTAGTTTCTTTTGCTGTGCAGAAGCTCTTTAGTTTAATTAGATCCCATTTGTCAATTTTGGCTTTTGTTGCCATTGCTTTTGGTGTTTTAGACATGAAGTCCTTGCCCATGCCTATGTCCTGAATGGTAATGCCTAGGTTTTCTTCTAGGGTTTTTATGGTTTTAGGTCTAACATTTAAGTCTTTAATCCATCTTGAATTGATTTTTGTATAAGGTGTAAGGAAGGGATCCAGTTTCAGCTTTCTACATATGGCTAGCCAGTTTTCCCAGCACCATTTATTAAATAGGGAATCCTTTCCCCATTTCTTGTTTTTGTCAGGTTTGTCAAAGATCAAATACTTGTAGATATGTGGCATTATTTCTGACGGCTCTGTTCTGTTCCATTGATCTATATCTCTGTTTTGGTACCAGTACCATGCTGTTTTGGTTACTGTAGCCTTGTAGTATAGTTTGAAGTCAGGTAGTGTGATGCCTCCAGCTTTGTTCTTTTGGCTTAGGATTGACTTGGTGATGCGGGCTCTTTTTTGGTTCCATATGAACTTTAAAGTAGTTTTTTCCAATTCTGTGAAGAAAGTCATTGGTAGCTTGATGGGGATGGCATTGAATCTGTAAATTACCTTGGGAAGGATGGCCATTTTCATGATATTGATTCTTCCTACCCATGAGCATGGAATGTTCTTCCATTTGTTTGTATCCTCTTTTATTTCCTTGAGCAGTGGTTTGTAGTTCTCCTTGAAGAGGTCTTTCACATCCCTTGTAAGTTGGATTCCTAGGTATTTTATTCTCTTTGAAGCAATTGTGAATGGGAGTTCACTGATGATTTGGCTCTCTGTTTGTCTGTTATTGGTGTATAAGAATGCTTGTGATTTTTGCACATTGATTTTGTATCCTGAGACTTTGCTGAAGTTGCTTATCAGCTTAAGGAGATTTTGGGCTGAGACAATGGGGTTTTCTAGATATACTATCATGTCATCTGCAAACAGGGACAATTTGACTTCCTCTTTTCCTAATTGAATACCCTTGATTTCCTTCTCCTGCCTAATTGCCCTGGCCAGAACTTCCAACACTATGTTGAATAGAAGTGGTGAGAGAGGGCATCCCTGTCTTGTGCCAGTTTTCAAAGGGAATGCTTCCAGTTTTTGCCCATTCAGTATGATATTGGCTGTGGGTTTGTCATAAATAGCTCTTATTATTTTGAGATACGTCCCATCAATTCCTAATTTATTGAGAGTTTTTAGCATGAAGGGTTGTTGAATTTTGTCAAAGGCCTTTTCTGCATCTATTGAGATAATCATGTGGTTTTTGTCTTTGGTTCTGTTTATATGCTGGATTACATTTATTGATTTGCGTATATTGAACCAGCCTTGCATCCCAGGGATGAAGCCCACTTGATCATGGTGGATAAGCTTTTTGATGTGCTGCTGGATTCTGTTTGCCAGTATTTTATTGAGGATTTTTGCATCAATGTTCATCAAGGATATTGGTCTAAAATTCTCTTTTTTTGTTGTGTCTCTGCCAGGCTTTGGTATCAGGATGATGCTGGCCTCATAAAATGAGTTAGGGAGGATTCCCTCTTTTTCTATTGATTGGAATAGTTTCAGAAGGAATGGTACCAGCTCCTCCTTGTACCTCTGGTAGAATTCGGCTGTGAATCCATCTGGACCTGGACTTTTTTTGGTTGGTAAGCTATTGATTATTGCCACAATTTCAGCTCCTGTTATTGGTCTATTCAGAGATTCAACTTCTTCCTGGTTTAGTCTTGGGAGGGTGTATGTGTTGAGGAATTTATCCATTTCTTCTAGATTTTCTAGTTTATTTGCATAGAGGTGTTTGTAATATTCTCTGATGGTAGTTTGTATTTCTGTGGGATCGGTGGTGATATCCCCTTTATCATTTTTTATTGCATCTATTTGATTCTTCTCTCTTTTTTTCTTTATTAATCTTGCTAGCGGTCTATCAATTTTGTTGATCCTTTCAAAAAACCAGCTCCTGGATTCATTTATTTTTTGAAGGGTTTTTTGTGTCTCTATTTCCTTCAGTTCTGCTCTGATTTTAGTTATTTCTTCCCTTCTGCTAGCTTTTGAATGTGTTTGCTCTTGCTTTTCTAGTTCTTTTAATTGTGATGTTAGGGTGTCAATTTTGGATCTTTCCTGCTTTCTCTTGTGGGCATTTAGTGCTATAAATTTCCCTCTACACACTGCTTTGAATGCATCCCAGAGATTCTGGTATGTTGTGTCTTGGTTCTCGTTGGTTTCAAAGAACATCTTTATTTCTGCCTTCATTTCGTTATGTACCCAGTAGTCATTCAGGAGCAGGTTGTTCAGTTTCCACGTAGTTGAGCGGTTTTGAGTGAGATTCTTAATCCTGAGTTCTAGCTTGATTGCACTGTGATCTGAGAGACAGTTTGTTACAATTTCTGTTCTTTTACATTTATTGAGGAGAGCTTTACTTCCAAGTATATGGTCAATTTTGGAATAGGTGTGGTGTGGTGCTGAAAAAAATGTATATTCTGTTGATTTGGGGTGGAGAGTTCTGTAGATGTCTATTAGGTCCGCTTGGTGCAGAGCTGAGTTCAATTCCTGGGTATCCTTGTTGACTTTCTGTCTCGTTGATCTGTCTAATGTTGATAGTGGGGTGTTAAAGTCTCCCATTATTAATGTGTGGGAGTCTAAGTCTCTTTGTAGGTCACTCAGGACTTGCTTTATGAATCTGGGTGCTCCTGTATTGGGTGCATATATATTTAGGATAGTTAGCTCTTCTTGTTGAATTAATCCCTTTACCATTATGTAATGGCCTTCTTTGTCTCTTTTGATCTTTGTTGGTTTAAAGTCTGTTTTATCAGAGACTAGGATTGCAACCCCTGCCTTTTTTTGTTTTCCATTTGCTTGGTAGATCTTCCTCCATCCTTTTATTTTGAGCCTATGTGTGTCTCTGCACGTGAGATGGGTTTCCTGAATACAGCACACTGATGGGTCTTGAGTCTTTATCCAGTTTGCCAGTCTGTGTCTTTTAATTGGACCATTTAGTCCATTTACATTTAAAGTTAATATTGTTATGTGTGAATGTGATCCTGTCATTATGATGTTAGCTGGATATTTTGCTCGTTAGTTGATGCAGTCTCTTCCTAGTCTCGATGTTCTTTACATTTCGGTATGATTTTGCAGTGGCTGGTACCGGTTGTGCCTTTCCATGTTTAGCGCTTCCTTCAGGAGCTCTTTTAGGGCAGGCCTGGTGGTGACAAAATCTCTCAGCATTTGCTTGTCTGTAAAGTATTTTATTTCTCCTTCACTTATGAAGCTTAGTTTGGCAGGATATGAAATTCTGGGTTGAAAATTCTTTTCTTTAAGAATGTTGAATATTGGCCCCCACTCTCTTCTGGCTTGTAGGGTTTCTGCCGAGAGATCCGCTGTTAGTCTGATGGGCTTCCCTTTGATGGTAACCCGACCTTTCTCTCTGGCTGCCCTTAACATTTTTTCCTTCATTTCAACTTTGGTGAATCTGACAATTATGTGTCTTGGAGTTGCTCTTCTCGAGGAGTATCTTTGTGGCGTTCTCTGTATTTCCTGAATCTGAATATTGGCCTGCCTTGCTAGATTGGGGAAGTTCTCCTGGATAATATCCTGCAGAGTGTTTTCCAACTTGTTTCCATTCTCCCCGTCACTTTCAGGTACACCAATCAGACGTAGATTTGGTCTTTTCACATAGTCCCACATTTCTTGGAGGCTTTGCTCGTTTCTTTTTATTCTTTTTTCTCTAAACTTCCCTTCTCGCTTCATTTCATTCATTTCATCTTCCAGGGCTGATACCCTTTCTTCCATTTGATCGCATCGGCTCCTGAGGCTTCTGCATTCTTCACGTAGTTCTCGAGCCTTGGTTTTCAGCTCCATCAGCTCCTTTAAGCACTTCTCTGTATTGGTTATTCTAGTTATACATTCTTCTAAATTTTTTTCAAAGTTTTCAACTTCTTTGCCTTTGGTTTGAATATCCTCCCGTAGCTCGGAGTAATTTGATCGTCTGAAGCCTTCTTCTCTCAGCTCGTCAAAGTCATTCTCCGTCCAGCTTTGTTCCGTTGCTGGTGAGGAACTGCGTTCCTTTGGAGGAGGAGAGGTACTCTGGTTTTTAGAGTTTCCAGTTTTTCTGCTCTGTTTTTTCCCCATCTTTGTGGTTTTAACTACTTTTGGTCTTTGATGATGGTGATGTACAGATGGGTTTTTGGTGTGGATGTCCTTTCTGTTAGTTTTCCTTCTAACAGACAGGACCCTCAGCTGCAGGTCTGTTGGAGTACCTGGCCGGCCGTGTGAGGTGTCAGTCTGCCCCTGCTGGGGGTGCCTCCCAGTTAGGCTGCTCGGGGGTCAGGGGTCAGGGACCCACTTGAGGAGGCAGTCAGCCCGTTCTCAGATCTCCAGCTGCGTGCTGGGAGAACCACTGCTCTCCTCACAGCTGTCAGACAGGGACATTTAAGTCTGCAGAGGTTACTGCTGTCTTTTTGTTTGTCTGTGTCCTGCCCCCAGAGGTGGAGCCTACAGAGGCAGGCAGGCCTCCTTGAGCTGTGGTGGGCTCCACCCAGTTCAAGCTTCCCGGCTGCTTTGTTTACCTAAGTGAGCCTGGGCAATGGCGGGCGCCCCTCCCCCAGCCTCGCTGCCGACTTGCTGTTTGATCTCAGACTGCTGTGCTAGCAATCAGCGAGACTCCGTGGGCGTAGGACCCTCTGAGCCAGGTGCGGGCTATACTCTCCTGGGGCACCGTTTCCTAAGCCCGTCGGAAAAGCACAGTATTCGGGTGGGAGTGGCCCGATTTTCCAGGTGCCGTCTGTCACCCCTGGAAGGGGAACTCCCTGACCCCTTGCGCTTCCCGAGTGAGGCAATGCCTCGCCCCTGCTTCGGCTGGCACACGGTGCGCTCACCCACTGACCTGCACCCACTGTCTGGCACTCCCTAGTGAGATGAACACGGTACCTCAGATGGAAATGCAGAAATCACCCGTCTCTGCGTGGCTCGCGCTGGGAGCTGTAGACCGGAGCTGTTCCTATTCGGCCATCTTGGCTCCTCCCCGATACAAATCATTTTCACGTAAGTCAGCGCTCTCCTTCAGTCCAGTAGTTTTTAATTTTTTTTTTTTTTTTTTGAGACGGAGTCTCACTCTGTCGCCCAGGCTAGAGTGCAGTGGCCCGATCTTGGCTCACTGAAACCTCCACCTTGTGGGTTCAAGCAATTCTCCTGCCTCAGCCTCCCAAGTAGCTGGGATTACAGGCACGTGCCACCAAGTCCGGCTAATTTTTTATTTTTAGTAGAGATGGGGTTTCACCATATTGGCCAGGCTGGTCTCGAACTCCTGACCTCAGGTGATCTGCCTGCCTCAGCCTCCCAAAGTGCTGGGATTACAGGCGTGAGCCACCGCACCCGGCCTAGTTTTTAATTTTTTAAAGCCATAGGATTCTGTTCAAATGAGTCCCTAGCATAAAAAATCAGATGGAAAGAGAGCTGCTCTGACTGTAGTTACAGAGACCTTGAACCCCAAGGGGACTAAATTCAGAGCTCGGGTTGAAAGCCCTGTACTAGATTGCAGGATTTTTAGAAAATACATTTTATTGAGGTTTAATTCATCCAGCAATATGCACCCCTTTTGAGTGTACAGTTTGATGAGTTCTGCCAAGTGTGTATAACCAACGCCCCTGTCAAGACACAGATCATTCCTGTCACGCTGTAAAGCTCTCTTCTGTGCAGCTAATCCCTCCGTTCCACATGACCCCAGGCAACCGCTGCTGTTTTCTGACATTATGGATTAGATTTGCCTTTCCTGGAACTGCACGGGAATGAGTACAACAGCTATTTCCTCTTTTTGTGCCTGGATTCTCTTCCTCCACATGTGTTTGAGACTCACCTGTAATGTCGTTAATATCAGTAGTTTGTTCCTGCTTTTAAATTTATTTTTTATGTTATTTATTTATTTTTAAGATTTTTAAAAAAATTTACATTTTAAGTTTTTTGTTATTTTTAATTTTATTTATTTTTAATTGAATGAATTTAATTTTTAAATTTAAATTTTAGTTTTTTATTTTTATTTTTTATATACATAAGTTTGTTCCTTCTTGCTGAGTGTGGCATTACCAGTTTGTTTACTCACACTAGACATTTGAGTCATTGCCAGTATTGGGATATTTTGAATAAAGCTGCCACAGACATTTGTGGATAAGTCTTTTTGAGTATGAATGTTTTTATTTCTCCTCAGTAAATGCCAAGTAAAAATTGAGATGATAGGTTTCTGAAAATAGAATCCGTGTCTCTTTCATTTTTGTGATCCAGAGCGCACTGCATTGAGCCAGTGTTAAATGAACTTCTTGGTGGGAAAAGGGAAGGAATATTTAGTAAATGTATACTAATTGCCAGCTACTTTTTAAAGGATTTTTCATATATTGTCATATTTAGTTTTTTCAACAACCATACAACGTGTTATTTTTACAGAATTTTCTTTCTTTCTGTCTCTTTTTTTTTTGAGATAGCATCTCACTCTGTTGAGTAGGCTGAAGTGCAGTGGCATGATCATGGTTCATTGCAGCGTCTACCTCCTGGGCTCAAGCAATCCTCCCACCTCAGCCTCCCAAGTAGCTGGGACTACAGGTGTGCACCACCACGCCTGGCTAATTTTTTTATTTTTACAGAGATGGGGGTCTTACTATGTTCGAGACCAGGCTGTTCTCAAACTCCTGGACTCAAGCAATCTTCCTGCCTTAGCATCTCAAAATGCTGGAATTACAGGCATGAGTCACTGTGCCCAGTCCAGAATTTTATTTCTAACTGGAAAGTTAGAGGCTTGGAAAAGTTAAGTAGCCTGCCTAGGAGCACACAGCTAATAAATTATAGAGCTAGGATTCAAACCCTCTGTTGAACTCCAAAGGCCAAGTTTATTTCTTAGTATTATTTTTGGCTGCCTGTTCAAGCAGATAAGTTGATTTAACATGTGGGAGAGTCCGTAAATTCTTCTGAGAGCCTCTGTGGGCTCAGCAGAGCCTTTCTGGCCATTGAAGTAGGTCAGGTCCTGCTACAGTGAAGTTTAGGAGTCAGTCTTTAACTCCGGGACATTGTCCATTTTGTCGTATCATTTACTGTTGAAAATAAGAGCATTTAGCTGGGCATGGTGGTGGATGCCTGTAATCCCAGCTACTCGGGAGGCTGAGGCAGGAGAATCGCTTGAATCCAGGAGGCAGAGGTTGCAGTGAGCCAAGATCACATCACTGCATTCCAGGCTGGGCGACAGAGGGAGACTGCGTCTCAGAAAAAAAAAAAAAGCATTGTCAGCTGAATTTTTAAAGATTCACCTGAATTTTCCATGTTATCAACCTTTTGCTGGTAAGCCACTAAGTAATTGTCACCTGTGGAAATTTAGACGAATTTTCTAGCTTTTTATGTGCTGTTGACTCACAATAAACAACACTTTCACAAAATCTATGGGCTTTTCTGGAGGCCTTTTCTTGAGCGGTGGGACTCTTGTTGAAAAGGAACTTTGAGGGGTTCAGCGTTCTTTACAATTTCCTATCAATTCATCTCCTCCAGGTGGGGAGGCCTGTAGAAGAGAGTTGTGAACAGAGTGCTGTGTGGCACCCAACACCATAGATATGGCAGGGTGGACTGGAAATGGGGTCAACGCACAGCTGGGATGCTCTGGTTTGTCCACAGTGATTCCCACAATATTGGAATGTTTTTGTTTCTGTAGGTAAACAGCAGGCTGCCCTGGCTCCTCCCCTAGAGCTCTGTCCTCTTCCAACATCTTATGCTCCAGCAATGAAAGGGTTGGCACCCATCTCTGCAGGGGGCCTCTGGACCCTGTGCCAATGCCCTGGCCACCGTCCATTCTCACGGCTTGGTCCCATGACACCAAATTGTTAAATAGTTGGCTATTGACCTTTTGGCTAAAAGCTATTTTCAAAACAGAAGTGTACAGGCAACAGGCCAATCACATTCTTAATTTGTAACCACCCAAGGGGTTCACCTTGCCCGCTGCCTAGACAGCCGATTCATCAAGACAGGGGAATTGCAATAGAGAAAGAGTAATTCACACAGAGCTGGCTGTGCGGGAGACCAGAGCTTTATTATTACTCAAATCAGTCTCCCTGAGCATTCGGAGAGCAGAATTTTTAAGGATAACTTGGTGGGTGGGGGGAAGCCAGTGAACTAGGAATGCTGATTGGTAAGGGATGAAATCATAGGGCGTCGGAGCTGTCTTCTTTCACTGAGTCAGTTCCTGAGTGGCAGCCACAAGATGAGGTGAGCCAGTTTATCGATCTGGGTGGTGCCAGCTGATCCATCAAGTGCAGGGTCTGCAAAATATCTCAAGCCCTGATCTTAGGAGCAGTTTAGGGAGGGTCAGAATCTTGTAGCCTCCAGCTGCATGACTCCTAAACCATAATTTCTAATTTTGTGGCTAATGTTGGTCCTACAAAGGCAATCTAGTCCCCAGGCAAGAAGGAGGTCTGCTTTGGGAAAGGGCTGTGACCATCTTTGTTTAAACTATAAACTGTAAACTAAGTTTCTCCCAAAGTTAGTTCAGCCTATGCCCAGGAATGAACAAGGACAGCTTGGAGGTTAGAAGCAAGATGGAGCCCGTTAAGTTAGATCTCTTTCACTGTCTCAGTCATAATTTTGCAAAGGCAGCTTCAATCTCACTTTTCATTATTCTTATCTCACTCTTCATTAGAGTAGTCCTCCCTTATTTGTGGTTTAACTTTCCATGGTTTCCGTTACCTGCAATAAATGGAGGTCTGAAAATGGGTGAGTGTAGCACAGGAAGATATTTTGAGGGTGGGCACAATGACTCATGCCTGCAATCCCAGCATTTTGGGAGGCTGAGGTGGGAGGATTGCTTGAGTACAGGAGTCTGAGACCAGCAGGGCAACATAGTGAAATTTCTCTACAAAAAATAAATGTAAAGAAATTGGCTGGGTGTGATGATGCATTCTTGTAGTCCCAGCTGCTCGGAGAACCGAGGTGGGATGATCCCTGGAGCTCAGAAAGTCAAGGCTTCAGTGAACTATGATCGCAGGACTGCACTCCAGCCTGGGCAACAGAGCAAGACGCTGTCTCTCTTAAAAAAAAAAAAAGATATTTTGAGAGAGAGAGAGAGAGAAAGAGAGAGAGAGAGAGACTGCATTCACATAACTTTTATTGCAGTATATTGTTATAATTGCTTTTTTTTATGAGTAATTGTTGTTAATCTCTTGTGCCTAACTTATAAATTAAACTTTATCGTAGATATGTATGGATAGGAGAAAACAGAATATACAGGGTTCAGTACTGTCCAAGGTTTCAAGTATCCACTGGGTGTTTTGGAACATATCCCCTTTGGATAAGGGGGATCACCGTATGACAAAAGCCATTGTTTTTTGTTTTGATTCTGATCTTTCTGATTCCTACATATACTTTAAGCACAAACAATTTGGTTAAAGTCTGTTTCCAAGTTTCTGTGGTGTAGACGAGGAAAACTTTAGTTTCCCTCTGGTCTTCGCAGTTGTTAGTTGGGATGGACTCCTGTAACAAAAGACATATTAACAAGAGAAAGACAAACGGAAGTTTATTAACATGCCTGCCTCCTGTGTATGTGATAGATACCCAGAGAGATGAGTCAGTCTCAAAGAGGAGGCTTTGAATTCAGGCTTAAATACTTAATACCATCTTCAGCTGTCACAAAGAAAGAAGGGTGTTGCTGGCAGGTATGGGGAGGTAACCAGGAAAAGCAGTCAAAAAGGGTAAGGTTTGTTATGCAGATTTGAGTCATCCTTATCTTCCTGGTACAGAGAGGGAGGCACCCTCATAAATGGAGGGCTCCTTTACAGAAGTAAATTTCCCTTACAAAAGGGTAACTGCCTCTGTGTTCTCAGGGCTTCTTCTGTGTCAGCAGTTTCTCAAAATAATCCTTGCGCCCAAAAGGCATATTATGGGGGGGCAGGTTGTGGTCTCCTACACTGGTCATGCCAAAGCACTGGCAAACATTATAGTAGCAGTTATGAGCATGGATATTAGGATCTGACATGCTTCACTTTTGATTTCTGGCTCTGTTACTTCCTAGCATGGTGATCTTTGACAAGCTATGGCAAGTCATACAACTTCTGTAATGCCTCAGTTTTCTCATCTGTAAAATGAATATGATAATATCTACTTCATAATTATTAGAGATGTTAGCAGCAGTGAATCCTTATGGGTCTGCAGCAAACTCAATTCTTGCTTCCTCAGAAGAAAGAATTTGACGGAAGGACATAAGGCAGAGGGAGAGACCGAGGCAAGTCTTAGAGTAGGAGTGAAAGTTTATGAAAAATTTTTAGGGAAAGAATGAAAGGAAGTGAAGTGTCCTTGGAAGAGGGCCAAGTGGGAGAGACAAGAGCACTGTTTGACTTTTGACTTGGGGTTTCACATGCTGGCTTGCTTCTGGTGTCTTGCTTCTCTTCTTTCCTTATTCTTCCCTTGGGGTGGGCTGTCTGCCTGTGCTGTGACCTGCCAGCACTTGGGAGGGGCAGCGTGTACAGTGTTTACTGGAGTTGTATGCATGCTCACTTGAGGCATTCTTCCCTTACCAACCAAGTGTTCCTAGAGGAAGATCATGTACCACTTAACGCTGCCATTTTGCCTTCTAGTGCGCATGCTTGAGCCCACTGGTCCAACTCCTGAGATCTTCTCCAGAAGCTGCTGATCACCAGTTTCAGGTTTTTTCTTTCTACTGGGAGACTGCCTTTCCCTGGCGCCAGCTGTGACCAATTATTGTTTTAGTGCTTAACAACCACCTGGCCATCAACTCATGGTTGCCTGACATTCCTGGTGTGATGGGGCCCTCTCTTGCCCTGCTCATGTCTGCCCGACTACCTACTGCAATAAGGTCATGGAGGGGATGGGTGCAAAGACCTTGCCCCAAGTGCTGCGTGCATGCTGGCTGTGTTACACATTTCTGGGGAATTTTTATAGATTCATTCAATGCTTAGTGTTACTTTCTTCAGATATTGGAAGCTGTAACTGTTAATTCCAAAAGAGCTTCTTCTTTTTCTTTAAAATGACTTCACTTTTAAGTGAGTTGATTTCAGCTCCATGCCTGTCTTCTTTTTTTAAATGGAGAACTTCGTTCCCAAAGGAGCGGTTGATTTTAAATAACAGAAAAAACAACTTGTAAAGGTGAAGAAACAAACTTAAGGCTTGAGTTTTGAACTTAGGGTCTCAACTTCCTTTGCCTGTAAGTAGGAAGGTTGGAGATGGCCACTATGTACCTTGCATATAAAATCAGTTGAATGGAAAAAAGTGCAGCTTTTCTGGGCAGAAGAAACAGCGATCATCTTGGGGACAAGATCTTTGTTCCCAAACTGGGAACAAAAAGAGGTTTAATTGGACTTACAGCTCCACACGGCTGTAGAGGCCACAAGGCCTCAAAATCATGGTGGGAGGTGAAAGGCACTTCTTACATGGTGGTGGCAAAAGAAAAATGAGGAAGAAGCAAAAATGGAAACCCCTGATAACCCCATCAGATTTCATGAGACTTACTCACTTTCATAAGAATAGCACAAGAAAGACCAGCCCCCATGATTCAATTACCTCCCCCTGGGTCACTCCCACAACACGTGGGAATTCTGAGAGATACAATTCAAATTGAGATTTGGGTGGGGACACAGCCAAACCATATCATTCCGGAAGACCATGGCCCCTCCAAATCTCATGTCCTCACATTTCAAAACCAATCATGCCTTCCCAACAGTCCCCTAAAGTCTTAACTCATTTCAGCATTAACCTAAAAGTTCATAGTCCAAAGTTTCATCTGAGGCAAGACAAGTCCCTTCCACCTATGAGGCTGTAAAATCAAAAGCAAGCTAGTTACTTCGTAGATACGATGGGGATACAGGCATTGGGTAAATACAGCCATTCCAAATGGGAGAAATTGAGCAAAACAAAGGGGTTACAGGGCCCGTGCGAGTCTGAAATCCAGCTGGGCAGTCAAATTTTAAAGCTCCAAAATGACCTTTTTTGACTCCAGATCTCACATCCAGGTCACACTGATGCAAAAGGTGAGTTCCCATGGTCTTGGGCAGCTCTGCCCCTGTGGCTATGCAGGGTATAGCCTCACTCCTGGTTGCTTTCATGGGCTGGCGTTGAGTGTCTGTGGCTTTTCCAGGTGAATGCTGCAAGCTGCCAGTGCATCTACCATTCTAGGGTCTGGAGGACAGTGGTCCTCTTCTCACAGCTCCACTAGGCAGTGCCCCAGTAGGGACTCTGTGTGGGGGCTCTGATCCCACATTTCTCTTCTGCACTTCTCTAGCAGATGTTCTTCATGAGGGCCTTGCACCCGCAGCAAACTTTTGCCTGAGCATCCAGGTGTTTCCATACATCTTCTGAAATCTAGGTGGAAGTTCCCAAACCTCAATTCTTGACTTCTGTGCACCTGCAGGCTCAACACCATGTGGAAGCTGCCAAGGCTTGGGGCTTTCACCCTCTGAAGCCACAGCCTGAGCTGTACGTTGGCCCCTTTCAGCCACAGCTGGAGCAGTGGGACATGGCATCAAATCCCTAGGCTGCACACAGCACGGGGACCCTGGCACCAGCCCACAAAACTGCTTTTTCCCCCTGGGCCTCTGGGCCTGTGATGGGAGGGGCTGTCGTGAAGGTCTCTGACATGGCCTGGAGACATTTTCCCCATGGTCTTGGGGATTAACATAGGCTCCTTGCTGTTTATGCAAGTTTCTGAAGCCAGCTTGAATTTCTCCTCAAAAAATGGGTTTTTCTTTTCTATTGCATCGTCAGACTGCAACTTTTCTAAACTTTCATGCTCTGTTTCCCTTATAAAACTGAATGCCTTTAACAGTACCCAAATTACCTCTTGAATGCTTTGCTGCTTAGAAATTTCTTCTGCCAGATACCCTCAATCATCTCTCTCAAGTTTAAAGTTCCACAAATCTCTAGGGCAGGGACAAAATGATGCCAGTCTGTTTGCTAAAACATAACAAGAGTCACCTTTACTCCAGTTCCCAACAAATTCCTCATCTCCATCTGAGACCACCTCAGCCTGGAGACCACTTTATTGTCCATATCACTATCAGCATTTTGGGCAAAGCCATTCAACAAGTCTCTAGAAAGTTCCAAACTTTCCCAAATGTTCCTATCTTCTTCTGAGCCCTCCAAACTGTTCCAATCTCTGCCTGTTACCCAGTTCCAAAGTTGCTTCCACAATTTCGAGTATCTTTTCAGCAACACCCAACTCCCGGTACCAATTTACTGTATTAGTTCATTTTAACACTGCTGAGAAAGACATACCTGAAACTGGGAACAAAAAGAGTTTAATTGGGCTTAAAGTTCCACATGGCTGGGGGGGCCTCAGAATCATGGAGGGAGATGAAAGGCACTTCTTACACGGTGGTGGCAAGAGAAAAATGAGGAAGAAGCAAAAGCAGAAGCCCCTGATAAACCCATCAGATCTTGTGAGACTTACTCACTATCATGAAAATAGCATGGGAAAGACCAGCCCCCATGATTCAACTACCTCCCTCTGGGTCCCTCCCACAATGTGTGGGAATTCTGGGAGACACAATTCAAGTTGAGATTTGGGTGTGGACACAACCAAACCATATTAGGGCTTAAACCCTTGATTTAAAATCTTTAATGGCAAGTATAGTGATTCCTGTTCTCTACAGCTTTTTTTTTTTTCTTTCATGAGATTGTATTTTTTCTTTTCTTTTTTTTTTTCTGGAGATGGAGTCTTGCTCTGTTGCCCAGGCTGGAGTGCAGTGGTGCCATCTTGGCTTACTGCAACCTCTGCTTCTTGGGTTCAAGTGATTCTCCTGCCTTAGCCTCCCCAGTAGCTGGGACTACAGGCACCTGCTACTACATCTGGCTAATTTTTTTTTTTTTTTTTGTAGTTTTGGTAGAGACAGGGTTTCACCATGTTGGCCAGGCTGGTCTCAAACTCCTGCCCTCAGGTGATCTGCCCACCTTGGCCTCCTAAAATGCTGGGATTATAGGTGTGAGCCACTGTGCCTGGCCAAGATTGTATTTTTTCATTTGAAAGAACATACACAGCTTAAGGACAAAAGCAATAACAACCTTCACCTAAAACTGCCAGGGTGTAAAGATGAAAAGATAGGCTTTGCAGTGTGTGCATGCATGTCTGTGAACAGATATTTGTGCATGTGTATTTGAGGAAAATAATAGCACCAAGGAGATGGAAACATTGAGCAGGAAAAGGAGCTTCGGGAATCCCCAGATTAAATGCACACTTCTCACTATGGCAGTTTGTTGAGCCACTTGCTTCCTCCTTTAATCACACATTGATCCAAAGAAAAATGTTTAGAGAGGGTGGATATAGTTTGCAAAAAGATTGTGATTATTTTCATATAGAAGTGCTTCCTTTGTGGACATTGTCGAGGCCAAGAGAAATAACTTCCCTTTCACCCTCTGAAGTTTCCCTGAAAATCATGACAAGAGGCTGATTGATAAGAGAAAAGGCACACACATGCATTTGACTATAGTTTTACGTGACACAGGAGACTTCAGAATGAAGAACCAAAGAGGGAAACTGTCCATTTTTATGCTTAGGTTCAACAAAGTATGGACAGCTGTGTAGAGATATGATTGGATAAAAGGGGTAAGACCTAATGCTGATAGGCTGGGAGGGGAAATCCAGCAAGGCCTGTCTGTCTAGATTCTTCTTGGCTTCTCTGAGCAACATCCCTTCCTTCTGGGTATGGGAAGGACCCTCTCTGGAACAGGAGCCTTATGACATACAATCAAACAACGTAGGTCTGATCATTTCTTAAAAAATTTTTCTTTTTAAATAAAAATGGAGATGGGGTTTCACCATGTTGCCCAGTCTGGTCTCAAACTCCTAAGCTCAAGTCATCTGTCTGCCTCAGCCTCCTAAAGTGCTGGGATTACAGGCATGAGTCACCATTCCCGGCCTTGATAATTTCTTTATGGCTAGTTTTTACACAGAAAGGTGGAGGAAAAGTTAGAGCAATATTTTTTGGTTTATAGCTGGCTTTGGGAAAAACGGGTTCTGGTTTCTATGCCTAGCCTCAGGGAAACGTGAGATGGATAACATGAGGGCAGGAGAAGGTCAGAGGAAAACTTTTGCTTCCAAGGTCTTTGTTTTGAGTATCATTTTCTGAATCCCAACATTCCCTGGTCTGAAACTTTCCCAAGAAGTTTCACAGTCCAGAAATTGGATTGGTGGATTGTCTTATAAGTTATTGAGCCAGGATCTCAGTCCCAAAAATGGATCTCATTTCAGGCTTCCACTAAAGTCAGGCCTCTATATGATTTGAGCAATCATATATTTAATAAGAGGCATTTCTGGCTGTGTGCAGTGGCTAACGCCTGTAATCCCAGCACTTTGGGAGGCCGAGGCGGGCAGATCACCTGAGGTCAGGAGTTCGAGACCAGCCTGGACAACATGGTGAAGCCCCGTTTCTATTAAAAATACAAAATTAGCCAAGCGTGGTGGTGTGCGCCTGTAATCCCAGCTACTGGGGAGTCTGAGGCAGGAGAATCACTTGAACCAGGGAGGTGGAGGTTGCAGTGAACTGAGATAGCGCCATTGCACTCCAGCCTGGGCAACAGAGCAAGACTCCATCTCAAAAAAAAAAAGGCATTTTTATAGAAACAGAAGAAAAGAAAAACAAAGATTAATGGTTAGAGCAAACTATAAACTCAGTTTTTTTAGTCTAGAGGGCAGCCAGTTGAGAAGAATTGTAGGTGCTGGGCTCAAAGCACCTGCAGATAAAGTGAGAGCAGACAGTGAGAATCTGACAGTTTTCCTGGTTTGCAGTTTGCAACAGGCATTCCAGTGAACTTTCTGTGTAATCTATACATCGACAGGCATGAAGGCTGTTTGTCTATTAAGTTGCTGTAGTGCTTTATCCCAACATTTATATCAAATTGTCTAGTTTCAGCTTGCAGGACTTTAAAAAAAGTGCAGTTTTAATTTCTAGTGTTCCAAGTCAGTAAAATGGGAGAAAAACGTGGAAGGAAATGTTAGTTTGGAGACTTGTTGCAAGGAAAGAATTCAGGATTCAGTCCAAATTGTAGGAAAATAGGCCAGACATGGTGGCTTACGCCTGCAATCTCAGCACTTTGGAGGCTGAGGTGGGTGGATCACCTGAGGTCAGGAGTTTGAGACCAGCCTGGGTAACATGGTGAAACCCTGTCTCTACAAAAAAAAAAAAAATACAAAAATTAGCTGGGCGTGGTTGCAGACACCTGTAATCCCAGCTACTCAGGAGGTTGAGGCAGGAGAATCACTTGAACCCAGGAGGTGGAAGTTGCAGTGGGTTGAGATTGCACCACTGCACTCCAGCCCAGGTGAGAGAGCGAGGCTCCATCTCAAAAAACAAAGCAAAACAAAACAAAAAACCCACCCCAATGGTCAGGGCTAAAATCTAATAACAGGTATACGATAGCTTTCTTCTGAAGCATAATTTTTCTCTCTCTAATCCCCCATTTCCACCAAAAATAAATCATAGTAGGACCAATTTATTTGCAAAATAAGTTTTAGTCTTATTGTCCTTGGCCTAATTATTTGCATGAAGTACAGCAAGAACAGTGATTGTCATGTAAGTTCTTTTTAAGTTTGCTTTGCTGGACCATTTTCATGAGGAATCTCAGATTAGACTTTCAAAAATCTTTTGAGGCTAGGAAACCAAACCAAGGATTCACCCTCTGATTGTGCTTGTAACACCTGAATGAATTGGGTGATTTCTGTCTTCTTAAGGTCCTCCAAATATCTTGAGGCTCCTAGGCCTGTCAGAAAGTGATATTCTTTACTTACCACAAGGACAGAAACACTGTAAGAGACCTGTGTAGACAAGGTATCAGGCCAGTCTTTTTCCAAGGCTATTGGCTTATAAAGTCGACCTCAATCCCTCAAAGCAATCTGGTCACCTTTGAAAATACGACATTCCAGTCAAAGCCTTGATAAAATAACCAGTGTTTCCAATGTTTCCTGTTACAAAAAGAAAAGAGATTCTTATAAAACTTATACAAAAAACCATATTGCTATAAAATGAGAATACTAATGAATAGTTTTGAAATTTTGGAGAATTCAAGTAGACAGAATGTATTTTAATTTTGCTTACAAAAGTATACTTTACCAAATTGCTGTAAACCATAAATAGCTCCAAAAAAGTTTTCTTTTTTTTTAATTGTCAAAACATAAGAACATCTTTATACATAGTAACTGAACTACAATATTTCTAAGACAAAGTTAATACTGAATACGAAAATCACTTCAGCATAACAATACTCACTTTCTCATTGTCTGTTGTTCTCAATCAGATTTCAGAAATCTTTGAAAAAAAAATCATCTGTCCTACCATGATATTGAACATTTTTGTAAACTTCTAAATTTTGGTTGCCATTTCAATCAATTTTAAATCTTTCTTTCTTTTTTTTTTTGTGGTCATATATATTTTTATTTATAGATAGGATCATGTTGGACATTTAGTTTACTATTTGTACTTTTTATCATTGATTTACGCTATGAATATTTCCCATATTAAATATTCTTTTTTAAAATTATTATTATTATTATTATTATCAAAAAAGTTTTCTTGACTCTGGAAAACAAAATATAAAAAGAATCAACAATGTTTCTGATATGGTTTGGCTGTGTCCCCATTCAAATCTCAGCTTGAATTGTATCTCCCAGAATTCCCACCTGTTGTGGGAGGGACCCAGGAAGAGGTAATTGAATCATGGTGGCTGGTCTTTCCTGTGCTATTCTCATAGTGAATAAGTCTCATGAGATCTGATGGGTTTATCAGGGGTTTCCACTTTTGCTTCTTCCTCATTTTCTCTTGCTGCTGCGATGTAAGAAGTGCCTTTCGCCTCCCGCCATGATTCTGAGGCCTCCCCAGCCATGCGGAATTGTAAGTCCAATTAAACCTCTTTTTCTTCCCAGTCTCGGGTATGTCTTCATCAGCAGCGTGAAAACAAACTAATACAGTTTCAAACAAAAAGTCATAAAAAATCATTTCAGTCCTCTGTCAGTTCAGTCCCATGTAATAATTTTTCTTCTGCCTGATGGTGGGTTAGCAATCTTCATGAACTCATCAGTTTTAAAATTAGAGTTCTGAAGGTTTTACCTAATTCAGTGGTATGCTCTACAAAGTTATCAGAAGCCTGGATTCAAGAGTACTTGTCAGAGTCCAGTGTCATCTCCATAAATTTCCTTGAAGACACAACACTTTACGATTTGCAAAAAGCTTTTAGAGTAAAATCATCAGAATGAAGCAATTTACTGCATACACTAAGACCTATCAGAGTTTAGGAATCTCATATAATTTTGGAACACATTTGAATAACATAGCCATACAAATACAACTCAAAGAATGTTAACTCAAAATCATTTCTTATTTGCCAATGTTTCCAATGTAATTTTAACATACCAAGCTTGAAAAGCAGTTGGATTTCTTTACTTAATTTATAAGCACTCATTTATTTATAAATCCATTTGGTACCATGTAGATAATGTGACATGAACTTATGTATGCATAAAAATACAGAGAAACATAAATCAAAATTTTACAGCTTAGATTTTAAAATTTTAGCCATGAAATTTTAGTGTCCATTTACAGAGTGCCATTTACAGAGGCACATTTAGTGCCATTTACAGAGGCGCAATTTAATCCAACTGTCCTTCTAAACTAGTGAGTTTTACTAGATAAGTAAAGTTTTACTACACTAGTAAAACTTTAGTAAAAAAGTAAAGTTTCACTGTAAATGTTTTACTAGCAAAGTTTTACTAGTCTAGTAAAACTCACTAGTTTAGAAGGACAGTTGGATTAAATTGTACCTCTGTAAATGGAACAAGTTATGGCCAAAGGCCTTACCAAGTATTAGATAAAATGGTTGCATAGTTGCACCTCAAAGCACAGAGCAAGAATTTGAATGTTTAAAAAGGAGTTTGGGTGTTTTAAAGGGAGATTAAAAATGGATGCCAATGTAACACAAAATCATAGGAATTTGCCCTAGGATTTTATAAAGAGACCAATTTCATTTGGATAGGTAGCTTCTAATTTAATCTCCGTTTTCCAACTAGACCAGTGAGCTTAGGGTGAAGCCCACTAACAAATAGTGCCAACAAATCGTTTGTAATTTTCAGGGAATAGTGCTTACATATGTGAAAAGCAGGTGCTGCTGGAAGGCAGAACACCTAGATCCCCCAAAATTAAGGATCTTAGTTTCACATTGAATTCCAGGTTCCCAAAAAAGGGACCACTGGATCAGGCTGTGCAACACTTCCACAGCCCTTTTCTTAGTTCATAGATGGCTGTCTTCTAACTGTGTCCTCATGTTACGGGTGGGAGGGGTGAGGGAGCTCTCTGGGGTCTTTTATAAAGACACTAATCCCATTCATGAGGGCTTCACCCTCATGACCTAATTATCTCCCAAAGGCCTCACCTCCAAATAGCCTACATTGAGTATAGGTTTCAACATGTTTTTGGGGGACACAAGCATTCAGATAAGAGTGACATAGAACATATGAATATACATGTATTTGTTATAGTTGCTTTCCTCATGAGGCAAGTGGCATAATTGTGTTCCTTAGATTGAAATAGTTTTTAAATAAAAAGGAATGATTTAATAAGGCCAAGAAAATTTTAAGAACTTTTAAAAATATGAGTTCATTTTGAAATAATTACAGGGCTAAATTTGGACTGGTCTGACTTTGAGTGTCATGTTTGGCTCACTGTAGTATATTTGTTGTCTCAATGAATGTGTGTTTTTCATATTAAATAGAGTTGGTGGCAGAGCTGGGACTCAAATATGGATATTATGGCACTCAATGGTCACACTTAGGTGAGGCTGTATGCTCCAGCCCCTGTTGTGGAAAGAACTGGGAATTTTATCTGGTGTTGTTTCTCCAGTCTTGCCCATGTTCACTCCACTGCCGTCAGACACATCAACCTTATCATGCCACTCCACTGCTTGAAATACTTTGTCTCCTGCCTAGGGCTTTCAGCATAAAACACAGACTCTTTATATGGCCAGTATATTAGTTCGTTCTCACACTGTTCTAAAGAACTACCTGAGACTGGGTAATTTATAAACAGAAGAGGTTTAACTGACTCACAGTTCTGCAGGCTGTACAGGAAGCATGCTGGGATGCCTCAGGAAACTTACAATCATGGTGGAAGGTGAAGGGGAAGCAAGCACGGTCTTCCCATGGTGGAGCAGGAGAAAGCGAGATTTAGGGAACGTGCTACACACTTGTAAACAACCAGATCTCATGAGAACTCTGTCAGGAGACAGTACTAAGGGGATGGTGGTAAACCACTGCAAACCACCCCATGATCCAATCACCTCCCTCCAGGCCCCACCTCCGACACTCAGGATCACAATTCAACATGAGATTTCAGTGGGGACACAGAGCCAAACCATATCAGCCGAGAAGGCTCTACCTGTTGAGACCCTGCTTTCCAACACTACTCATCTCTCTCCATTTCTGCATTATACTCTATGCTGCTGCCATAGATAAATGGCTTTTTTTGTTTTAAACTGTCCCACAATCTGTCTTGCCTCTGAGCCTTTGTCCCTGCTGTGCACTGTCCTGGAATACTCTTACTCATCTTCAAAACCAGAAATCCCCCATCCTTCATGTTGTAGCTGAGATATGAGTTTTGTGGTGAAGCCTTCCCTGACCTCTTCCAACTCCCTTCTGTACCCAGTTAGCTTCCCTTAGCAGTTTACACAGTGTGTTTGTTTATAATTGTCATTGCCTTCTTAAATTATAAACCTGAGGCCATCCTGGAAAAATGAAGGAGTTAGCCACAGCAATCAAGATTTCCAGGAGATGCAAATAGTCAAGCCTATTTGCTCCCTTTCAACTGATGCAGAGAGTGTGGAAACACCACTGTTTTGGCCTGTTGGTGCCTGTGATGGTGTAGCTGTTCCTGAATACTTTGTTAGAGCTGAGAAATGGGCAGTAACAGAACTTGATGATGGGCATTTCTTAATCTCAGTGTACATGCACAGAATAGCAAAAGCAGTTTACCTTCCTTTATCGGGCAGGGACAGCAACGTACTGTGCTACCCTGAACACAAAAAACACCTGTATAATTTAGCTTTTGTTATACGATCATTGTATACTTCTATCATGTTTATTCCTTAATAAAACATGTCTGGAGAGGACAGAATCCTGGATGCAACTGAAATCCTGGATGAAATCAGAATCAATCAGTCATTAAAATTGTTATGAATAAATTGAGTTAAAAAGTTAAGTTCAGGAGGCTGGAATATGTAGCTCCATTTGCTCAAAAAACATGCTAACAGATTGCCATTTAAATGTGGTGTTTCCAAATCACATTTAGGTTAGCATTGTGGGCGGACATGTGGCGTCTTCCTTTTTCCTGCTACTCCAGCCACTTTGCTGTTCCTCAGACAACCTAGGTACATTCTTGCCTCTGGATCTTGCTCTTCTCTGCCTGGCATACTCTCCCTCCCTCCACATGTAGGTTTTGTTTAGATCATCTCCTTCAGGGGTCTGCTCAATGTCGTCTTATCAACAAGGCCTCCCCTGACTGCTTGATTTAAAATGAAACTCCTTCCTCAAAAAGTTAAACATGGATACAGTGAGCTATGATTGCATCACTGTACTCTGGTCTAGGTGACACAGAGAGACTCTTTCTCTAAAAAAAAAAAACCATAAAACAAGAAAACAAACAAACAAAAACACATGGAGTTACCCTGTGACTCAATAATACCCTTGTATGTATATGCCCAAGAAAAATGAAAACCTGTCCTTACAAAAGCTCATACTGAATGTTCATGGCAGCATTATTCATAACAGCCAAAAGGCAAAAACAACGTAAATGCTCGTCATTAGATGAATGGATAAATAAAAGTTCATACATAAAATGGAATATTATTGAGCCAAAAAAGAATAAAGTACCAAAGTACCAATACATGCTACAACATGGATGGATCTTGAAAACATTATGCTAACTGAATGAAGACAGACATAAAAGGCCACATGTTGTATAATTCCATTTATATGAAATGTCCAGAATAGGCAAATCAATAAAGATATAAAGGAAATTATTAGTAGCCAGTGGCTGGGGAGAGGGGGCAATGAGGAGTGACTGCTAATGGGTATATATATATATGTTTGAGGAGATGGGTGGGTAATGAAAATGTACTAGAAGTAGATAGTGGTGATAGTTGCACAATTCTTTAATAATACTAAAGGCCACAGGCTTGAACAGTTTAAAAGGATGAATTTTATGATATCTGAAATATATCTCAACAAAGCTATTATAGAAAAATTTGAACTCCCTGTCTTTCTGGCGCTCACTATTCTTCATTCCTGCTTTATTTCCTTGTTATTCCTACCTAACATAACATTTGTATAGTTTGCTGTCTGCCTCACTGTACTGGCTTACAAACTCCGTGTGATCAGACATTTTTCCCTATGTTGTTCACTGTTGTATTCCTTTGCCCTGGAACAGTGCATACAGTAAATCAATAAATCTCTGTTGAATAACTGACTAAATAAATGTGACTATATATACACTAAAGCGAGTGCAAGGATGTCATTTGAAAAAGATAAAAAGATCATTGCTCAGGTAAGGAAAAGAGAATAAAAGCAGAGTCACTTTCTTTTTTTTTTAAATTTTATTTTAAGTTCTGGGATACATGTGCGGAAAGTGCAGGTTTGTTACCTCAGTATACATGTGCCATGGTGGTTTGCTGCATCTATCAACACGTCATCTAGGTTTTAAGCCCCACATGCATTAGGTATTTGTCCTAATGCTCTCCCTCCCCTTGTCCCCTACCCACCAACAGGCCCCGGTGTGTGATGTTCCCCTCCCTGTGTCCATGTGTTTTCATTGTTCAGCTCCCACTTATAAGTGAGAACATGCGATGTTTGGATTTCTGTTCCTGTGTTAGTTTGCTGAGAATGATGGCTTCCAGCTTCATACATGTCCCTGCAAAGGACATGAACTCATTCTTTTTTATGGCTGCATAGTATTCCATGGTGTATATTTGCCAAATTTTCTTTATCCAGTCTATCATTGATGAGCATTTGGGTTGGTTCCAAGTCTTTGCTATTGTAAATAGCGTTACAATAAACATATGTGTGCGTGTCTTTATAGCAGAATGATTTATAATCCTTTAGGTATATACCCAGTAATGGGATTGCTGGGTAAATGGTATTTCTGGTTCGAGATCCTTGAGGAATTGCCACAGTGTCTTTCACAATGGCTGAACTAATTTACACTCCCACCAACAGTGTAAAAGTGTTCCTGTTTCTCCACAGTCTTGCCAGCATCTGTTGTTTGCTGACTTTTTAATAATCGCCATTCTAACTGGCATGAGATGGTATCTCATTGTGGTTTTGATTTTCATTTCTCTAATGACCAGTGATGATGAGCTTTTTTTCATATGATTTTTGGCCACATAAATGTCTTCTTTTGAGAAGTGTCTGTTCATATCCTTTGCCCACTTTTTGATAGGGTTGTTTTTTTTTCTTGTAAATTTGTTTTAAGTCTCTTGTAGATTCTAGATATTAGACCTTTGTCAGATGGGTAGCTTACAAAATTTTTCTCCCATTCTGTAGGTTGCCTGTTCACTCTGATGGTAGTTTCTTTTGCTGTGCAGAAGCTCTTTAGTTTGATTAGATCCCATTTGTCAATTTTGGCTTTTGTTGCAATTGTTTTTGGTGTTTTAGTCAAGAAGTCTTTGCCCATGCCTATGTCCTGAATGGTATTTACTAGGTTTTCTTCTAGGGTTTTTATGGTTTTGGGTTTTACATAAAAACAGAGACACTTTCATATTAGATTAATATAGGAAAAACAACTCAGTGAAACTAGGTTTTGATTGAAAATTTTTGCACAGATTATGACTTTGTAAGACGTAAGACTCTGTCAGTGAATAACTGAAGTCTCTTTTCTGGGATCGCTTTGCTCACAATTGTGTGGGCCCAGAAATGAATGTTTGGCCCTTTACTCTTTGCTTCCCTCAAGAAAAACTTGCTTTCCTGAAGTATATTAACAGAAAATTTGAGGTCCACTAAGGCCAACAGATCAGATGGTGACTGCCATTGAAAACATAGCTTGTTATTTGCAGGTCCCAACAGAAAGGACCATGTCACACCATGGGGACCACCTGGGGAAGCACCAGGGTTGGTCAGCTGGCAGAGGGAGGGGGTATCTGTGGGAAGAAAGGGATGAGATAGGGCGGGGGGGAGTCTGAGAGCCCAGGAAAGGAGGCGCTTGTGGGATGGGTTATGAATTGTTTAGTTTACATTTGAAAAGCTCACTCTCAGGCAAGCTGTTTGCTACTGTTACTGAAACACCAGGGGTTTGGTCTAGGTCCCGCTGCTCATCATACAGAAAGTGATGACCAAGATGATGATTGTTTCCAAGGAAAAAGGCATTAATAGGGTGCTGCAGCCCAGGAGATGGGAGCTCAGTCTCAAATCCATCTCCCTGACTGACTAAAACCAGGGGTTTTTGTGTCAGGGAAGAAATGTAATAATGTGTAAGAAAATGGGAACTAGGGAGGGGCAAGGAAGTAATCATGATGAATGAGAGGTCTGGTATCTGGAACGGTGATCTGGTGAGTTTCAGTTCTTTGATACTTTTTTGAGAGGGCTGAAAGTCCTTTCATGAGAAAAGAACTCAGATAAAACAAATACAAGTTTCAAGTTTTAAGACCCAGAAAGGTCAATTTCTGTGTTTATCCAAAAGAACAGTCTATGGGACTATTGGGATGGTTTCACTATCTCTAGGAAATGGGTAACCCTGGAGGTGGAGGAGCAGTCCGTCCAGGGTCAGCAAGGCTCCAGATGTCACAGAATCAGAATAAAGAAAATAAAAGTCAGGGTTAATACACCTGAAGTGAAAATAGCACTAGATCTTAGATCTCGGGACCCAAGATGATCCTGAAATGCCTTGTTTTGGGAACACAAAAGTATTTGGGGGTGCTGCTGGAATGGGCAGGAGACCATTTATGAAGATGTTGCTACCTCATTTTCATAGTAAAATTTCCTTTTGGAAAACTTCAACTGCTCAGAGAAGAAAAGGATATTTCCTATACCGAGGACTGGCTACATAATTTGTGGGGCTCAGTGCAAAATGAAAATGGCAGACTCTTTATTTAAGAGTTGTTGAAGCCAGTCACGGTGGCTTGCATCTGTAATCCCAGCTACTCGAGAGGCTGAGGCAGGAGGATCTTGGAATGTCTAAGCATTGAGGAGTTGGATCTGAAAAGCAGTGAATACAGCAAGAAAGGACAAGCCAATCTGTAAGAACCTTGGGTCCATGAAGATATGGAATAGATACTTAAAGATACTAATGTGACTTGTGCCTATGGTGAAAGTAGTGTCACAAGGAATTAAATGTTATTTAAGTCATACTGTAAAATGATTAAACTACGCTACAAGTGCCTTGCCAACACCCAGATGTTGTTACTCCAGAACTTTGGATCTCTACTATATGCCAATTTTGGTGAACACCCAGATGTTATTATTCTATAACTTTAGATTTCTGCAGATTGTCATGCTGGAGGCTGTGAATGCATGAAGTAGTTTATTATTCGGGTCAAGAGGTATCTATTGAATAAACTATATGATCTGTGTGAATAGCAAGAGTTGGTCTTTAGCAATCTGTAAATTGTACTTCAAATGCTTAGCTTACACACACACACACACACACACACACACACGCCTTTTCAAATTCCTAAAATGGCACAGCTACCCTGCTTTTGCAATCAGGAAACTAACCTTGGTTCCTAGTTGGGAATGTTTTGGGGAATTGTCTCAGCAAAAGATTAAAAATATCAGGGCAGCATTGTTTCCCTAAGCCTTGTTTCTTTGGTATCTTTACTCTCTGTCTCCCAGGCCTAGTGCTGCAGCCAACAAATGCTGCCAATGGCAGCTGATGACCTGAAATATTCCTGCAGCTTAAAGCCCAGACAGTGCTTGATTTTATTGCATTCTGTTGCTTGGTGACACTTGGAGGGGCCATCAGTTATGAGGAGGATGGTTAAGTGGCCCTGAGAAATTCTGAACCTCAACGCAGCCTTGGAGGCCCTCTTCTGAGCTCTGTTCTGGAGAATGGACTCTAAGACAGAATGACTTTTTCTGCAGAGACAAGAAGAAAAGGTGGGAAGGTGAGACAGAGTTTCTAAAGCCACTTCAAGCTACAGTTTAGTTTGGTCTCCTACATAACATTCCTGTTTAAATGGGAGGTGGTTGGGGTGGATTCTTCCTTTATTGAAATTATAATAAAAAATGTAAATTTGGTCTGAAGGGAAGGCCAAGTGGTAAATTCTGGCACTCATGGAGATCTTTTGGAGATCATGAATGTCTGGATGTTGGATCAGGATTTGAACCCAGGTCACTCCATATCCACAGCCCTGCAGTCATTTTCTCTATCACTGTTTGTACACAGCAGGCGATTATAAATATTGTAAATACTCTGCCACTGGTCTCCTTTCTCTTCCCCTCCTCCTCTTCTTTCTGCTCAGGGCTCCTTATTCTTCTCCTCCTGCCTTCCTCCCTCCATTTCCTCCTCCTCCTCCTCCTTCCTCCTAGTCATTCTGCGCTCCCACTTCCTCTCTTCCTCTTTCTTCTTCCTCTTTCTCCATCCCTTCCTCCTTCTCCTCCACCGCCTTCTCTCTTCTCATCATCATTATAACCACCACAAAGGGCGTGTCTATTCTGCCCCAGTGTTGTGCCAAGCACTTGACCTGCAATAGCTCATTAAGTCATACAGTCGGTATTATTAATATCATCCCCATTTTACCATGAGGAAATGAACACTTGGAAACACTATGTGGCCCACCTAAGTGCTCACAGTTAGCAGAGGGCTGACATTTGACCCTAGAGTTTCCCGACTTAAAGCCAGTGCTCTTAACTCCTTGATGTCTACTTATTTGTAAGTGAATCATGCAGAAGAAAGCACATAGTTTTCTCCTTGGGCATGGGTTAGCTGTCCTCAGGCCTTGTGGGTTTTGCAAAATTCCAAGGTCAATATTAAGTGCTCTGGTATCATTTCATATGTATGTGGATTGAGTTGGCCTTACTTCTAAAATTACAGGCAATGTTCTGGTTTCCACACTGAGCTGGTCATCCTTACTGCCAGCATTCAGCACTACAGGTGCAGGAGGCCAGGCTCTGCATATTCTTGGAAGCCACTCCTCATGAAGCTGCTTAAGTGATGTCACTAGCCCCCAAGACCTTTGCTTGCCCTGAGGGCCCAAGATGTGCTTCATCTAGAGTAATTCTGATTTCTGGAAAAGAATTGAGACCAGCCTGGGCAAAAGGTTGAAACTTCGTCTCTACAGAAAAAAAAAAATATAAAAGTTAGCCAGGCATGCTGGCACACACCTGAGGTTTTATGTCCATAAAATATAAATTATGGCTTTTAATTGGACACTATAATTTTTACTTCATTTTATCAGTAAAACCTGATTGAAAAGGATTTTTCTTTCTTTCTTTTTCTTTTTTTTTTGAGACGGAGTCTTGCTCTGTCGCCCAGGCTGGAGTGCAGTGGCATGATCTCGGCTCACTGCAAGCTCCACCTCCCAGATTCACACCATTCTCCTGCCTCAGCCTCCCCAGTAGCTGGGACTACAGGCGCTCGCCACCACGCCCGGCTAATTTTTTTTTTTTTTGTATTTTTAGTAGAGACAGGGTTTCACCGTGTTAGCCAGGATGGTCTCAATCTCCTGACCTCGTGATCCGCCCTCCTCGGCCTCCCAAAGTGCTGGGATTACAGGCATGAGCCAGCATGCCTGGCCTCTTTCTTTTTCTTTTCTTTTTGAGACAGGATCTCACTCTGTTGCCCAGGTTGGAGTACAATGGTGCAATCATGGCACACTGCAGCCTCGACCTTCTGGGCTCAAGTGATACTCCCACCCCAGCCTCCTGAGTAGCTGGGATAACTACTCAGGTGTGTGTCAGTATGCCTGGATAACTTTTATATATTTTTTGTAGAGACAGAGTTTTACCCCTTTGCCCAGGCTGGTCTCAAATTCCTGAGCTCAAATGATCCTCCGACCTTAGACTCCCAAAGTGTTGGGATTACAGGCGTGAGCCACTACACCTGGCCGGATTTTAATTTTTCTTATTGAAGTAACTTGTCGTAGAATTTCCTGGTGGGAAGTCCCATCAAGACGTGAAATAGACATAATGTAAAGACATTTATGGAAAAGCAAAAATTCCATTTCCCAAAGCCATGCTCTATGCATGATGGTTGGGAGGCTTTTAAATACCGGGACTGAGATGAATTATTCTCTGATGTCTGACTGTCACAATGGTTTTAATCCAAGAATAAAACCAACACATACAGTGTGGCTCTAAACCAAGAAACAAGTCCATTTTAAAGCAATGTCTGTAAGCTTGGAAAGCACCTATTTTCTCTGGTGAGCTGTTAAAAATCCAAATAGTTGAACAATTACAGATGGCTTTCCAAAGACCTGTTTTCCTATTTTTTTCTCTTCCAAAATGATTTTTTAAATATTTAACATTAACAAGTAACAGTATTGGCTCATATATTAGCATGTGGCTCAACTTTAAGTTTTATTTTCTCCCGAAGCTTTTGTGGTGAGGTGAAGAGGCAAACTGTGGAGGGTTAGCCTGGTAACTATGGCAACAGCATTGCCATCAATGAAGTGGCTCTGAGAGCCCAAGGCCCTCAGGCTGGGAGGCTAATTCCTACAACAAAGCCTTTTCTGTGTTCAACTGGGTACAGGAAAGCCGCGGGTTGTGATGGTGGCTATGACAAACCTTCAGCTTGAAGACCTGGGAGGGAAAAATGTGAGTCTTACCCTTCACACATTAATTATTTTATGAATAGATGAATGCAATGTGCTAGCAAACCTGATGAATGTAATTCAGGCCTGCTATCCTAAACCGTTCTGTTGCTTCATTCGACATGCTCCTGCAGAAACACATTTAATGCTTGTCGTGCAAATCATTTGAAAATGGTCTTTAAACATTTCTCATTCTGTGACGGTACCAAAGCTGTCTCGAGCATCTAAAAGGGATTATGAAAGCCATCCTTTCTACAGAGTTTGTTTTAAAATAACCCAACTATTAGAATATTCTACTTCCATTAGTTGCTAGCTTAGTGGGATTTCCCACTCAGGATTGAAGCAGGATTGAGAGCGGCTTGTTGTTCGGGAGGCATGATTTCTAAAGTTCTCAACTGTCGTCACATCGGGAAGGGTATTTATTGCCAACTGAAAAATAATCAGTGTGTTATAAATTCAACAGAAAATATATTCCAAATTAATAAAATGGGACTAGAAGTATTGAACCTGAAAAAAGGTATAATTCTGAATTCTAGAAAAAGAGGAGTGTTCGGTTTGGAAATTTTAGTGACAGTAAAACTCTGCCTGAATTCCAGTTCATTTTGACTTACAACAACATCTACATTGGAGATGACAGCGGCAGAATCCTAAGCTTTTCAGTTAGATCTTGGTTTTCTTATTTTCCAGATATGTAATTGATATGGTTTGACTGTGTGTCCCCACCCAAATCTCATCTTGAATTGTACTCCCATAATTCCCACGTGTTGTGGGAGGGACCTGGTGGGAGATAATTGAATCATGGGGGTGGTTTGCCCCATCATGTTCTCCTGGGAGTGAATAAGTCTCAGGAAAGCTGACGGTTTTATAAGGAGTTTCCGCTTTCACTTCTCTCTCATTCTCTCTTGCTGCTGCCATGTAAGATGTGTCTTTTGCCTTCCACCACGATTGTGAGGTCTCCCCAGCCACGTGGAACTGTGAGTCCATTAAACCTCTTTCTTTAGTAAATTGCTCAGTTCGGTATGTCTTTATCAAGCAGTGTGAAAACGGACTAATACAGTAATTGTGGGTGAAGGATTCAACCTCTTTTTGGGTGATTCTTCAGTTCTAAAATTGAGATAAAAATAGTACCTTAGAATGTTGTGAGAATTGAATGAGAAAATTTATGCAATGTACTTAGCACTGTGACCAGTCAGGGTTCAACACTGTTTTATATTCCTAGGTCTACCTTCGATGGCTCAACTATGGCTAAGCTAATCAGGCCATGTGTGTATTTTTTGGAAAGAATTACTACAGTATAGAATGTGGTGATGGAAGTGTACTGTGAGAGTTAGCCTAACTCTTGACTTGTGCTTGAAGTTACTCAAGATGCTGGTTTCAACTTCTGGACTGTAGATGAAGTGGCTACGTTGTCTGGGGTACATACCCTGGGGTTCGTTGTCGTGTGCCAGGAAAATTTAGGACATGGACATGCACGAGGAGTTTAGGAGCCAAAGTTTAACAGGCAGAAGAGAAGAGAAAGAGAAACAGCTCTCTCCATAGAGGAAGGGGTCTCCAAGCTCAAAGGACTGGCTGTTGGTGAATGCACCGGGTTTTATAGTCCAGTTTGAGGAGGCGGTGTCTGATTTATATAGGGCTCACAGATTGGTTCAGTTCCATCAGGTATGATGTTTACATAGCACGCAGGGAAGGCTGGTTGCCCCACCCTCATTTTATTATGCGAATGAGCTTTCCAGGTGATGGGCGTCATCTTGTCTGCTCCTTACATTACATGTGGCTGACAAAGACAAGGGAAGATGGAGCCGCTATCTTGAACGTGATTGGCACTACTGCAGGTATCTATATCTGCAGCTCGATTTTACAGGCTGCTCTTCCTTAGAAAGGAAAGTAATTCAGGGCTGCTTTTCATTAAAAAGAAAAGCCTTACCAAGGACTCCCATACCCTTGCTATCTGCTTAAGTGGTTTCTTCTTAACTCCTATTATCATAATGGTCACCATAGGACTCACTGTGGGTGGGATTGGTCAGCCATCCTGCTTTGTATAGAGCCTCCTACTCTGGGTATGGACAGGTATGCTTTTTCCTACAGCTGAGGATTAGGAATGCATGTGGAGGCGCGGTACCCTGGCCGTCCTTGCTGGAGGTGAGCAGTGTTCCTTAGCAGCTGCATGCCTGGGGGTCTGGACAGGGAAAAGGAAACAGCAAGGAGAATCAGCCACAGGCAAAGAATTTCTTCCCCACCTGGGCCCTGTAGCCTCTGGGATTCTCTGCCAGCAGGGCACCCTGTGGTTCCTCAAGTCAAGAATGAAAACAGTTGAAGGTCTCGCTGCACGTTCTAGTGATGGCTTGTCTTTTGTTTCCTGAAGTCACAAGGGTGAGACTGGCCAGGGGCTTGTGTGGTTTTATGCCTCAGGCTCCAGTGCACAGGAGAAAGGGCAGGCTTCACCTCCCAGCTCTTCTGCTTAATGGCTGCATTACCTTGAGCAAGACTTAGTGATACAGTTTGAGTCTGTGGCCCTGCCCAAACCTCATGTCAAATTGTAATCCCCAATGTTGGAGGTGGGGCCTGGTGGGAGATGGGTGATTGGATCACAGGAGCAGTCACTCATGAATGGCTTAGCACCATCCCTGTAGTGCTGTTCTCGGGATAGAGTTCTCATGAGATCTGGTTGTTTTAAAGTGTGTGGCACCTACCCCCTTGCTCTCTCTTCCTCCTGCTCTGGCCATGTAAGAAGTGCCGGCTTCCCCCTTGCCTTCCACCATGATTGTAAGTTTCCTGAGGCCTCCCTAGAAGCTGAGCAGATGCAGCCATGCTTCCTGTACGCTGCAGAATAGTGAGCCAATAAAACCTCCTTTATTTATCAATTACCTAATCTCAGGTGTTTCTTTATAGCAGTGTGAAAATGGACTAATACAGTTGGTGTCACCAAGAGAGCTGTGGAGAATATTAGTACTGAACCCACAGGGGTGATATGAGGATTCTACAAAGACACACCCGAAGTGCCTCGCACAGCTTATGGTGCCTAGCAAGTCTTCAGTTCATACTGGGCATAAGTGGTTCCTAGTGGGATTTGGGGGCCTCTAATTGCCTTAAGGCAAGTGCTGCCCCTCCATCCCCTACTCCTGCCTGTAGCTCTGAATTTCATGAGTTCCCTATAGGCTGCCAGGGGTAGAGCTGTGAGATTCTAGGCTGTAGACATCATGTCCCCATCCTAAGGGCCGCATCAATTGAAGAATCGCCCTGGGCAACATGCTTGGGGAAAACAACCAGCTGTATTGAGGGTCATTAGATTCCTGATGACTTCAGAGGTCCCAGTGATAGAACCATGGCACCTCTACACAGCTGGCTGGGGCTAGAGAGGCATTTGCCAATTCACTCTGTCTCTGTCTCTCTTTTCCTGCTCTTCTCTGTGTCTCCGACTCTCTCTCTCAGTCATGCAGCAACAAAAGCTATAGGGCAGGGACAAGTCACACGATACTCAGAAAACACCGATTAACTGTAGACATGTGTAATGACAAGCCAAACAAGGTTACGAGCTTTGTTGAAGGGGTGAAGACCCCAAAGTGTGGGCATGGACTATATTGGGATATCAATCAATAGGGACTTAAGGAACAAAATCTGCACGTTTGCATCAAATGCCCCCTGACCTACCAGGTAAGGCCTCCCCACCCCAAACCCCTTTAATGTCAGCATCATCTTTTTAAAAAGTTATAAATGTAATACATGTTCATGGTAAAAAAAAAAAAATCTAAATGGCACAAAAAATAAAAATCCCCTTTCTCCTCTCATTTGTTCCCCAGTCTTTAGAAGTAATCATTTAACACAGCATATGCATTTGCTAGATAATCGCCAAAGTTTTCTTTATCTTGTATTATTCTTTTGGATTGATTGTTTGCTTTAGGTGATAAAGTGTTTCTATGATGGTTCAAATAAGGTTCCTGTCTCCAGGTTGTTTAATCCAACTGTATTAGTTTTCTAGGTGACAAACTACCATAAACTTAAAACAGCAAAAATGTATTCTCTCACAATTCTGGAGGGCAGAAATCTGCCATCGAGGTATTGGCAAAGCTGCAACCCCACTGAAGGTTCTAGGGAGGATCATCCCTGGCCTCTTCCAGCTTCTGGTGACCCCAGTTGCTCCTCAGCTTGTGGCAGCCTCACTCCAGCCTGTGCCTCCATTCCCATACGGCCTTCTCCTCTGGTCTCTGTGTCTCCTAATCTCCTCTTACAAGGACATCAGCCAGAGGGTTGGTGTCCACCAGCCCACCCTAAAACTTGGACATCTCCTCTCAAGATCTTTAACTTAATTACATCTGCATTGACCTTGTTTCCCCAATAAGGTCACGTTCTGATTCCAGGTGGACTTGAATTTGGGGGAGACATTATTCAATCACTACAAAGTTCACTCTGTCTCCAGCTTTCTTTTCCTGCCCCTCTTGGCTAAGGCAAATGATCTTAAAACTTTAAGTAGATGTTGACTCATTTTAAATACTCTGACAATTTGAGAGCAGCCAGCAGCCAGCGCAGAGTCCCCATCATTGAGACTGAAATTTGAAATAGTGCTACAAGCTCCTTGAGCCACTTTGAGAGGAAACTTACCACCAACAAAACGTCCCCCAAAATGATGATGCAAAATCAATAAAGATCTCGACCAAAGATTCTTGGTAACTTCCCAAAGATAAGCAGATCCTTAATTGGCTGTGAGATCTTAGCCAAAAGTCTCAAAGTCTTCATCTATAAAATGATGGTGGCAACGTCATCTATTATTGGTGTTGTGTGAATTAAATCAGGAAATGCATTTGGAGTGTTTGGTGCAGTACTTGGAATGTAGTGAATGCTTAATCAAGGATGACTTTGAAAATCTTAAGAACTGAGAACAGACTTCAGCACAGCATATATAATGAACATGACTGGGGATATAAGTGGTTCTTTAAAAAGATGGCATGAAATAAGCCTGTATCAGGGCCCAGGAATAGAAGCAGACATAGCTAGATCTTATCATAATGACAGGGCACCAGAATCAGTGTCCCAGCAGGCAGGAAAAGCACACTCAAATTAGGGAAACCCAAGAAAGGCTTAATAAAGGCACCAGGTACAAAGGTGTAGGGAAACCACCAGGGTTGTGTGGTAACGGGGAGAGGGAGGGCGGTGGAACAACTGTTACCATCCCTAAAACCAAAGGGATGGAAGAGAGGAAGTGAGCAAAGGGACAGGGAAGGAGAGAGTCTCTAGAGAAGGTGCCTCAATGGGGCAGTGACCACAGTCACTCTGCGGGATATGGTCAAGGGAATAAAGCTGCAATTTTACTGTTCTTCCTCCTTCCAATCCTCCGCTGAGGCTCCCCTTTGCTGAGTTAATTTTGAAATCATAGAGCAAGGGAGCTTCTGGATCCCTAGGGATGAGTGTGGTCAACCCAGCCCCCAAGAAAGCAAACTTCCTAGGGCAGAAAAAAAGGTGCAGATGCTGGGGGAATCTTGGGGAGGAACCTGGAAAGATACCACCTGCGGCTCTTAATCATTTGATTGTCAGATTGTGGAACATTTTCTTCTGTAGGTGGCACTGCTCTTGCAAGACAAGAAACCCGTGGCTCAGCACCACCTGCCATAACTGCACATTGGCACAGCTTCTAGCAATACCCACCAAGCGTCCACTGAGGAACTTATGGTATTTGCCAACTTTGGCAAAGGATAAGAGAATGTTGTGGAAAATACCATACTCTGCGGCAGTTTTAGGTATGGCTGCAGACACTGCCACATCCCGAGACAGATCGCCCTGAGCTCTTCTAATAAGAGACAACTGCTGGGCTACTGTCTGGTGAATAATCAAAATTGCCTGTTGCCAGGGCATGTGACCCATTGTGACTCTTCCTGGAGAGCAGCAATCAAGACTAAAGTATTAGTTCCTGGAGCTGCAGGAGACATTCAGAGTGGCATCTGTTCTCACTGGTTGGCAGCAGAATTGGTTCATTTCAGCCTGCAATCCTCTTCCAGTAAATCTTCTTCCAGTAAATCCTCTTCTCCACCCCTATTTACCTATAAGGCCTCCTCCTCCCTCTCCACTTCCTCCCTCTCCCTCTTTCCCTTCCCCTTTCCCTCCCTCCTTTTTCTCTTCCCTTCTTCTCTCTCTTTCTCTGCCTCCCTCTCTCCTTCCCTCTCCCTCCTTCCTCCTTCCTTCTCTCTCCTCCCTCTTTTCCCTCTCCCTCCTTCCTTCTTCCCTCCCTCCCTCTCTCCCTTCTCCCTCCCTCTCCATCTCTCTCTCTCATTCCTGCTTGGACATCAGGTTCAGAGGGCTGAGCTGGTCACACTCCTCGCTTCTTGGCACATTTTCAGTGTGGCTTCTTTCAAGGACTCTCACTTGTTTGGTTCTTTAATTTCCTTTTATAACAGCAACAGCAATTACCCAACCCTTCCAATGTCACTTTCAGACCAGATGCTGTTCCAAGGGCTTTATGTACACTCACTGTTTGCTCCCCACTTGTAAGTGTTGAGATGGATTCCACCATGGCCTCCAGCTGGAGGAGCTTGCTGAGTTGCATGTGGTGTCAGGGCTAAGCCCAGGCAGTCTGTTCCTTTGATTTGGGCTCTGCACTGACCCCCTTCGCCTCCACTTAGGTTTAATGGATATCATTTTGTTATGTGTTCCTACAAAATGGATATCATTGTTTTGTAATCATTTAAAAAAACAGTCAAGAAATTATTGTTGTAAATGTCTCTGTTTCTTATTTTCTCTAAGCCATCGCTTCTCCTGGTGGCCAGGTACTTTCTGGTTCCCCCAGAGGAAATCATTTCACCCATCCTTTCTTCCAGTGGTGGACGCAGAGTGCTTCCAGCTCTCTGTCCTACAAATAAAGCTGTGACAAATATTCTCAAATATGTCTCCACAAGGGGCCGTGGGGACATTTCCAAGGCCTGGAATCAGAAATGCCAGGCCCTGGGGTGCTGAGGCCTAATTGGTGAGCTAGGCCCGACTGTGCCCAGCCTCCCCTCCCACCAGTGGGCACAGTTCCAGTGTCCTTCCCACCCATGCCAGCGCTTGGCATCAGCTGCTGAATTTGTGCCAGGCTAATAGGTGTAAAGTGATTTTCCATGGTATTAATTTGCATTTCTCTGACTATTGATGATGGCCAACATTTCCCCCAATGCAGACGGCCTTTCATCTGGCTGCATTTCAGTAAACCGCTTGTACTCATATTACTATTAGAGCTGCTGGAATTTTCTTTTTGGTTTGTGGGGTTTTTGGTTCTACATTTCTGTTTTTTTATCTGGTAGATTTTATCTGTTGCAGAATCTTCTCCCTGTCTGTCATGTATTTATTTTTGTCCCTGGGGTGACCATTTGGAACAAAACTCCTTCATTTTCATATAATCAAATGTATTAATATTTCTGTACACTGGAAGTTTTAAGAAGTCCTACCCTATCTACAAACCATAAAGATATTCTCTTATATGTCTTTCTGTTATCCTCACCCTTTTACCTTCCTCAGGCAGGTATTGCATTCATCTGGAGCGCATGATGATTTCTGTGTTAGGTAGAGATTCAGTCATATTTTGATTGATGGATACAGTCATGGTCTTTCCAGCACTATGTACTAACCATTGTCCTCTTTTCCTTATTGAGTTTTGTTCCCCTTTACTATATGCTAAATCCTTTTCAGACACAGGTTTCACTGTGTACTCTCTATTCTGTCTCCTTGATATAGTTTCTGCTTTGTGCAGCTTGCATGCTGTCTTTTCATTACCGTAACTTTGAGATGTGTTTTAATGCCTAGCAGAACAAGCCTACTTCACTTTGCTTTTTTTTTTTTCTTTTTCTTTTTGAGACAGGGCCTTGCTCTGTCCCCAAGGCTGGAGTGCAGTGGTGCAATCATGGCTCACTGCAGCCTCAATCTCCGGACCTCAAGGGATTTTTCTCAACTCAATCTCCCAAGTAGCTGGGACCACAGGTGTGCACCACCATGCCCGGCTAATTTTTGTATATGTATGTGTGAGTGTGTGTGTGTATATATGAGACGGGGTTTTGCCATGTTGTCTAGGCTGGTCCTTAACTCCTGGGCTCAAGTCATCCACCAGGCTGGACCTCCCAAAGTGCTGTGATTACAGGTGTGAGCCACCCGTGCCTGGTCTCACTTGGCTCTTGGCTTTTTAAAAGTTGACATAGCTTTTTTTTTTTTTTTGGAGACAGGATCTCGCTCTGTTGCCCAGGCTGGAGTGCAGTGGCATGATCTCAGCTCACTGCAACCTCCACCTCCTGAGTTCAAGTGATTCTCCTGGCTTAGCCTCCTGAGTAGCTGTGATTACAGGCACACGCCACCATATCAGGCTGATTTTTATATTTTTAGTCGAGATGGTGTTTCACAATGTTGGCCAGGCTGGTCTTGAACTCCTGATCTCAGGTGATCTGCCTGCCTTGGCCTCCCAAAGTGCTGGGGTTACAAGCATGAGCCACCACACCCGGCCCAACCTAGCTCTTCATAGACCTTTCTTCTTCCATGTTAAAATTAAAATAAGTTTACTGAGTTTCTCAAAACACCTGCCTGTAATTTTATTGCAAGTGGATTGTGTTTATATCTTAATGTAGGGAGAATGACGTCTTTATTCTGGTTTTCACCCATCTAAGTGGCATCTTTTGAGGATTCCTGACATTTTCGCATCTATTAACAAGGATCTAGAATGTACCCTGAGTGCTTGAAGTAAAGCGTTCCTATGCCTAGCAGGGAGTGCACCTCTGCTGGTCTCCTACCCTCCACCAAGAAGGATTTCAATGAGGCTCTGGAGAGAGGCATGGCAGCTTGGGGAAAGGCCTCCCTCGGCAGGGGTTTGAGGGAATCCGGATTCCCTCCTAGGCCCCAGCACCCAGTGTCAACACACGCACTGGCCCTGTGTCCACCACGGCTTGCCTCTGCGTGACTCTGACTTACATACATGTCAATCACCACGGATGCCCTGGAATTCTAGGTGGTTCCTCATCGCCTCCTTCTGGATCCCCACAGTATCTGAGTATCCCCAATATCCGCTGCATTTCTCATTCCTGCCCAAACCCTTGGGCCTTTCCACTTTTCCTTCTAGAAAACGCTCTGCTGGACCTGGAGGTGGGGCAGGAGTCCCTCCTGCTTCTTCTCGTCCCTTCTGGACCCCTCTAAATGCCTCAGCTTTGCCTCATCCCATCAGATCGCATCCCCCTCTCCCCCTGGCTGCAGCCATCGGCAGACTGCTCACTTCTCAGTGATTGGGGCTCCTGGTTCCCTGTCACTCTCTCCATCACCACTCCAGCCTTAATTCTGCATGATTTCAGTCCATGTGGTTGATTCTTCCAACAAGGAACCTTCCAGTTCCCTGAATCTCTCTCTTAATGATTGTGTCATATACACATCCCCTCCTGCCTGCAACCCAAGTGCCTCACTCTTATGGTTCATTATACCTTAGACCTGTGCTGTCCAATATGGTAGCCACTAATCACTAGTGGCTATATACATTTAAATTAGTTACAATCAAGAATAAGTAAACATTTGATTTCTTAGTTGCATTAGCCACATTTCAAGTGCCTGTGGCTAGCAGCTACCGTGTTGGCTAGTGCAGATATTGGACACTTCCATCATCACAGATAGTTCTATTGGAACTTTCTAGCATTGCCCTGGGCTTTGTCATTACCAGTCAGTATAGTGTCTCCATAATCCTAGCTGGACTTCTCCGCTCCCTACCCACCACCTCCTGGCCTTGCCGCTCTTCTCCATCTACTGCCTGAACTCTGCCAATCCTTGGACCCTTCAGCAACCTGCACACAACTCATGGACCCCTTTCCACTGTCCTTCCCCTGTGGGCCCAGCAGCCTGTCCTTATTCCTCCTCACTTAGTTAAATATCCTGGTCACACATGATAGTCACTTGCTGCCATGTTTCCAGTTCCCTGTTGCTGCTCGTTTTATTGCACTTGTTATTTTATTGCTCTTGCTTGCTCAGGCCGTGGTGCTGATGCACTGCAATTTGCCGACTGTAATTTGCTGTGTGCTCCTCGTTCATGCCGATTTAACAGAATGAGGCTAGAGAAAAACACAACTGCACCCACCGGTCCCACTTACACGAATGACCGACATCATCAAGTGGACGCCTGCACTCCCCTGCAAGTCCGCAGTGCTGTGTATTCCCAGTGCACTGGCTTTTCCGTTCTCCTAGGTGAAGATGCCAAGACGTTCTCCTCTTCTCGGATTCCCACCATCCTCTCCTTCTTCCTGTCTCAGCTGGTGATCTTGCTTCCTTCTTCACTAAAGACATGAAAGAGAACGTTTCCAAACTCCCACTGCACCTACCCACCCACCTGTGTCTGCATTTATATCCTCCACGTTCCCTTCTGCTGCAATAGAGATGAACTGCCCAAGCTCCTAGAGTGGGGAAGTTCTCCTGCTTGTGCCTAGGACCTGTCCCCTGTTGCCTATTGAAAGGTGTGCTGTGGCGTGAGCCTCCCCTCCCTCTCCTACATCATCATTTCTATCTCTTTCGGCTCCTAAGTGCACAAACAGGCTTTTATTTCTTCCACCTTCAAACAAATCTTCTGTTGATCCCACTCTCCTCCTTAGCTATTGCCTAGTTCTCTGCTCCCTTTTACAGAAAACCTCTGAGAGAATTGTCCATACTTCCAGTTCCTAGTTCCTCTCCTCTTGTTCTATTTTATTAAGGAAAATGTTTGTTTCAGAATAATCTTAGATTTATGGAAATGTTGCAAAGGTGATATTCTCATTTGAAATTACTGTAATCAGGTTTTCTCACGCCTCTCCCCAAACTGCTCTTGTCACTGTCATCGATAAGCTCCCCTTCACCAAGCTACAGAGAGGAAACCTCAGCCTTCGGCTTCCCGAAGCCATCAGCAGCGCCTGGTGTGGCTCACTCTCCTTCCTCTGCCTGCTTCCTAGCCTTCCGTGGTCTACCACTCCAGGTTTCCCTCCTGTCTCTCCAGCTGCTTTCTGTTTTTTTTTTTTCTCCTTTGCTGTCCTGCCCTGGGACCTCTTCTCTTCTCTGTCTACACCTGCTCCCTCTCTTCCAAGCTCATGGCTGTGGATACAAATTACACGCACACGACTCACACATTTGCATCTCCACTTCACTTCCCACCTGGACTCCAGACGCCTTGATCCAGCTTGCCGCCCGACCTCTCTGCTGGGATGGCTGCTACACAAACAACACACCCAGGACGGAACCTGTGGTCTCCCTCCCGACCTGCTCTCTCCACTTCAGTGGCAGCTCTACTTCTGTAGCTGCTCAGGCCAAAAACACTGAAAGTGCCCCTGGACGCCTCTCTTTTTCTCACACCTCATAGCGAATCAATCAGGAAATGCTGTTGAGTGGCCCTCCAAAATACTTCCAGAATCTGACTGCCTCTTCCTGTCTTCCCTGCTGCTTCTGTGGTCCAAGCCTCTTTGCTCTTCCTAGATATTTTCAGTACCTTCTCATTGCTTTCCCATCTTCCCTTACACTCTATCTGGAATGATTTTTTTTTTTTTTTTTTTTTTTTTTGAGATGGGGTATTGCTCTTTTGCCCAGGCTGGAGTGCAATGGTGCAATTTTGGCTCACTGCAACCTCTGCCTCCCCGATTCAAGCGATTCTTGTGCCTCAGCCTCCCAAGTAGGTGGGATTACAGGCTCGCGCCACTGTGCCCGGCTAATTTTTGTATTTTTAGTAGAGATAGGGGTTCACCATGTTGGCCAGACTGGTCTCGAACTCCTGGCCTCAAGTGATCTGCCCGTCTTGGCCTCCCAAAGTGCTGGGATTACAGGCGTGAGCCACTGTGCCTGGGCTGAAATGATTTTTAAAAATGTCAATCAGAATGCGTCATTCCTTTGTCCAGTGGCCCCTCATTTCTCTACACATCGTCTCCTACAGCTCCTGCTCATTCACCCTGCTCCACCCACGCTGGCCTTGGCTTTGGTCCTTGAATATGCGAGGCACATTTCCACTCCAGACCCCCTGCACTGGCTACTTCCTCTGCCTAGAACACTTCCCTGACGTATCCCCATGCCTCACTCTGCTTTTTCATTCAAGTCTTTGCTCAATTATCAACCTCTCTACGAGGCTTACTTTGGCAACTCCCTTCAATCTGAGACCCCCTCTCCAGCATCCCTAAACCCATTCTATCGCACCCATGAAACTTACATTCTTACACTACCCTATAGAATTTATTTCTTATATTGACTTTTTATTTTCTCTCTCCCACTAGCATTTAAACTTCTGCTCATTCTAATAAGGAAGGAAAAAGCAATCAGAGATTTAGGAATTGGGAAGGAAGTGACAAATCTACCATTTTCTGTACCTTCTAAGAAATACAAACAGAATCGGGGACAAATCTCTTGAACTAATGAGTGGGTTCAGAAAGAACGCCAGAAATGAGCTTACCCAGGCTGGACTCAGTGGCTCACGTCTGCAATCCAAGCACTTGGGGAGGCCGAGGCAGGAGAATTGCTTGAGCCCAGGGGTTCGAGACCAGCCTGGACAACATGGTGAAACGCTATCTCTACTAAAAATACGAAAAATTAGCTGGGCATGGTGGCGTGCATCTGTGGTCCCAGCTCTGCAGGAAACTGAGGTAGGAGGATCACCTGAGCCTGGGAGGTCGAGGCTGCAATGACCCATGACCTTATACTACATTCTTATACTACCTTATAGAATTTATTTCTTATATTGACTTTTTATTTTCTCTCTCCCACTAGCATTTGAACTTCATGAGAGCAGAGATTGGTTTGTTATTTTGCTCTACCTTTAGACTCCAGTACAGTGCATGGCACCGAGCAGGTATGCAACCATTTTTGTTGCATGAGAGAACGTGTCCTCTACAGAGTTTTAATTAATGTTTTTTTTTTTTCCACAGAGAGCCTGTAAATTCTTGGCTATATTAATATCTTGATACTTAGAGTTTTAGTTCTTTTTTAGTGGCATCTTATTTTTGACAACGTTTTCTAGTTGCAATGTCATTGCATTTTTGCAGGGTAAACTCATTTCTTTTTTGTTGTTGTTGTTGAGACAGGGTCTCGCTTTGTTGCCCAGGTTGGAGTGCAGTGGCATGATCATGGCTTACTGCAGCCTCGATCTCCCAGGATCAGGTGATCCTCCTACCTCAGTCTCCTGTGTAGCTGGGATCACAGATGCACGCCACCATGCCCAGCCAATTTTTTGTGTTTTTAGTAGAGACAAGATTTCATCATGTTGTCCAGGCTGGTCTCGAACCCCTGGGCTCAAGCAATTCTCCTGCCTCAGCCTCCCCAAGTGCTTGGATTGCAGACGTGAGCCACTGAGTCCAGCCTGGGTAAGCTCATTTCTGGCGCTCTTTCTGAACCCACTCACTAGTTCAAGAGACTTGTCCCCTGATTCTGTTTGTATTTCTCAGAAGGTACAGAAAATGACAGATTTGTCGCTTCCTTCCCAATTCCTATATCTCGGGTTGCTGTTTCCTTCCTTGTTAGAATGAGCAGAAGTGGTATCATGGACATCCTTGTTTTATCCTGATTTTAAAGTGCTTCTAGCATCTCTCCCTTGACGTTTGCTGTAAGATTTTGGTATACAAGTTTTATGAAGTTTAAAAACTGATTGCTATTCCAGAGACCTTTTTAATTATAAAATATACACTGAAAGTTGTCAAATACTTTGTCATTCCTGATTGAAATGGTCATGGGACTGTACGTACTTTTAGTCTATGAATGTTGTAAATTACATCGACAGATTTTTCTTTGCTTTCCTAGAATAAACTATTTGGTCACACTGTATTTTTAAAAAATACATAGAGTTAGATTTAGCTAGCTAATATTTTATTTAGAATTTTTGCTAAATAAATGATTTAGTAAAATAAAGAACAAAATGAGTTTGCAAATACAGATACGTGTGTGTGTGTGTGTGTGTGTGTGTAATTTGCATTGTTGTTTTCTGGTTTTAGAATTAAGATTACATTAGTCTCTTAAAGTGAATGTGTCCCGATTTATTTTGCTCTTTTAATATTTTGTGAACATCTTAAGATAAGATAACTTAGGAATTAATGGTTTCTTGAATGCTTAGGAGATCTAACAAGGGAAATTGTCAGAGACTGGAGGTCTTTTGGTAGCAGAGATCTTTGACCACTACTTCAGTTTCTTTAACATTTACTCTCTATTTGTCTTTTTTTCCTGGTGCCAGGTTTGGTATTTGTGTATCTTTCTCCCCTGCTGCAACCCAAGTGAACCTTCCCCATCCTGGGCAGGCACAGCTCCCCTACTGCACCCCAAGTGTCTTCAAAAGCAATTGCAACAAATTGAAAATAGACAGGTGGGACTTGATTATACTAAGGAGCTTCTGTAAAGCAAAATAAACTATCAGCAGAGTAAACAGGCAATTTTCCTAGAAATAGATCCTTTCTAACCTAGGTCCCCAGAGTTATTAGTATATGGGTGTTCTTACACTATTTCAAATCTCATTTTGCCTATAGTTATGTCCCCTTTTTATTTTATATTATATTTATTTATATATTTTCCCTCTCACTCTCTCGGTCTTTCTCTTCTTCACTATTTTGAAGATTCTTGCCAAAAATGTGTCTTCTTAATTTTTGTAGGTCTGGGAATCAGATTCTGAGCCTCTGAGATTTGCATGCTGGGGACACATTGAAGAACATTTTCTTTTGCGGGGTGAGAGGAATATGACTGGGTGGAGGGGGAAGGTGAACTGTGATTGAGTTGCCCTTGGTTGAACGCAGGCCATCAGTGGGTCCTGCTAGGAGCCCTGGAGCTAGGATGGCCCTTGAGCCCTGGAGCTAGGATGGCCCACTGAGGCAAGGGGGCTGAGCCTTTGTCCCCACTCCACCCCCTTCATCAGATGTAGGCGGTCCCAGCAAAACCTTAGGAAAGGCATCTTCCTTTGCCAAGGGCAATTCCTGGACGGCTCAGTGCTGAAAAGGGTAGGGTAAGAGACCCAGGAAGTACGCGACAGCATCTACTATCTCACATTCCTGGAGCATCTACTCCAGATCGACGCAGATCTACTCCCTTCAAGAGCAATGTGCTTTCAAAGGTGTGCTGAAACCAGCTTGTAACAGATTGTGACAGCAGATTGTTAGACTTTTCAGGAATTTTGCAGGACAGTTGTTAAGCCATTGGTAGCTTGAAATAGGCTATGGAGGAAATTTTTACACCATGGTAATTGGCAAATGCTCCAAGTTAGTATCTTTTCCCCCTTTTTTCTAACAGATGATGTAGCAGCACATAATCATGCTTAATTAAACAGCTGCACCAGCATTCTGGCTAATCTCCTTTCCTGGGGAAACTCAGGAGAGCCCTATAGTCCTGCAGTCTTTATTGCTAAACTTGTCTCAAAGTCACAGCGGGTACTCATCTTCTCTCTCTACCCTTACACATTCTGTATTCCCCTGCCCTTGGATGAGTAGCACTTCTGGTCTAAGTGGCTGACCTCATGGGGGTGACCTGGACCTTCATCCCTAAGGAGTCTGAACAGCTGGCTACCATGTTAACAGAGAACTGCACTTGGACATTTGTTGTCAAGATTGGGCAGGGGTGTAACAAAAGACAAGCAGTGGATCACCTGGGTGCCAATGTAATCTTCCCTACCGCCACTCATGACAGTAGTCTTACCCACCCCAACGAGCAGGGTCAATGGCCCCTGCTGGGAGGGAAATACTTTCGTGTCTGGTTGGTCTCTTGTCACAAGAAGCTTAAAGAGAGTGGGCCAAAACCACAATGGGACTCTTACTGTGTGCCCTGGAAGAAGCATTCCCTCTCTGTCAACTAGGACCTTATACCCACAGCACCTGGAGTGTGGGTACGAGAAGTACAAATTTACCAAGCAGATCGCGGAGAGTAATGGGGAGCAGGGCCACTCTGTCCTCCCCCTTTTGTTCTTGTGACCATTTATCGGAGACAAACCACCATATGATGGTTCCTCATGAAGGGTTTAGACTGCCTCCTGGAGGATGGTGGTTTGTCTTTGCAGGTTATAGCCTCCAAGCTGATGCCTCAGTTGCATCTTCAAAAGGTGATCCCAAGACTTCACTAAATTAGCAGCTTCCATGTGTTGTATTATATGGTAGGACCAAGGGATTGCATGTTCAGGTATACACTGCTACACTTCTTTTATTGTAAAGTGGGTCTCTTGACCCACAATATGCAATGTTATGTAGGCTGTTTAGTTGGTGGATAAAAAACTGTGTGTGTGTGTGTGTGTGTAGTTTTATAAATTTTATCAGATTGTGATGCCAGCTAAGCTTTCTAGGCAAGAAAGGCAAAACCATACTCAGAAAATGTGTTGGTTCCCATTAAGATGCATTGCTGCATCAGAAAGGGGTCTGATGTAATTAACTCGCAAAGACGTGTCTTGTTAGTCTTCTCCAGGGATGATGGTATCTTGGAGGCTCAGAGGTAGTCTCTGTGGCTTGCAAAGTGGACGTTGGGTAGTAGCAGTAGTTAGATCAGCTGGTGAATAGGAGCCCACGCTTTTGGACTCATGCGTAACCTCCACCCTTGCCATTATGACTCCTTTGTTCAGGAGCCTGCTAGTGTGGCTGGTGACAGAGGCTGGCTACAGTAATTGGCCAGGTCATTCTCCCCACTTGGCTGTTTAGTGCCCTTTTCATGGTGAATTCTCTCCCTGGGGCATTGACATGTGATTGAAAGATCTCCCTTATGTCCATTCACTTGCTTCTTCCAAATTCTCTTTTCCAGGCCCTGAATCAAGCAGCTAAGATATGTGGTATTGAGTCTAGGTCTAGGCTTATTTTGGGTCATTCATCTCTGTCATTTGCTTGGAATGTATATTATTTTTAATTGATCTAAATATTGAAACATTGACCAAAAATCACTTTAAAATTTAAAAAGAGTAAATGCAAATTTCCGCATTTAGTTTTCTTACCCTGACTGCATGTGTTATGCTTATGAGAAAGAACTGGAGACTTAACTGACAATAAGTTAAAAATGGGACAAAACATAAGGCAATGGAAATGCTCAGTCCACATTGATAGAAAAACTGTGTCACATCGTTTCCTTCGTTGCCTGGGTGGGCTGACAGCACTTAGAGTGTGCATCCATTTATGGGGGTGACGTATTTTCCGAAGGGATGCCCAGATTAGACCAAGCCCAGCACTGGTTACAGGAATGAGAAACATTTAACTGAGGGGGAGAGAAATTTGGGGTGAACTCGTTGCCAGAATAAAGTGATGCATTAGTGCTGGCCCGTGAATCAACTGCATCCAAATCTGTGGAGGAAATTCTAAAAAATCCCAATTCCTAGGATGAAACCTAAGATCGTGCCCACCTCTAAGAATCTGTTATAAGATAAGGGAGTTGCGTTTTTACAGGCTACCGTGAAGAATCAGGTACAATCCTGGGGAGCATGTCGTAATCCATTTGGGCTGCTATAACAAGAACAGAATACCATAACCGGGGTGGCTTGTACACAACAGACATTTATTTCTCACAGTTCTAGAAGTTGAGAAATCCAAGATCAAGGTGCCAGCAGACTCGGTGTCTGGTATAGACCTGCTTCCTGTTCATAAAGGGCACCTTCTCCCCTGTGTCCTCACATCATGGAAGGAGCAAGGCAGCTTTCTGGGACCTCTTTAATAAGGACACTAATCTCATTCATGAGAGCGCCCTCCCCATGACCCTAATGACCTCCCAATGGTCCCACCTCCTAATACCATCACACTGGCAGTTAGGATTTCAACACATGAACTTTGTGGGAGGGACCTAAACATTCACACCATAGCGGAACATTACCACAGAACAATAAACTGGGACCCACGTAGAACAAGTAGGGGTAGAGTCATTCAAGTAAAAAAACCCAAACCAAGCAAATAACCAGGTGTAGCCATGAGTGGAACAGGCTTCCTCCTGCTGTGGAAAGCTCTGTGTCCTTAGAAGTATTTAGGCAAAATTAGGGTTGCGGGGATTCTATTAAAAAGAATTCCAGCTTTGGGAGGGAAGTTAATTTGGAAAAGCTCAAAGGTTCTTTCATTTATTCAACATATATTTGCTGAGCACAAACTATATGGCAAAGGTTATAGGGCTGAAGAAGACAAGTCCCTGCCCTCTGGGAGCTTACATTCTGATAAAATGATTTCAACAAAGTCCAGATTTAAAGAATGTCAAAATAGAAGAAGGAGAATCCTAAGCCATGTATTAGGAAAAGTTTCACTTAGAAATAAGTGTATTCCTATGTTCCTAGCAAAGAGTTAACTGGAAAAAAAAAGAAATAGGAAAAATTGATTTTAAGTGTGAATTTAGGCATTGGAAAATTGGCAGTATATGAAGTGTTATCAAGTATTCTGAATACACACACACATATATATATTATATAAATTTAGCATTGTTATATTTAATAGAATGAAATCATGGTGCTTAATTAGCCCACAAACGGAAGAGAATAACAGTTTGGCAGTCCTACAAGGGAAACATATGGGCATATTTCCTCTCTTACTCACTGGCCTTGGTAAGGTGTTGGTGCAGGCAGTTAAGCTTTTGAGAAAAGGATGCTGACTCAGGAAGGTTTTTGAGCTTTCCTTGAGCTTCAGTAAGAGGAAATTTAAATCTGAACATTCCCTTGCTTCTGTGATTAGCTTAGAAGTCATGATAAGAATCACGTCATTGTATTAAATGTATTCAAACTCTATGGTTTAAAAGAGTAGCTTAGGGCTCTAAAGAGTTCTTTGGTATTCTTTTTGAATTTAATGTTAAATTTTAAAAACTTTAAAAATACACAGATTAGGACTTCTATTTTTATCAATGATGTAATCCACATACCCCAAAACTGTTGTTTTGCCATAAAAATAGTTTTCTATGGCAAAACTATTGTTTTGCCATAGAAAACAAAACGAAACAAAACAACTAGAAATAATAGATAAAATACAACCAAGATTCTTCTAAAGGAAAGTTCCACTTGCAAGAAAGTAAGGGACACCTTTAGGCCAAAACAGAGCAGGACCTAAGAAGCAGAGCAGTCAGAGAGGAATGATGCTGCTATTGCCTTGGGAGATTTGCTCATCTTCCTAACCAAGGGGTTTAGATTTTAATACCCATGCTGGGAAAGGAGCATCGTGTTGGGCCAGCTTATGGTAGAAACCTGGAACTGAAAACATTTATATCAGGTCAGGACCCACAGAGTGCTGCATCTTCTATAAAAGGGCAGATTAGAAGAATAATCTGCCCACCAGGGCAAGTGACAAGGAAGCATGTCTGCTGTGGCTCAGGCTTTTGGTAGGAAGAAAGGAATCTGTTCACCTGTCCTCAGGTAGGGGTGGGGCTTGCATTTGCTCTACTCGCAGAGTCTGACAGCCACCAACCCATCCAGCTGAGCAATGAACCAAGGTGGTCTAGGCTGATAATTTCCCTGGGTGTCTAGCAGAAACAAACAGCTTTGTGGAGACACACTCTTAAATTAGACCACACAGCATAATTACAGAGAGAGCTCCACTGAGATGAGCTCACAATTAGAAATGACAGAATCAATTCACCATGCAGGAATGTCAGCAGGCACATCAGCACAGGACAGGACTTTCAAGATACTCAGGTGAAAGAATACTTGTTACACACCATGAAATACTTATTTTAAAATAATTAAGGACATTAGAAAGAATGAAAAAAGAAAAAAGACACAAAAAAGGCCAGAAGAATTGCAAAGAAATCAAATAGAACTTCTATAAATGAAGAAAGCTATTGAAATTAAAAAGTAAATGGAGCAAAGAGCCAAATAAATGAAATAAAAATTAGATGTGAAGAAATTATCTAGAAGATGAGAGAGAGAGAATGTAAAGGCAAGGTCAATAGAATGGAAGATAGAAAGAGATCCCAACAGTTGTGTAACAGAATTTCCAGAGAGAGATAATAGAAGAAATAGAGGTAATATTCAAAGAAATAATGGCTAAGCATTTTCTAATTTCCATGAAGGAAATGAAACCTTAGATTCAGGAAGCACAATGAGACCTAAGCAGCATAAATTTAAAAAAACAAATCAACATCTAGACACACAGCAATGAAACCACAAAACACCAAAAACAAAGGTCCTACCTAAAAGTAACTGGGAGCAAAGTCAGGTTAAATGCAAGAGACACAGGACGTTTGGCACCAGCAGACTTCCCAACAGAAGCAATAAAAGTCAGAAGACAATAAAGTAATAATAAAAATAATAGCCTTATTTAAGGAATTGTTGTGTTCTAAGTGCTTGATATTTATTATCTCATTTAATTTTTACAGTAACCCTATAAGATGTGAGCTAATATTATTCTTATGCTTCCAATGAGAAAAGTGAGGCACAGAGACTTTGAGTCATTTGCTAAGGTCGGATAGCTCCTAATTGGCAAAGTCAGGATGGGATCCCAGGGATTCTGAGGACGAAGCCTGTGTTTAATAACTATAATGCCAAACGAGCATTTTCAAATATCTGAGAGAAATTACTACCAATCTAGAATTCTAGAGCCAGCTAGCAATCGTTGAAGAGTGAGTGCAACATAAGTGGAAAGTAGTAGACCCTCAATGAAAAAGACCACTAAAAAACAAAAGCACAGACTGTATAAAATAAAAATAATGAAGACTAGTTTTGGGCTATAAATGAGGTAAGATGCAATGCAGGACAATAATGCCATGTGACCTGGGGAAGGGTGACCGGAGTCCACATTGTGATGTTTTTGCATTGCGCAGGAGGACAAGAGAGATTGGACTAACTTTGGACTTTGTATATGTCTATAGACATATGCCTAGTCTAATTTTAAAGGATACTAGCAAAAGGATATGTCGGAAACAAGTACTCAGCGTAGCCAAAAGAAACCTGCACTCAGACAGAAAATTTCTAAGCAAGGTACCTTTACTTCTGCAAAAGGGTGCTGCTTGCACCTGTTACAATCACAAAAGCACACTGAACGAAGGAGGAAAAGAGTTTTTAATCCTAACGCAGTTCCTGTTTCTGTGTCCTTCTCCTGTTGGCTGGGGTTGGACCGCACAATCTAAGCTAATCCCGACTGGCTAAGACTTAAACTTTTTCCAAAAAGTGTAAATGTGCTATTTGCATTTGAAGAAGAAGGGGCGTAGGATTGATTTACAACTTATACAGCTTATGACCAGAAAGTTGAGTCTTTGAAGAGGAACTTAGTTGCCCCAACAGATAGAAAGAGAAAATAATTTCCAAACTAATCTAGGGAAAAATAGGAATAGAGGAAAGTTGATTTATCTGATAATTATTTTGATATAAGTATTCAGAGTTGTATTTATTTTCTTTTCCTGGGTTTTTATTTTTGGATGTGAATTTACATGTGACCTTCATGTTGAGAAGAAGGACGCTAACTTTCATTGAGCACCTACTGTGTGCCTGCTGTTTTGCGTATGTTATTGGAGTCAATCTTCACAGTAAACCTATAAGGGAATTAGTATTATTCCCTGTTTACAGATAAAGAAACCAAGGCTCAGAGTTACATAACCTGCTCACAATCATAGAGCTTTTGTGAGCCAGAAAATAACTTCAAAGTCAGCTGTCTGACTCAAAGTCCAGGATATTTCTCCACTTTACTAGAATTTCCAAACCCCTGAGGAGCAGAGAGCTCTGAAAAGGGGCTCTGGAATCCCAGTGTGCCCTCAACCGTGGGAGTATCCTGGATAAAGAATCTCTGCGTCCCATTTTTTGTGTAAATGTGTGGAAAGGCCCTTGAGAAACAGAAGGTGCAAATTCATTTAAAATCTAGGTGGTCTTTCGTCGGTGTTTATCTTCTCAGGCAGCAGATGTTATTATGTGAAGGGATCCAGGACCTCTTTTTTTTATGTAAAGAAAAAAAAAAAGCAAGCAGTCTTCTTACTAAATACATGGGGATCCCTGAACTTGGCTTTTCACGCAAGACCCATAACAACCCCAGGGTATTTGCACTGTAAGGGATGCTTTCCGCATGGCTCTGACTCCACTGTCAGAAGGGCACGTCTCCACTTCTGCCGCCTTCCTAAGAGATGCCAAATACTCCATCTGACATGGCTTGGATTTGTGTCCCCACCCCAATCTTATGTTCAGTTATAATCCCCAGTGTTGGAGGTGGGTCCTGATGGGAGGTGATTGGATCATGGGGGCGTTTTGAAACCGCCTTTGCAAAATTATAACTGAGGAAATTATGACAGTGAAAGAGATCAGACCTAATCGACTCTACCTTGCTTCTAACTCTTAAGCTATCCTTGTTCATTCCTGGGTATAGGCCAAACTAACTTTGGGACGGAATTCAGTTCATCGTTTGACTGTAGAACAAAATTGATAACAGCCCTTTCCCTTTTTGCCTGGGAACTAGTCTGCCTTTGCAGGACTAACAAATTAGCTACAAGATTAGAAATTACAATTGAAGGGTTATGCAGCCTCTGGCTCCAAGAGTTTGAACCTCACCAAATTGCTCCTGGGGATAACATCACTATTGTGAAACCTGAGATCAGTGCTTGAGATATTTTGCAGACCCTGCACTTGATGGGTCAACTGACACCACCCAGACCAGTAATCTGGCCCAACCAGTTCTGCCATCGCACCCAGGAACAGAACACATTGAGAAAACCTAACTTCGACTCCCTATGATTCTATCTGCAGCCTGACCAATCAGCACTTCTGACTTCCTAAGCCCCTACCAGCAAAATTATCTTTAAAAACTCTGATGCCCGAGACGGATTTAAGTAACAATAAAACTCTGGTCTCCCGCACAGCCGGCTCTGAGTGAATTACCCTTTCGCCACTGCAAGTCCCCTGTCTTGATCATTGGCTCTTGCCTGGGCAGCGGGAAAGGTGAACTCATTGGGTGGTTACAGTTTTCTCACGAATGGTTTAGTGCCATCGCCCTTGGTTGTGACAATGAGCGAGTTATTGTGAGATCTGGTTATTTAAAAGTGTGTGGTAGCTCCCCCTTCTCTCTCTTCTACCTGCTCTGGTCATGTACAACGTGTGCCTGCTTCTTGCTCTCCTTCTGCCATGACTGAAAGTTTCCTGAGGTCTCCCCAGAAGCTGTCAAGCTTCCTGCACCGACAGAGAGCCGTGAGCCAATTAAACCTCTTTTCTTTATAAATTACCCAGTCTCGGTATTTCTTTATAGCAATGTGAGAATGGACTAATACACTGCTCTTTTTGGTTTTAACCCCATATGCCGTGACTGATCTTAAGATTTTAGTTACCAGTGAAGGATTCAAATAAATCTCTACCTATGGCTTCACATCTTCCGCTCTGGATTTCAGCCTATCCTGCACTCATTTATTCATCCATCCATCACTTGTTGAGGGCCACTGTGTGCCAGTCCTGTTTCTCAGTGAACCTGCACATGACCCTTTGATCCAAGGCTGTCGGAGGGGCTTACCCGAGGTTATGAGCTTGTAAACAGAAGGGCCTCATCTTTAGATTCATTTTATAGGGCTCCTCCCACTTTACTAGTATTCATTTTTATTGTCTCCTGTCTGTCCTTGACAAATCTACATGTTATCTAAGTTGATATGGTGCAATACTTCCTGCACTTTATCAAGGGAGGGTTGCAGTTTGCTTTTCTGTAACTTTTTTTTTTTCCTTGAGGCGTTTGACCTGTGGCGTGTCTGGCCAAGCACTGCCATGGATTAAATCAGTCCTGGGACCAAGCAGGTGGGATTCCCAGACATTGCCAAGGGGAAGGACAGCTCAGGCTGGTTTCTTACCCTGGCAGGACCATAGCTGTGGGGACATTGGCGAGGGTGCAGGCTCTGGAACTGACTCTTGGGGGATCTGGAAGGACAGCCAACTCAGCTGAGTGTAGCCTGAAGGCCTGTGTCCTAGGGAAGCCTGTTGGATGAATGGATTTGAGTCAGAACAGAGCCATGTTGTCATCTTTAGACCTGAAGTCTGTCCAGGGAGCGAGGCGATCTGAGCAGAAATGGGCTCTACTTGGCCTAGTTTTGCCAGTGCAGTCCTGGCTGCTGCCTGCTGCCTCTGTGTCCTGCCTCACTGAGTGTGCTTTCTTTAACACGGAGTTGATTTTGAAAGATGACTTAGCAATAAGCTGTTCCTTTTTTTTCCTGATGCTTTTTAAATGACAACATAAATGCAAGGTGGGCAAGTGGGCCTAGGGACAGTTACCTAACTCTTGGGAGGACGTGGCAGAGGTATTTGATGCTACTGCCCCTGCTGGCTACTTAGTGTCCTGGCCAGTGAGGTAAGGTCTAGGCCAAGAGCTGTGAACAGATCCCTACACCACCAACAGGTGGGAGTCCCTGGAAATGGGGATACTGGGGGTTAAGTTTATGAGAAATGTGTGTGGGTAGATACGAGGCTGTCCTGCCAAGGGGCCTGTAGAGAGCAGTCGGGATGCCCTGGCTACTCTGGTTTTGTCATTTATTATACGACATTGGCAATGCAGGTGGTAACCTTTGATGTGGTCACTTAGTAAAGCCATACTTTAAAGAAATGGCAAATTCTCCATCTTTAGGTAACTTTGTAACTAATCACAGGGCAGCTCAAGGGTGTTCGGAAATGAGATGGTCTATCACATAGGTGTGCTGGCAGAATAATGGCCCTGCAAAGAGGTCCACGTCTTCATCCCCGGAACCTGTGACTATGTTAGGTCACATGGAAAGGCAGATTGAAATTGCAGATGGAATTAGGTTTGGTAATCAACTAACGTTAAATTAGGGAGGTTATCTTGGATTATCCAGGTAGGCCAATTAGAATCATGAGGGTTTTTAAAAGTGGAGGAGGGAGGCAGAAGGACCAGAGCGATGACAGTGTAGGGAGGACTCAACTGGCTGTTGCTGGCTTTGAAGATGCAGGAGGGGGTCAAAAGCCAAGGCATGAGGGTGGTCTCCAGAAGCCAGAAACGGCAAGAAAATGAATTCTCCCCTAGAGCGTCCAGAAAGGAAAGTAGCCCTGCTGCTGTCTTGATTTTAGTCCCATGAGACCATGAGACACTTCTGCCCTCCAGAACTATAAGATAATAAATTTGTGTTGTTTTAAGCCACTGAATTTGTGGTCATTTGTCACCGCAGCCACAGGACACTAATACATTAATACAGTAGACAAGAGCATGAGCTCAGAAATCAGAAAGGCCTGAGTTTGCATCTTGGTTTTGTCTTAACCAGCTGCTTATTCTTGGGTAAAAAAAACAGAACTTCTCTCAAGTTCCAAGGAACATATAATATTTTCTTTATTTTACAACTTTTATGAGACTTAAATGGGGAAATGTACATGTCAGAGAACAAATAAACAATTACAAAACAGAGTCAGTTAAGAGTCAGTTACCATCATGTACCACATAACATTTCTGTCAATGACAGAATGCATGTACAACAGTGGTCCCATCAGATTATAATATATTTTTATGTGCCTTTTGTGAGTTATGTTTAGATAAACAAATACTTACCATTGCATTACAATTGCCTACAGTATTAAGTAGAGTAACATGCTGCACATGTTTGTAGCCTAGGTGTGTAGTCAGTTGTGTCATCGAGTAGCCCATAGCAATAGGCTGTACCATCTACTCCAGGTGTGTAGTATGCTATGCAGTAGGCTATGTCACTTATGATGTTCACACAATGATGAAATTGCCTAAGGACGCATTTGTCAGAATGTATCCCCTTTGGTAAGCGATGCATGACTGTATTTGCTAGTGGGAAAAGTCAGGGTTTTGTAACTGCTAGAAATGAGGAGTTCGTGGTGATTATGATAGTTAAGCCTTAAAAACTGCCTTCTACACAGGATGGGATGAGTCCGTAAATGTTCCCAGTCTGTCAAAAGAAGACTAGTTGTTCGCTGTCAGGAAACAACAGGCGGTTTTGATGATCCAAATGATGCTATAAATGGAAATTGAACTCTTCCACTCCCTCCTTTTGGGAAGGCAAATTATCACATTTTCAGGTTGGCACTATCGTCTTGGTTTCAGTTTATCATGGAATTAGAATGGTCAGTAAGAAATAAAAGCCTCGTGACTAAACAATGGTAAGCAAATTAAATGTAAACCATATTACTATTTAGAGTTATTGTAATAATAAATAGTATCAGAATAAAGAAAAATATCCTCCTTTAAGGTATAAGATATGTAAATTTATAGGAATATTATAAATAATCACTTTAGAGTAGAAACTTATTATAGACAGAGCATTGACAGACCTCCAGAGTTCTATTTTAAAACTTAAAGTGAATTATAATTATCCCCAAAAGAGGATAGTTAAATGTAGAAACAAAATCTCTCTTTCAAGTGAATTTGTAGACTATTAACATATCAGTTTTTGTGCGTGAAAATATGTATCCTTCTTAACCTGAAAAGTGTGTATTCACAAAGACATAGCTATGTTAACAATATATTGCTTCTACATAATTAAGCTAGGGAGATTAAATTTCTCTTTTAATTAGTTAGGATTTTTTCCTTCCTTCCTTCTGTCCTTTCTTTTCTTTCTTTCTTTTTCTTTCTTTCTTTCTCTTTCTTTCCTTCTCTTTCTTTCTTTCTTTCTTTCTTTCTTTCTTTCTCCTTCCTTCCTTCCTTCCTTCCTTCCTTCCTTCCTTCCTTCCTTCCTTCCTTTCTTTCTTTCTTTCTTTCTTTCTTTCTTCCTTCCTTCCTTCCTTCCTTCCTTCCTTCCTTCCTTCCTTCCTTTCTTTCTTTCCCTCCCTCCCTCCCTCCCTCCCTTCTTCCTTCCTTCCTTCCTTCTTTCTTTCTTTTTGACAGAGTCTCACTCTGTGGCCAGGCTGGAGTGCAGTGGCATGATCTTGGCTCACTGCAACTTCCGCCTCCCAGGTTCAAGCCATTCTCCTGCTTCAGCCTCCTGAGTACCTGGGACTACAGACGCGTGCCACCATGCCCAGCTAATTTTTTGTATTTTTAGTACAGACGGGGTTTCACCATGTTGGCCAGGATGGTCTTGATCTCTTGACCTTGTGATCCGCCTGCCTCGGCCTCCCAAAGTCCTGAGATTACAGGCGTGAGCCACCGCGCCCAGCCAGGATTTTCTTATATCCTGAGTTTGATAAGCAGAAGAGCTCTCAAGATAGTTTTGCTTAATCAAAATCTGGAGAATGCCAATTAAACTCAATTATTTTTGTTATTTTTCCTTTTATACGGTGAAGTAGCCAATATACACATGTATTAGTGGCTACTCAGGAAACCCCAAAGACATTTTAGGTGTAAAAGACATCTTAGTTTATGATTCTAAATTTGGAGACTAAATTTGGGCAAAACAACATTAAAATGATTAGTCAGGATAGATTGGTCACAGAATAAGAAATAGTTGTTATATTGGTATCCACATTAGCATGAGTGAAAATACACATTTAAAAATTAGCATGATGAAAGTTAACACAATAGTAATTAAAAATTGTAATTCTTTCTAAAGATGCATCTGTATTGCCTCATCTAACATAACCTAAGACACGTACTTCTGGTGCTGGCCAGTATGAATTAAGCCCATTATAGCTCATTTCTACCACAGATTACAACTAATAACTCCAGGCAAACACAAAAAGCAAATACCTGAGGCTACCCAAAGCAATCTACAGATTCAATTCAATCACTGTCAATATACCAACGATATTCTTCACAGAAATAGAAAAAACAACCCTAAAATTTATATGAGACCACAAAAGACCCCAAATAGCTAAAGTAACATTGAGTCAAAAGAATAAAGCTGGAGGCATCACACTACCTGACTTCATAATATACTACAAAGCAATAGTAATAAAAACAGCATGGTATCGGTATAAAAACAGACACATCGACCAATGGAACAGAATAGAGGACCCAGAAATAAATCCATGTGTCTATAGCCAACTGATTTTTGACACAGACATCAAGAACATACATTGAAGAAAGGACGTATTCTTCAATAATGGTGCTGGGAAAGCTGAATAGCCATATGAAAAAGAATGAAACTAGACCCCTATCTCTCACCATATAAAAAATCAACTCAAAATAGAGTAAAGATTTAAGCATAAAACCAGAAATGATAAAACTACTAGAAGAAAACAGCAGAAATACTTCAGGACATGAGTCTAGGCAAAGATTTTATGGGTAAGACTTCAAAAGCACAGGCAACAAAATGAAAAATAGGCAAGTGGTACTATATCAAACCAAAAACCTTCAGCACGGCAAAGAAAACAATCAACAGAGTGACGAGGTGACCTGTTGAATGGGGGAAAATATTTGTAAACTATTCATCTGGCAAGGAACTAATTTCCAGAATATACAAGAAACTCAAACAACTCAACAGCAGAAAAACAAATAATCTGATTAAAGAATGGGCAAAAGATCTGAATAAACATTTCTCAAAAGAAGATGTAGAAATGCCAACAAGATATGAAAACATGCTCAACATTAGCAATCATTAGGGAAATGCAAATCAAAAGCATAATGAGCTATCATCTCACCCCAGTTACAATAGCTGTCATCAAAAAGACAAAAAATAACAGATGCTGGCAAGGGTCAGGAGAAAAGGGAACTCATATGCTACTGGTGGGATGCAAATTAGTATAGTCACTATGGAAAACAGTATAGAGATATCTCAAAAAACTAGAAAGAGAACTGCCATATGATCTAGCAATCCCACTACCGGATATTTACCCAAAGGAAAAGATCTCAGTATGCAAAGGGTACCTGCACTTCCATTTATTGCAATACTATTTACAATAGCAAATATATGAAATCAACCTAAGGCTTCACCAATAGAAGAATGGATAAAGGAAATCTGGCATATATATGGTATATGGTATATATATATATGTGTATATATATGTGTCTATATGTGTGTGTGTGTATATATATATAGACTATTCATCAATTAAAAAGTATGAAATCATGTCATTTGCAGCAACATGGATGGAACTGGAGGTCATTATATTAAGTGAAATAAACCAGGCACAGAAAGACAAACTTTGCATGTTCTCACTCATTTGTGGGAACTAAAAAAAAATTAAGCTCATAAAAGCAGAGAGTAGAATTTTAGTTATCAGAGGATAAGAAGGGTAGAAGGTAAGAGATGATAGGGAGAGGTTGGCTAATGATATGAAGTTACAGCTACATGGGAAGAAAAAGTTCTAGTTTTCTGCAGCACTGTAGGATGAACATGGTTAACAGTAAGTTTTGTCTAAAAAAGCTAGAAGAGAGGGTTTTGAATGTTCACAACACAAATACATGATAAATCTTTGAGGTGATTGATATGTGAATTATCCTGATTTGATCATTATAAATTGCATACATGTATCAAAATATCACTCTATATCCTATAAATATGTACAATTACTACATGTCAACTAAAAAGAAAAAGAAAAAAAAGCAATTACCTGATGGCTCTGAAAAGTAAAAATAGTAGGCAAATCCAGGAGAGGAATCAAAGCCTGAAGAAGTGACCCAAATGAGGTAAGTTCTCTGTTTTCTTTCTTCCTTCACCTTTTTTTTTTTTTTTTTTTTTCTGAGACAGAGTCTTGCTGTGTCCCTGAGGCTGGAGTGCAGTGGTGTGATTTCAGCTCACTGCAACCTCCGCCTCCTGGTTTCAAGCGATTCTCCTGCCTCAGCCTCCTGAGTAGCTGGGATTACAGGCACAGGCCACCATGCCCAGCTAATTTTTGTATTTTTAGTAGAGACGGAGTTTCATCATGTTGGACAGGCGGGTCTCGAACTCCTGACCTCGTGATCTGCCCACCTTGGCTCCCCAAAGTGCTGGGATTACAGGCATGAGCCACCGCTCCTGCCCTCTTTCATCTTTTATCTTTGACCTGTGGGTGGTCCTAGTCATGGAACTATGCAGAAGCTGTGGGCAACAAGAACCTGATGAAAAGCCCCATTTTTCTATCACTGTCTGAAAAAAGGGGGGCTCTGCAAGCCTGAGAGTGTAGAATGAATCTCCATGTTTTCCTCTTTCAATTTTTCTCTTTTGACCATGTCCCAAGATGTGGCTCTAGTGTGGAACGATCTGGAAACAACGTTGACAGCTTTGTCTTTCTGGCAGGGAGAAGAAACTGGAGAAAGAGACCTCTGTGTTCCAAAGAGTGATTTTTTCTTTCTCCTTTCTCTTACTGCTTTACCTCACATAGAGCCCCATTTGCATAGAACTGCATGGCAGCAATGGCAGCAGCTAGAACTCTGATAGAAATTTATTTTTCAGGACAGAAGAATAGATAAGGGGCCTCTTGGGACCTGGGAATGTAGAGATAAGTCTGACGTTGAAAACTGAACTGACCTTGAAACTACTGCCAGAGAAGGTGAGAAAAAACTTACGGTCTGAATGTAACCAGGTTGACTGAATGCTTAAATAGCAATGTTAAGAATAAAAAAAAAAATCAACATTCTTCAGAAGATTTTAATGTGACCCAGGGTCATATTATAACATAATATTCAAGCTATCCAGGATACAATGCATATTTACTCAACATACAAAGAACCAGAAAAACGTAGCCAATTCTCAAGGGAAAACACAATCAACAGATGCCAACCCTGAGATTACTCGAATGTTGGAATTATCAGACAAAGACATTAAAGCAACTATTATAATTATACTCCATGAAGTAAAGGTAAACACTCTTGAAATGAGTAGAAAGTTAGACATTGTCAGCAAATAGAAAGTTTAGGACAGAAAAATACCCTTATCTGAAATTAAAAGAGAAATTACTGGATGAGCTCAATAGCAGAATGAAGATGACAAAACAAAGAGTCAGTGAACCTGAAGAAAGATAAGTAGATTTGAAGAATAGAAAGAATAAATTAGAGAGAAAATGAAGAAATCTCTTAGTCAGTTTGTGCTACTATAAGAAAGTACCGTAGACTGAGTGGATTGTAAACGACAGAAATTTATTCCTCACAGTTTGGAGGCTGAAAGTCTGAGATCAGGGTGCTACCATGGTCAGGTTATGGTGAGGAACCTCTTCCAGGTTACAGATAGCCATCTTCTTATTATAATCTAGATGGTGGAAAGAGTGAGAGAGCTCTCTGGGATATCTTTTATTTTATTAAAAAATTAAAAAGTATGTATTTAGAAAGTACAAGTGCAGATTTCTTACGTGTATATATTATGTAATGGTGAAGTCTGGGCTTTCTGTGAACCCATAACCCAAACAGTGAACATTGTACCCAATAGGTAATTTTCAGCCCTCACCCACCTCCCACCCTCCCATCTTTTATAGTCTCCAATGTTTATTAAAGAATATCTTTTAAAAGGCAACTAATCCTATTCAAGAGGGCTCCACCCTCATGAACTAATCACCTCTCAAAGGCCCCACCTCCTAATACCATCACTTTGGGGGTTAGGATTTCAATATGAATTTCGGGGGAACACAAACACTTATTCCATAGTAACAAAGCTTCAGAGACTTTTGGAACAATACCAAAATATCTAACATTTATGTCATTGGAATCTCAGAAGAAATATAGAGAAATAATGGAGCAGAAAAAAATATTTAAGTAAATTCTGGCCAAAAACTTCCCAAGTTTGGTAAGACACAGCCATATAGGCTCAAGAAACTCAGTAAACCCTAAACAGGATAAAATCAAGGAAAAGAGCATATAAACATGGAATAATAAAATTGGTGAAAACCAGAGAAGAGGAAACAATCTTGAAAGCAGTCACAGAAAAATGAAACTACAAATGGGAGAACAACTTTTCACATGACTGCAGATTCCTCATATGAAACCATGGAGTAGAGAGGATAGTGGAACAACATCATTAAAGTGCCAAAAGGAAAAAACAGTCAACCCAGAATTTGATAGCTAGTGAAAATATTCTTCAGGATTGATGGCAAATTAAGGAATTATCAGATAAATGAAAACTAAAGAGTTTGTCACCAGCATACCTGCTCTAAAAGAAATGCTAAGGGAAATTCTTCAGGCTGAGAAAAAATGATATCAGAGGGATACTTAAAACTTCAGGAGTGGGCCGGGCCTGGTGGCTCATGCCTGTAATCCTAGCACTTTGGGAGGCTGAGGCGGGTGGATCACGAGGTCAAGAGATTGAGACCATCCTCGCCAACCTGGTGAAACCCCGTCTGTATTAAAAATACAAAAATTAGCTGGGCATGGTGGTACACGCCTGTAATTCCAGCTACTTAGGAGGCTGAGGCAGGAGAATCGCTGGAACCCAGGAGGCAGAGGTTGCAGGGAGCCTAGGTAGTGCTACTGCACTCCATCTTGGTGACGGAGTGAGACTCCATCTCAAAATAAATAAATAAATAAATAAAATAAATAAAAAACTCCAAAAAACTTCAGGAGTGAAAGAAGAGCAACAGAAATGGTAAATATCTGGGTAGACATAGTAAGATAATTTTTTGTTTTTAGGTATTTAAAAATATATATGGCAGTTAAAAGCAAAAATTATAACACTGGTAGAGTTTTTAATATGTGAAGAAATGATACATATGACAACTATAATAAAAAGTGAGAAAGGCAAAAGAACCTATATGGTTGTAAGTCTTCTACATTTTACTTGAAGTAGTATAAAATATGAATTCCAGGTAGACTGTGAAATATACATAGGGTCTATACATATACATATATACACACATTTATATATAATATATGTATATATTCATTTATATTGTAAGCCCTAGAATGACGATTAAAAAACAAAGTACTATGTGATGTTGTTAAAAAGCCTATAGATGAATTAAAATGGAAATCTAAACACATTGAAGCCTGGGAGGCAGAAACACTGGAATAAAAAACAAAGAAATGAACAGAAAACAAATAACATGGAAGACTTACCTGACCATATTAATAATTATGTGAAATACAAGTGGTCTAAAACTACAAATTAAAAATCAGAGATTGTCAGTTGGGACAAGAAAACAAGACCTACTTATATGCTGGGTACAAAAAAATCAATTTCTAATTATAATGACAAGTTAAAAATAAAAGGATGAAAGTATGAATCAGTGGTAACCTGGAGTGACTACATTAACATCACACAAAGCAGACTTCAGAGCATACAAAACTTACCAGGAATAAAGGGGGGCATTTGACAATGATCAAATGGTCAGCTTACCAAGAAGAAGAATCATCTAAATGTGTATACATCTAAATTTTAAAATATGAAGCTAAAATGGATAGAGTTAAAAGTAGACATAGACAAATCTATGATTCTGCTTGGACACTTCAACATTCCTCTCTTAGTAATTGAGAGAGCAAATAAGTCAACAAACTATAGACGACTTGAATGACATTATGAACCAATTTGATGTAATTGACATTTATAAAACATTCCACCCTACAGTAGCAGAATACATATGGTTTCCAAACATACACACAACATTGAACAAGATAGACCATATTCTGGCCCATAGAACAAAACTTAACACATTTAAAATAATTGAAATGTTGAAAAGTATTCTCCGACCATAAGAGAATTAAACCAGAGATCAATACAGAAAGATATCTAGAAAATCCTTTAATACTTGGAAATTATAAATAATCCATAAGTCAAAGAGGGAGTGACAAGGGAAATTAGACAATTTTGCTTGAACCGAGTGTAGAAAGAAACAAAATCTATTAAAATTCGTAGAATTCTGATAAAGCTGTAGTTAGAGGAAATTTTAAAGCATTAAGTGCTTTTATTACAAAGAATAAAAGGTCTCAAATCAATAATCTAAGCTTCTGCCTTAAGAAACTAAACAAATATATTAAGCCAAAAACAAACAGAAAGAAAATATAGAGTATTCTAAAGTTTATTTGGAAAGGCAAAGGAACTATAATGCCAAAACAATTTTGAAAAAGAATAAAGTAGGGCCGGGGGTGGTGGCTCACGCCTGTAATCCCAGCACTTTGGGAGGCAGAGGAGGGTGGATTGCATGAATCCAGGAGTTTGAGACCAGCCTTGGCAAATACGGTGAAACCTCGTCTCTACAAAAAATACAAAACTTAGCTGGGCACAGTGGCACGTGTCTGTAGTCCCAGCTGAGCCTGGGAGGTCGAGGCTGCAGTGAGCTGAGATCATGCCACTGTACTCCAGCCTGGGCGACAGAGTGAGACCCTGTGTCAGAAAAAAAAAAAAAGAAAAAAAAAAAAGAATAAAGTAGGAAGAGCCAGTCTATCCAATTTCAAGATTTATTTTATAGCTATGGTAATCAAGAGAGTATATTATTAGGAGAGGGGTAGACACATAGATCAATGGGAATAGAATAGATAACCCAGAAATAGACCCACGCAAGTATGGCGTATTGATTTTTTTTTTAACTTTTAAATTCAGGAGTACAAGTGCAGGTTTATTACATAGGTACATTTATGTCATGGAGTTTTGTTGTACAGATTATTTCATCACCCAGGAATTAAGCCTAGTACCCATTAGTTATTTTTCCTGATTCTCTCCTTCCTCCCAACCTCCTTTCTCTGAAAGTCCCCAGTGTATGTTTTTCCCTCTATATGTCTGTGTGTTCTCATCATTTAGCTCCCACTTACAAAAGTGAGAACATGCAGTATCTATCTGGTTTTCTGTTCCTGTGTTAGTTTGCCAAGGATAATGGCCTCCAGCTCCATCCATGTCCCTGCAAACATGATCTCATTCTTTTTTATGGCTGTATTCCATGGTGTATATGTACAAGAAAATGTGGTACATAAACGACATGACTTATTGATTTTTGACAAAGGTGCACAAGCAATTCTATGAATGAAAGAAAGATCGTCATTTAGGTAAACAGTTTAAACAATTGGACATTGATAGGTACAAAAGTAAGGCTTGGTTTAAGACTCACAATTTATTTAAAAATTAACTCAAAATGGATTGTGGCTTTAAATGTAAAATGTAAAACTGTAAAACTCTAAAACATTTAGAAAGAACTATAGGAGAAAATCTTTGAAATCTAGGGCTAGGCAGAGTATTCTTGGACTTGACACCAAAGGCACAATCCATAAATGGAAAAATTGGTAAACTGGACTTTGTCAAAATCAAAAACTTTCCCTCAGTGAAAGGCCCTGTTAAGAGGGTGAAAAGACAAGCTACACACAGGGAGAGAATATTTTAAAGCCACATATCTGACAAATAACTAATGTACATGAAGATAAAATCCTACTATATTATATATGTGTACATACATATACATATTTATATAAAGAACTCTCAAAACACACATAAGCAACTGAATTAGAAATGGATCAATGGTATAAAGAGACATTTCACTGAAGAGGATATTCAGTTGGTAAATAAACACATGAAAAGGTGCTCATTAGCTTTTCTGGAAATTCACAGTGGGCTATCACAACACACCTATCACAATGGCCAAAATAAAATAACACGGCCAAAATAAAATAACACCACCAAATGCCTACAATGATGTGGGGACACAGGGTCACTCATGTGTTGTTGTGGGAATGTAAAATGGTGCAGACACTCTGGAAAACAGTTATAAGAATTAATCCCTCTTATAGAAATATCTATTCAAATTCAATTTATGATTTAGTTTTTTGAGACAGAGTCTCACTCTGTTACCCAGGCTAGAGTGCAGAGGCGCAATCATGGCTCCCTGTAGCCTTGACCTCCTGGGATCAAGCGATCCTCCCACCCCAGCCCCCCGAGTAGCTGGGACCATGGGCATGAGCCACTACACTCAGTTAATTTTTTTGATTTTTTTTCCCCTGTAGAGATGGGGTCTTACTGTATTGCCCAGGCTGGTCTGAAACTCCTGGGCTCAAGTGATCCTCCTGCCTTGGCCTCCCAAAGTGCTAGGATTACAGTCATGAGTCACCATACCTGGCCCAAATTCAATTTAGTTGAACACATTTTTGTAATCTTAAAATGTATAAAAGCAATGTTAGTTTAAGATCAGGGGAAATTAATATACGAAATTTAAGAAGTTCAGATTAAGCTTTCTATGAGGAAGTAAATAAACTAAATGTACATAAATTAGAATATTATACTACTATTGCTTTTATACTATTATTAAATCAAAGAGAAGGCAGATTATCAAAGTGGTTTAATTTTTTTTTTGAGACAGAGTCTTGCTGTATTGCCCAGGCTGGAGTACAGTGGTATGATCATTACTCACTGCAGCCTTGCACTCCTGTGCTCGATGGATCCTCCTGTCTCAGCATCCCGCGTAGCTGGGATTACAGGCACATGCCACCTTGCCTGGCTAATTTTTTGCAGAGATAAGGTCTCACTATATTGCCCAATCTGGACTTGAACTCCTGGCCTCAACTGATCCTTCCTCCTTGGCTTCCCAAAGTTCTGGGATCACAGGTGTAAGCCACCATATCTGGCCTCAAAACGGTCTAATTTTGAATGATTCATCTTAATTAAACATTGTTTAATTGTTTGAGAAATTTCTATCTCTACAGATATGTGTGTATAACTCTCTCTCTTTAAATTGTTAACAGTCATGATTCAGCTGTGACCCTTCTTATGACCCAAATATGATTAGCCAAGGCTATTAAATCAACTCTATAGCCAAGGCTATTAAATCAACTCTAGCTAAACCCTTCTTTTTGCTTTCAGAACTGCAGTCTCAATAAGAATGTTTTACTTAAAAGAACCAAAACATTTGAAGCATTAGGAGTTCATATTTTTTCCTTTTGGATTTATTCTATTTAAAATTTATATAAGTGCTTACAAGTCTGTATAAAGCATTTATTACAAGAAACTTTGTAATCTGATGTGTTAATTTTCTTCTATTTAGTGTTAACTCTATCTATCTGAACTAGATAATTCTAGAGTTTGCAGATAATGGCCACTGCAGAATTGAAATAGTTTCTTAAGGAGTGGTGGGGGTGGCATTAACCATTTCAAGCTCAGCTGTTCTAGGCTGAGCACATCAGGGACAAAGAAGAATTTCCCTCTACAGCCTAAGTCCTGGGAAAGGTGGCAATTTTTCATCTTCTGACATATCACAGACACAACGAAAACAAACTGAGACTGGAACCTCAGAGGACAAAACTCTAGAGTGGATGTAGTATATACTGCTTGGGTGATGGGTACACCAAAATCTCACAAATCACCACTAAAGAACGTACTCATGTAACTGAACACCACCTGTTCCCCAATAACCAATGGAAATACAAAATTAAAAAAAATAAAAAATAAAGTCTCACAGGAGACTACTGATCAGTTACAACACAAGGCATGACCTATGGTACTTGGACAGCTTAGCTTCAACAAAACAAATTGCAGTTTCAATGAGAAATCCAGGAGCACTCTGAGCTCAGTTGCCTCTGCAAGGCACCCAGGCTGCAGGAGAGTTGGAAGACCAAGCCTCAGCACTTGAGGGTTCCAGGAGCTGTGCTTTTCTGCTTTAAAGGTTCCGGCTGGACAATCTCAGTGGACTCACCAGACCGTCCAAGAATAAAACAAAGACCACCAGTGCTAAATAATACAAAGCCATCTTTATTATTTTGACAGGGAAAGGAACATATGCCAGTGAAGAAATTTGCTGAGTGGTGTAATGATTAATTTTATGTGTCTACTTGCCTAGGTCATGGTGCCCTGTTCTTTGTTTCAACAATATAAAGATATTTTTTAGATGTCATTAACATTTAGGTCAACAGATTTTGAGTTAAGCAGACTCCATAATGTGGGTGGGCCTCCTCCAATCAGCTGAAGGCCTTAAGAGAAAAAGACTACCTCCCCTGAGCAAGAAGAAATTCTGCTGCCAGATTGCTTTTATTTGTTTGTTTGTTTGTTTTTTGAGACAGGGTCTTGCTCTGTCCCCTAGGCTGGAGTGCAGTGGTGTGATCATGGCTCACTGGAGCCTCCTAACCTTCTGGGTTAAAGCAATTCTCCAACCTCAGTCCCCTGAGTAGCTGGGACTACAGGCGTGTGCCACCATATCCAGCTAATTTTTAATTTTTTTTGTAGAGCTGGGGTCTTGCTATGTTGCCCAGGCTGGTGTCAAACTCCTGAGCTCAAGTGACCTTCCCACCTTAGCCTTCCAAAGTGCTGGAATTACAGGCATGAGCCACCACGCCCGGCCCAGACTGCCTTTCAATACAACTCTTTCCTGGGTCTCTACTCTTGATAGCCAGCCCTGCAGATTTTGGACTTGCCAGCCCCTAAAATTGTGTGACTCAATCCTTAAAATCTGTCTCTCTCATTCTTTTCACAGCCTATTGTTTCTGTTTTTCTGGAGGACGTTGGATAATACAACTAGTTTGCCGAATAGAAAACTCTGGGGGTTTTAACTGCTAGAATGGGGAAGTTCACAGTGATTATGCTAATTAAACATTGACTTTTGTCTTCTAGACAGGATGAAATTATTCCATGGGTCTATATGCAGTCTGTCAAAATAATTCCCACTGCTCATTGTTCAGGAAATTGTCTTCTGTGAAGTCCAATGGGTTCTGACATCCCAGGTCCCAGATACTCATACAGCAGCTGGTTGGAGCCAGCCGAGATAAAGCACAACATCCATTTTGATAATGACTTGGCAAGTGCTGCTGTTAAGTGGGAAGATTTTCTTTCCTCTAATTTCCCACCAAGATTTTCTTCTGACTAATGTACACTCAGCATACATGAGTTCTCAATAAAAATTGTGTTTTCTTTTTTCTTTTAAGATTCAATAGCCATGAATTGCCACACCAAGGAAATAAGGCTAGAGCAAAAGGAAGGCAAGAAGTAAACATTGAAGAAATGAATAAGATTTTTCACTCTTTTCCCTCAGTGCACTGATGTATTTTAATGTCAGCCATGGCCAGAGACCTTTGAGGCATGAAGGGTTAGAATTTGGGTCTTGTTCATACTTCCTGAATCCTCCATCGAGAAACCTGAGTGTTAGGGACTGACTTGTGCTCTCTGCCCCAAATTCTTATGTTGAAGCCCTAACCCCCAATGTGACTGTATTTGGAGGTAGGGCTTATAAGGGGGTAATAAAATATAAATGAGATCAGAAAGATGAGACTCTAATCTAACAGGATTGGTGTCCCTAGAAGGAGAGGAAGAGGCATCAGAGACCTCTCTTTCTGCTGTGTAAAAGGCCATGTGAAGACACAGCAAGAAGGTGGCCGTCTGAAAGTCAGGAAGAGAGCCCTCGCTGGGAACCAAATTTGCCAGCACTTTGATCTTGGACTTTAGTCTTCAGAACTGTGAGAAAATAAATGCTTGTTGTTTAAGTCACCCAGCATGTGGAATTTTGCTATGGCAGCCCACGCAGACTAAGATGCTGAGACAATCTCTCCTTTGGACCACTGATTGAGGGGAGTCAGCTTGGCTTCTCTGATCTAATAGTTTTGCTCAGTGGAAGGTGACACCAGGCCAAAGACACATTGACTCCACCCTTTACTTGTGTTTTCCTGTAAAATGTAGAGTCTGCCACGCCCTGGCTTTAAGTCTTTTGGGGTTTTCTCAGTGGCTGCATGATCACATTCTAATTCTTCAGAAAGTCATTCAAAAATCTTCACATTATGTGGCCAGGCATGGTGGCTCACACCTGTAATCCCAGCACTTTGGGAGGCTGAGGTAGGAGAATCTCTTGAGGCTGGGAGTTCAAGACTAGCCTGGCCAACATGACGAAACTCTCTCTCTACTAAAAATACAAAAATTAGCCAGTGTGGTGGTGCACGCCTGTAGTCTAAGCTATTTGGGAGGCTGAGGCATGAGAATCGCTTGAACCTGGGACACGGAGGTTGCAGTGAGCCAAGATCTTACCACTGCACTCCAGCCTGGGTGGCAGAGTAAGACTCTGTCTCAATTAAAAAAAAAAAAGGCCTTCACATTAAAGCCCCAAGCTCCTTCTCTTCCCACATCACTTTCTGCTCTATGTCCTCTGTCTTCTAGTACATGGGCCCTGTATTAATCCGTTTTCATGCTGCTATGAAGAAATACCCGAGACTAGGTAATTTATAAAGAAAAGAGGTTTAATTGACTCACAGTTCTGGGGAGGCCTCAAGAAACTTACAATCATTGTGGAAGGGGAAGCAAACTTGTCCTTCACTTGGCTGCAGGAAGGAGAGTCCTGAGCAAAAGGGGGAAAAGCTCCTTGCAAAACCTTCAGATCTTGTGAGAACTCACTCACTTATCACAAGAACAGCATGAGGGTAACCGCCCCCATGATTTAATTACCTCCCACAAGGTCCCTCCCCCCAACACATGTGGGTTAGAATTCGGATTACAATTCAAGATGAGACTTGAGTGGGGACACAGAGCAAGACCATATAAGGCCCTGTGTAGTTGGCAGAATAATGGTCCCCCAATATACCCGCCCTCTGATCCCTGACACCCGTGAATATGGCACATTACATGGCAAAAGGGACTTTGCAGGTAGAATTAAGGCTGCAGACCTTAAAATGGGGAGGGTATCCTGGCTGACTCAGGTGGGTCCAATATATTCACATGCACTCTTAAAGATGAAAGAGGGAGGCAGACAAGCCATAGAGAATGGAAGAGGTGGGAGAGAGTCACAGCGCAAGAGGGACTCTTTCCGCGGGTGCTGGCTGTCAGGATGAGATGGGCCATGAGCCAGGGAGGGCAGGTGGCCTCCAGAAGCTGAGGGCAACCCCTGGACAACAGCCAGCAAGGAAACAAGGACTTCATGCCTACAACCCCACACAGCTGAATTCTGCCAGCAGCTCCAGTGAGCCTGGATGTGGATCCTCCACCAGAGCTCAGCACTGATGACATCTTGATTTTGGCCTTGAGAGACGAAGCACAGAAGCCAGCAGAGCCCGTGAGATTTCTGACCTCCCTTAGGAAGTGTAAGATAATACACTTGTATTGTTTTAAACTAGTCGCAGTTTATTCCAGCAGCCACAGGAAACATTGCCCCCGCACATGTCCTCATTTGCATGTGCTTTCTTGCGTGCTGATGCTGCTGCTGGGAACACCTGTTCTTTAGCTCGCCATTAAATTAAAATCTCACCTGTCCTGGAAGGCCCTGCTTCCATGGCCATCCCTGAGCAGCACTGCCCTGCCCTTAATGACAGAGCAGAATGAATCACATTCTTCTCTATGCTTAGAGAATTTTGCTTCTATCTCAACAAAGTGCACGCGGTGAGTGGTTAGCATCTATGCGATGGTCGCCTTTTGCTGCACTCTGACCCTTGTCCCTAGCCCAATGCCTGATAGTCTGCTGTCAATCAGATATTTATTGGGAGGCTATGTTGGTGTCATACAGCTGTGTCGTAGGTGCTAGGTATACGGGGATGCCTAAATCAGACCCAGGGCCCTTCATTCTCTCATGGACTTTCTAGGCTACACATATTCAGTGCCTCATAAACATCTGCTAAGTTAATTGAACCGAGGCCTCCTAGAGACAAGGAAGCCACAATCACCGGGAAGCAGGATTGGCCTGGTCTCTCTGTCAGGCCTCATATATATGCACACACGAGTCTTCCTCGCACAGCATGGACCATCTGCCATCTGCGGGAAGGTGTGGGGCACCAGGAATGCTCATCGCAGGGTTGTATTTTGTTCAGCCATGATTTGCCTGGGGCGTAAGAGAGTGCTGCTTTCCTTTTCCTCCTCAAACTTCCTTTTTATAAGGTGACTGCAATGATATTTACACACATAGTTTCCAAAAGGCTTTTTTCACATTCGCCATGACATTTAATCCTTATGATAAACCTAGGGTGCACACGGAAGTAAAGCAAAAAAAACATTTGATTGATTACAATTGTATAGCTGTTTTATTTAGTCTTTCCTGCTGAAAAGTCCCGAGTTACATAACTACAAGTTAATCAGGGGCTGCTAATGGGCTAGCCTTTTTCTTTAATGTAGCCATTTACAAGAAACAGCTGAAGCTAAATTTTGCTTATGTTTGGAAATCAAGCAAGATCTACATCTCTTACAAGGCCTAACTGGCTTTGTCTGTGTTTGCTCAGTAGTGTACCCAACCACTTCTGGCTTGGAGCTGTTTGTACTGGGGTTTTAATAAATAAAATCTCAACTTTTATGGTGCCTCAGTTTACCATTTAACAGAGGCCTCAGAAGAAATCCACCCTGCTGACCCCTCAATCACAGACTTCTAGCCTCCAGAACTATGGGCAGATAAATGCCTGTTAGTTAAGCTGCCCAGCCTGTGGGTCTTATGGCAGCCCAAGCAAATGAATCCACTTACCTGTGGCCTTATGTAAGTTCCCTTCCATCCCCGGCCTCTCTGCCCTCAGTGTCTACTTTAATCTCTGTGACCAAGTCCCCATCTCCACAGTGCAAGTTGGGGGCCAGGCTGGCTCAGCTGGGCCTTGAGCTGCCATGGGGTAGCCCCAAGGCTAAAGATTCACCAGTGATAACCAGAGACACAGAGAGACATATGTCGGGCTGAGCTGGAAGCTGGATGGGAGAGTCAGGGGCTCAATGCCAGAGAAGAGGCAGGAAGGGTTTCCTGTGCAGCAGGGGTTGAGGTATGGATAGAATCCTCAGTATGTGGACCACAGACATGAATTGGAAGCTCCTGGAGCCTACAGGGAAAGAAGCTGAGGTTTCCAGCTGCTTATCCCACTGGTTACCTCTGTGTGCAGTGGACCTTACTGGCCAGAGGTGAGGCAGCTGGGCTGGGAAAGCTGGGAGGAGACCCCCCCAGCTGCGGTGACATCTTTCTTCATGCTCTTCAGAGTCATGATTCACACACTTCTCCCCCTTCTTCTTCTGGGAGCCTTCTACAGTCTGGGACTGCTTCTTCTTAAGGACCTCCAGGATGTACCCTTTTTTTGTATCCCAGTGTCCAGCACTGTGCCAGACACAGTAACTCCCCTGTAGATGCAGGTTGAACAAAGGGATCAATTAGGAAATCAGTTTGCATCTGCCACTTGCCTTTCAGTTTTACGACTTTTATCTGCGAGGCACAATCGGTTTGGTGGAATGACTGGCCAAGATGGCAAAGCCAGGAGGAATTTGCAGCAGAGATTTTTACACTCATTTTGGATTTAGTGGGGTCAGGTAACCTGTGGGTGATTCTGGAGGATGGCTGATAAAAATATTCTTGGTTCCAAAGTTTTCAAGAGCTCTGGAGGCAGGTCAGGCATGAAAACTGTGAAAATGATGGCTTGTCCTGTAGAACTCTACAAGGAAGAATTGGCTGCGTAAATTATTGAATAGCAACTTTTTCTTTCCTTTCGTTTCCTTTTTTTTTTTTAACCAGTGGGCAGCTGAACATCTCGGGACAGGTATTATTATCACTAAAAAAATACACGTCATAAAATTTATAGTGCTCCCTTTAGAGATTGGAAGCTCTAGGCATTAAACAAGCCATTTTCTAATGCTATAAAATAAGATTAATGATGTGTCTTTTTTAATGATCCCTTTTTTAAGATTAAAATCTTTGATGTGGAAAATGTTCATTGCTGTTCCTATTTCGAGGCCTGGGTGAATTACCTTACCTTCTCTGTCTGTGACAGATCCCTGTGTCCACTGCAAGGTTCTACCTTCCCATTTATTGGGTTTCCTAGGTTTTCTAAATTTATTGATTTAACTCTAGTGGTTCAATTTATTCCAGAAATGTATTCATTAACTGCATGGCACTGCGCTTTCTTACACAAGGGAGTTCTTTGATGGTTGACAGTGGAATTATTGTCAACCATCAATGGGAATACATGAACGTGTCCTGTTTATAGTTCTGTAGGTAGAACTTGGGTAATATGAGGGATCCTGACTTGTTTGCACGAGGCTCCCAATGAGGAGGTATTGTTGAAATTTTAATTGTAATTCAGTGGATAAGCAAGAAATAATAGTTCAGAGGATCGTTTCCCAAAGTCCTTTCATTGTGACCAGGGATTAAAGTAAGCGGCAAAGTAAACAAAAATGCCACCCTCCAAATATGGAGCAATCCTTCCCACCCCAAACTACCCTTCCCACCCGAAACTAACCCCACCCTGGTTCCTGGAGCTTTATTGTGGCTGGAGGCTGCTGTCCCTGGCAGTGCTGCAGCCGTAGACACTGCCTGCTCGTGGGACAGACCTGTCTTGTGTCTCAGCACACAGCCTAATGTGCTACTCCTTCTGCAAATATCACTCTAGTTTCAACACAGCTCTTCCATATTTTAACCCAAATGGCTGATGCTGGTTGTATTCAGCGATGGGAGAGAGAACCTAGAGAAAAAAAAAGAAGAGCTGCTGCTGCTTCTTCCTCTTTTCTCCCTCCTCAGCCAGCATGATGCAGAAGGTCAGCTCCTAGAGGAGGAGCAAGCAGGCCAGGACTGCTTCAGCATCCACTCTTGTGCGACTTAACACTTACATGGTAACACCATGTGAAGTTCGCGGACATAAAAACAAATGATATGGGGTCTTCTCCCCCAGACGCGATGAGCAGCATGGAGACCAAAGGACAGCGGTCCCCACAGTGCAGCGTGCTGTGTGCTGCTGCAGAAGGAGGGACAGACATGCCTGAGGATGAAGCCACTAACTGGGAGTGGGGGAGAGAGAGAAGGGGCCACGGGATGTGGGTTTTGGTGGCTGGAAAGGAGTTTCCTAGGGACCTGCAGAAGGGAAGAGTGGGCAGGACAGAAATAAATAATGCCAGAGTTCTGTGTCACAAACGGTGGACTGTCAGCACGGCTGGTGGGAGGGGCCGTGCAGCACGCAGTCAGCAGTAAGGCTGGGTGGGCAGCTCAGGGCCAGACTATGAATGGGCTTTCTAGTGTGCATGGCTCTGGCCAGGCACAATCATGGTTTTCAAGCAAGGATTTGATTTAAATAGATCAGATTCTTCTAATGTGGGGCTCAGGAGGGACACCAGGCATGGGGTGGCTGCAAAGCGCCTGCCAGAAATGGTGAGGCCTGGGCTAGGGTGGAAGGAGGAGCTGGACCCAAAAGACATGCTTAGGGAGAAGTGACTGAGATTTGTGAGGGAGTGAGATGGGAGACCCACAGCTTCTGACCGGAGCGTCGAGTGGACGGTGACACCATGCACCCAGGAAGGCAGTGATAGAAGGTCCAGCGGGTTGGTGGGGAAGCTGGTGGAAAGGCCCTTGAGGCATGTGCCTGCCTTCTCTGCTTTTCGCCCCTTGCCCTGTCCTTGTCAGTCTTGTGAGCCTTGGTGAGCACTGGGGAACTTTAACGAGAGAGGCAGAGCCATGGCCGAAGCTTGGACGGTATGCACAGGAGGAGTGTGGCCTGGAGAAGCCTGCCCGCGCCTCCTTCTGTGGGTGCCAGCAGTGGCTTGGGCTGGTGTTCCCATGCTTGTGCATCCTATTAGCCTGTGCCAGTCCACGGGCCAGCGGCTGGGTCTCATCCGAGCAAGGAAATTGGAGCTTCCCGCTTTCCTCTTGCTTTTCTTTAGACAAGGCATATGGTGAACTCAGTCCTTCCCCAGCTGCTTGTGGGGGGTGTGGCAAAGCACGAAGTGCGGAGATATCCTGGTTCAGGGAGACAGGGATCTAGTGCCTGAAAAACGTGACATGAACATTTGGCTTTTCTTAAAACACTCCTCATTTCTTTCCTAGCATAGCAGTTATTTTCTGTCCTCTGGGCTTTGGTGACAGTGTGGTCTGGCTCCACAGATGTCAAAAACTCAAGTTTATGCAAAGACTTTCACTTCTCAGGCTCCAAAGCCCTCAACAAGCTTCCCCTCATCTGTGTTCATGGGCTTAAATTTCATGTTGTCAAATGAGTATCAGGTAATGGCAGAAATAACGCATGTATCACACATTTATTGATTTATTTCCCTTGCATTTATTTTACTTTAGAACACCATTACCCAAAGCAGAGCTCTTGAAACTCTAGTCCTACAACATAATCTTTGAAAAATGGGTTTCATTTTCAGATGCTTGGGAAATATTGCATTCCTTATGCTCCCCTTGCACATCAATCGTCAGCTCACAGTAAAGGCTCTGAGAAGGACTGCATTATGAAACTGTGCAGACAGGGTCTCCCCAAGTTGTCACACATGAGATCCTGGACTCTGTTTAGTGGTTTTTGGTTTTTTTCTAAATGCATTTTGAACAGCCAGGGTACAGACTTCTGTGAAGACCACCCTAGAATGCACAAACCACGCAAGCCTTTCTAAGTCATGTTGTTGAGTCTGTAAAAGAGGAGGAAATTTGGGAAATGGGCGGCACGCTTTTCCTGGCCCTCAAGAGAAGAGCTCACTCCTTTTTGCGTCGATCTCCCTTTTCCATATTTACTTTGCCTCTAATTAATTTTTCTTATTGCTCTTCACCCTATTTCTTGGTGTTTTGCCTCAGATGAAAGTAGGATAATTAGTTCCTTATCTCTGTTTTAAAGGAATTTCATCTGGCTTCCAGCTCAGGGGCTAATTATGGCTTTATGGATTTCCTTCTTTGAATACATCTATGCTAAATACTGCCAGCTTCTCATTCACTTCAGGCTAAAGTGGGAAGCTCTGTAGGCCTAATTCTCTCCCTTCACTGTAGATTCATACTGTTAATGATAAAAAGGGGGAGAGGAGGCTGGGTGTGGTGGCTTATGCCTGTAATCCCAGTACTTTGGGAGGCCAAGGTGGGCAGATCACTTGAGGCCAGGAGTTCAAGACCAGCCGGGTCAATGTGGCAAAACCCCATCTCTACAGAAAAAAGGCAAAAATTAGCCAGGTGTGGTGGCACACACCAGTAATCCCAGCTACTCGGGAGGCTGAGGTGGGAGGATTGCTTGAGCCCTGGAGGTGGAGGCTGTAGTCTGCTGAGATTGTGCCACTGCACTCCAGCTTGGGTGATGGAGTGAGACTCTGTCTCAAAACCAAAACCAAAACAAAAACCAACGAAGTCCTAAGTCAGTCCAAAAAGTGGGGAGAAATTAGGTGCACTAACAAGGAATATGCGCATGTTATAACTTCAGGCTATTTCTGTTTGTCAGGAGATTGCTTTACCTGGGCCAATTATTTGGTTCCTCTGTGGCTCAGTTTTCTCATCTGTAAAATGGGAGAATAACAGCATCTACCTCAGAAAACTGTAGTGAGAAAGAAATGTCAAACACTTAGAATAATGATTGGCACAGAACTTTAACAACAACAATAATAATACATAATATTACTTCTAAAAAGATACTTAAATGAGTTTTTCTAAATTGATATCTAAGTCTTTTTCCCAGGCTTTACTCAATAAAACCAATCATGATAAATCCTGGAAAATGGGGCCTTAACATCACAGTGTTATTTTATTTTTTAATTAATTAATTTATTTATTTATTTTTGAGACGGAGTCTCGCTCTTTCGCCCAGGCCGGACTGCAGTGGTGCTACTCGGCTCACTGCAAGCTCCACTTCCTGGGTTCACACCATTCTCCTGCCTCAGCCTCCCGAGCAGCTGGGACTACAGGCGCCCGCCACCACGCCCGGCTAATTTTTTGTATTTTTAGTAGAGACGGGGTTTCACCGTGTTAGCCAAGATGGTCTCGATCTCCTGACCTCGTGATCCACCCGCCTCGGCCTCCCAAAGTGCTGGGATTACAGGCGTGAGCCACCGTGCCCGGCCAACATCACAGTGATTAATTCACCAGGCATTGCTAGCACTTTTTACTTTATTTTGGAGATCCAAAAATGCTTCTGGGCTGGACACTCAAATAGCAGAGTGAGCGACAGGTCCTGGGAGGAATTTGGAGGTCTGAGTCCTGGTTCCCAGTCCGCCACTTCCTAGTGATGAGCTCCTGGGTCACTACCGAATGACTGGTGCTAACGTGCACTGAGGGCTTACTAGGTGCTGAGCAAAGTTCAAAGCACCTTTCCTGCATCTCCATTGTGGACATGGGACAGTGAGGTGACAAGAGGTGCTCAGTCACCAACGAACCTCAATTTCATCTGTGAAATAATAACACCTCCCGATCATCCCACCCAGTGGGATTATCAGAAGCTTGAATGACATTGAGTGTCTAGAAAGTACTTTGAAAGCTGCAGCATTCTGGTGGATGAAAGTAGGAGGTCCTCAAATTTTCACTTAAAAGCTTCTGGTTGATGCGTGATTTCTCCCCTTTGCAGGAAGCTGACAAGAAGCATGTTGCTGAGTGATCCTGGGTTCCCAACCTCCGCGCCCGTGCCTCCACGCGTGGGCCCAGCCAGCAAGGAGAAGTCTAACAGGCAGGAGGAGGGGAGACACAAGGAGCCCCCGCAGTAAGTCACAAGAAGCTGCCTGCACTCTGACTTTCTTTGGCTTTCTCAGCATTTTGTACAGGGTTCCCTTGACTGATGTGGGGGTTAGAACTGGAAGGAAAGGTCCCTCTCCTCCCATCTGGAGGTGTTGAAGCAGCACCGGGCAGAGCCCAGGGTGGTACCTCTGGGGCTACGGCAGGACAGGGGTGTTCAGTGGGCTGGAAGCCCCCGTCCCCAACAAAACATCTCTGACCTGGTTTAAGACATTGGAGGTCCACAGACATTTCATTTGAAAAAGGAGTTTCTAACTCTTAAAAAGACAGAAAATCACCAATGAAGTCCAACCTTTAGTGAGAATCAACTGACCTTTCCTCTGAACTCCATCACATTTTAATTTTTTTTAATTTTATTTTTTTTTGGAGACAGGGTCTCGCTCAGTTGTCCAGGCTGGAGGGCAGTGGCATGATCATAGCTGATTGCAGCCTTGATCTCCTGGGCTCAAATGATCTCATCTCAGCCTCCCGAGTACCTAGGACCACAGGTGTGTGCCACCAATTAGGTGTGCAGCTAATTTTATTATTTTTATTTTTTAATAGATACGAGGTCTTGTTGTGTTGTTCAGGCTGGTCTTGAGCTCCCGAGCTCAAGGAATCTTCCCGCCTTGGCCTCTGAAAGCACTAGGATTGCAGGCACGAGACATCATTACATTTTATGGAGGTTTTGTTTGCTTCTGCACCTTGGTCTAATCCTATGATCAGTTATCACCAAGTTGGTCTCTCTTATGCCACTGTATGTTCCTGAAGGAGAAATAGTTTATTTTTCCTTGTGTCCCATCTCAAAGGATGATCAACATATTAAGCCGACACTCCAGAATGTGTAGGCTTCCAATCAATGCGCTGTCTTGTCAATGGTCCCAGAACTACCCTCTCTTCAATATACCTCTTTTGACAGAGCTCAGCATACAGGAAAATCTCCTCAAATGCAGAAAAGTCTTTTGAGTGTGAATTTAATTTTCAGTGCCTCAAAAAATATTTAGCACTAGGAAGATAGCCTCTCTGACAGGAACGGTGTGTCCCTTTAATGAATGAGTTCCTTGAGAGGGTAGGAAATGATTCCGAAGGCTTCCTAACATGAAAAGCTGCTATGCTGGTTGGAAAAAAATCAGTTCTGTTATTTCAGAATTCTACTTTCTGCTTCCTTCCCAATCATACAAGCTACATGACGTTTAACTCTGTGTACTAGGCAGTTCTGCAAAGGAACAGGCAGTCCTTGGGTCTGGGTTGAAAACAAGAGCTTAAGTCCAGTCTCTCCAAGCACTGGTTAGCTGCATGCAACATGGCACGTCCACGCATGCTGCATTCTGAAGAAGTCAGGATCACTAGCAACAGATAGAAAGAGACCCTGGGTGTGATGGCTCATGCTTGTAATCCCAGCACTTTGGGAGGGATCGCCCAAGTCCAGGAGTTTGAAACCAGCTTGCACAACACAGAAAGACCCCTGTCTATACAAAAAAATAAATTAAAAAAGACCATGCTGGGCAAGTGAGACTCTGTTTCTACAAGAGATCCCTCCCCCCCCGGTTTTTTTTTGAGACACAGTCTCACTCTGTCACCCAGGCTGGAGTGCAGTGGCACGATCTTGGCTCACTGCAACCTCCACCTCCCAGATTCAAGTGATTCTCCTGCCTCAGCCTCCCAGGTAGCTGGGATTACAGGCATGCACCACTACACCCGGCTAGTTTTTATATTTTTAGTAGAGATGGAATTTCACCATGTTGGTCAGGCTGGTCTTAAACTCCTGGCCTCAAGTGATCCACCTGCCTCAGCCTCCCAAAGTGCTGGGATTACAGGGGCTAGCTACCGCCCCTGGCCTTTTTTTTTTTTTAAGGGTCTGTGTCTCAGTATGTTGCCCAGGCTGCTCTGGAACTCTTGGTCTCAAGCGATTCTCCTGCCTCAGCCTCCCAAGTAGCTAGGATTACAGGTGCACACCACCTAGCCTAGTTTATCCCAAATTTTTAAATAGAAATTTTTATTCCCTTCTCTGGAAGAAATATGAAAAGGACCAAAGCAAAGTGGTTTTCCCTTGTTTGTTGGCATTTTGGAAGTGAGATTGCTTTATAGATCCTCTTTCCCAATATTACTATAAATTAAACTAACTTTAAAGTGACCAACTTTCCTACCAAGCTTACTGCACTATCTAAAGGCCTTGTGGTCTAAAAGCGAAGGATCAAATCATATGTTTTAAAGATGAATGGTGCCATTGTTATGTGGATGCTCACTATGTTTAGGCTCTGTGTTGAGTTTTACTCAGTCACTCATTTAAAAAATTTATTTGTTAATGCAGCACTTCGTTTATTCACTTAACACCTGTCTTGAGTGCCTGCTATATCTCAGGAACTGTGATAGGCATTGGTGGAAACAGAAGTCAGGGAGACACATGAAGGAGGCTAGTAGTAAAGACAGAAATTAAGACAAACAAACACAAAAATGCCTGAGAATTTGCCAGGTCCTGTGGCTCATACCTGTAATCCCAGCACTTTGGGAGGCCGAGGTGGGTGGATCATTTGAGGTCAGGAGTTCGAGACCAGCCTGGCCAACATGATAAAACCCAACTCTACAAAAATACAAAAATTAGCCGGGCGTGGTGGCTGGTGCCTGTAATCCCAGCTACTCCGGAGGCTGAGGCAGGAGAATCGCTTGAACCTGGGAGGCGGAGGTTGCAGTGAGCCAAGATCGCACCACTGCACTCCAGCCTGGGTGACAGAGCGAGACTCAGTCTCAAAAAAAAAAAAAAAAAAAAAGCCTGAGAACTGTTGTGTTACCAAAAAGAAAGCACAGAGTGCCACAGGAGTCCTCCAGCGTTTGGCTGCACCATCTTTCTATAAGCTTTACAACAACGCTGTTATCATGCCCACTGTGCAGATGGGGAAACTGAGGGGTGGAGCTTACTTACGGAGTAAGAGTTTGCAAAACCAAGTTGACCAAACTCTACATGTTCTTACCACTCCATCTCCTCCCTGGCTTGGAACTTCCACGCTAAAGATTCCAGATGGACCTTTATTTTAGAGACCTTAGAACTGGCTTAGGTTTATATACTCCAGAGCTCACTAGAAATGTCAGGGAAGGCACAGCCGTGGGGAAGGGGGTGCATTGTGCCAAGAATTTTGCATAAGAAGCCAGCTCAACAGTGAAAGGTGGTGATCATTTTTCAAGTGTTCTTGGTTTTTCATGTGTCATAAAATTGCATTATTCAGGAATAATCCCAAAATCAAATTAAAAACTTCTATGAAAATATGAAATGGAAAGCTTACTGATGCATGCTTATAAACTGGTTATTGTACTTTCTCTGTGGCCTCAGGGCTGGAGGGCTGTGTCTTCTCAGAGGTGACCAGGGACCATCCAAACACAGCCTCCTTCCGTACTTCTCTTAACCAGCGTAGACTCTTCTGGTCCCGTTCAGAGACTGAATTCCTTCATTATCTGGGAAGGCGTGGTCCCACCTACTTATAGCAATGAGGGGCCACCTTCCTCCTAACCCATAGGGTGCAACTGGCCACAGCCTCGCCTATCCGTATCATGCACAATTGTCATGTTATAACCACGTGGGCCACCCTGGCTTGGGCCATGTTTCCGCAGCCCCCTGGTAGGGGTGGTGGTTATAATCATGTTCTGCAATCCCAATGAAGGCTCCCACCCAGTTGAGGAAAAGCCAGCCTATTTGTTGGGGCAAGATTAGCCCACATGGGCAGGGTATCCCCTCAGTGAGGCAGTGGTGCGGCTCCCAGGGGCTCCAGGACAGTAGCCACACTGCTGGCACACACCTCAGACTCCAGGCAGCAGCTGCTGCCTCCAGGGTTTAGCTCCCAGTTCCCCGGCCCACTCTGTTCTCCCACCCTTCACTTTGCTCCAAGAGAAAGCTTTGTTTCATGCTTCAGAAAACTGCTGTGGGCCTGGAAAGCCTTCCAGGCAGAGGCATTCTAATTAGTATTGTGACTTCTCTGGGAAAATCATTTTCCAGGCCTCCAAGAACCTCTGATGATTCTCTAACTTTTCATGAGGGTCCCTGGGACATCTCAGCCATGAAGCTCCTTCCACTTAGGTTTTTGAATCAGAAATGCAGGAATTTTCCGCTGGTAGTGGCTGGAGCTTCCTTGAGATGAGTGAACAGCAAGTGAACTCTCCTGCCTCCCACCATCACCAGCCTGGATCAGGACGGGAGAAGGAACTTGCTTGCACATTTTGCAACCAAACCCCATGGTAGAAAAGGGGCCTCGTAGTGGGTCTTAAGATAGATGAAAGGAAAAAAAAAAAAGGTCCTCACTTGCTCCATTTCCCCAGCCACTGCCCATGGATGCCATCGGTTGATCCCTCCACTTACTTATTCAAGTATTGCTCCAGCATTCCCTGTGTGCCAGGCAGAGGCCTCTGCTGGGGTGCAGTGGTGTACCCTGAAGTCCCGTTCTGGCAGGGGAGACAGAGCATGGGCAAATGAGCAAGTGGACCTCGAAATGTCAGGTAGCAATGCTGAGCCAGAAGGATCAAAAGCAGGGGACTGAGGTGTGGGAGGGGGTGTGCACTCAACAGGGCGTCAGGGAAGGGGAAGTGGTCTCTGAGTAGAGATCTGGTGAAGTCCAGGACAGTCCCATGAATATCCGTGAGAGGCTTGGTCCAGGCAGAGGGCAGGGAAGGAGCAGGTCCTGAAATGACATGGGCCTGGCCTGTGGAAGGAGCACCTGAAGGCTGGCATGGAGGGAGGGACTGGCCGCAGGGAAATTTGACCAGCGGCTCCTTCATGCGGCACAGGACTGGCAGCAGGGGACTGGCAGCAGGGGACTTTGACCGGCAGCTCCATTATGGGGCACAATCTTCTAATCTCTGATAAGCGGTCCTTTTCTGTGGAGCTGTCATGGATAAATGTTTTCTGTAGCTATTTGTGGAGCACTGGGTCCCGTTCCTTTCTACGAGAGCAGCCGTTCCCAATTGGGTGTGACTTTGCTCCCCATGGGATATTTGGCAAGTTTGGAGACGTTGTCACAACTTGTGTGTGTGTGCAGGGGTGTGCATCCAGTGGATAGAGGCCAAGGGTCCTGCTAAGCATACCACAGTGCACAGGACAGTCTCAGAACAAGGAATTATCCAACCCAAAATGTCAAGTGTGCTGAGGTTAAGAACCCTGAAACCAAACAGGAGTGTCAGCGAGCACGGGGAAGGTTGCATGTTTTGACTGACAGTCACTGGTACCAGGCTCTGGAGGGGCCTTGTGGGGTGATGGAAGGCATATGGGGAAGAGGTGCTTGGCCTCTGCAAATCCTTCTCCCATGAGAGAGAAGTTTGCATGGCTCACAGGTGAGACCCATCCCCACAGTGATGGGGACAGAGCAGACCACTGCCTGGGCCACTGCCTCAGCCTCTCGTACAGTTTAGCAAAGACCAATGTCAGAGCCTGAGACCATGAGCTCTGGCCTAGGATGGTTGGATGGATGCTTTCACTTTCTTGACAGGTATCTCCAAGACCCAAGGCCATGGCTAGCCCATCTCACAGTGGTGTTCACTGGGCTAAGCAATTTGCACACATTGACTTATGATCTGCCCTCTGCTACAGCCTATTTTCTACATGGTAGTGCTGAGCAGTGAGCAGGTACATTGCTGGTGCAGGGTGTTTGCCTTTGCTGTGATCTGATCTGCCTGGAATGCTCCCTCCTCATTTCTGCCCTTTCACCACGGGGGTCTCAGCTGGAACACTGTCCCCATGCAGAGGCCCTTACCCCTCCAATTCGTTTCCTTTATCCTTGCTTTTATACCACTTACTAGCCTAACTGAAAACAAGCTACTCAAATGAAGGAGTCATTGTAGTATAATTAAATTACTCTGGTCTCGGAAACAAAAAATGGAGGACCTTCCTCCCCAGGACAATTTCAGGGAAGAAGCTTCCGGCTCCACCACCAGCACCCAAAGCTGAAATTCTACTTAAACGATTCCCTGATTTTTATACTTGGAGCGCAATAAATGTATTTTAACTGTTTACATTTAACATATAAATGTAATTTATATGTCGGTATTGACATGTATCCAGGCTTGGCTTCTGCGGCCCCTGCTGAGACTGGCCCCCTGCTCCTCAGAGCAGAGCTCTAAGTCTCAGTCTCCCAGGGCCCTTTCTCTGGGTCCTGCACCCTCCGCCCCCACCACCTTTATTAAAAAAACACCTGCCCCATGTCATAGCTCCTCAGGTGCCGGCTCAATTGAGGTGTCCGTGGCTGGACAGAGGTCTGATGTGCTTCTTGGTGCGGGAGATGCTGGGTGGGAAGGGAGGAAAGGGTGGGAAGGGTGTGGGGGGAACAGCAACCGGGGACTGGGAGGGAGAGGGCAGGGGGCACCCTGGAGGGCAGGCAGGCTCACCTCCTGTCCCCTCTGGGCTAGTACCCGCCCCACTTGATGCTGCCTGAGGTGGCATCCTGCTCAGCTGGCCCTGCTCAGCTGTGAGTGTACCAGGACTGTATGGTTATCCCAGGAAACGGGAGCTGCACAAAGCCACGTGCAGAATCGCGTGGGAGTTTAATAATCCCGGCTGGTGATTGCTGCTCCACGGCTGCGTTCCTCCCCATCAGACCCCTCATAGGCTTCCCTCCAACCCGATGCTCAAGCTTCCGAGGCCTGTCCGTTCTCTGAAGTGATTCTACACCTTTTAGGCTCTGGACTCCATGTTCCTAATTTGTTTTTGGAGTGGGGGGGGGGTCTCTCCCCACTTCCCTATTAGCTCACGTCATCTTTGTGCAAGAAGGATCACATGTCAGCCGTGGGGAAGAAAGGGCTGGCACTGCTCTGAAGCTGCTGAAGTTATGACATTAAGGAAAATAAGCCAGCTTCATTGGGCTTGGGGTAGGCGCCTGAGCACTGGGACTTTTAAGAGCTTCCCAGGAGATTTTGCTGCAGCCAGGGTTGAAGATCACTGAATAGAATGGTATGTTCTCAACCCCTTAAAAAATGTATATTTGTCTACATAAATATATGTCTATTTTTCCTGCCAGAGAAAGGTGGGGTCCCACTGGCTTCAGCTCTTGCGACCCCTCCCCCACCCCCGCACTATGGCTGTAGCACATCAGTATTCATTTACCTGGGGCCGCCTGTGGCTGTGTGACCCAGGACAGGCCCTCTGACCTCTCTGTGCCGGAGTCGTCTCATCCGTGAAACGGGAATCGTTAAGGCACTGCGCAGCCCCATAGCGCCCCACGCCTTGCAGGACTTTGGCTCATTCCTCATAATTAGGCCTTTTGCTGTGAAGGTAGCATCTCTTTTTAAAAAGATCTGGTTGTGGTGGTGGTGGGGGGGGGGCGGTGTTCTTTCTCGGGGCATCTGGGGTTTGAGAAGCGCAGGACCCCGCAGCCTTCCCTCTCCTGTGAGTGTTTTCAAAGTTAACTTTGGGACGGTTCTCCCGGAGGGCCGGACAGAAACTCAAAGAACCGGCCTCAGGGGATCTGAGCAAATTCCACCGTCGTCAATTCCTGGTGCTCCCTGAAAGATGCTCTTTCCCTCGGGGCTTCGGAGCCGGAGCATTTGTAGACAGTTCCTGCCTCTTCCCCCGGCTGCCGGCCTGGGGGTCCCGCCGCCTCCCGGAGCCGACCCCCGCGTTCCCCAGCCCGCGCCGCCCCGCGCGGCCCGCCGGCCTCCTCACCTATCAGATTTCCTGTGCGCATCGCCGCGCGCTCCTCCCACCTCCTAAACGCGGAGCGGAGCGGGGCGGAAAACCATCCTCGGCCTGGACCCAGCACCTCCGGGGACCGGTCGCGCGCCCCCTGCGTCCGCGGGCCGGGATGCGGCTCTGAGCCCGCGGCGGCTTCCAGCCCGACTGGGCCTGCCGGGGCTGCCCCGCGCACGGTAAGGCCCGGGGCTGGGGCGCGGGGCGCGGGGAGCTCTGGCCTGGGGAGCGGGGGTCCGGGTCCTGCGGCGCGCGGGGGCGTGGGTGCCCGGCGCAGAGGACCGCGGCGCGGCCGCGCACTGCAGGCGTGCTCTTCTGTTTTCCTTCGTTCCTTTTAAATGAAGGGAAAGAAAATTGTTACAGACCAAATGTCATCAAACTTGGTGTGAAAACATATTCATTTATAAAGTCTTATTGCTACTCACGCCACGCACCGAGGAAGTTGTGTTCCTGGGTGGGCACGGTGCGGACACAAGACTTACGGAATCAGCACTGGATGGAAACATCACACAATTAAAAAGAATGGCCTAATCTTAAGCAACAACAACAAAACAAACTCAGAAGCACCCTGCGGCAGGCAGCTTCTGCATCGTGGGGGTTGTGGAAGGGGCTGATAGGCAGGATCATGAGAAAGACAGCTTTTCATTAAGGGATGACACCAGGGGTTTTGACTTTGGGAGGACCAGAAGGGAGTCTGTAGGTCATTGCTAAATACGGTGAGGTACCTTAAGACTCAGTAATGAACATTATTTTAAAAACAATATCTGTACCAGGTGTGTGTGTGTGTGAGTGCGTGTGTGTGTGAGTGCAAGTGTGCGTGTGCGTATGTGTGTGTATGTGTGTGCATGTGCACGTGTGTTCTCACAAACACCGCACCGTCGTTTTCCTTCGTGGTTTTGTTTCATGTTTTGTTTAGGTTTCTGACTCTTGAGGGATAAATACAGCTTCCAAATAGCAACTGAATCTGCAGTAATCAGATGTTGGAAAATTATTTTTCACTGGTCCTTTATGTTAGCATAGCAAACTTCAGTCTTTGTTATGTGTGGCCACCTATTGTAAATATTAACATTACTTCTCATCTCCACATCTTCCTCATTTACTATTTTTGTTTTTTTCAAAGAGATGGAGATGGAGGAGGAGTAGAATTTAATGAAGATACAGATCTGGGGAAGTGTCATGTTTCGTTGGGTCCCTGGGGTGGGCAGTGGCTGCTGTTGAGAGTATTTTACAGATGTAGGAAGTCCTTAGAGGGGCATTTCTAGGTAAATGCATGCTGATTCTGCCCATCTTTACATGTACCTTTTGTGGTGTTTCCTCTTTAAAACAGGTGCGTGTAATATGCAAATTTGGTTTCAAAGGGAGAATTTTATATCTTTTAAGGAATGATTGCGTGTGTATTAAATCTCGTTTCCTATCTCCTTTCATTTTTTCCTTCTCTTTTAAAGTCAGTTCGTCTTAAGTAGTTTCTTTGTTAGGTAAATTTAAGAATAATAAAAATCTGACGTGTTCAGGAAGGAGCTCAGTGTGAGGCCCATGGACATTACCTCCTGGAAATGCAAATCGGAAAGAGACGTTTCACTCTGTTGTCGCCTCCGAAGATTGACAAGGACAAGGTTGTCTTTGCAAAGGTTCTTCCAGACAAGGGCATCCCTTCTTTTGTAGGATTTCTAAGTAGGTACTTTGAATAAACAAGGGCCACCTTTAATAGTTGGTTTTATGAGATTCTGCATACCTCACCATGGCCAAACTTCTCCACACGGATGGTAACCTTCATCCATGCAGCAGAGAACACGAGGATGTAGCCCTCCTTCCTCTGTCCCTGGACAGCTACAGATTCAGGCCAGTTCAGACCGGTCCAAGAAGAGTTTCAGGGTCTCCATCTTGTCCTTCCTGGGCATGGAACTGAGCCCAGTACTGGCATCCTAGGGGATGCCCCCCATGCATGCTTGTCCATTTAGCTGGGCCCCTGATCAGATTTCTGCTTGGTTTTCTGCCAGGCCTAGAGCCTGATCCTGAATCCTGGTTACAGTGACTTTGAAAAGCTGCCTGAGCTTTATCAGCCTCTCTCCCCTGGTGACCGGGATACTGATGAGGATGGAGTCCCTTCTTGGACCTGACAGACGTCTATCTCCCTGACTATAACGGCCTTGTTCCTGGGCCGCACCCAAGCTTCGTGGCCCTGGATAAACCCAGGTTTGCAGCCTGTGTTCATTGCTTTTCTGTTGACCTTTCTCCTTCTACTCCTTACTTTCCTCTGCTGCCCCTTCCTGCTCCCAGGTAAGTCCTTGGACTTGGTGAGGGCTCCCGTATTCCTTGTTAATTCCAGTTTCTTCTTTTTTGCCTTGGCTTGAGGATGGGGTTCCATCAAGCTTTGTGGCTGACCTCTTCCGGGTTTTGACAACACTTCTTTGCCCGTGGAAGGAGGGAGTTAACTGACCCTGTGTCTGAAGGTGAAAGGTGAAGGGGTGGGTAAGATGATTTCCAGAGATTTTGAGAACTAACGTGGCCTTCAGTTGAAAACCAGAATTAGGAGCTCTGAGTATCGTGCAGGTGCACTGAGATAAATGTGAAAAACAAAACAACCGGAATTTTTATATCTAATTTTGAACATCATCCCCACATCCTCAATAGAAGACATCGGAGCCAGAAGTTGTTTGGGACCAAGTTGGGTAAATAAAGTGGCTGATCATTCATTCACGCATTGAATAAATATTCTTGCGGAGATAAATAGCTCAGGCTCTGCAGCCAGATGACTGGGTTCAAATCCCAGCTTTGACAGGTATTTGTTATATGACCTTGGGCAAGTTACTTAATTTCCCTATGCCTCAGTTTTATTAATTGAAATTGAAGAGAATAATAGTACTTATTTCATAGGGGTGGTTGTGAGGATTACATGGTTCTGTATATAATAAAGAACAATAGAACTGTGCCAGGTATATACATGCTACTTAAGTTATAGCTATTGTTGTTATTATGACTTCTTGTTGTGTGCCAAGCACTTTACCATGCTGAGTAATAATTGTTTTGGATCAAGAATGAGGTACGGAAAGAAGGAAACAAAACTAGTTGTTTCTTATTGAATTTTAAAAAATAATATGATTTGAAAAGTAATTCCCAAAAAGTTGTGAGAAGAATATTGTGAGCAACAGCAGAATTATTTTTATAAGATGACTAACATCAGGGGAACAATATTTAGTTTGTTATTTAAATTTTGGTCCCTGTCTTTTTTTCTTTAAGCTGTAGACACAGGTGGGAGCATTGCTTGAGTCCAGAAGTTTGAGACCAGCCTGGACAACATAGCAAGACCCTGTCTCTGAAAATGAAAGAGCTCTGATTCTTTATAATTATTGGAAACCATTCCTCAGTGTTCCTATACATGTTTGCAATGCTCTCTCTCTTTTTCTTACTGTTTCTAATTTATTCATTTTTCCACAGAGGTGTTTTGGTGATCACTGTGCTTCCTAAACTCTGCAAGTTCCCTTTTTAATCTCATTCTGTCTCCTTGTCATCGTTTGTGGCTCTGTTTTGTTGATTTCCTGTTCTTAGTTTCTTGTAGCAACAAATCATTTGCTGTGAAAACTTTTAATCCACTGCTGGGGGTATATTTTCTTTCAGACTGTGGCTTCTTCACTTGTCTTTTGCACATTTCCTTCTGTTTCATTTCCTCCTTCCTTTCTGTGGTATTTATGCATATTTTCTCTGCCATTTCTTTATTTGCCAAGCATATTTAACAAGGGCAGGTTCAGCTGAACCTTTAGATAACAATTTTTTGAATTGTCCTCGATTGCTTCTCTCCTATGTGAACATCGTTTCCTTCCCAGAGCTTCCTTTGGTGTCCTGGAGATACGGTTTATCAGCTTTTCTGTGGCCTGAGGATATGAAGGAGCAGAAGCAGTGGGAATGATGGATAATCATGGTGGTGGATTTAGTCTCTATTCATTTTGATTAAATTTATTAAAATTTATAGTTTTATTAAAAGTTGCTCTCAGGATACACTCAGGTTTTGGATTGCCCCCAAATTCAGGATGTAACTTGGAGGCATCACATTTTTTATTTTTCAAATTTTGAAGTATTTCAAACATGCAGAAGTGAAATAATAATAGAAAAAGCATGTGTGAGTCCACATCTCAGCTCTATTTTGTCCTAACACTTGGCCATACTTGCTTAGATTTAGAAGACAATATGAAAGCATCATTGAAGCTCCCTCTGTCCCCTCCCTAGTTCTCCCCATCTCCTTTCATCCCTTCTCACTATCCTGAATTATTACTGTCTTTTCCATGTGTGTTTCCACATCACTTCTACGTATAAATCTGTGATTAATTATGGTATTGAGTTCAATATTTCAAGCTCTCTAAAATGGTTTTGTGTGGTCCTACTGCAGCTCTTTTTGATTCATTGTTTTCAATATTTATCCATGTTGAGACGTAGCTGGTATTAGTCCATTTTCACACGGCTATAAAGAACTTCCAGAGACTGGGTAATTTATAAAGGAAAGAGGTTTAATTGATTCACAGTTCTGCATGGCTGGGGAGGCCTCAGGACACTTAGCATCATGGCGGAAGGGGAGGCAGGCACATCTTACATGGCCTGAGAAAGCAAGTGAGAGAGGATGTGAGCGTGTGGGAAAAACTACCGTTTATAAAACCATCAGATCTTATGAGAATTCACTCACTATCAGGAGAACAGCATGGGGGAACTGCTTTTTAATCCAATCACTTCCCTCCCTCGACACTTGAGGATTACAACCGGAGATGAGATTTGGGTGGGAACACAGAGCTAAACCATATCATAGCTGTGGTTCAAGCTTGTCCAACCTGCAGCCCAGGACGGCTTTGAATGTGGCCCAAAACAAATTCATAAACTTTTTAAAAACATTATGAGATTTTTTTAAAAGCTCATCAGCTATCGTTAGTGTTAGCGTAGTTTATGTGTGGCCTAAGACAATTCTTCTAATGTGGCCCAGGGAAGCCAGAAGATTGGACACCTCTGTGGGTGTAGTTCATTCATTTTCATTGCTGTATAAAATGGTAGGCTGAGGTGGGAGGATCTCTTTTTTTTTTTTTTTTTAAAGTATTTATTGATCATTCTTGGGTGTTTCTCGGAGAGGGGGATATGGCAGGGTCATAGGATAGTAGTGGAGAGAAGGTCAGCAGATAAACACATGAACAAAGGTCTCTGGTTTTCCTAGGCAGAGGTCCCTGCTGCCTTCCACAGTGTTTGTGTCCCTGGGTACTTGAGATTAGGGAGTGGTGATGACTCTTAACGAGCATGCTGCCTTCAAGCATCTGTTTAACAAAGCACATCTTGCACTGCCCTTAATCCATTTAACCCTGAGTTGACACAGCACATGTTTCAGAGGGCACGGGGCTGGGGGCAAGGCCATAGATCAACAGCATCCCAAGGCAGAAGAATTTCTCCTCCCAGACGGGGCGGCCGGGCAGAGGCGCTCATCACTTCCCAGACGGGGCGGCCGGGCAGAGGCACTCCTCACTTCCTCCCAGACGGGGTGGCGGCCAGGCAGAGGCTCTCCTCACCTCCCAGACAGGGTGGCCAGGCAGAGGCACTCCTCACTTCCCAGACGGGGCGGCCGGGCAGAGGCGCTCCTCACTTCCCAGATGGGGCGGCCGGGCAGAGACGCTCCTCACCTCCCAGACGGGGCGGCCGGGCAGAGGCGCTCCTCACTTTCACCCATATGGGGTGGCGTCCAGGCAGAGGCGCTCCTCACCTCCCAGACAGGGCAGCCGGGCAGAGGCGCTCCTCACTTCCCAGACAGGGTGGCCGGGCAGAGGTGCTCCTCACGGGAGGATCTCTTGAGCCCAAGAGTTTGATACCAGCCTGGGCAACATAGCGAATCTTCATCTCTATCAAAAAAATAAATAAATAAAAAATAAAAAATTAGCCAAGCATGGTGGCATGCACCTGTAGTCCTAGATACTTGGGAGGCTGAGATGGGAGGATTGCTTGGGCCCAGGAGTTTGGGGATGCAGTGAGCCATGATCACTCCAATGCACTCCAGCATGGGCAACAGAGCAAGACCTTGTCTCTTACAAAAAATTATATTGTAGGATTGTGCTACAATTGGCTCAGCTATTGTTTTGTTAATGGATGTTTAGATGATTTTCATTTTTCATATAAAAATGCTATAATAAACATTCTTATACATGTCTCCTTTGCATACATGTTAGAGTGTGCTTTAGAGTACACACCTAGAAAAGATGCATTGGGTGAAAAAGCATCTTTCCTAGATACTGAAGAATGTTTTCCAAGGGATTTGTGCCAATTTATGCTCCTACATACTATAACTCTAACTCAGTTCCTGTTTTTCCACAGCTTCCCCAACCCTTAGAATTATTGGATTTTTAAGTTTTTGTTATTGTCATGAGTATGAAATAGAATCTCAGTGTTTTAAGGTGCATTTTCCTGATTCTAGTAAAACTAATAATCTGTTTGTATATCATGTATCTCAGCCATTTGGATTTCCTCTTCTGTGAATGGCCTGTTCATGTATTTTGATCATTTTTCTTTTGGAATGTCTTTTTATTATAGATCCATGGAAGCTCATTTAGAAATTCTAGATCCTTCATTTTAGTAATATACATTGCAAATATCTACTCCGTCTGTGGCTTGTATTTTTACGTTTTATTGAACAATAGGTTTTCATTTTTAATTTGGTGAAATTTACCACTTTTTTTTTATGGTTTGTGCTTTCTCTTAAGAAGAAGCTTTTCGTCTTATGAAATTCTTCCCCACTCTAAGGCTATAAAGATTGTCTCATATACTGTATTTTTTGCTAAAAGCCTTCAAGTTTTGCTTTTCACATTTAGGTTTTTAATCCTCCTTGGATTTATTTTTGATATGTTGTGAGTTAGAGATTCAAATTTGATTTTTTCAAATGAATAGTCAGTAGTCCTAGGTTGTTAATTCAATACTCCTTTTTCTGGCGATTTGTAATACTATTTTTGTCATACTTGTGTAGATCTGTTTTGAGGCTATTTATTCTATTTTATGGTCTGCTTGGGCTGCCATAATGAGATACCATAGACTGGATGGCTAAACAACATAAAATTATTTTCTCACGGTTCTGGAGGCTGGAAATCTGAGATCAAAGGTGCCAGCCTGATCAGGTTCTGATGAGGACCCTCTTCAGGGATGCAGTTAAATCCTAAAGATTCTGTGTGTGTCCTTACATGCAGAATGAGATTCCTTTCTTCTTCTTATGAGGCCACCAACCCTATTGAATTAGGATCCCACCCTATGACCTCTTTTAACCTTAATTACTTCCTAAAAGCTTTGTCTCCAAATACAGTCACATTGGGGTTAGAGCTTCAACACATGAACTTTGGGTGGACACAATTCAGTCCATAGCATTGGTTTATAAATCACAAGTATCTTATTGATGTAATAAGTTTTTATATATACTAGATCAAGTTAGGTCAAGTTTTCCCATCTTGTTTTGCTTTATAATGTATTTAGCTATTTTTTGCCTTTTAGTTTACGTACAAATCTCAGGTTCAGTTGTCAAGTTCATTTCCAAAATTTGTAGGTTTATTTTTGAGATCTCTGTTCTGTTTTGTCATGATGTATTTTGTTTGTTTCTGCCCAAACACCACAAGTTTTAATTGCTCTGACTTTATAATATGTCTTGGTCTGGGAAGGTAAGTTACCACTTTGTTCTTTTCAGCCATTCTTTTTCTTTTCTTTCTTTCTTTTTTTCTTTTTTATTTATTATTATTATACTTTAAGTTTTAGGGTACATGTGCACAATGTGCAGGTTAGTTACATATGTATACATGTGCCATGCTGGTGTGCTGCACCCATTAACTTGCCATTTAGCATTAGGTATATCTCCTAATGCTATCCCTCCCTTTTCTTTCTTTTTTTTTTTAGGCAGAGTCTTGCTCTGTCACCCAGGCTGGAGTGCAGCGGTGTGATTTCGGCTCACTGCAACCTCTGCCTCCCGGGTTCAAGCAATTCTCGTGCCTCAGCCTCCCAAGTAGCTGGGATTATAGGCGTGTGCCACCATGCGTGGCCAATTTTTGTATTTTTTGGTAGAGATGGTATTTTTGGTAGAGACAGTATTCACTATGTTGGCCAGGCTGGTCTCGAACCCCTGACCTCAAGTGATCCTCCTGCTTCAGCCTCCCAGAGTGCTGGGATTACAGGCGTGAGCCACCTGCCCGACCATAATATTCCTAATCTTCAGACCTTGTTTGAATTTTTCCAATTATCCTGTAATGTCCTTTTTCTGGTCCCGGATCCCAGCCAGAATCCCATATTGCATTGGGTTTTCACGTTGCTTTATTCATGTTCTATCTGTAATAGTTCCTCAGTCTTCTCTTTTGTAAACTTGACATTTCAGAAGAGTTCAGCGTAGTTATTTGTAGAGTATTCCTCAATTTGGAGTTGCCTGGTATTTTCTTATATGCAGATTGAAGTTACGCATTTTTGGTAATAATACCACGGAAATTTGATAAATGTGATACATTTTCTATTGGTTCTGATAGTTTACATGTAGAGTCTCTTGGATGTTTTATATAGATAATTGTATTAGATATTTTGGTTATTTGTGTCTTTCTAGCACATGGGAGGATTTTGCTTCTCCCACCTCTTGAAGTTACACACAGCATGTGGCTTTTCCTGGCCAATCAAAAGGGAGCTAAAGGGATGCGTGCTGAGACATTGAATTGCAGGTGCATGATTTCCCAGCTTTCTTTGCTCTGCTTGTTTAAGCACATGTTGATATGAGCATACCATTAGATCAAAATAGCATACGATAATAAACCGACCTTTGTATGCTTGCCTTCAAGAGTAGCCTGAATCAGCAATTGATTTTGCTTATGAGAAGATAAACTTGCAGTGTTAAGACCCCGAGATTTTGGGGTTGTTTGTGGCATAACCTAGCCTATGTGGTCTGACATAATAATCAAATTGTCTGTAAACAAGAATAGCTTAGTTTCTTCTCTTTCATTTCTTATATACATCTTTTCTGGTCTTATTCCACTGGCTGGGACCTCAAGGTCAATGTTTAATAAAAGCAGTGACAGGTTAGGTACAATGGCTCATGCCTGTAGTCCCACCATTTTGGGAGACCAAAGCAGGAGGACTGCTTGAGGCCAGGAGTTCAACACTAGCCTGGGCAACATAGTGAGACCCTTTCTCTAAGAAAAAAAAGTGATAATGGACATCTTTGTCTTCACCTTCACCTTAATGGGAATGCTTTTAAGTTTCACTATCAAGTGTGTTTATTTTAGATATTTGATGGATACCCTTTGTCAAATTAAGAAAGATCTCTTTTTTATTATGAATTGGTGCTGAATTTTATTGATTCTTTTTTGATATAGCTTTTGAAATAATCATATACTTTTTCTTCCTTTAATTTACTGGTGTAATTTATTAATGCATTTCTTGTGTTTTATTTAGGACCTTTCCATTTGTATTCAAAAGAGATATTTTTCATAATTTTCTTTTCTTTTACTATCCTTGTCTGAAATTGTGATTTTTTCTCTGTCTCTTGGAAATGGCTTGTACAAAAAGGTTTTTTTTTTGTTGTTCCTTTAAAATTTGGTAAAGCTCACCTCTAAATCTTTCTGGGTTGTTGCATCGTAGAGTGGAGGCAGTGGACTTCTGATGACAGATTCATTGTTTATTTAGGTTCTATTTCCTTTTGTTTATTCAGGTTCTATTCCTTTTCAGTGAACTATGTTAATTCATGATTTGCTGGAAAATTATTTCAAAGTTTTGAAATTTATTGGCATAAAATTGTTCATAGTATTTTCTTATGATTTAACATTTTAAAAATTTCTCTGTTGCAGACCTTTTTGACTTTAAACATGATTTATTTCTGTCTCTTTTTTTCTTGTTAAATCTTGGTAAAGTTTTATTTGCTTTATTAGTTTTTCTGAAAGAAACAGTTTTTGAGTATGTAGATAATTTCTTTGGTTGTTTTATTCTGTGTATCAATGACTTGATAGTTATATCCTCGTCTTTTTCTTTTTCTTACCTTTCAAATATTTATTGCTCTTTTTTCCTAGCTTCTTGAAGTATGTGCTTAATGTATTCTACATATTTATTTTTTTGACCTATAACTTTATTTCTAAATAATTTTTAATTGCTGTCCACAGGTTTTGATATGTTGGTCTTTCATTGTTATTTGGTTTAAAATATCTATTATGATTTCCTCTTTAAGCCATAAGTTTTTTTGAGGCCTACTTTTGAAAGTTTCAAAGCATACATTTTTCTCCAGTATGTTTTTATTGTTGATTTTTAATCCCCATAAGTGGTATGTGTGCAATTGAAAAGAATGTTTACTTTCTGTTTCTGTATGGTTTAATAAATGAAGTTTATTAATTTTCATTGTCAAATCATTATTACTAATTTTTGTTCTATTTGGTTACACGTTTCTAAGAGAAATGCATAAAAATACAATTTATTCTTAGAATGCTATCAATTTTTTGTTATATGTTTTGATGCTATGTTGTTGAATCTTACAAGTTCTAAAGATCTATATTATACTATCTATATTATAATAATATATGGTGAATTGCTATGTAGTGTTGATACTTTTGGCTTGAATTCTTTTTGCCTGACATAGCTGCACTAGGGGGTTGGTTTCTTTTTCTTTTCTCCCCCTAACTAATAGCAAGTATCTTTCCTGCCTGTCGTTTCACCTTTACTTTGGGTGTATCATTTGAACTCGCATATAGCTGGATTTTTTCCAACCTGATGATTGTGTTTCTAAGCAAGTGAACTTAATCCATTTATAATATACATAATTTCTGAGGCCTTTGGATTTAATTCTTTTATCTCATTGTGTTTTCTCTTTCATACCTTTTTTCTTTAGTTCTCTTTTCTTCATTTTTTAGTCTCCTGTTGGATTGATACAGTTTTCTGTATTCCCATTTTACTTCTTTTGCTGGTTTTCAGACTGTAGACTGTATATATATTTTTAATGATTATATTTAATCTGGAATCATGTATTTTAACCATATATAAACATTTTTGGTATTCCTGTTATTTTCTCTATCATGACAAGGACCTCAGCACAATTTAAGTAACAACCTTGTTCCCTTATTTTGTAACTATTCCTTAGTTCGAACTTGTAAATTTTTTTTTTTCTTCCCTCCCTCCCTCCCTCCTTCCTTCTTTCCTTCCTTCCTCCCTCCCTCCCTTTCTCTTTTTCTTTCTCTCTCTCTCTTTTCCATCCATCCCTCCCTCCTTCCTCCTTTCCTTCCTTCCTTCCTTCCTTCCTTCCTTCCTCTGTTTCTCTTTTCTTGGGTAATTTCCTATATTTTTGGATGTTTTAAACATGAAAATGTAGTTATTTTTATGGGCATAAATTAGTTAAATTTAATGATATATTTGATCAATTTCTATGCTCATTTTTGTGTCCTGTATCCCTTGACATACACCCGAGTTTATGCAACTTCTTGCTGAACTACACTCATTAATAATCCTATTGTTAAGGCTACATGGGTGATAAGTTTTCTTACTATTTCTGTGTTTGAAAATATTTTAATTATGGCTTTGCTTTTGTGTATTAGTTTAATTGGGTATAAAATTTTAGATGGGCAGTTACTTCCTTCCAGCATTTTGGTATCTTCTATATATGTTATTGGTCATGGGAAATGGCTATCAGCTTAATTGTGACTGTTTTGTTGATAATTTGCCTTTCTCCACATTAGCTTTTAGGACTTTCTCATTTTCGATGTTCTGTAGACTCACTATGATGTGGAAGATACAAGTTTATCTTTATTTATCATGGTGAGTACCTAGAGTCCAGTTTTGATTTGAGGTCTCATATTTTCATTTCTGGAAAATTCTCAGCTGATATGTCTTCACATATTTTTTCCTCTGCTTTTCTTCCATTCCTTTCTTCAGGAACCCTTATCAGAGTAAGCCAACCCTCTTCATGTATCCTGCTACATCTCCTTTGTCTGTCCAATAAGTCCTGGTTGTTACTGGAGACAGTTATCTCTGGGGAAGGAGAATGATTCTCCTTTCAGTCACAGCCTTCCTTCTCTCTGTGAAAAGTGGAATGGCAAGTCTGAAGGTTTTTTTCTCATTTATCTCCAGAGAATCATTTCTCTTAAGTCTCCTCTTCACCACCTCTGTTTACCCTTCTCCAATCTGGGAAGCAAAACTATTAATGAAACTTTGATGAATTTCAGTTCCTCACCCCTTTTCTGCATTCACTCCCCCCATAAAACATACATGTAAAATTCTGTTGTCTTCAGTGTTTTTCCCTGGCCACCACTTTCAAGGAGTATTCCAAAAGTTGTGTCCCTTTGTTTGGGTGCTGCTTGTATATTTTTGGCCAATTTGAACTTACTTTTTTCATTTCAGTGTGGGCAAAGTAGAGAAACAAATGCCTCCAAGCCCTACTACACATTTGAGCAGTGATAGTTGTGAATATTATTCAACTCATCAGCAGTTGCTCGGAGTGGGTGTTCAATGGCTTGGTTTTGTAGGGAGTCTGGCACAGTGCCCAGGTGTCTGGAAGCTTTGAAGAGAAACAGGTGCCTATTATAATTGGACATAAATGAAGGAATTGAGGAAATTGAATGAGGCAAATGGTGGAGTGCTGGTTTTACTGAGGTGGAGGTGCTGATGGAAGGATGGTGGTGGACATTCCATAGACACAGCCTGTTGTGAATGCTGCACAGTGAACTCTCAAAGGTTTTCTGGAGAATCCATAAATAACCGAATTTGGATTTTTCAGAATTTGGCTTCTTCAAGGATAAAAATGTGCAAATTACCTCTTTGCTAGTTGTTAGCTAATCAGTTTACCTAAAAAACAAATGTGCAAAAATAAAATCACCTCTTCCAAGGCGATAGTTTTTTTTTTTTTCTCTCCATCCTCACTCTCTTGAAAATCCTGTTTGTGCTTCTACTCTGAGACTCAGTTTACCATCTGACTCCCTCCCAGGGAGAAAATCATTTGCATGAAGGATAACTAAACTACATGGAAAATGAGGATTTTTCTCTGGGTTCTTCTTTGACGGCTGGCTCTCAACTCCACATTGTAGACTATGGTGTAACACTTACGTCCAATATTACACACACACTTTTTCAGTTTCCTGTTTTGGTGACTTTTAATACATGCCACTTACACATGTCTAAAGGAAGCTCTTTCATTGATGTCTGTAGCCGCCTATGGCACAAAAAGCCAGGTGGTTTGTGCATGTTATTCCATCAGGTAGAGGGAGGAGTCTTTCCAGGCTAATGAAACATGATGATGCCAAATGGTTAGTGAAGAGTGATGGAGTTGGAAAGCAGTTTTCGTGTGTGATCAGTCGTTCTGAGCCTGATGGCTCTACCCCGCCTGCTGACCACCGCAGTTGACCCGGCTGCAACCCCACTCGGTCCATTTTTTATTTATCTGATTTCCTCATTAGTCCATGGGGTGTGTTCCTCACAAGCTTGAATTCTTTTCGCCTAACCTAGCTGCACTAGGGGTTGCTTGCTTTGTTTTTCCTTTCCCCCCTCCCAACTATGTGCAGGCATTTGCAGCAATTTATTAGTTTCAAATAAATTTGGGTAAGCTTGCCTGTGAGTCTCCTTTTTGAGATTCATTCTGCATATTAATTTTGGAAGGTTTCCATAAAGTCCTCAGTAAAGAAACCTGTTTTCATTTGGTTTAACCCAGTGGTTTCCCAGTTTGCAATCCTACCTTCCTCTCACCCCCGCAGGGGCGCACACAGGGACTCCTGATGTCTGAAGGGGCACGGTTAGGGAAACTCTGCCTCCACCTACAGAGAGAACTCCATGTTCCCTCTAGCCCTAGTCTTGGCTTCCCTTCAAGCCCTTGATTTTTTTCTTTCTTTTATTCATAGTTTTTTTGGGGGGTATAATCAATATTATACATGTCATCTGTAAAGTTTACAATTCAGTGAACCCCTAACTCTTTTTAAATTGTGGTAAAGTAGACGTAATTTAAATGTACCATTTTAACGACAGTTTTGTGGCATTTTGTCCATACACAGTATTGTGCGACCTTCACTACTGTCTAGCCCCGGGACATTTTCATTACTCCAGAGGAAATCTTGTACCCATTATCAGTCATTTCTCCTCCCTACCCCCAGCCCCTGGGAACCCCCATTCTCTTTCCCGTTTCCATGAATTTTGCTACTCTAGGAAGCCCATGTAAGTGAAACCATACAGTATTTGTCCTATTGTGTCTGGTTTATTTCATGTAGCATGCCTTCAAGCTTCACCCATGTTGGAGCATGTGACAGAATTTCCTTGCTTTTTAGGGCAGAATAGTATTTCACTGTGTGTATATATAGCATTTTGTTTGTCTATTCCTCTACCAGTGAACACTCGGGTTGTTTTCACCTTTTGGCTATTGTGAATAATGCCACTATGAATATGGTTGTACAAATATTTGTTTGAGTCTCTGCTTTCACTTCTTTTGGGCATGCGCATGGGAGTGGAATTGCTGTATTATATAGTAATTCTGTTTTAAGTTTTTTGAGGAACTGTGATATCATTTTCCACACTGGCTGCACCATTTTATATTCCCACCAGCAGAGCACAGGGGTTCCAGATTTTCCAGATTTCTTCGCCAACATTCGCTATTTTCTGTTTTTTTTTTTTTTTTTTTTTTCCATCAATTGCTATCCTGGTAGGTGCGAAGTGCTGTCTCATTGTGACTGAGATTTGCATTTGCCAGTGGTTTTTTCATGAGCTTATTGGCCATCTGTATATCTTCTTTGGAGAGATGTCTATTCAAGTCCTTTGCCCCTTTTTAAACTGGCGTTTTTGCTTTTTGTTGTTGACAGACTCCTAATTCTTAACAGATATGATGCTGTCACTGTGATGAACTTGACTTCTGGGAAGATACTGGCTGCATTCCTTTCTCTTCTACTTTCCTAGGCCAATCATAATTCTCCAGCAGTCATCATTTCTTATGTTCCTCGCTTGTCCTGTTCTCAGGCGGGACCTAAGAGCTCATTCCCTGCCATCTCTTCCAACGTTCCGTATCATGGACTTGCTTCTTTTCAGCTGTTGGTACTGTGGAGGAGGGGGTTTTATTGAAGCCAACTGCCATGATCACCTTCCTTTTCCTTCCTAAAGGATTGTCATCTGCTTTCTGATTTTAGCCACAGTAGCTTGGCTGAAGTTGCATTTTGGAAGTTCGAGGATTCTGGCTTCCAGATTTCCTGTAGAATTGACACTGGTGACTACCCTTTGTTCTTGAGGCTTCTTTGGTCTCTGGGACACTTCCCTGTGATGCCATGAAGGGGAACGAGCAGGAGAGTTTAGGGTGCAGACTTTGGGGTGCATCACCTGGCTTCAGGTGCTATCTTTGCCCATGAACTCACTCTTGGTAAAGTCACCCTGTGGGGTTTCTCCTTAGTGAAAGAGCACATTAACACCTACCTTGCAGCTGGTGGTGAGGATTCATTGGGAAATCACATGAAAAGTACTTAGAACAGTTGCTGGCAGAGAGGAAGTGTTAACAAGGTAGCCACTGTTGGGGCATTAAGCTGGTTTTGCTCATGTATTCAGTAGATCCCCTTTTACCTCCATTTCCCCCCAACCTTTTGTTTTCTAAATTTTGTTCTTTGCTGTTCATTTTTCTGCTCCTGGACATTTTCCCATTCTTGCCATTTCAATATTCCTCTTTACACAGGAGATTCCAACCAAGTCCTCTCTTTACCTTTTATTTATTCACTTATTACTTATGTATGTTTGTTTATTTAAGATGTACGGAAGCATAGGGTGGAGAGGTGCTAGGATGTCTAAATGCTAGAAGATGACACATCTTCCTAGCTACTTGACAGGTAGTCTTTTGGACTTTAAACACACTTTAAAGTGACTTACAAGCACCACTTTAAAATACTAAACATTTTCATTTTAAACCAGCATTTTAAACCAACATTTCATTTTAAACCAGCATTACTGGTATTATAACTATATGTGCTTCTGCACATCAGTGTAACTGTACATAGATTTAAGAGGAAATGATAGGCATTTATACTAGTCACAAAACAATAAAACCAGGGATTTACACTAAGTTTAATAAAGATCATTTATAATTCTAACCACTTAGAAATAAGAAAATTAACTATGAGGTCAAAGGAGAAATTACATGTGCAATAACAGACTATTTATAAAAACAAAACTAATGAGAACACTAGACATGATAGATGAAAACTTTAAAATCGTTATTATAAATATGTTAAGCAGACAAAGACTTTAAAATTGTTATTATAAATACGGTAAGTAAATTAGGGGAAATGATGAAACAACTGGGTGAAAATATGGAGAAATCAACATAAAAATGTAATCTCTTTTTAAAGTTTATACAAACTTATAGGGTACACCTGCAATTTGGTTACATGCATAGATTGTGTAGTGGTCTAGTCAGGGCTCTTAGGGTGGGTATCCATCACCCGAGTAACGTGTATCATACCCGTTAAGTAATTTCTCATCCATCCCCTCACCCTTCCGAGTCTTTGTTGTCTGTCATTCCACTCTCTACATCCGTGTGCACACGTTTTAGCACCCACTTAGGGATGCTCTCTCAACATTTTAGTGGGAGGCTTCTTGTAGCACAAAACGGTGCCTAAGGACATATTTCCTGGAGGATGTTTTGACCCTTGTCACATCACTCCACATCAGCTGCCACTGGCTCATACACAACCGTGTCAGCGCTGTGTCAGAGATGAAAGAATTTGACCTTTCACCAGTTTCTGTGAAATACATTGCTTTGAAGATGAAATCACAAATGTCATCCTGTACAGGGGACCTAATGGGACCATGTCAAGCGATTATATCTTGAGCAGATGTAAGTCTTTAGAATGGTCTAGATTATGACCTGAGTGCTTACTGGTCTCTGGATTCTATGAAGTACTTGTTTGATTTTCACAAGATCTTTAGGAAGTAGTTAGTACTATTCTCTCATTTTACTTTTCCATTCTTATTTTTAGAGAAAATCAAGTCTTAAGAGGTTAACTGTGCCCAGAGTCTTGTAACTAAAAAGTGGTTGACTTGAGATTCCACCCAGTTCCCTTGGATTCCACATGCAGAACTCTTAACATCCTCTTAACATCTCTTTTCTTTTTTTATTTTTTTTTTGAGACGGAGTCTCGCTCTGCCGCCCAGGTTGGAGTGCAGTGGTGCCTGATCTTGGCTCATTGCAACCTCCACCTCCTGGGTTCAAGCAGTTCTCCCTACCTCAGCCTCCTGAGTAGCTGGGTCTACAGGCCCGTGCCACCGCACCCGGCTAATTTTCATATTTTTAGTAGAGACGAGGTTTCACCATGTTGGCCAGGCTGGTCTCGAACTCCTGATCTTAAGTGATCTGCCTGCCTCGGCCTCCAAAGTGCTGGGATTATAGGTGTGAGCCACCGCGCCGAGCCTTAACATCTTGATTGTATTCTATACGTGCCATTTCACATGGTCTATTTCTCATTTTTCTTGTTCTTTTTTCTTTTCTATACTGATTAGATACACTGGAGCTGAATCCATTTTACAGTGTGAGTGCACAGTGCATATTTATCAGTAATATTATGTTTTAATATTTGAATTAATTCAGTCCTGCTTTTAATTTTATTTCTGCTATTTTCTATAAAACTTTTTATAACTTTCTGTAACTTTTTAGAATTTGTTTTCTAAATTCTTTGAGAGCTTAGTCTTTTTCTTTCTTTCATAATGAACATGCTTAAGGCTAAAGCTGCCTCTGAAAGCAACTTTGAATGCGTTAAAGGAATCATATCTAGTGTTCTTATTAGTTTTGTTTTATAAATAATCTGTTATTACACATGTAATTTCTCCTTTGACCTCATAGTTAATTTTCTTTAAGTGGTTGGAATTTGAAAACGATCTTTATCAAACTTACTGTTACTTCCTGGTTTTATTGTTTTGTGACTAGTATAAGTGGGCTATCATTTCTCTCTTAAATCTGTGTACAGTTACACTAATGTGCAGAAGCACATATAGTTATAATACCAGTAATGCTGGTTTAAAATGAAAATGTTTAGTATTTGAAAATGATGCTTATAAGTCACTTATTTTAGTATAAGCTTGAATTTTTTCCAACTGATTTTGACAATTTAAATATAATATATATTCTCAATAAAATTTTTAGAGTAAATGACTAGTTTTGGTTTTTGTGGGAAAACGGTCCTAGCGTATTCTCTAACAACCAACACTCAAAGCCAGATACCTGTGAAAACACTGACGTGTTTTAAATGGAGCAGGAGACCTCTCCAACAAACCCATCAATGTTTAACAATCTTAATGAGCTTTAAAAAAGTGTCATATTTTAGCTGTGAATCACTTCACGTTAAAATCTGTGGTTTTCCTGCCAAAGTTATCTTTAGTAAACGCTATGAATTGGCAGCCAGATTTGGAGTGAAGTGAATGTGAGTGAAGCTGGAAGCAGATTCTGCAAGAAACCCAAATGTTGCAGGGGGGTTTTCCGAGCGTCAGTCTTAGGTCTCTCAGTACCCCCTTTGACACTCGTGGCCACACTCTTCTGCCATGCCCATTACAGTGACTCACTCGGAACTGCTTGGGAATCAGTGACTTGGGTGAGTGCAATATCTCTTTCACATATTGCCGGCTTCCTCCATCAACCCATAGCATCCGTGCTGGGTTTACGCTTTCAAGTGAGAAACAGTGAAATACACAAGGGGATGGCTTGCACTTGACTCCGGGATGGTGTTTGCATGTCAGCATTTTCTTTCACATTAAATTGAGTGGAGCTAAAGTCATTTGGTTTCAGTGAAGGTAGTTTCCGTGCATTCACTGAAAAGCTGGGATTGCTGAGAGTGGTGACCACAAGAGAGAAGGCCATGGGGAGGTAAGGTGAGGCAGGAATACTAGAGGGTGGGGTAGGGCTCCGCTCAGTGGTGATGTTTCCCCAGCAGCCTTCAGGCCTTTCATCCCATCATTTCTCTCCTCTGATAAGTGTCTCTGCTTTAAGAGTGTTTGCCAGACAGAAATAAAAATCGATTGGGGGAAGAATTATATGGAAAAAAAATTTTCCTTTCAAAATATTCCTAGAGAAGAGAGGAGGCACGCATGGACAGAATGAATGAGATGTTCTTGGTGCACAATGCCATCTAATGTTGCTATTATTGCATTTGCTGCTTAGCAAAGTACATAGAAGGCACATTGCAAATATTCAGGTATTAGCTGTGTTAAGTAATTGTTTTCATTTAGTAAATGTATTAGTTTGCTGGGGCTGGCATAGCAAAGTAGCACAAACTGAAAGCCTTAAATAACAAAAACTTATGATCTCACAATTCTGGAGGCTGAAGTCTGAAATGAAGGTCTCAGCAGGGTGGGTTCTTCTGAGGGCGCTGAAGGAGAATCTGTTAGGTGCGTCTCTCCAGGCTTCTGCTGGTTAATGGCAATATTTGATGTTCTGTGGCTTGTGGAGCATCTCCCTCATCTCCGCCTTCATCTTTACTTGGTGTTCTCTGTGTGTGCCTGTCTGTGTCCAAATTTCCCCTAATTATAAGGACAGCAGGGATATTGTATTAGGGGCCCACCCTACTTCAGTTTGACCTCCTCTTAATGAATTATATCTGCAAAGATCCTATTTCCAAATAAGGTCACATTCTGAGGTAATTGGGGTTAGGACTTCAGCACATGAATTTTAGGGGAACATAAATCAACCCATAACAGTAAAGATCTATTAACTCATTTTAGGAAGCTGATATTTATTTAGGAAGTAAATGTTTATTGAGCAGCTATGATGTGACATGCATGAGGTATTGAGATTTAAACAGATATGCTTAAATATTTTCTTGTATCCAAGTCACTTTCAGTAAAGAAGTAGAGAGACATAAATTAATAACTAGAATACGGCAGAGCTATATGAAGGTATGCACGAGGAATAGTGCTGGTACCAAGAAAGGGGATGGCTGGTGAAGCCTCATTTTTTAGGGGAGATGTCAGGGAAATGTCACTGAGGGGGCTACATTTGGGCTGCATGTGAAAGCATTAAGAGGAGCTCCAGGGCAGTCTGGACAGAAAGCACAGCGTGGAGATCTGACATGAAAGTGTGTGTTCGCAGGACTTTAAGCCATCTCATACGGGAGTGTAGTGTCCACTGGGAGGTGATGGATTGCCACTGTGAAGTTTCAAGTGTTGGGGCGGAACTATTGGACTTGTGGTTTTGAGAAGTTCTGCCTGACAGCCTGGTGGCTGGCATGAAGCTGGGCTGTCAGGTACCTCTTATTTTCCATGTCCATTCTGTTCTATTCTGCTAGTAATTGTCTGTCTTTTCCAGCATTTCCCAAGTCTTCCCTTACCCTTTACGGTGATTCTGCAGAAGGAACAAGCTGGTAAAAGCACTTTTGGGAGACTGGGGAAAGGATATTCCTATGTTAACTATTTTCTGGCCCCAAGTAGGCTATTGGTGACCTTTGGTATGTTCAGATAAGCAGTGGGAGTGGTGGCTGGAGTACAGTGGGTTGAGGATTAATTACGTGGTAGATGAAGTGGTGTGAGTGGTGAGTACAGGCTGTCTGTTGCAGAAGCTTGATTTGGAAGGGAAAGCAAATAAGAGGCTGACAAGGAGATGCCAGGTAATTGAGGTAGGGTCTGTTGAATGTTTTTTGGGGGTGAAATTTTATTTTGTGTTAACAGAGTAGAAATTTACAAAGGAAATGGCCCCCATTTTAACAGAAAAATCAATACCATTTGCATCCCTCATTATTAATATGCATTGGAACTTCATCCATTGGACCTGGTGAAGAAGGCAGTCACTGTCTCACCAGGCTGGAAGCCTGGATGTTGGAATGTGGACATTTCCTACTAGAGTGGCTTGAAAATCCCCTTGGACCATTCTGGTGGTAGGGATGGGGGTATGAATGTGGGTGCTCCTTGAGAGGAAGGAATGAGCCAAGAGGGATGGAGCCCAGGGATGCAGGGAGAAAGTGGCCTTTGTTTTATGGTTATGCACTCTATCCAGTTTATGTGTTTCAGATAATTTATTCAACAAACCTTTGTGTATCTCTTCCTACTTCTTTCCCACTGAGCTAGGTAGGTTCTGGGGTTCCTGTGAGTCCTGGGGCTGTAGTCAGGCAGTTGCAATATCTCATCATTCTCATGCTAATTTTTTCCTGACCTGAAGATTTCCATTGGAAAATGATGATTGCACTCTTCTGATAGAAGGCTAAGTGATTTAGATCTGGGAGCAGGGAAATGGTGGCTGTGGTTCCTCTAGAGGGGGAAGAGGATGTAGACAGGTAGTTTCATCCAATGCATAAGGGCCACAAAGGTTTCTGTTGACCTCTGGTCTCATACTGCAATCCCTTGGTAACAAGGAAATCATAAAACTAGGGGTGACTCATCACCACTGTGATAAGGTGTTTCTGAGTTCAAAGGGAAGAGTCAGTTTAACTCAGTGAAATGGTTATTTTTTGTAATGACATTCATTTCCTTGGTTCTTTGCTTATGTGACACCTGGATGTACAAGATGGTTAACAGAATATTGCTATGGAGGCCCTTTGACAAGTCCTGAACCACCATCTGGGTGACAATATTTGTAACTGGCACAATACTTATACATGAATGGCCACTGTGAAATGGGTTTCTAAGGGGCGATGTTATAATTTGCTTTATTAAGAGCACTGACTACGAAGACATCTCCTAAACTCTTTCTGTGTAAACTTACCAGAAACCCTTGTATCCCCATGGATGAAGCCAGAGCTTTTCAGTGGCTCACGTTTCTCCTAACAGCGCTTGAAATTCCTTCCACAGAGAGTGAAGCTTTTAATTCTAGAACCAATGTTCAGATTGTGCAAAGGCATGGATTTAAGGTGACAGCTATTAACATTGGCAAGGTTCTTTCTGTTGTGCAAATTGCTTTCATATATATTTGGTTTATTTTGCCCTCTGGACAGTCCTGGGCTTCATTATTGAGTAACTTATTTTCTGTTTGAAGAAACGGCGGCTTAGTGGTTTAAGAAAGCTGATTAAAGTCAAATGGCAAGGATGGGGTAAGTGATGGAGCTCTAAGCATTGGGTGTCGGCGTCTGTAATATTTGTGCATGACTGACTACACAGCTCTCCTTCTGAGTCAGTGGCTTTTAAGCTCTTTGGAACCACAGTGAATTCCTTTTACCTGATGACTCAGTACACACATATGACCCACCAAACAGTACTTGCCTTGACCATTCCCCATGCCTTCTAATATTTTATTCTACCCAGTTCTGTTTTCTTTTCAATGTCTGGTCTTATTAAATTGACTTGGTGATGCACTAATGAGTCATGATGCAGAATTTGAAAAAATTACACTCACTTCCTTCCCTAAGAAGTAGAGGAAGGTCAGAAATGGAGGATGGTGGGGAAGGAATGGGGTGTGTGTTTTTCCAGGGTAGGGTGGGAGGGAAATGGCCTCTCACAGCCCACTTGTCAGAACTGCTCCCACGTCCCGATCCGACTTTAGAGGTGGGAAAATGTTGGGAGCTGGTGAGGTGGGTGGGGAAAATCACTGTCTGCCACACCTCTCGTTTCTTGCGTTCAGTCCACTTTTGTGGCCATTGTTTGTTGTGCTGGTTGGCTCACTCTGCCCAATTCTTCCTTCTGGTTGCCAGTTCTCTTCGTATGTCTACTTCATATGTCTACTCTTTTACTGCGGGTCGCTCACATCTATAAATGACGGTCTAGGTTGTACAGTCTTGGAGGTTCAAGTGGAGTCTTTTGGCAGCTGTGCAGGCCAGCGTTTGTATCCCTGCAGGGGCTGCAGGGGGCCTTAACCCTCCCCTGTCAGTGCCTGGTTCTCTGATCCTGGCCAAGCATATTGGTCTCAAAGTGTTGCCTGGAGTCTGGATGTGGGAATCTGCTTCAGGCCAGGTCAGGTGATCTTGAACCCGAGGAACAGAAGTCATGATGTTTGCTCCGTGTCTATCAGAAAAACAACTCAAAGCACTTTCCCTATTCATGTTGGGGCAGTAGAACCTTCCCATTTTCCCAGAGACAATGTGTAATGGCAGGCCAGAGGAAGCTCTGTGATCACCCTAGAGAGGAAAACAGCAGGCGTAAGAAAGCATTCATCATCTCAAGGCAGAAATCACCCACTTTTTACGAGAATGTCCCACTGTGAAATCAGAATGTTCTACCATGCCATCTGCAACGAAATTGAGGGCCCCCGCAAAGCCCACAGTCCAAAAGACATGGTAGCGTAAGATAAATGGCAATGATTGCAATTAACAATGGCAGTCTCTCAAGAGTGGGCATGCCTGCGGGACCCGTGTTGATATTTGGATTTGGATTTTTGCTTGTTTGTAGATTTTGAGGGTCATCTTTTGTTAGCGTTGGGAGGTAGCTGTGTGTGATGAAATCCGTGGATTTTTCCCACAGCTAGAGGAAATAGGAGGTTGAGGGCAAGATGTGCCATGGAGAATGAAGGTGTGTGAGTCAAGAGATGATCCTATAGAGGGATACCTGCTTCTGAGAGTCTCTTCTGCCATATTAACAAATCACAGATGCATTTGAGTTTTCTGTCTGGACATCCATGGTTTGTTATTGTGTCTGTACTACTTTCTGAATAGGGATTATCTTCCATGCTCTTTTTTTGTTTTTTTGAGATGGAGTTTTGCTCTTATTTCCCAGGCTGGAGTGCAATGGTGTGATATCTCAGCTCACTGCAACCTCCGCCTCCTGGATTGAAGCAATTCTCCTGCCTCAGCCTCCCAAGTAGCTGGGATTACAGGCATGCGCCACCATGCCCAGCTAATTTTGTGTTTTTTAGTAGAGACAGGGTTTCACCATATTGGTCAGGCTGGTCTCGAACTCCTGACCTCAAGTGATCCACCCACCTTGGCCTCCCAAACTGTTGGGATTACAGGTGTGAGCCACCGCACCTGGCCTTTTCCGTGCTCTTAATCCTCACATACCTATCTCCTGGACCAACTGGCTAAATGCTGGGATCTGTGTTTATTCACCTCCAATTGTCAGTTCTGTGCATGTGCTCTTAGTTTCCTTTTCCCTCTTCTCTGCATAGTTTTTTTATTCCCTTTGATACTCCAAGATTAGAAACTTTGCTAGGGCCGGGACTGTATCTTTTGCGTTCTCTTGTCGCAACAACTAAGATAGGACATTTTATGTTGTGGAACTGACAAGTTTCTGAAATTTCCATCCGTGGACATGATCCACCATAAACCACAGAAGTTAAGTACTGGAATGTTTACTATCGGGCAATTTGCTCATTATCTCTAAGCCTCAGTTTCTCATCTTTAGAGCAGGGATGGTAATATCACATGGAATCATTGTGAAGTTAATTGAGAAAATGCATGTAAAGAATTTAATGCAGTGCTTGACACGTAGAGACATCACTCCATTATTGATATACTAACTTCCTCAAGAAATTAACAGAATGAACCAGGATAACAACAGTGAGACCATGCTGTGGCCTGGACAGAAGGCGTGGAACTGCAGCTGTGCTGGGAGGGGCTGTGAGGAAGGAGCTGAGCAGAGAAATGTGGCTTTAGCCAGGAGAAGCCAGGGAGGGATCCTGGGAAGAGAAACCCCGACCCCTTTCCTTGTTGTTGCTTCCCAATGACCAAATCCGGAGGACACTGGCCAACAAGGCAGCCCCAGATGATGGCATTCACAGGAGACAGGCTCCTGTGGCTTAGATAAGGACTGGCACATCTTCTTGAGGGGCTGTGCACACACCTTATTGTTGCCCACGAATTCCCTGTTTTCCACCAGAGTCCTTGGCCTGACCAGTCCTTCCTTCTGTGTAGGATTGCAGGATCCCGGGACTGGAAAGGACCCTGTGATCACTCTCCTCACCCAGTCTCTTCATACGGAGGGAAGACCAAGGTTGTCTCCTGTGTGGCCTTGGTGGCGGTCAAATGGGGTTCTTTTTATTGGTGTTGCCAGAGTCTGCTGGGGAGCAGAGCACACAGAGCATGCTCAGAACGTGGTGGTGGAAGGGATCCGCTGTTTCTCATGATTTTTAGCCTTTACAGCGGCACCACGTTTTTACACTGAGCCACGTGTTGTCTTTCTCATTCATGGGACTGTTTCTTGCAAGTGTCTTCCTCTTAGTGTCTGTGTTTTTGGAGGGACCCTGCCCTCGAGAACAGGGGACCTGTGCTGTGCTCCTCTTGATCCTCTGGGACATTTATTATTAGGGCCGAGCACACGGGGCCAGCACATACTTTCTGAATTAAATTTCACAAGGATTACCTGGAAAGCTGTGACTTTTTCCGAGTCCTAAAACTGAGGAGCACTGTTGGTTCCTCCCTTTTCCTTTCTAGGGTCATTGTGGCAGATGTCTGTTCCTGCACTTGCAGCTCCATGAGAGGAGAAAAGCCCCCTTCCTCCCAGCAGAGCCATTGCCACTCTGATGGGCATTACAGGGAATCCTAAAGATGGCGGATCTGTGTGCGTTCCCTCTCTGGAGGGTAGAGACCAGGCATTGCATGCCAAAGCCCATCAGGTACGAGGTAACACCCAGTCCAACCCTTGCTGGCATGAAACCACTGTGTAAACTCTTGTCATGTCAGTCAGCTGAGGCTTAGAAAAATCTTCACTGCTTTCCTGTTGTATGCAGGAGACAGCTGCCTGGGTATTTGTCAGTCCTGCCGTGTTCTGTGTGTCCCCGTCTCCTTGACGGCTGCCCCACCCGGGGCTTCTTTCCTGGGAACACCGAGCAGCACTGCTCCCAGCTGTGGTTGCAAAGACAAAAGGAAATCCCAGACAAAAGGAACAAAGGCCATTGATTCATTAACTTGCCACCAGGGAACCCACCTGCTCTGGCTTTTCTTGCAGCAGGATTCAGAGGTGCTAGAGAGGACAATGGTTTTTCTAGAGTCAAAAGGGAATACTTGACAAGTTTTCTCTTAAGGTGTCAGTTTTAGAAGCAAGGAGACTTAATTGGTCTTAGGGTACACTGGGCAGTCCATGGTGTGGCTGCAAGGGAGCAAGTGAGCCCTTTGGGGACATTTTGAAAGAAGAAAGATTATTTACTGTTAGGGGCGGGGAGCAGGAAGCTTTCTGTGGCTGGATGTTTTCTGGAGCAAGTCAGGGTCAGGGTGTTGCCTTTTGGGTCCACCTGTCATAATGTCCTTGCCACACCGGGCCATTTCTCACTTTTATGTCTGTTTGATACGGAAGAGGGGAAGAGAAGTGCTGGCAAGGGAAGGGCGCGGTCCCTTTAAATGATACTGAAGGGGGAAGGGCGTGGTCCCTGGTTAGGGCTCCATCCCCAGGCCTGTGCCCAGAACCTAGGTGAGGACAAGCATTTTTGTTTTCTTGCCCAAATGTTGCATTTCCCAAGACCACCCTGGCCTGCCACACCCCCATCCTGTGCCTGTGAAAACCCCAAGACCCTAGCAGGCAGACACGCAGGTGGCTGGACGTCGAGAGGAGCACATCAGCGGAGGAACACATGGGCGGCTGGACGTCAAGAGGAAAGCACAGACAGGCACCGACAGGCACCGGCAGGCTGCAGGCCACCGACTGGCAGAAGGATGCGGAGGTGGCCTAGGGCAGTCGGGGGAGAGCCCAGGCCGTTCAGCGGCCTGACTCCAGGGGAAAACCATCTCCCTCCTGACTCCCCCATCTGCTGAGAGCTTCTTCCATTCAATAAAACCTTGCACTCATTCTCCAAGCCCACATGTGATCTGATTCTTTGAGTACAGCAAGGCAAGAACCCCGGGATACAGAAAGCCCTCTGTCCTTAAGATAAGGCAGGGGTCTAATTGAGCTAACACAAGCCGCCTACGGACGGCTAAACTAAAAGAACACCCTGGAACACACGCCCACTGGGGCCGCAGCAGTAAACATTCACCCCTAGACACTACCGTGGGGTCAGAGCCCCACAGCCTGCCCGTCTTTATGCTCCCCTAGAGGTTTGAGCAGCGGGGCATGGAGGAAGCGAGTCACTCCCCCATCACACGCCCTGAGAGGGGGACAAGGGAACTTCTCCTATTTCATGTTAACACAGAGGTGGGGTGTGTGACTAGGAGGGGGATTGTGTTTGCGAGAAGTGAGCGATGGGTGGCTTGTGTGCTGACTGAAGCCAGTTTCCCGTGTACAGCTCTTCAATCTTAACAGTAGATGACAAAACTGCTAATGGGACATTGGGCTGGGTGGACCTCTTTCCCACAGCCTCGCTCCCATATTACCACGAAAGGAAGGTCCACGCAAATTTCTGCCGTGTAGACAGAAGCCACTTATTAAACTAACAGCACAGGTCATATTCCATGGAGTTTGTAGGTGAGGTGCCACCTCTCTTCCTTTAGGTGGCCTGACTTTGCCTAGCATGAAAGATAAGTTGTAACATGTTCCAGAATTGTGATTCTGTTTCCCTTGCAAGCAGCTTCAGGCATCTGGCATTTTCTTCCTTCCTTTCTTTCTTTCTTTTCCTTCCTTCCTTCCTTCCTTCCTTCCTTCCTTCCTTCCTTCCTTCCTTCCTTCCTTCCTTCCTTTCTCTCTCTCCTCTTTCTATCTTTCTTTCTTTCTCTCTTTCTTTTTCTTTTTGACAAAGACTCCCTCTGTCACCCAGGCTGGAGTGCAGTGGCGCGATCTCTGCTCACTGCAACCTCCAGCTCCCGGGTTCAAGCAATTCTCCTGCCTCAGCCTCCTGAGTAGCTGGGATTACAGGCGGGTGCCACTACGCCTGGCTAATTTTTGTATTTTTAGTAGAGATGGGGTTTCACCGTATTGGTCAGGCTGGTGTTGAACTCCTGACCTCATGATCCATCTGCCTCGGCCTCCCAAAGTGCTGGGATTACAGGCGTGAGCCACTGCGCCCAGCCCAGCACGCATCTGGCATTTTCTAAGTCACTGGCCCCTGCATCCTGTAGCTCTCCTAGCGGCTAATCTGAAACTATGGGATGCAGGGCTTGTTAGAGCCTCCTCTCTTCATGCACGTGAAGAGAATGTCTGTAAAGGGCTAAATAGCAAGCTGTCAATTAATAACTATAAAATGTAAATGATGTAACTGTAAAATGTAAATAAATAACTGTAAAATGTACCTGGAGGGCTCATTAGCAAGCCTCTGGCATGGACAAGGATACCTGAAGCTCCTCTAGTTGCTGCCATGGTAGAGGGTGGGGGTGGGCTTTAAAACGGTGTTATTCCCATTTGACACATGAGGAAAGCAGAGGTCTGAGAAGGTAAATAACTCGCCTGAGCTCTCACTGTTAGTGACAGGCAGAAACAGCCTTGCAACCAGGCTGCCTGTGTTTGATTCAAACCCACTGTGGAGCACGTGCTTTAAACCACCGACCATGACTCTAGGTGGTGGGCGGTGTCTTGTGGTTGATAAGCAGGGTCCCACCAGCCCTGCGCCTCCTGTCTTGGTTGGCTTGCCACCCTAGAGAGTGGCTGCGTAGGAGCCTAGTTGCATCCATCCCTGCTCCTGAGGTCCCCTTCTCCCTCATGCTCCCTGGTTCAGACCCTCTTCCCCAGGTCAACAGTTGCTCTCGCCCCATGGGTGAGAAGTCCAGCTCTTTTCAGGATCTGTGTGTCTCAACATAGGAAAACGCCTTAAGAGTACCTGTAAGGCGGTCAGTATTTGGGCCTATCCTTAAAAGTTCTCAGACACATTTTGAAGGAATTAAACAATTATTTGCCCAGCCTGTACTGAACTTCAAAACTGTGAGGTCTTGTAAAAATGAATTATTTGATGATAAAGTGGATTCTATCAAGAAAGATGAAATCCATTCTTTTTTTTTTTTTTTTTTTTGAGAATGAAGACAGTTTTAATTTCCAATCTGGATGCTTTTTTTGTTTGTTTTTCAAGACAGAGTCTTGCTCTGGTTGGAGTACAGTGCTATGATCATGGCTCACTGTAGCCTTGGCCTCCTGGGATCAAGCGATCCTCCTGCCTCAGCCCCCTGAGTAGCTGGAACAATGGGCGCATGCCACCATGCCTGGCTATTTTCTCTATTTTTTGTAGAGATGGAGTCTCACTATGTTGCCCAGGCTGGTCTCGTCTCAAACTCCTGGGCTCAAGCGATCTACCTGCCTCAGGCTCCCAGAGTGCTGGGATTACAGGTGTGAACCACTGCACCCAGCTGCATTCTTATTTCCTTTTCTTGCGGTGTTGAATGGTGAAGACTTCCAGTATAATATAGTGGTGAGAACGATATTTCAAGGTTGGAAGATGCCAAAAAGTAGTTTGCCATTTGTAAAGAAAGTTTGGGATATTAGCCAGAGTTATGCACTACTACAAACATGATAAATCTCACATTATTAAAAACATGAAGTTAAAATCCATAGCAGTTGTATTTTAGCATCTGACACTACAGAACTGTGTTTATGCCTGTGATTTCCACAGTTAAACTGATTTTATGAAAATAAGTGTCAGTGATGTCTCTTTAAAGCATTAAAATAAATAAAAATATTTTAAAAGCTGAAATGTGATATGAAATTGATGCCCTAAATTCTTACTCTAACTTTGTTTACTAGAATATTAGCATTATGGAATTTAGATGAAACAAAAGTTCTTAAAATTAAGCTAGTCTTATAGTCCATGTAATGCTTGAATTCCCTTTACCATGTTTTAAAATATCTTCATGGTAAATAATTAACTATTTTCTGGAATAGCTCATTCCTCCTTTAGATTTTAATAATTGTTTGCATAACCATTGTTAAGTCTTTGATTGAATTTGATCTCAGTGTTTTCTACCCATGGTTCTTGTTCCAGTCTTTTCTTTCTCTGAGACATGTTTTCTGAATGTTAAGCATTATAAGTGACATTGAAAATTCTTCATATTCCATCATGTAGTTCTTCATATAGTCTATCATATAACATATGCTCTCTTTCTCCTGGTCTGTCTCTTCTGAATGTCATTCAGGCTTTATAAATCCCTGGTGAAAGTGAGACACGTAAAACTAACTGTCCAGGAGTTTTTTTGATTCATGTTCTAAATGCTATGCTTTGATAGCCAGACTTAGAGGACTTTTGCTGTTTTGGTAGCAAATCCCACAGCTTCAAGTAGAATTAATGATCCCCATTTTACATATGAAAAGTAGAGAGGCGCCAGTTCTTTACGACAGAATACCAATTTGACTTGTCTGTGTTCTGTAGTAGCTTGCTCCGTAACTGTTACTTTCCATAGGAAAATCTTCCCTGTACCAGGCTACGTGCTTCAAGCTTAAATAATTAATTTCTCCTTTGGCTAGTTTTTCATCACATCCATTCATTCATCAAGTGTACATTGCACTTGGATTCACGGGCTCTGAGCCAGGCACGAGAATTATCAAATGAAGAAAGCAAAGGTCAGCTTCAGAGATGTTCATAAAATAGTGTCCTTTATATTACAATATAATGACTGCTATAAAGAAGCATATATAAAGTTAGTAATAAGTGGTAATAAATTATTGATCTCTGCTCTGGGGAAACCGAGAGGATGGGACATTTCGTGTGAAGAATGTAGGAATGGCCGAGCTGAGAAGGCATGGAAGGGCATTCGAGACCTAGGGACCTGCATAGACAAAGCAATTGAGGTACGGTAACTTAAGGAGTTACACACATTGAGGTTCCTCTTCTTATATACCTCCTATTTGGATTTTCAGGTTTCTTTTTTTGTTTGTTTGTTTTTGGATATTTCTGTTTGCTATGTCTCTTTCTTTGGAAAGTACTTGCAGGATCAGCTGTTTTTGAAGACGTTAGAAAATACAGACAAGAACATTTTCCTCACTTTTTAAAATGGATTAACATATGGAGGAAGTGGGATAATTTTGATTTTGTCTTAGTCAAAATAGCCTATTTTAAATATTTTGTTGGCTGGGCATGGTGGCTCACGCCTGTAATCCCAGCACATTGGGAAGCTGAGGCAGGATCATGGCTTGAAGCCAAGAGTTAGAGAACAGACTGGGCAACATAACGAGACTCCCATCACCACAAAAAAAAAAAAAAAAAAAAAAAAAAAGAAAGAAAGCTGGGCATGGTGGTGTGTGCCTTTGATCCCAGCTACTTGGGAGGCTGAGGCAGGAGGATTGCTTGAGCCCGAGAGGTCAAGGCTGCAGTGAGCCAAGATCGTGGCACTGCACTCCAGCCTGGGCGAAAGAGTGAGAATTTGTCACAAAAAAAAAAAAAAAAGGATTTTGTAAATGTTCTTTACTAATGGGATAGACATAGTGGGGAGGCATAGCTTGAGTCCGCTACATGAATGAAATGGAATGAGTACTAAACTGGACTCAATGGGGCCGTTGGCGAAGGCCTTTTGGAGATGCTGATGGAGATGGACAGCATCGCAGGATTGAAAAGCCTGTCAGTGCAGTTTCATGTTGATGAAAATAAAAGCCTGGGCCGGGCACAGTGGCTCACGCCTGTAATCCCAGCTACTTGGGAGGCTGAGGCAGGAGAATCACTTGGACCCGGGAGGTGGAGGCTGCAGTGAGCCAAGATTGCACCACTGCACTCCAGCCTGGGCAACAGAGCGAGACTGTAGCTCAAAAAAAAAAAAAAAAAAAAGAAAAAAGAAAAGAAAAGCAAAGCCTGTGTGAAAAGCCTTAGCATTAGCTCTCCTGGCAGCAACAGCTGCCTTGCCTGCCTCTGCTTTCGCAGCTGTTTTATGTAGGTGACAGGCGGACAGGAGAACAATTGAGCTTTTTTCTTCTGGTTGAATTTGCGTTTCCTCTTTCATTTGTGGGTTATTGTTTGAAAAGAAGTGTACCCACATTCTCTGCTCTGTCAGCATCTTCCTTCCCGAGTTTTGAAGCGTGCCACAGATTGCTAGGAGACATCTGAAATTTTTAAAGCTTTTTATTATGTGTGCTTAAAGAGGGGGGAGAGATGCTCCTTGTTGAAGGAAAGGTGCTTCGCATTTGGCAAGAGAACATCATGCCTGCTCCCCCGACCTTCCCACAGCTCCTTGAGGCTGGTGTGCAGGGGGTGTATGAGTTTTGCCTGCTCCCCTCTGTGGCTTATTTTGTAGTAAAATCTTGTGTTCTTGTGGAAGTGATTGACACCAATAGTTCTGCCAATCAAGGAAAATGACCAAGGCAAGTCTCAATCATTTCAGGAGGTTTATTTGCTAAAGTTAAGGATGGGTGCCGGGGAGACAGGTCTATGCCTTTCTCCTAAGATGATTTTGAGGTCTTTAGTATTTACAGGGGAAAGGGCAGGATATTAGGAAATGGGCAATTTTCATGTGAGAGGTGGGTAAATAGTCATTCATGCCTTTGTCTGGCTTGGTGAATCTGCATTTTTACATAAGGTAACGTAGACAGTAGGGCAGAGGAAACAATCAGATATGCATTTGTTTCAGGTAGGCAAAGAAATGACTTTGAGTTCTGTCCTATGTCCCCCACACCTGTGAAGATAAGCTATTTATTTACATTACCATGTTGAACTTTAACAGAAATGCTGTAGGGTAAAGAGCTTGGGACTCATAAGGAGTTTCCTTGTGGGCAAAATATGAGGGAGGTATGTAGCTTTTCATCTTTGTTGCCATTTTATTTAGGAACCCAAATGGGAGGCAGGCTTGCATGACCCAGCTGCCAGCTTGACTCTTCCCTTTGGCTTAGTGAGTCTAGGGTCCCAAGATTTATTTTCCTCTCACAGTTCCATTGCAAAAAGTGCGAAGTTCACGGTGATGGGAAACATAGAGAAGGTACAGCTTCAGCGGCTTACAGAACCATTGTCTGACCTTCGAAACGATGGCATGTATCCCTAGAGTGAAGGAATGTCTTGTGTTCTTGTAATGCACAAGGAGGGAAAGGGAGCTGGTATTTATTAAACTCCTACTGTGTGCCATGAACGCTTTCATTTAATTCTCACATCAACCTTCAGATTGGGCATTGTGACCTTTTAAAAATGAGAGCTTGGGTTGGGAGAGAAAAAATGATTTGCTGAGATTATCCAGGAGTGATTGGGAGATGCCAGCACTGGCCTCCCCAGGGTCAGAGGCTTCTACCTACCCACCATGCTGCACTGACTGTCTTGGGGGGATGGATGTGTGTTGACTGGCTCACCCCCTTTCTTCTCACTCTTCTTATACTGCCAGGGGTGGGTTGTGTTGTCAGATGGTTGGCCCAAATTATGGTGCAGTCGTAATCAAGAGCATGAGCCCTAGGGAATGGAGGTGTCAGGCATGACCTGGTTAGCAACGTGCTCCCTAAGTCATGGCTGGAAGACACCATGTATTTCTCTGCTGGCCTGTATCTACTCAACCTGCTGCTGATATCTCTATTGTGTCCAAAATCACACTTTCCTGACCGTTCCTGGAGTCTTATTTGGTAACCACAGGCAGTGGGCAGATAAAGGCGCAGTTGCCCTCTTCCTACCATGAGGTTTGGTCCAGGAACAGAGACAACTTTCTCAGCTGTTTTTGTTTTCTTTTCTCCTTTTCTGGGAATCTGACCCTCAGGTCTCGCACTGAGTGTGCAAGCTTTTCTTTGCCTTTGGAGGGAGGCAGGAAATTCTCCTATCCTGGTGGGCTCAGCCAGAGATGGCTTCTTTTTCTTAAGTTCTTCCTTATCAGAATTTTCCCAGCAGGAGGTAGTGGTTCATGATGGATGCGTTGGTTTCCTCACATTTGGAAAATAACCAGTGGGGACGGCCCCAGCAGTGGTTTGGTGTGTGTGGAGCCTCTCTGTGGCTGACACCATGTGGTGTCTCCCCATTTCACCTCTGTGCGAGGTGGCTTGGACACACCGAGGTGCTGGAGGCCAGCAGCACCTCCTGGACTAGCTCCTGCCAGAGTCTCTGCTGGCTAAGAGGCAAACTGGGGGGAGTCATACTGGACTTGGAATAGAGACCTATTGTCCCTGTTCCAGTTGGGACAATCTTTGAGAAACACCACACCCCAAGGGCAGGCAGTGGTCAAAAAGGGGAGAATAATTCACTGTCATCATCCCTGTTAGCCAAACTGTCCCGACCCGGGGCAGACCACGTTGTTAGTATAATAGTTTTTACTCTGTTAAGCAAAGGTCCCCACATTAAAACATGTTCTCAGTGAAATCTTAGGCTTGGACACCAATCCCACAGCCACCCTCTGCCTCCCAGCACAGGTGGGATGATCGTGGATGCATTTATTCTCGCCCCTTGCACGGTTGGAGTAAAGTGCTTACAAAAACATCTCTTGTATTGATTCTACATGCTTTTTAAAATTCCATTTTCAAGATCGAGAACAGAGAATGCGTGGTGTGACCGAAGGTCTCCTGCTGGTGTGAAAAGGTGGCAGGCTGCCTCTGCAGCTTTGCCCGGAAGCTGGTGCCCTGGACTACTGCTTCTCACACTCCTGAGGAGCTCCCTTTGGCTGTGATCACCCACTGGCCTCCTCTGTGTGAACAGCACGGGTAAAACTCTTGATGTTACTTCTTCCTCCGTTGAATAAGCCAGATTCTCTTTCTTCTGAGGAACAATTGAAGTCTTTTGCAGTGTACGTAAGCAAAATGACCTAATGCTGTTAAATTTTTCATACAACGGTTTCATCTGGAAGAGAGGCTATTGAAACCAAGCATTTGTGTTCAAGTAAGAAAATGTATCCAAGTCACAAAGAAACATAATTTGGCTTCTGGAGACATGGGCAGCTTCATTTCTCATTTGTTCATTCCAAAGTCTCCACTGGGCTTCTAAGTGCCACATCCTGTCCAGAATGATGAAAAATACAGAAAATCGTGCCTGCTGACCTTCTGGAGTTATTGACTAGTAAGAAAAGTGGGTGGTATTCCAAGGTTTGTACCAAGAATTAATAAAATACAATCCCAATAATTAAAGTGATACAGTACAATATGGGGTGCTGTGAGTAGTGAATAAAGAAATGAGGATTAAAGGTAAGGAAGAGTTAGCTGAGCAGAGAGAGAAAGAAGAAAGCAAAACTGGGAAAGAGCAGGAGGGTCAAGAACTGAAAGGGGGTTGGTTGGGTGCAGTGGCTCATGGCTCTATTTTCAGCACTTTGGGAGATGGAGGTAGGTGGATCCCTTGAACTCAGAAGTTCGAGACCAGCCTGGGTAATGTAGCAAAACCCCATCTCTAGAAAAAATACAAAAATTCCCCGGGTGTGGTGGTGCATGCCTGTAGTCTCAGCTACTTGGGAGGCTGAGACAGGAGGATCGCTTAACCCTGGGAGGTGGAGGTTGCAGTGAACCAAGATGGCGCCTCCGCACTCCAGCCTGGGTGACAGAGTGAGACCCTGTCTCAAAAAAGCAAAACAAAAAAAACCAAAAACTCTACACAGCTGAAAGGGAACAAGGATGTCCTGATGGCCAAGAGGCAGAGGAAGTCCCTTGGAACAACAGGACATTGCCAGCCAACTGAAGGAGTCTTTGGTTCTCACCTTGAGGATTGCCAAACTTGTTTGTCAAGAACAAATTCTCAAGCCTTGTAGAGTTAAGATGGCTTCATATAGCACAATTAAATCTGAGGGCTGGAAATTGCTTCCATTGCCTCTGGTTTAGGGTGCCTCATATAAATTGAAATCCAGCAGGCCAGTTTCTGGAATGATCATACTCCCTTGTTTTAATTAATTAATTAAATTTTTGGTTCTCCGGCCTCAGTCTCCTGAGTGGCTGGGATTACAGGTGTGTGCCACCATGCCCGGGTAATTTTTTTGTATTTTTTGTAGAGACAGGGTTTCACCTTGTTGGCCAGGCTGGTCTTTAACTCCTGAGCTCAAGTGATCCACTGACTTCAGCCTCCCAAGTGCTGGGATTATGGGCGTGAGTCACCATGCCTGGCCCCTTGTTTAAAATCTTCCTCTTTCTTCCCCAACCCTTTGTCTGTGGTTTGCGTGCTGAATTCCTATCACTGTCAAATTCTTCATGGAGACCTTACTCAAGCAGCCTAGAGTCTATGGCTTTACCATTAGGGCAACAAGCTTCCAGAATAATCTGGGAGAAGATGTTCTTTGGGAGAAAGCACTTGTCTTTGTTTTCAAGGTGTTTTATATGGGGTTAAAGATACCATCCTCCTGTTATCTCACTAGATGTAGACAGTTAAAAAGCTTTTACAAAATTTTCAGAGTTTTCTAATGTGGTTGGTTGCACCGAATAATTGGCAGCCCTATTAATGATGTTCTGGTGATCCTCTTTTGCTATGGTATTAATTTGTTTAGTTTAGTTTTGCGTCAGAAGAAAGACCTCAATACTTTGATTCTTAGCTTATTGGGTAATCAAGTCTTACTTTTTAAAAAAAAGTCCATTATAGATTGGCCTTCCTGAATCTATAGACACCATATTTGACACTGTGGACAAAATTGTTCAAATAAAATCATTCAGTGTTATTTGGGTTATTAATCAGAAAAGAATGCATCAGAGATTTAAAAGAATCGGGTTATAAAAATATTGACTGTGCTTTTGGCTGCTTAGAGATTGGGAGCTGCAAGTAAAGGTACTTAAGTTAAAAAAAAAATAGAGAGAGCTTCAGCAGGGGGTAGATTGTAGAGTGAGCGGAGGGGACAGGACAGAGCCTGAATGGGGGCCAGACCCTCCTAGCATGTGCACCTTCTCTTTCTCACTATCCTGAGGCCAGGTGAGGTTGTCTTCTCTATGTTTAGGAGAGAATAAGAGTCTAGGGGGTTAAGTGATGCTTCCTAGCATGAAGCACAGCAGATAGATTGGAAGAGAGCAGCACTTCCCTCTGGTGGTGCATTCTTGGGGGCAAGTTTGGCCCTCCATGCAGTTGAGGGAAATCCGAGGAGACCCCCCGTGGCCAGTCCCCATGACCAGTGCCATACTGTACACAGCAGGTGCTCAATAAATGCTGGGAGATGATCTTTGCTATGGACTGAATTGTGTCTCCTTACAATTCCTATTTTGAAGGCCTAACCCCCAAAGGGATGGTGATTGGAGATGAGGACATTGGGAGCTGAGTAGGTTCAGTGAGGTCCTGAGGGTGGAGCGCTTGTGATGGGATGAGCGTCCCTGTAGGAAGAGGCACCAGGGCTGTCTCTCCGCCATTGTGGGGACACAACAGGAAGCCGACCATCTGCAAGCCAGGAGGAGGCCCTCACCAGAACCCGGCTGTGCTGGTACCCTGATCTTAGACTCCAGTCTCCAGTACCATGAGAAAAGACATTTCTGATATTTAAGCCACCCAGTGTGTGGTATTTTGTCATGGCTGCCCGAGGTGACTAAGACAATCCTTAAAATGCCTTCCAGCTCTAAATTCATCAGTCCTGAGACCAGTGATAATGTGTACAAATCCCTATGGCTTTTCTCCCCAGTCACTTGGTTGATTAGAGGCTTCTCTGTTGTATTGATGAATGGGACAGAGCGGCCCTGTTGGACTCTAGACTCATGGGCCCATAAAACCCTGAGAAGGACCATGGGCCCCCTGATGTCCTTGGCCAGAGTCCAGACTGCTCATTTGCTCCTCTAGGCCGTTCTGAGCCGCCCTGCCTGTCTCCAGCCTTTTTTCTCAGCTTTCCCTCTGCACACCGTGCTGTTTCTGGAACCCACAGGCCCTTCCGGATTCCCTGCCTCTGCCTGCCAGCCTCCCTGGAGCAGGTCTCCCTGAATATCCACAGGCAGGACCTCTGTTCTCTCCCCTGCCCCGTTAAAGAAAAGCCAGAGCTGGAGGTAGAAGGTAAAGACAGTTTCTATTCAGGAACTATTGCAGTAGGGGAAAGAGACCTCAGTATAGAGTGGGGCTTAATTCTGAATACAGCATGGACAAGTTGGGAGGTGCAGTCCAGAAACAGGGTGGAAGTCTCAGTAGGTGGAAAGTTACTAAGAGGAGACCCCAGGGGGGAGGGGGATTCTGGCTAAACCCACCTTGCTGGAGGCAGACCAGGGTGACCAGACATCAAGGGTGGGGGACAAGGAACCGATCAGATAGTGACATTGGGGATCTGGAGGCAGAGTCCAAGGTGGCCAGACACTGAGGGTAGAAGACAAGGAACTGATCAGATAGCGATGGTGGGGGATCCTGGCAAAACCAACTTTGCAGGATTCTTGCTAAAACTGGGCAGTGCAGAGACAGACATGGAAATGTAAAGGTGGAGGCGTGGTTGGGATGAGGATCCAGAGGCACCCAACTGGAGTCTCTGCCAGACCTCACGCACCACCCTGCTGTGTCAGATCTCAGTTACTGCTTGGCTCATGCTGTGAATCCTGAACCCCACAAAGATTTGTTGTCTTCGTCGTGGAACCCCCAGCACTTGGACCCCTGCCTCCCCCAGGGGAGGTGATCAGAAGAGGCTTCCTGAGGCAGTGGAAGGGCCTGGGATGAAGGTGCAGGGCTCTGCTCCTCCACTGAGAGACAAAATAAAATAAAGACAGGTGATTTCTCTTGGTAGCCAAGTCACAAGTTCTACTCCTGTGGGTCAGGGCCCCCTCCTCAAAAATTCCTGTGTTAAAGTCCTGACACGCAGTACCTCAGAATGTGACCTTATTTGTAGGTGACAGCTGCAGGTGACACGAGAGCCCTTCCAACAGGGCATGTTCCTGCCTTCACCGGTCAGCTGCAAAAAGTGGGCACAGGCTGCTCCTGAGGCTGTGTGGCCAGGGCAGTACCTCACGGAGCTTCCTGTGGCCACAGCAGCAGCAGCATCTGCGAGCTTGAAAGGGGACGATGAGTGAGACTTTTGTCCACAGTTCTTGGTTGAGCTGCCACGAGCAGATGGGAAAGGCTGAGAAAGAAACCATTCCTCCCTGGGTGAGGACGCTTGAAATTCCCTTTCAACCAAGGGGAGGCCACAAGCACCCTGTTCATACCTGCGTGCAGATGCCAGCGCCTGGCTCGTTGGTGACCAGCAAGGGTCCCAGCTGAGCCGGGGTGCTCTCCTGTGGCTCTGGTGGAGCGGCCACAGGATGCCGGACAGATGATTCAAACGTCATTTAGATGGGGGAGCCGTTGAAATAGACTTGACAGTTTATTTTGCTTAGTAGAAAAAAATTAAAAAATTGTCAGCTACTATCACCATTTAAAAAATAAGATTAAAAAATGTATTTTACAAAAAAAAAAAGGTAAAAATGAGCAGCTCACCATGTCCCACTTCTTCCACACCAGTGCCAATGCCCTCCCTCAGCCGTGGTCCAGCCAGAAGACAAGGTCAGATAAAACAATCATAAAGAAAAAAAAAAAACAACCTTCTAGAGTGGCTGGGAATGAGGCCACCGTGATGTCTTCCCCTGAATCGGTGCCATCATGGTTTTGAAGTGCGACGGTCACTCAGCCCAGGAGTCCCCGCTATGTGAGCTTGTCCACCACTGTTCACCCTTGGTGGAAGAAGACCCTGAGCACCCCAAAACATGACATCCTTATTTTCAGGAACCTCTAACTGAAATTGAGCCCTTCCTTTCTTTATGAATATAGGCACTGTCTTAGTTCCCTGCGGCTGTGGTAACAAAGTACCTCAAACTGGGTGGCTTAAAACATAGACATTTGCTGTCTTAGGGATCTGGAGGCTGGAAGTCTGAGACCAGAGTGTCACTGGGGTTGGTTCTTCTGAGGCTGTCAGGGAGAATCTACTCCAGGCCCTCCCGCAGGCTCTGGGAGTGGCTGGCCGCCTTTGGCATTCCTTGGCTGGGAGACACAAAGCCTTGAGCCCTGCCTTCCTCTTCACACTGTGTTTTATCTGTTTGTGAGTCTGTGTCCACATTTCCCTGAAGGAATACCCGTCATACGGGTTAGGGATCCCCCAATGACCTCATTGAAACTTAGTGTGGAGCCTGTCTCCAAATAAGGTCACATTCTGAGGTATTGGTGGTGAGGACTTTAACATGGGAGTTTTTTGGGAGGAGGCCCTCACCCACAGTAGTAGAACTTGTGACTTTGTCACCGAAAGAAATCACTTATTTTCACATCACACCACAGTAGCAGTGGACATCTCCAAATACCGGCGAAGCTAGTCCTGCCTGCAAAGTTAAGGTAGTTTTTTTAAATCAGATCTAGACTGGAAATCATTATTAAATGAGGCAATGAAGAAGTGTGTATATTATTCTGGCTCACTTTAAAAAATATTTTGATCCATTTATTTCAACATAATTGATTTCCCCTGTAATTCTGTATGTTTTGTATTATGCATGTAAAAACATTATTCAGAGGAGTTCACAGGCTTCACCCGACTGTGTTGAAAGGACCCATGATGTAAGGATGTTTGTTGGGGGGCTTGTGGCTCCTTAACTGGCTCTGGAAAGAGCCTACTTCCCATAGTGAACCCTGTGAGGTCTAATTCTGTTCCTCCCCCTGGAGCTCCAAGAGAAGGTCATTGTCCTTGTAGCAGCAGGTGCCCCCCAGGCTGGGTTCTCACTGCAGGTGCCAGCGGGCTCTCAGTAGGTGTGACCTGGATGTGAGTGGTGAGCCAGGAGTGAGGCGCTCAGCACCTTCTGGACCACACTTCCCACTCTCCCTGGGGTTCAAGTCAGGCCATGGAAAGTGTACACCCTGTTTGTCATATAACTGGACGGGTGGTGGGCAGAACGCCTCTGGCAAGGTAGACCTTGAAGGCAAAACTGAGTTGAGGTTTGTTAGAAGTTAGGACAGAAATAATTACTGCTGGGCATGCAGCACTTCCCAACCGTTCTGTGAGGCAGGCAGTGTTATCGCCAGTTTGGCACAAGGACACAGGTGTAGAACATGTAAGTGCCCTGGGCTGTGCTACACCACCACTGTGAGCTGAGATGTGAACCAGGGCCTTCTGATTCCAAATTCCTCATTCCTTTCATCCCAGCAGGCTGCCTGCGGTTAGCAAAAGGGGACTCCTGTATCTGCTCTGCAGCTTCTTCAGCTGATTTATAATGGAAAACAGAGTAGATATTGATTTGGCAATTAATGAAATATTATGAGAATCATCATAGCAAACTTCACAGGTTGATCAAGGATCCTGCCTTCCATATCTGGCCAACTGATGTGTAAAAGCAGCTGCGAGAACTTCAGAGCTGACAAAAAAAGCAAACTCTAGACTTTATTTCCTGGAATCTGTTTTGTGAGACACTGGCCCATGAAATGCTGTCCCAAAAATAGTCGGATTTGTGGTCAAATAAATTTGGGCAATTCTGCAGAAGATGTGTCTTTTTCAGAGATTTATTTTTAATTAAACTTATTTAAAAATATTAACATGGTACAATTTGCATATAGTGAAGTGCACAAATCTTAGCTGCATGGCTCAATGAGATTTTACATATATTTCCACCCATGTAATCACCACCCAGATCTAGAATAGAATGTATTCATCTTTCCAGAGATTCCTCTGTTCCCTTGCAGTCAATAATTCTCCACCAAAGATAAACATTCTGCTGACTTCCTTCATCATTGATAAGTTTTTCCTGGTTTTGAACTTCATATAAATGGAATCATTTCATGTCTAACTCTTTTCACTCAACATAACATCTGTCAGGTTAATACATCGCACGTCAATAGTTTGTAGTTTTTATGGCCGTGTAGCATTTCATTCATCCATTCTGCTGTTGATGGAAATTTCTTGACTAGAGCTGTGTTATCAATTTATTGCCTCTTGGCTCCAAATTCACCCTTTTTGCCTGGTCTCTAGAAATGGGTCTGGGCCCTCTAAATATTTTCCCTTTGCAATCTGGCTCTTGAAGCTTATCAGTGGAGGGTCCTGGAGGGGCATTGCAGGGGAAACAGTTTTTCCTTCCTGGTTCAGGGACACTGGCTTGGTAGCCCCTGTGGTGTTACAGGAGTACTTGGCAAGATAGCAGTTTCCCCGGGTACACCCGCTAGGTGTTTTGTAGCAGAGTGCATGTGTGAGACAACTGGTGAACTGCTTTCCTTGCAACCTACAGGGCAGATTTCTGGCAAGTTCCAGAGGGTGGATTCCAAACATGTTCCTCTAATGTGGATCTGCAGTGATGTCTCTGCCATTCAGTGGGCATAGCTGTGCCCTTTCAGTGGAGTCTAGATCTCAGCCCTGGGATTGGGGGCATTTTCTCAGTTGCTCAATCTCAGCCCTAGGGGCAGTGACCATTCCTTATATATGGTTGTTTGTATATTCTTTGGGGCTGTCTTGATTTTATTACTGTTAGTCTCCCATTACTCCACTCCCTTATTATCGTAAGTGATTCTTTGTATTTGACTTTCCCTGGTCAAAGTAGTATGTGGTTTTTCTCTCCTGTTTGGATCTAGATTGATACAACAATTTTTTGCAATTCTGAGCAATGCTGCTGTGAACATTCTTGACCATGTCTTAGCAGACATAAGAGATAATTGCTGCTGGGTCTGTGTGCAGGAATGATTTGCTAGATCATAGCACATATGTTTAGCTATAGCAGAAACTGCCAAGGTATATACAGCTTTCCAAAGTGTGTTAATTTACATGCCTGCTAGCAAGGTAGGAGAAATACAGTTGCCTCCCAAGTAGCTGGGATTACAGGTGTGTGCCACCACTCCTGGCTAATTTTTTGTAGAGACAGGGTTTTGCCATGTTGTCCAGGCTAGTCTTGAACTGCGGGCCTCAAGTGATCTGCCTGCCTTGGGCTCCCAAAGTGCTGGGATTACAGACAAGAGCCACTGTGCTCGGCTTCATGATAAAACTTCAATGGATGAGGAGCTGCCTCTTACGATGAACAAAGAAGGTGGTTTCTTGAAATGGAATCTACTCCTGGTGAAGATGCTGTGAACATTGTTGAAATGACAAGAAAGAATTTACAGTGTTACATAGAGTTAGTTGATGAAGTAGTAGCAGGATTCGAGAGGATCGATTCAAATTTCAAAATAAATTCTGCTGTGGGTAAAATGCTATCAAATGGCGTCGCATGCTGCAGAGAAATCTTTCATGAAAGGAAGAGTCAATTGATGTGGCAAACTTCATTGTTGTCGTATTTTAAGAAATTGTCACGACCACCGCAACCTTCAACAACCATGACCCTGATCAGTCAGGAGCCATCCACATTGAGGCAAGACCCTCCACCAGCAAAAAGATTATGATTCTCTAAAGGATCAGATGAACATTAGCATTTTTTTTAAGCAATAAAGTATTTTTACGTAAGATATGTATGTTATTTTTTAGGCATAATGCTATTACACATTTATTAGACTCCAGTATATTGTAAACATAACTTTAAATGCACTGGGAGATAAAAGTATTTGCTCTATTATGATATTTGCTTTATTGCAGTAGTCTGGAATGGAAACTACATTATCTCTTGGGTATGCCTGTATACAGAAAGAAATTTATTATGGGGAAATGCTCATGCAATGATGGAGCCTGGAAAGTCCCAAGATCTGTGGTCAGCAAGTTGGAGACCCAGGAGAGTCGATGGTGTGGCCCTAGTCTGTGTTTGAAGGCCTGAGAACCAGGAGAGCCAAAAGCTGGCAAGCTCCGGACCAGGAAGAGCTGATGTTTCAGTTCAAGTCTGAAGGCAGGAAAAGACTGAAGGCCCAGCTCCAGGCAGTCAGGCAGGAGAACTTCCCTTTTACTCACGAGAGGGTCAGCATTTTGTTCTGTTCAGGCTGTCAACTGAGTGACCCAGAAAAGCTGGCACATAACATTCACCATCACACTGCAAGAGCTGCAAAACCCTCTCTGCTTCTAACACTGACGCTCAGCCCTCCTCCAGTGGGCAGGGAGCTGGATGCCGGGAGGACTTGGGTTGCCAGCCCAGTGTGGGCCTGGGCAGTTGCTGAGAATCTCCCTCCACCTTGTGACTTCTTAATTACTTAGAGGGTCACCCTGGTTGCTCACTTCAGCTCACTTGGGAGATCTCTCTGCTTGAGGCCAGGGGTAGGTCCAGGTCTTATGGGGTCTGAAGCTTATACAATTGGGGTGGGGGGCATTCCTCTTTAAGAAAAAGAAAACAGTAGAGGTGAGTCATCCTGCAGCTTAGCTTCACTAGTCTCATGGAAAATTTGCCTCCTAAAATGTCTTTCCTCTGAGAAAGCCCAGGCCTCCAAAGGCCCGGCCAGGCTGGCGTTAGTCTGGGGTCAGCTGCGGGGAGGCTCCAGGCCATGTGTGACGCAAGAGTTTACCCCATCCCAGTTTCCAGTGGAGAAGCATCGTCCTTGTCCACCTCTGTCATGCTCTTTCCCACCTTCCCCAGGGGAAGGGATATTTTCAGTCTGTACAACGAATCCACTGAAATGTTAAGGTGGGCACGGTGGTCTGGGGTCTTCGACCTTGTTTATAGCATGGTGCCTATTACTGGTCGGGTCTGTACAGGCGGTTTCCACTGGCGTTTTTCACCACGCCAGCCTAGAGTGGAATGACCACGTGTTAACATATAGATTCCTGGGCCCCAGACCTGCCAGAATCTCTGTGAGATGGAACCTTTCAACCTGGATTTTAAACAAGTCTCCTGGGTGATTCTGACACTCACTGGATTTGAGAACCGTGGGGTTGTTCAGACAGCAGGGACGTTGATGTTGTTCCTTCTTCATTCCTGGTGATGCCGTTCTGTTCTCCCAAGGCCTATGCGGTGGTGAGAATCTCCAAGGATACAAGACAGTGATCTGGAGCGAGTGTCCTGAAAGCAGACCCTAGCACTCAGGACTGCCAACACCCTCCCTGGGTTTCCTTGGTCTGGAATTCCCATCCGCTGGTTCCACCTGTTACATCACACCTCCTCTTCAAGGACCAGTGCAGATGCCACGTCCTTCACGGGGCTCAGAATGCTCACCAGCTTCCTCTCCACCGAGCGCCACAGCCCCTGGAGACCCCGTGAGCTGAGTGCTTTGTCCTTGCATACTCTTTGTGGCCTCATAGTGGGGCTTGGCCATTGTCCCTTCACTCCAGGTCTCTCCTTTCAGATCCAGGAAGTGCATCTTGAACTTAACTTTCCAGACCCTCCCTTCAGTTTTCCAGTCCTTAGAGAGGTGGACTTCTGATTCCTTTGTCTCTGTGCCCTGTAGCCTCAGGTCAGGCTTAAGGCAAGGTCTCCTCACCTGGCCTGGGGAGAGTCCCAGGGCGCTGCACATGCCTGTGCGGGTAGGATGCTGATGCCCAGATTTCCCCTTAGAGAGCCTTTCCCTATCCTGACGGCCCTAGCTTTGTGTGTTACTTACTTGTTCCACTTTAATTCAAAATGTACCCAGCAACCAGCTTATGCACAGTTCTCTGGGGTTTCAGGAGGGATGTAAGACATACCCCTTGCCCTTCAGGCACTATGGCCAGAAGGGGGGCAGTGACCTAGGCAGGGGGCGGGAGCCGGCAGATAGGATACACTCAGAGGAGCCTGCAGCAGGCAGAGGCAGAGGAGAAGGGAGGTCTACACGTTCTTCCCTGTATTTATCTCCTTCAGTTCCAAGGTTCTCTCCTGGTATCTATATTGCTCACGAGTTACAGAGCAAAGCCTGGTGTGATGGTTCCTTTTAGGTGTCAACTTGGTTGGATTAATAAATACCTAGAGAACTGGTAAAGCATTATTTTTGGGTGTGTTGGTGAAGGTGTTTCCAGAGGAGATTGGCTGTGAGTCAGTGGGCTGAGTGGGGAGGATCTGCCCTCAATGTGGGCGGGCACCATCCATTGACTGGGCCCAAGAAGAACAAGAAGGCAGAAGAAATGTGAATTCCTCTCTCTCTGCTAGAGCTGGGACATTCTTCTTCTCCTGCCTTGGACATCAGAGCTGCAGGCTCTCTGGCCTTTGGACCTGAGGATTTATACCAAGCAGGTTTCTGGGTTCTCAGGCCTTTGGCCTTGGACTGATAGTTACACCATTGGCATATCTGGTTCTGAGGCTCTTGGACTTGGACTGAGCCACACTCTTGGCATCCCAGCGTCTCCAGCTTGCATGGCCTGTCACGGTATTTCCCAACCTCCGTAATCATGCTAGCTAATTCTCCTAAGAAATTTCTTCTCATCTATCTGTCTGTCTATCTATCTATCTGTCTACCTACCTACTTACCCGCCTATCTATCTTTTGATTGATCTACCTATCAATCTGTCTATCTATCCATAACCTGTTGGTTCGATCTCTCTAGAGAACCCTGACTAATACACCTGGAGTGCAGAATCTGCTGGAGAAACTGCCATTCCGTTATTGACCGGCTGGTCAGGCCATACAGCCTGGTGGTCTAGATGTGTTTGGAGGTAGGGCTTCTGTGGCACAAATAGTGCCTGTTCATGGCTCTGTCCCAGGTAAGGCAGAGCTAGCTTGTGCTGAGGGCTTCTGCTTTGCAGCTGGCCTGGGGTGGCTAGGATCTGGGGGCACAGGCTGCCCTTTCCAGGCTCTGTCTGCTGGTGCTGCAGGTGCCCCTGCCTCCTCCTTCAGTGGAAGGCTGGCCCCCAGGTCCTCTTTAGGCACAATACAGACTCAGCCAAAGATGCAGATGCCTCATATATGAGGATTCTGAGCTGTGACTTCTGGTGGTAACTCCACTTTAGGCAGGAAAAATGTTCAATTGCCCATGAAAACAAACGACCCCGGGGGCTTTGGCCAGTTGGGTTTGGCACCTGCTCTGTCTCCTGCGAAACAGTTTGGCCAATGCACTGCATGAGGTGAGCGTCCATCCCTGGGAATTTAGATCCCTGTGAAGGGTCCTGAGAAAAGGCACATCAGAGAGAATGAGAATTTAAGCTTTACTGTTAAAGCAACCCATAGAAAAAGAGCAGAATTATTCAAGCAAGGAAACAAAGTAGAAAAATATCTTCTTTCCCTTGCACTTGGTTTTTATGCTTCTCTCTAAAATGTATTGTGGGGGAGAAAGCAGCCCCCCAACGCCCCTAATCAGCTGCACATCCTAACCATGCAAATAAATAATGAAAGAAAGAAAGAGAAAGGAGAGAAAGAAAAGTAAAGAAAAGAAAGGAAGGAAGGAAGGAGAGAAGGAAGGAAAGAAAGAAAGAAAAGAAAGAAAGAAACTTTGTAGTATCCTGGAGCACCAGTTCAGACAAGTTCTGGTCTCCTGCTTGCCTTCTGCTGTGATTTCTCTGAAGTTGCTGGGGGCAGGAGCTGGGCAGGAACTCCCCAGGGGTGCCAAGCAGAGCAGGTAGTTGGCTAAGTTTGCCTCCAGGAAAAAAGTCTCTGGAGAGCGAGCTGGTTCTAGAAAGCTCCATTATTATTTCATGTTGCTTTTGGCGAATATATGTAGAACAGAATTATGACAATGAAATTTTCAGGTGCTTTTTTGGCCATCAAAATAACCAGCTCTTGGCTGGGTACGGTGGCTTGCCCTTGTAATCCCAGTGTTTTGGGAGGCCAAGGCAGGGGACTGCGTGAGCCCAGGAGTTTGAGACTAGCCTGGGCAACATAGTGAAACCCCATCTGTACAAAAAATACAAAATTAGAAGAGTGTGGTGGCATGCGCCTGTGGTCACAGCTACTTGGGAGGCTGAGGCAGGAGGATCACTTGAGCCCAGGGGTTCAGGGCTGTAGTGAGCTATGATTGTGCTACTGTGCTCCAGCCTGGGAGACAGAGTGACATCTGGTCTCTGAAATAAAATTAAAACTAAAAAGCCCAAACCAACTCTGCTTTTCACTCTTTCAGTTTCATTTCTGCTGTCCTCTCTGTTCTCTCACCCAGGATAACATTTTTAAAGTGCCGCTATTGTGTCAAGAATTGGATTTATTCTCTGTGTTAAATTCTCTCAGCATTAACTACAGACTCTGTTATGTAAATAAGGTAAATTATCAGGATGAGAAGTTAGACTCTAATTTATGAGTTTATCATGTCTCTTTAAAAAGCTGCTAGGTGCTATCCTAACTTATTAGGCTTGAAGGATTCTAGGGGATTGGCATATTGTTACTGTTGTGGACTTTGTTTGCCTTAATGATACCCATTTTACAGATGAGAAAAGTGAGGCTGGGATTGGGGCTCAAATGCATGCTCAGAGTCACGTAAGTAGGTTGGAAGGTGACACCACAGACACGGTAAATTGTGAAGGCCTGCTGGTAAGGCACGAGTGATTTGAATGATACTCTTTTTTTTTTTTTCCTAGTGATTCCTGTCAGAATCACCATTTTTGGTAAACAAACCAAGCCCAGAACCTGATAACTGTGGAGCATTCTACACTGACAGTTCTTTGAGACAAATTTCCTCTTGGCATTTACACTGTGGCTTTAGCTTTCAAACCAGAGGTCTCTTACCCAGCAAAAAGTGAGTTATACGCTTTCTTAATGTTATAATGTTACCATGGATGATCCTGAACTTGCCGAGGATAGCAGAGACGGGTGGGCAGAAGAGGAAAGAATCAGATCAGAGACTGTAAAAAGTAACGTAAAAAAAATAATTCTGGCAGAGACAGAATTTGAAGGTACTTATGCACATCAGAACACTGGACTTGCTTTTTTTTTGGGAGCAGGAATGCCGCTTAATTAGATCAGAGAAGAATGCAAGTGGTCCATACATTTAGATCTACAATGCGTGGTTTCCAGACCTGCAGCTTGTTTTGCTGCACTTCATCACGGAGTCATAGAAGGGCAGAGCTGGAGGACCGAGTGAGGGACCTGGTCCCATATCCCTACAGACAGGCAATCGGAGACTCCCATAGGTTAAGGGCTGCAGAGCCTGGACCAATGCCCAGAATCTCTGAGCTTTTTATCTTACACCATGAAGTGACAGATGCTGGCAGATGTCAGACCTCTGTGCTTAACTGTTTAACCACACAGCACCCGACTTCTGTATTCAGCGAGATTCTAGAGTTTCCAAAACACGGGTCTCCTCTCCCACCTCAGCCTCCTAGCATAAAACTAGACACATCCTCATGCTTTTGAGGTCTAATCATTGGATTTTGTTCCTTTCAGATGGCTTTCCCGAAGATGAGATTGATTTATATTTGCCTTCTGGTTCTGGGGGCTCTTTGTTTGTATTTTAGCATGTACAATCTGAATCCTTTCAAAGAACAGTCCTTTGTTTACAAGAAAGAGGACGGGAACTTCCTTAAGCTCCCAGATACAGACTGCAGACAAACACCTCCCTTCCTCGTCCTGCTGGTGACCTCATCCCACAAACAGTTGGCTGAGCGCATGGCCATCCGGCAGACGTGGGGGAAAGAGAGGACGGTGAAGGGAAAGCAGCTGAAGACATTCTTCCTCCTGGGGACTACCAGCAGTGCGGCAGAAATGAAAGAGGTGGACCAGGAGAGCCAGCGACACGGGGACATTATCCAGAAGGATTTCCTAGACGTCTATTACAATCTGACCCTAAAGACCATGATGGGTATGGAATGGGTCCATCGCTTTTGTCCTCAGGCGGCGTTTGTGATGAAAACAGACTCAGACATGTTCATCAATGTTGACTATCTGACTGAACTGCTTCTGAAGAAAAACAGAACAACCAGGTTTTTCACTGGCTTCTTGAAACTCAATGAGCTTCCCATCAGGCAGCCATTCAGTAAGTGGTTTGTCAGTAAATCTGAATATCCGTGGGACAGGTACCCGCCCTTCTGCTCTGGCACTGCCTACGTGTTTTCCGGCGACGTGGCAAGTCAGGTGTACAATGTCTCTGAGAGCGTCCCATACATTAAACTGGAAGACGTGTTTGTGGGGCTCTGCCTCGAAAGGCTGAACATCAGATTGGAGGAGCTCCACTCCCAGCCGACCTTTTTTCCAGAGGGCTTACGCTTCTCCGTGTGCCTCTTCAGGAGGATCGTGGCCTGCCACTTCATCAAGCCTCGGACTCTCTTGGACTACTGGCAGGCTCTAGAGAATTCCGGGGAGGAAGATTGTCTGCCTGTCTGAGGGGAGCCCAGTGGCACATCCGGACAAGTTTCAGATAACCCGTGGGGATGGTTTTTGCAAGATTTTGGAAGAGGGGGCGGGACAGAGGATGCTGTTCTCTAGTGCTGAAATCCACGCCAGAATGTCGGTGTTCATGAAGCCACTGATTAGTTCCCACTTGGTGCCCCCGGCAATAATAGGCCCCGTCTCTTGGGCACGCACACTCTCTATACTAAGTGTTTGACATACACTTGGATTTTCGCATTTCAGGAGTCAGTATCCTATGACATGATGGGTGTTACCATCCCAATTTTACAGGCAAGGAAACAGCAGCTGCGAGAGGTACAGAAACTTGTCCCAAGGCTCACAGCCAGTAGACATAGGAGCAGGAATGAAAATCGAGCACTGTCAGAATCTGGTGGACAGCCCCTGACTTGAACCACTCCCACGTGCTGCCTCCCTTAGGAGGGGACACTGATGATGAGGTCTCCGAGCCGGCATCCTTCCGTCCCTGTCGAGTCCCCTCCACCTCAGCTCCCAATCCTTGTGCTTTTTAGAGCTAAGCCTGGGATGACCAAATTCACCCCAGCTCCTTCATTCACAGGACTGGATGTAGCTGGGATCGAGTCCGTGTTATTGGCTCGGTACTCAACACAACCCAAGTTTCATCCCAGGAAATGTCCCCGCAGTGGATGCTGCTCACATGCCGAGGAACACCCAGCTCTGGACAGAGTTCTTATAAATGTATAAATTAGGCTCAGAAACCACTGCATTCTGACCTGCTGTACAGACTGCCCACACTGCTGACCTGCCTAGCGAGCAGGACATCACTTCTGAGCCATCTGCTGCTCTCTCATTTCATCACCCCAATTGTCCCTTGTTTTTGATCAATGGGGACCAGCCACTGCCCTAGGAGCACTTCAGGGCTCTCAGTTCAAACTGAAGGACAGCTGAACTGAGACGTGGTTCATGCGGGATTCTGGGAGCTTTCTGGGAATTCAGCTGGAGTCAAGTCAGGCTGCTCTCAAGGACCCCTTGAGCTCAGAGCCCCAAAGTGGGCCCTGGTGAAGCAGGGTGGTCCTGCATCCACTTCCCAAGCCTGAGCCAAGCTCATCTTCATTGAATGTCTCAGTTGGCCGAGGAACAACTGAACTTTGTGGTTTGGTGTTTAGCCTTCAGTTTACTCCGCTGCCTCCTACCCAGAGGTTTGTGTGAGCCTGTTTTGCAGGGTTGGGTAAAAACCAAGGCACTTCTTTGGTTTTGCCCATTCAGCCACGGTCACGTGACATGCAAAGTACTCTTGCTCCTAATTATAGAAATGATTTTTTTTTTTATTTTTTACTTTACCAGTCTTTACTTTGTACTCAGAGAAGAGGCCTCACGTGGCTGTGTCACATATAAATGTTGGACTAAACTCTTACTTGAACTCAGGAAAAAAAGTTACTTGCTGCAAAATGGTTTTGACCATGTTCAATTGCAAAAGTATGTCTGATATCCTATTTTGCATACCATTTCTTGTGTTTGGATTAAGCTGCTTCTTTGTAGATGTGTTTCCTCATCCTGGCTGCTCTGAACGCACTGGGTCATGTTCAGAAAAGCCTCCTTCTCAGGTGGAAAAAATCAGGGACTGAGCTTATCTTTTGAAGCCCAAATTTAAGAGCCACGCCCCTCGGTTCCATAGGATGGGCTGCCTCTGATTCTGAAGATGACTGTGCTTTGAGGGAGAAGTTGTCTGTTGGGCAGTAGGCCTGTGTCTGTGTTTCGTGGTCTACCTTGTCAGGTGTGTGTCTGTGTGGCCACTGGTCTCAGTTGGCGAGGCTGGTCCAGCTGCTGCCTCTGTGTGACTGGCTTTGGGTCTGGCCTTCACGGCATCAGCTTACAGCCCACAGCTCCAGGGACAAATGAGGACAGGCGTGGGCTCTCCCTACCACTTCTGTGTGTTCTTAAAGGATTTTCTTTGAGACCCATTGTTTTCCCCATTGTTTCCCCTCCCCTCCCCTCCCGTCGCCTCCCCTCTTCTTTTCTTTTCTTTTTTTCTGACAGGGTCTCACCCTGTCACCCAAGCTGGAGTGTAGTGGCCTGATCTCGCTGCAGCCTTGAACTCAACGAGCCTCAAACGAGCCTCCTGCCTCAGCTAGTGGGTAGTTGGGATTACAGGTGTGTATTTCTTTATACAATGAATAATTCTTTTTCTTGAGGAAAACATTATTTCATGAATCTAGAACTTGAAGGAACCTTAGAGCTCATTCAGTCCTGCCTCCTCTTTTATGTGGGATGCAAACGAGGCCCAGAGAGACCTAACAACTTGCCCAGGACCTTCCCAGCTTGTTTGTTGCAGAAGGAGGGTTCCAGCTCAGCGTGGGTTTCCTGGTGCTGTCTTGTCTGGACGTGAGAGTGAGAAACGATGTGAAAGCATGAGTGAGGAGGCCAAGCAGTGCTTCCCCAGGAACACCCAGCGCTAGCTCCAGAGTGGGACTGGAGAGGTCCAGGTTGGCCGGGCCGGGGCTTCACCGCAGGCACCCAGAGAGGAAGGATTCTGATGGGCAGGTGCTGAGCTAGGTGCTGTGTAGGTATTGCCTCATCTACATGCTCTCAATGAGTTTTCCGGGGGCAGAGACCCCCAGTTGCTCAGGTTTACAGATTAGGAAACTGAGGCAGAGAGAGAGAGGGCGAACAACTCGTTCAAGGTTACATAGGTGAAAAGTGGTGGAAACGGGGTGACCCTAAGCTGCCCTGTGGCCTCCCCAGCCACCTGCTGACGGAGCTGCGGGAGCACATTGCATTGGCTGCTCCCACTGCCTCTCTGGGGTGCCTCCTCAGACTCCCCCAACCACGCACGCCTACCCCCAGCCCCCAAACCTCTGTACTCTGCCTTCTACTGTGACTGTGGCAGAAGCCACTTGGACCCCATGGTGCCAGAACCCCTGGTATTGGACTGACTCCAGCTGTTCTTCCACAACTCCTGATGTGGCCTCACTCTCGTCCTGCCACCTGCTGTCCCCTCTGCTGGATCACCCCATAAGCACACAGACACGCTGCCATTTTCCACCTGACCAGAAACGACCACCACCTTCCCTGACCATCTTCCCCGTCCCGGTGCCCCGTCCTGTTGCGTTTCTGGCGGAACCCCGCATGGGAGTTTTACTTGTCTGTTGCCTCGTCCTAATCCTTCCCTTCTTTCCCAAATGGCGTCTTACCAGACTTCTGCACCCCTACTCCACCCGCATGGCCCTTCTCAGGGCACCCACGACCCCCTATGGCTGGGTCCTGTGGGCAGTCCTCGTCCTCCTCCTGCTTGATGTGGCGAGTCCTCATCACCCGCTTCCAGGACACCGGGTGCTCTTGGTCTCCCTCCTCCTTGCTGCTCGCCTTTTCCATCTCCTCTGCTTGCTCCTTCTCTTTGCTCTGACCGTGTCATGCTGGAGGATTCTGGGCTCTGCCTGGGGCCCCCTTTCTTCCCTGGTTATACCCAGTCCTCCGAGGGGCCCACCTTGTCTCATGGCTTTAAATATGTTGATGATGTTTCCATTGATCTCCAGCCTAGAACTCTTTCTTGCTCTTCAATCCACTGCCTACCTGATTTCCCATAGTGAACAGTCCAACACTGACCTTCTGATTAACTGCCCCACATCCAGCCCATCTGCAGCCATTCCCGTCTCAGGTAATGGCCACTCCATCTTCCTGCAGCTCAAGTGGGAAGCCCTGGAGCCATTCCGACTCCTCTCCCATCTGGTGCATCAGGAAAGACTGTGGGAACTACCTTCAAATTCTCTCCAGGAGCCAACCACCTCCTGCCTCTCCACTGCGACCACCCTTGTTCAAGCCTGCATTGCCTCTCACCTGCATTCATGCAGCTGCCTCCAGACCCTCCCTCAGCTTCCATTATTGCACCCTTTGGTCTCTTCCCAGCAGCATCCAGAGTGATCCTTTGAAAATCTCACTTCTCTGCTCAAAACCCTCCTGTGGTTTCCCATCACCAAGGATATTAAGGATAAAAACCACATCCTTCATACCATTGTCTACCTGTGATTCCCTAATCGCGTCCCTTTGCTCACTGCCTCTGGCCTCTTGCTGTTCCCTGAACAGCAGTCTGTTCCAGCCACAGCAGCCCCTTTGCCCTTATGTGCCCATCCCCGTCGGCCTTGGCGCTGGGTGTCCTCTCTGCTGGGAGTGCCCTTTCTTCAGGTGCTCTCATGCCTCGCTCCTTTGCCTCGTTGACATTTGGTCAATGTCACCTTCTCAGTGAGGCCTACCCTGACTTCCCTGTAGGAAAATGCAGCTCACCTCACTCCCATGCCCCATACCTTATATTATTTTCCTTGCACTTACCAATTTCTAACAAAGCATGTAATATCTGTTTATTATAACATATCTATATTTTATGGTTTATGTTTCACCCGTCTTGAACATAACCTTTGTGTGGGCCGTGGGTCTTTCTCCGTTTCCTTCACTGACGCACCTTGGATTCTTAGCATGGTCCCAGCACATAGTAGATGCTCAATAAACATTTGTTGAGTGGAATTGAATATATCGGTATGGTAGGTGGGTTTTAGAAGGGAATGGGTGAACCGGGACTGAAAAAAAAAGAAATATTTTTCAAAGCGAGCCAACACTGTGGTTTCACATGAGTCAGTAAGTAGGAAATGGGTGCGACTCTGTGACCTGAAAACCTAGAAATGCTCACAGCCATGCTCTTCACCCCTTTTCTTCCCAAACGGAAAACCTCACACAATGCAGGGTGGACAGAATCACACAGTGCAGTCTGTGTGCCTGTCCTCCAGCCCGACACCTGGCCAGTCCTGTCTCATCTACACTGTCATGCAAACCCTTTTTTTGTTTTTGAGACAGAGTCTCACTCTGTCACCTAGGCTGGAGTGCAGTGGTGCAATCTTGGCTCACTGCAACCTCCACCTCCTGGGTTCTTGTGCCTCAGCCTCCCGAGTAGCTAGGATTATAGGCATGCACCACCAACCAGCTAATTTTTGTATTGTTAGTAGAGATGGGGTTTCACCATGTTGGCCAGGCTGGTCTTGAACTCCTGACCTCGGGTAATCTACCTGCCTCAGCCTCCCAGAGTGCTGGGATTATAGGTGTGAGCCACCACACCCAGCCATGTTTCAAGAATTTGTGCTTCAGCTCAGCACTTAGTGGCAGTGGGAAGACCAGACCTCCTGACCTTTCAGCCTGCTGGCATCCACCATGCCTTTAAAAAAAAAACAAAACCCTAAATGTATTTAATTCCTGCTCCTCTTCAAACACACCATTGTAACCACATAATACACTGTGTGAAAAGGGAGGAAAGAAAAATCCAAGTCAACAATAACTTGCCAGGCCTTCTTTCCTTGAGCCTCATATCCCACGCCCGCCGCGCTAACCTCTGGCTTGCTGCCCACACCTGTCTGGATTCATCCCGACTCGAGCCACCTCCTCCAAACTGGTCCCACGGGCCTGTCCCTGCCACTTTCCAATCTGTCCTCCACTTGACATTTGGAGTAATTTTTTAAAACAAATCTGATTAGGAAACTCAGAGGCCCAGGGAAGCCAGTGACTTGCCCTCTGGCACCCTGTCCTGAGGGTAGAGCTTCCTGGCACAGGGTCAGTGAGCCCCGAGGCCACCTCCCTGCAGGCTGCAGGAGGGTGAGCGTGGTCAAGAGCAGCAATTATCATTGCTTCAAGTGTCATTGCCTATTTAATGAGCTTCGCAGTGCCCTCAGTTTGCTAAGTTAACTTTGGCCACGCCGTCCATGAGAGGTCTGACTGGTGATTTCCAACTCCCGCTGGGCACCGGGTGCTGCACCGGTTATCCCAAAAGGCTGGCACAGAGGGCTGAAATAGACTTGGAAAGTGAAATTAATTGATTTTCATGCAAGTTTTTGATCCCCTTGAGTGTGGTTATTTTTGTGCAAAAAATTATCCCGATGTTTACTTTGGTTTCATAAGTAATTTATTAAAATTCCTTCCTAAGCTTTAAATTTCAGCTAACAAATATGAGAAGGGCCCCTGGGAATGGTAGGAACAAGGAAGCATGATGTGTGTGTGTGCACACCCCAAGGTTGTACAGCTAGAATAGCTAGAAGTGCAGAATGTGGATTCTGTCCGCTCTCTTTAGGGCACAGCTAGCGCTCTGCACCTGTAGAAACTGTACTGACGTACAGCCTTGCAGAGCGTCCAGCTTCCATGGTGGCAGGAGCCATGGAAAATAGAGACCCACCAGGTAAGGCGGTAACTGGGACACCCGGTTACTGCCTACCGGGTGGGGAAGCTGGGGAAAAGGGCCCATGGGAGGATACTAATTGGGGAAGAGGAGACCTTGCTTCCAGGGCTGGGCGACCCACTTACGGAGGCCCCATTCCATTTACATCTCTTGTCAAGCCTCCGCCTCCGGGTTCCAGCCCTGGCTCTGCAACTTGCTAGCTGTGGCCCCAGGTGGTCATTCTCTCTTCACCTCAGTCTCTGCATCTCTATAAAATGGGATGATAATAGTGTTCACCTCAGAAGGTTGTCAGAGGTGTGGAAATTAAGATAATTCACATTGAGTTCTTGGCACGGCTGTGCACTGGGTGCAGGCTTAGCACTGGGTGCAGGCTGAATGCGTGGGCTGCTATCGCGATATTGTATCTAATGGCCTGCAGTGGTTGCTTAGCAGCCATGGGTTTGCTTGGTTATTTCCTGATTTGGGGTAAATAGATCCAGAGACCAAGGCTCCATGTTATCCCCAGCACCGGGCTGACCCCAAGTACCAGAGAGGTCTCCATGGCCCCAGGCTGCAGAGGACCCAGGTTACAACTTGCTCAAGTAGACCCAGGGTCTAGGCTTATCCTAGTAGATCTTGGTACCAGGCCAGCCTCTGTGACCTGAGACTCCAAGACCACCATTGCAGACCCAGGCTCTAAGCTAGCCTCTGCAAATTCAGGATATATATTCCAAATATCCCTGATTTGGGGGGAAGGGTCTGTGTGTGATTTGCAGAGTAATGATATGAAGAAGGAGGTCTTGTTAAGACGGCGTGGTGTGGAGTGCCCAGGTGTGAAACGGTTGTCTCAATGGAAGTTGTAGGCTCCTCCTCCCATGACATCATCCTCACACGTGCTCAGTGTTAGGCATTTTCCCCCTCCTGCTCTCAATCAATGCGAGTGAGATATGCATGCGGGAGGGACAAGCTTGCATGGCACCCAGCTGTGGTGCATTTAGAGCTCAGCCTCAGCCCTCCAGCGTGACCTTGGGCATACCCTTAACCCCCGGGGCGCTGTTCGCTGGGGCAGAGTCTGTGCTCTGAAGTCAGGTGGCCTGGGTTTGAATTTTACCTTCCTCGCCAAGTCCCGTGAGAGGCAAGTTGCTTATCTTCTCACTGCCTCAGTTTTGTAATCTGAAGAATGGGACCATAGTAGTTCCCGCCTCATGGGATGATCATGTGAGTTAAATGAGAGGATGAGTATAAATTACTCAACATCCCATGGTAGGTGCTCAATAAATGCAGGTGCTTATGATTATAGTCAGTGTTTGGGCTGTGAATTTTGGTGGATTCTATGGTGGTGTATACAGCACTATCTATCAGTGTACCTGTCAGTGTCTGGTGATCTCTGTGCAAATCAAAAACTCTTCAAATTGAGTCTGTAGGGCTTTGTTTCAGCTCTTGTTCTTTTTCTTCATTTGAATTTTTCCTGGAACTCTTGGAGAAGTTCTTCTGTTCATGACATTCTTCACAATCAGAGCGCTGTGTTCTTGACCCTCTTAATTCAGAATATGTGAAAATCTGAACGAGGTAAAAGAAGTTGGAGCTGGAAGATGCCTTAGAAATTATCTACGGTATTTTTTTTTTTTTTTTTAAAGATAAAACCTTCCTTTTACAGTTAGGAAAGCCAAAGCTCAGAAAAATGGAGTGACTTTGCTAAGTCCTTCAGCGAGTGGCACATCCAGGATTAAAAGCTGGCATCAGAAATCCCATGTCAGACATTCACTCTTTTATTTATTCATCTGTTGAGTGCGCAGTGCTTTGACCGGGCATCCTGAATGAGGGTCAAGCTGAGGTTCGAGGCTGTGGGTTTTGCATACAGAGCTTTCACTGGGTAAATACACAATGCTGAGAAGATCATCAGGGGCACTTGATCCCTTGACAGCTGAATAAAGAAGCGTTCCAGTGCCTTCTCTGTGGGCATTGTAAGCCATGTCCATCCATACCTGCTGTTTCACTGAAACCCCACAGCAGCCTTTGGAGGGCACCATTCTTATAATTATGCCCCTGGATTTCAGAGGAGGAAACTGAGGGGCAGGTGACTCAGTGACTTCCCCGGGGGCTCAGACGTGGTGGAGACACAGCCCCTCGGCCTCCAAATGCTGCCTCCCACGAGCAGCCTTGCCTTTCTCCACTTGGCACAGTGGCGAGTCCTCCGATGTATCCGCTTTCACAGGAAGCTTGGGACCAGCCCTGCCCAAGGAGTGTGCCATTTGACCCCTTTTCCTGTCTGCTGCCCCCCCCTTTTTTTTTTTCCAAGTGTTGACATGAGTCTGAGTCTGCCCCTTCCTGGGCCTGTTTGACCTCCTGGGATTTGGCGCTTAGTTATCTGTGTCATTCCCAAGAACCTCCTGTTTAGCTGGATCCCCTGACCTGTCCTGTCCTGGCCAGCCCTCTCTTGAGGTCACTCAAGTTTCCAGGTGGCAGCCCAAACAAGTATCTGGCTTCAGAAAATAAACTCTTCAGTCCAGCCCACTTTCCCTGTCTCCCTGTCTAATGCCCTTGCAAAACAAGCCCGGGGGCCCCACACTCAAACTCTGTGTGTGTGTGTCTATGAGAGAGAGAGAGACAGACAGACAGATCCGAGGCTCTAATTAGAGATACCATGCTCAGTGGAAGCTGGTTCTGAACAGTTAACTGCCCCACCTGTGTCCATGAAGGGCAGTGAAAGAGCAAGGGGCGGTTTAATTACCTGGGATGTAAAACAGCAGGCACCCCCACTGCCCTCCTCTGCTGTTGGGGTGGCAGGGTGGAGTTGAGGGCCTCACTCGTTTTCACCTTTGCACAATCAGTCACACATTTGTTACATGACAGCTATGTGCCACACACCCATGTTCAGTAAGGTGGAAGCCAGCTGCAGGCGTGGGCCACAGTTCCAGACATCTCTGAAGGATGTGATGCCAACTTTCAGGCAGAACATTTAGAAAGAGTGAAATAAAGTGAAACAGATCAACCAGCCTATTGAGTATCTACGTGTTTTTTTACAAGCAAGAACTGGGGAGGCAATACTATTTAGAAACCTTGATAAACAGTTCCAAAAGAAAAAAAACCAGGCTTTGGTGACTCTCATGGGCCCTCCATGCCAAGAGTCTATGGCTCTGTGATATATTAAATCAGGCTTGTTAATTATTTAATCTAACAGCTGCCATGCACCCTCATTTTAAAAACAGATGAGGCAATGTTTACATTTTCTCCATGTTCTCCATTTGGAAGCGTCTTAGTTTGTTTTGTGTTGCTGTAACAGAATACCACAGACTGGGCAATTTATAGACAATAGAAATTAATCTGGCTCATGGTTCTAGAGGCTAGGAAGTCCAAGAGCTTGGCACTGGCCTCTGGTGAGGGCCTTCATGCCGTGTCATGGTGGGCAAAAAAGCAAAACTTGCTTTGATAAAATCGTTCTTGCAATAACTGACCCTCCTCTGATAGTAACATTAATTCATTCATGACAGCAGAACCCGCCCGACCAAGTCACCTCTTAAAAGGTCCCACCTCTCAACGCTGTTGCACTGGGGATTAAGTTTCCTTACACATGCACTTTGGGGGACACATTCAAACTGTAGCAGGAAGTATTTGCTTTCTCATAACATTTTTTTTCAATAATTAATTTTCAGCGTTTGCTATATCAGAACGGACATTATAGCAATTTTCATGGCTGTGTCTCTCCTGGCAGATTTTAAAGTTCTTCCAGCCTGATTCCTCTGTCTGTTTGGGTCTCTGGCATGGTGCCTGCTGGAGAGTAGAACCCAATAATTATCTATTGGGTTCTCACGGGATCTCTCAAAGGTGGTATTCAGGCACTCACAAGGCAAATCCTATCACAAGAAAGAATGGTGGCCTGGGAGTGAGCTGTAAGGTTCCTTCAAACATCAGTTCCTGAAGCCTCTTTTATTCATTATTGTTGGGACTTGTTTTTATTTCTGTTTCGTTCTACGTGACCCCAAAATCTATATGTGAACACTAGGAACTTTATCATGGGCTGAGGTGTATTTGAAGTAAACTCTTAACTATGTCTCTGGGATATGAAAGGTGCTTACATTCTCTGTTGGGAATGTAGAGAGAAGGATTTGCAATGTGTGGTCCCTGGGAATGTAGAGGCATGAATTTCTGTCTGTTTTCCTGCTGTTGAAATCTGAGTGCTAGGAACGGACCTCTTGCTCTCAGATTGGCCTTGAAGCTGAAGGGAACCTGTCCACCCTCTGCACAGGGCAAAGAGTCACGCCAACAGGAGGAAGTTGGAGTGCATCCTGGCACCTGCCAATTGGAAGACTGACAAACAAAAAATTAGGTTTTAATTAATTTAAAAAATGATCTTCCTACTTATCAGACACAATCACTTTTAAATATGAGCAGAAAAACGAACTCCATAGCCAAATGCAACATTTTGTGTCATACTGTTTCACATCATCTCTTCTACCTCCATTCACTGGTCAGAGAAGCGCAGAGTTAAGTTGGCCAGTGTGGCGTGGACACAGCCAGTCTCAGACCCTCCTGCCAGCGAAGCCAGCATGAGGTCTGTTGGCTCACGGGTCCAGTCTCTGGGTCCCCAAAGAGGTAAGCCAAAGACATAGTGATACTCGGTTCAATTCGGCTCCAGAAAGTATGAGATGGGAAATAGGTGACTTGTTTTGCCTGGGCATATAAGACATCAATAAAATCTACCATGACTGGAAATTACTTAATGCAACCAGAGGAGACTTTGCGGTCAAATTTTGCTTTTCCTAAAAGACACGAAATTAAATTTACATGTCACTGAATGATATCTGAAACTGTCATTTCCTTGTATTTTAGGGGGATCTGCTAGACTCTTATGTCATCGTATTTTGGAAATGGGTATATGTCATTATTATTGGTTAATAATCATATTTATTTTTAACGAAAATTAAATTATGAAAATAATGCACTTAACTGGGTGAGTTTTAGGTTGTCGATTGATGTGATAATTCACTCTTCCCGAAAATTTGGCAAGGTAATGGTCTGAATCGGACAATCCTTTTGTTTTTACATTGATGTTTTCTATATTTATTTTGTACCTGGAAAAATATTTTTAAAATTTATTTTGATTTTATATGTGTACAAAAATGTACTGAACGATGTTGACATGCTTATTTTTGTAAGAGATGGGTACTTCTTGTTCCCCTTGGATTTCGGAAGCAAAGCAATGGGACCCTACGCTTCAGAGTCTTAATGGGGTGGGGCAGTGTCCATTGAGGTGTCCTGTCGGGAATGACAAGTCCAGGGCAGATTATGAGGCAGGCATCCTTTGGAGTTCTTCTTCTCTCAGGTATATTTTAACTAAAAGCTATCATTTAAGTTGAAGAAATCAAGTCTTGTGAATTGATACGATTGTACTTCTAGAGTCTTTGATGATAAGTTGTCTTTGCAGTACAGATTGGCTCGTCGATCTTTCAAAGTGTCATTTAAATGGAAATAAATGTCTGAAACAGATGTGTGTTTCTGACTTAATCATGCATGGGTCACCGTTCCTGCAGTACTGCAGGCCTGGAAATGTCTGTCCACCGATGCTCCTGGCAGGCTGCATCCAGGGCCCGCTCAGAAACTAATCTGGAGTTGGAGGCGGCAGGGAGGGAGGGGTGCAGCGCTGTGTGTGGGGAAGTGGTGGATCCAGAAGGTGGGCAGGGGGTGGTGCAGCTTCAGAGGATGAGGGTCCTTCCTGCTCCCTCCCCACCAGCCAGCCTTGCCATCCCCCTGTGGCAAGGTGGGGGCTGTCCCTGGCCCCTGGAAGGCTGGTCCTTTCTTGCTGGCTGCTCCCTCCTCCGGGACTCCATGCCCACCATCATCTCCTCTCCCACAATGGCCACTCCTCCCTTCTAGAACCTTCCTCAGCACACAAGCCTGCTCCCACTGCCCATTCAAAGATGACTTGCTGGACTTTCCCCTTTTCTAGTAGTGCCTCTCTCTCTTTTTTCCCTTAAGGCTAAAGCTCCTCCCAAGAGTGGCCTTCCCCTCTGCTGCCACCTCAGCTCCCCTCTCCGTTCCCCCACCACGGCCCTGAAATAGCTGTTGGGGCCACACCAGCAGTTGGGTTGGGTCAGCACCATGTCACTCTGGGTGCTTGCCTGGCCAGGACTTGGCAGCGCCTGGCACTGGAGCCTGCCCTGCTGCCTCCCGCACCCTCCTGGCTCCAGGACATCTCAACCTGTTGCCTTTCCTCCCCTCCCAGCAGCTCCCTCCACTCTTTTTGGCTCACTCCACCTCCTTGTCCCGCCCTCTCATGGTGGAGGGCCCTGGCTGAGACCCCAGGCCTCCCGCTCACCATCAGCACTGCCTCCCAGTCAGAGCACCTGTCTCCCCATGTGTTTGTTTGTCTTAGGGCCGTGGAAACAGAACACAAGCCATCCACCTGGAAAGAAACGCAACAGGTGTTTCTCTTCCCATAGTCTTGGAGGCCAGATGTCCAAGATCAAGGTGTCGTCAGGGCTGGCTCCTCCTGAGGCCTCTCTCCTTGGGGTGTGGATGGTGCCTTCCTCCTGTCTCTGCACAGGGCCTCTCCTTTGTGTGTGTCTGTCTCCATTTCCTTTTATATTTTATAAGGACACCGGTCACATTGGATCTGGGCCCACCCTCTTGACCTCATTTTAACTTGATTACCTCTTTAGAGACCCCGTCTCTGGCTACTGAAGGTTGGAACTTCAGCAGATGAATTTTTTTGACAGGGGTCACGATTCAACCTGTAACATCATGGGTTTCAATTCCATCTCTATGTTGATTCCCAAATATGGGTCATGACCTCTGACCTTTCACTGAACCCCAAACCCAGATATCCCACTTCCTGTTCAGCAGCATCACTTCGATGTAAAATGGGCAAAGCTGAACTCTCACTTTTCCCCTTCAGACCGGCCTCTCTGCTATCTCAGTATTTCTGCTGCCAATGCCTCACGCTCAGGAGTTTGCTTTGGCTCCTGTCTTTCCTGAACATCCTGCAGCAGCAGGTCCCGAGCCTCCTCCGGGGAGAAGAGCCTAAATCGGGCCATTTTCACTGCCCCCAGCCCTCCACCCAGGCGGCCATCATCTGTCACCTACACTTCCGTGGGGGTCTCCCAGTGAGCCTCCCTGTGCGTTCTTTGACTCGTGTGTTGGCCTCATCTGCACAGAGTGGTCTCTGAAATGCATGAATAAGATCGTGGACCACTGCTGCTCATTGTTCTAGAAGTTTTTATTTACCTTCAGTGTGACTGTGAAGTCCTTACCGTGACTCACAAGATTACCTCTGGCTCCTGAATGCCCCTGCAACTCTCCACCACACCTTGCCTTTCACCCCTGGGCCAGCACACGGTCCTTGCACTTTCCTCCAGCCAGCCCAGCCCCTTTGGCCCTGTCACTGTCACGTGTTTCCCCAGGATCTTCCCGTGGGTGCCTCTCATGCCATAACAGGGCACCACAGACGAGTTGGCTTCAACGACAGACCTCGGTTCTCTCACAGTCCTGGAGGCTGGAGTCCCAGATCAAGCTGTCAAAGGGCTGGTTCCTCCTGAGACCCCTCTCCTGGGCTTGCAGATGGCATCTTCCCCTTGTGTCCTCATGGGGCCATCCTTCTTTGTCTGTGTCCTCATCTCCTCTCCTTACAAGGACACCTGTCTGATAGGGTCAGGGCCCAACCTGACGACCTCATTTTACCTTGATTACTTCTTTAAATGCCCTATGTCCAAATGCAGTCACATTCTGAGGTGCTGGGGATCAGGACTTCAACATATGGATCTTGGGGGAATTCATTTCCACTCCTAACAGCCCCCCTCCTCTGTGAGTACTTCTTGTGCCCTCCCCTTGTTCCTTCAGTGTGCTCTATTTTCTTCATGTCACTCATCCCTGCCCACATTTTACTGGACACTTATGCATCTCTTGTCTCTCCCTATGGACTGTAAGCTCCATGAGTGCAAACACTGCCTTCCTGCTCACACTCCACGGCATTTACACGGCATTTACAGCGGTGCCTCCCACCCAGCAATCCGTTTTTCTGAACAAATGGATGAGCCTGTGGTTTGAAGGACTTGAGTCTGAGAGTGTTTGACTTTAGGAGCTGGAGGGTGGGTCTGTGACTGCACCGGCAAGGACTACCTGGTGGAGGGGCTGCTGAGTGGGCCCCAGCCAGGAGAGGGTGTAAGGAAAGAAAGCAGTGGTACCTGCCTTCCGTCACACAGTGTCTTGGAAGAATGAATGTGGGGACATATTTCATTTCATGCCATTTGAATAGCTACTAGAATTATCCCCACTTTACAACAGACACAAGTGGCCTGCATTAGATTATTAAGAACGCCAAAGGAGAAATAAACCGTGACATCAGCCATTCCCTCTACGTGGCCTGATGACTTTCTCTAGCCACACAGCATAATGATCGAACAAAGAAATGCCCTGTCATTGCCATGAGGTCCTTGTTCAATTGTGCTACCCTGTGAAGAACCATCAGGTAGGTACAGGAAGGATTCACTTTGGCAGAAAACCACAAGAACAACGCACTTATGACTGTCCTTAGGATTCTAGGTAATTGCGGTTTGCGTGTTCAGACTTACAGTGCCTCTGAAACACGACGAAACATTCTTTTCGTCAGGCATCCGTGGCCAGGAACATTGTCTCTGGCAGGCCTCTCCCAGCTCTCGGATGACAGATGCGTCTGTTTATTCTCTGATTGTTTGAACAGTGCTGCGGCCCTGCAGGCTTTTTTGGGGCACTGTCCTTTGTCAGTGCAGATGGAGACTGGAGCTCAACAATTAGATTCCCTTCAGTGATGAGAACCTGGCTGCACTTCAGTTAAGAGAATATTTCTATCAGTGCTTTTAGCAGCGATGCTTTGGGTAATGTTTGCTCATCTCAGGAAAGAAACAAGAGCGTCAGACAGGGGAGGGGCCCTGGAGATCCCCTGGCCCAACCTGTCTATTGTACAGAGGATGAAAAGCACCCACAGCTGCCTTGTCCACAGGAAACGGCATCAGAAACAAAGCCTTCCTACTCATGTCTCTGTAATTTTAGCTGTTTCTGGATATTGAATGCCACAATAGCACGTAAGATGTTACATTGAAAAACAAAACATTGGCCAGGCGTGGTGGCTTACGCCTGTAATCCCAGCACTTGGGAGGCCGAGGCGGGCAGATCACCTGAGGTCAGAAGTTCGAGACCAGCCTGGCCAACATGGTGAAACTCAGTCTCTACTAAAAATACAAAAATTAGCCAGGTATGATGGTGTATGCCTGTAATCCCAGCTACTCGGGAGGCTGAGGCAGGAGAATCACTTGAACCTGGGAGGCGGAGGTTACAGTCAGCTGAGATCGCACCACTGCACTCCAGCCTGGGCAACAGAGTGAGACTCCGTCTCTAAAAAACAAACAACAACAACAAAATCCTTTCTGTGTTATTTGCTGATCCTGCCATATGTCAGAGAAGACCATAGTTAAGACTGTATATAAGAGTAGAGAAAACTTTCAGAGGCTCAGAAAGTTTACTTTTTTGCCCAAGTCATACAGCTAGAAATTGACCCTGGAGTTTTAACTTCAACTTTACTTCATTAAAGCCTAGAATTCAAAAATAGACCCAAAGATGTACCTCTTAAAGGAGGCATGCTGTCATTCTATGCTCAGACTTCCAGTCGCATACTGTCTGGCCCTTGCTAAGCATTCATCAACGCATTTTAGTTGGATGCTTATCATGTACCACAGTTCCTGGTGTCATGAACTTCTTTTCTGTTTAAGAAAGTGGTTTGTAAACAGGCCTTTACAATGCCACGTGATATTGCCGGGTGCAAGTGGGTGCACACAGAGAGGGCACCGACAATGTTTTTTGTTTGTTTGTTTGTTTGTTTGTTTTTGAGACAGAATCTTGCTCTATCCCCCAGGCTGGAGTGCAATGGTGCGATCTCGGCTCACTTCAGTCTCCGCCTCCCAGGTTCAAGGGATTCTCCTGCCTCAGCCTCCCGAGTAGCTGGGACTACAGGCACGTGCCACTGTGCCTGGCTAATTTTTGTACTTTTAGTGGAGACGGGGTTTCGCCATGTTGGCCAGGCTAGTCTCGAACTCCTGACCTCAGATGATCCACCCACCTCGGCCTCCCAAAGTGCTGGGATTAAAGAAATGAGTCACCACCCCGGCCTCCAACAGTGTTCTTGAGAGGCCAGGAAAGCTTTCCAGAGAAAGTGAAGTCTAACCTGAAACCTAAGTAAGACCTAGTCACATGGGAGGAGAAGGGTCTCCATGGAGAGAGGCCAGTGTGTGAAAAGAAGCAAGGGGGTGGGGAGCTGAAGCAGGGGGCTGGGAAGGCATGAGGTTCAACACAGCAGGAGCACTGAGTCCAAAGTGGTAGGACGCAGAGATGAGGCCTGTTATGGACTGAATGTGCCCCTCTCAGATTCATATGTTGAAGCCCTAATCAGTAGTGTAGTGGTATTAGGAGATGGGGCCTTTGGGAGGTAATTCAGTTATGGGGGTGGAGCCCTCATAAATGCAATAAGTGCCTTTACAAGAAGAAACACAAGAGAAATGACCTCTCTCCCTGCCATATGAGGACAGGGCAAGAAGGTGACTATCTGCAAACCAGGAAGAGTGGGGACCATGGCATGCTATAGAGAATACTAAGGACACAGGGCAAAAAATCTGGTGGCAGAAATCCAGGCTGCAAACTGACTGTTGGTTTTAGTCTTAGCTCTGGACCTCGAACTTTAAGCAAGAGACTTAGTCTCTCTGAGACTGGGTGTCTACAGTTTTTTTTTTTTTAATCAGCAAAATAAAGATAACTATCCTTTCCTTACCTTCCACCCAGGGACACTGTTGTCCCATAAGACCACCTGTGCATAAAAAAGAAAATCATCCCTTTCTTCTGGCTCTTCAGCTGGGTGTACTTGGGCAGAGGACCTCCTGCATGAGCTTCAGTGATGGCTGCATGAGTTAGCTAATGCTATGTAATGAATTAGCACTCCAGTAGCTTAAACCAACATTTATCATTGCAGAATTTCTTTGAGACTCTAGGCATGGTTAGTTGGGTGTCTTTGGCACGGGGTTTTTCACAAGGCTGCAGACAAAGTGTTGGCTGGTGTCTCATCTGAAGGCTTGACTGGGGATGGGTCCTCTTCCCAGCACACTCAGTGTTGTTGGCAGGACTTAGTTCTGTATTAGTTGGGACTCTACCAGAGACAGACAGCACCAGCAGGAGATGTATTTCTATCCATATCTGTATTTGTAGCTCTACCTCGATGTCTTTATTGCAAGGAATTGGCTTGTGCAATTATAGTTATTGGCCTGACAGGTCTGAAACCCACAGGGCAGGCCATCAGGAAGGGCAGGCTGGAATCCTTTTGATGCTACAGTCCACAGGTAGAATTTCTTATTTCTCAAAGGAGCCACAATTTTGTTTTTTAAGAACTTCTGGTTGATTGGCTTAGGCCCACCCACATTATCCAGGATAACCTCTCTTGTATAAAGTCAACTGATTGTAGATGTTAACCACATCTACAAAATAGCTTCACAGCAACACCTAAGCTAGGGTCATATCAAATCATGGGGACTGTAGCCTGGCCATAAGGACACACCAGCCTGATCATTACAAGTTCGTTCCTTTGTGGGTGTGAGACTGAGGGTCTCAGTTCCTTACTGGCTGTCGACAGAGTCCACCCTCAGTTCCCTGTCAGGTAGCTCCCCACACTCAGCTCACAACACGGCAGGTGGTAAATCCATGCAAGGCCCACGTCACAATCTTCTGTAGCCTGACCATGTAAGATGCAATGATCTCTTGTTTCTCTTGTTGGATTCTATCCATTAGAAGTAAATCTCCTGGTCCCACCCCTACTCAGGGGGAGAGGATTGCTTCAGGGCCGTGAGTAGAAGTCTGCAATCACAGTGGCCCTACTCAGTCATTTCTGGGGAAAGTATCTGAGATGATATGTGTGAAATAATTGTGTGAGCCTGTATGTAAATATTAGCTAGAACCACAGGAAATTGTTTATTTTTCACCTACAAAAATGGCTCACCTAATGTAAATGATTATAGTAAAATAGGGGACTGAGAGGGCATAAAACGACTTTATAATATTGGGGGGGACCAGGCAAGAATGAAATCTTGGCTAAATGGCAACTAAAACAGACAGAACCTGGGGGTAAACAGGGGAGAGAGACAGAGAGAGAGAGAGAGAGAGAGAGAGAGAAAAGGAGGTGCTGCCGATCGTAGTAGGTTTACATTGGGCTTACTTTTCTTTCTATATATTGTTTATCGTCTATCTATCTATCTATCTATCTATCATCTATCTACCGATCATCTATCTATCACCTATCTATCATCTATCATCTGTCATCTATCTATCATCTATCTCTCTATCATCGATCAATCTATCATCTATCTATTTATAATCTATCTATCATCTATCTATCTATCATCTATCTATCATCTGTCTATCATCTGTCTTCATCATCATCATCATCTATGTGTTATCTATCTTCATCATCATCATCCATGTGTTATCTATCTATCTTCATCATCATCATCTATGTGTCATTTATCTATCTGCCTACCTATCTATCTAATCTGTCTTGTCATCTACCATCTATGTATTAATCTATTATGCATTTTGTACTGGTCAGATGCTAGGCTTTATTTGAGCCTACAGTCATGCACCATGTAACAATGTTTTGATCAAGACGAACTGCCTATATGATGGTGGTTCCATAAGATTATAATGTAGCTGAAAAATTCCCATGGCCTAGTGATGTCATAGCCATTGTAACATTGTAGCTCAGTGAGTTTGTGGTGATGCCGGTGTAACCTACTGGGCTGCTGGTTGTATAAAAGTCTAGCACACACAATTATGTACAATATATAATACTTGATAATGATAATAAACAGCTATATTACTGGTTTATATATTTACTACACTATACTTTTTATCTCTTAGAGTGTACTCTTTTACTTATATTAAGAAAGGTAATGATAAAACAGCCTCAGGCAGGTTCCTTCAGGAGGTATCCAGAAGAAGGTATTGTTATCATCGGAGATGGCAGCTCCATGCCAGTGGGACAAGATGTGCAGGTGTAAGACAGTGATATGGATGATTCTGACCTTGTGTAGGCCTAGGCTGATGTGTATGTTTGTGTCTCAGTTTTTAACAAAAAATTTAAAAAGTAAAAAAGCAAAATTAAAAATAAAAAATTTGGGAGGCCGAGGCAGGTAGATCACGAGGTCAGGAGATTGAGACCATTCTGGCTAACACGGTGAAACCCTGTCTCTACTAAAAATACAAAAAATTAGCCGGGTGTGGTGGCATGCACCTGTAGTCCCAGCTACTCGGGAGGCTGAGGCAGGAGAATTGCTTGAACCCGGGAGTTGGAGGTTGCAGTGAGCCGAGATCGCGCCACTGCACTCCAGCCTGGGTGACAGAGTGAGACTCTGTCTCAAAAAAAAAAAAAAAAAAAAAAAAAATATAAAAGGCTTAGAGGATAAAGATATAAAGAAAGAATATATTTTTGCATTTCTGTATATGTTTTATGTTTTAAGCTAAGTGTTATTACGAATGATTCAAAAAGTTAAAAAATTAAAAAGCTTATATAGTAAAAATGTTACAGCAAGCAGGGGTGAATTTATTATTGAAGAAAGAAAAATATTTTTATAAGTTTAGGGTAGGCTAAGTGTAAGTACACTCTATGATGTTCTCATGACAAAATTGCCTAAGAACACATTTCTTAGACTATGTCCCTGTTGTTATGCAACATGACTCTATTTACAATGCAACATAAGGCCAGTGCTTTAGAAATGTTTTGTCTGTACCTTGAGAAATGAATTTGTTCTAAATTTGTAGCATACTGCCTGTGAGATAATAGTGGTGATTGTGTAATTCAAAAATGACTACCCGTAGATGGTACAAAGGAACGAGTTGGAGAGATGAGTTAGAATCTAAACCTCTCTGAGAACATCTTGTTTTGTAAATTTGACTTTGTAAAAATATGAATATTTTTATGATTATACACCAAAATAAAAAAGTAATTTCCGAAGTTTATTGAAAAAAACAAAATAAAACAAATGAACTTCACTGTGTATTGACTTTGTAGTATGGTAACATACGGTTTCACAGTATTTCAAGTGACTTTAAAACATGGTACCTTGCCTACCCTTAGTAGGATAAACCCTAAAAACAAAAAGAATGGCAAAAAAAAAAAATATTTTAAACTCCTTTCGGGGATCTTGTCTGTGGTGGTAGAGTTGATGTGGTCATTCCTAGACTATTATATCTGTAATGTGAAATGAAGCAAGTGAGTAATTACATTGAGAACCAGAATGTTCAGTGTTGCTGAGAGGAGATGCGAATGTAAGATCTGTGAGGTTAAATAAACACTCTGTTGCTCCGAACTTGATTTGGCAATATCAAGCTACACTCATGATGTAATTTCTTTCTGTCTTAAAAACGTTTTCTTATTTTTGTTTAGGCCACAGGACTAGAGACAATGAATAATCCTTCAGCAATGAAGACTCTCACTGTCCATATTGTGCTAAAAAAAAAAAAAAACCCACAAACAAAACACGCAATCTAGAGATCCTTGAAGAAATGGCTGATTTCAGAATTGAGGTAGAAATTGTAGAAGATAAGCTTGAAATATGTTATCCTACCAGAAAGCAGGCAAGCCAGCAAGCACTATGGGATCATGTCACAAAGACTCAGGAGCCTGTAGTCTATATAACAAGCCTGTAGTCTCATTACAATTAGTTGTAATAAGAATAATTAGGTGCGGTGGCTCATGCCTGTAATCCCAACACTTTGGGAGCCCAAGGCAGGAGGATCACTTGAGTCTGGGGGTTCAAGACCAGCCTAGGCAATGTAGTGAGACCCCAATTCTACAAAAATAAAAAAAAATTAGCCCAGGATGGTGGCACGCACCTGTGATCCCAGCTACTTGAAAGGCTGAGGCAGGAGGCTCACTTGAGCCTGAGAGGTCAAGGCTGCAGTGAGCCATGATCGAGCCACTGTACTCTATGCTGGGCAGCAGAGTAAGACCCTGTCTCAAAAACAAACAAACAAACAAACATCACTGCATTGGAATCCCATTAGTTGTCTTATGATACTAAAACACACACACACATCAGTCATCTTTAGAAAATATCAGGGGACCAATTCACTATTTTTGGAAGTATAAACAAAGAGAAAGGGTATAACATGTATCCTGATTTTTCTATATAAAATATACTGCATATCAGGGGTTGGCGAACCAGAGCTGGAGAGTCAAATTGGGCCTGCTGCTCTGTTTTTGTGAATAAAGTTTTATTGGAACACAGTGGGTTTGTCTGTGGCCTCTCTCACACTATGGCAGCAGAGCTAGGTAGTTGCCAAAAAGACCATATGGCCCAGAGAGCCAAACATATTTATCACTGGGCCCTAATGGAGGTTGAACCCTGCCTTAGGGTATCTATATATTTGATGAGGGGAGCTAACCTTTTTAAAAAATAATTTTTATTTTTAATTTTTGTGGGCACATAGTAGGTATATATATTTATTGGGCACATGAGATATTTTGATATAAAGGGAGCTATCTTTTAATAGCTGTATTGAAGATAATAAAAAAGGAGTGATAGACTATCACCAACTTGCAACTCTTAATACAAATAGGGGAACAAATTAATAATTATAAATGGTTGCTAATATTATTGAAGAGAGACAACCAGATACTAAAGGCTTTCCGATAGAATTGCACGATACCACCTGTATTAGTCCGTTTTCATGCTGCTGATAAAGACATACCTGAAACTGGAAATTTATAAAAGAAAGAGGTTTAATTGGGCTTACAGTTCCACGTGGCTGGGGAAGCCTCAGAATCATGGTGGAAGGCAAGGAGGAGCAAGTCATGTCTTACATGGATGGCAGCAGGCAAAGAGAAGCCTTGTGCAGGGAAACTCCCCCTTATAAAACCATCAAATCTCATGAGACTTATTCACTATCACGAGAACAGCACAGGAAAGACCTGCCCCCATGATTCAATGACCTACCACCAGATCCTTCCCACAGCACATGGGAATTCAAGATGAGATTTGGGTGGGGACACAGCCAAACCATATCACCACTTATGAAATATTCTTGCAAAAACAAAAACAAAACAAAAAAAATCAAATCTAAATCAGGTCAGACTTTCATATTTAACTACCAATCTACAGGAAATCCAGGGGACAGAAGAATCTATTGACTAGCAACACAGGCAATCAGCAAAGTCTCGGATGGTGGGAAACTATGGGACAAACAACTGGGTTTCTTCCACAAATATATTGTAAGGAAAAGAGAATGCAGTGGTGGGATAGGGAGGAGCTTATGGATTAAGACAGAAAGAAAGCAACATTGTGAGCAATTGCAATTTATGGCTGTTTCTTATCTTCTGATTACAACACAAATACTCTGATAAAACATTTGTAAATGGGGAAATTAAACACATTCTAGATATTTGATAACATCACAGAATTATTGTTAAATTTTAGATGTGATAGTTGTATTATGGTTGTGTTTAAAAGAGTTCTTGTCTTTTACAGATGCATACTGGAATATTTATGAACAATAAAATATCTGGTATTTGCTTCCAAATAATTTGACATAATTGGAAGGAAGTGGGTGGGTGTGTCAATGAAGCAGATAAGTTGATAATACTGAAGTTGGCTAATAGTTACATGTAGGGTTGTCATGCTATTTTCTCTGCTTTTATATATGTATTAGTTTTCTGTGGGTGTTGTAAGAAATAACCACAAACTTAGTGACTTAAAACAAGGTTAAATTTATCTTACAGTTCTATAGACCAGAAGTCCAACATGAGTCTCATGGTGCTAAAATCATGGTGTCAGTAAGTGTCTTCATCTGTTCTGTGCTGCTGTAACAATACCTGAGGCTGCGTAATGTATAATGAACAGAAACTTATTTCTAATAGTTTTAGAGACTGTAAAGTCCGAGATCAAGGGGGCTGGCATCTGGTGAGGGTCTTCTTGCTGTGTCATCCCATAGCAGAAGTTAGAAGAGCAAGGAAGGGTAAGAGAGAGCAAGAGATCAAACTCAAAGCCTCAAACCCTTTTATAATAAACATTAATCCATTCATGAGGGTGGAGCCCTCATTACCTAAACGCTTAAGGCCTACCTCTTAACACTGTTGCACTGGGGATTAAGTTTCCAGCACATGCCTTTTGGGGGACATAGTCTAGCGATAGCAGTGGGCAGGGCTGCATTCCTTTCTGGAAGCTCTGGGGAGAATGTTTCCCTGCCTTTTCCAGCTTTAGAGGCTGCATATTCCTAAACTTGTGACCCTTTCCTTCACCTTCAAAACCTCAAGGGCAGGTTGAGTCCTTCTTATGCTGCCATCTCTTTGGGTTCTTATCAGCCATGAAATATCCTCTGCTTTAAAAACCTCCTGTGGTTACACTGGGCTCACCGGTTAGTCCAGGATAATCTCCCCATCTTAAGGTCAGATGATTAGCAACCTTAATTTCCCTTTGCCATGTAATCTAACATATACACAAAGTCTAGGAATTAGGGTGTAGATATCTTTGGCGGATGGAATTATTCTGCCTACTACATTATGTGTTAGACATTTTCCACAATAGAATGTAGAAAACAATAAAGAAAAGTTACCTGAGGAAAAGCACACCCTTCATTTTTTTCTTTAGACTGTGTTTATTGTCTGCACAACCAATTAAGCTTAGGGCAAAAGTTGAACATGGTCCATGGTAATAAGGATATTAACTTTGCCCTATTTATGACACCAGGAGGAAAATGCAGATGTTGTAATCTCATCACTATGTAGATTGCATCTAAAGCATTGGATAGAAAGAGGAACCATTATAGGATGATGCTACAGGTAAAATTTAGTTTGCCTAATTTATTATCTTGTTTTCAAAGAAAAATTGTAACGTGGTGGTGAGTTATATAAAAAGAAGCTAATTGGTAGGGAAAAAATCAATTAAAAATAGCACTTTACCATTATAAAACATTTGTACTCATTCTCATTCAACTTCACAACAATCTTTCTGTTGGGCAGGATATGTGCACTTTTTTCCCTTTGCAGTTGAAGAAGTTAATCGAGACTCTGGAAGTAATGACTTGTTTCAACTTTTCTCGGTTAGCTGGCAAGATGAGGAGTGGGACCCAGCTCTTTTGATTCCACTGCACCAAATTGCCTTGGTAACCACCAGAGAAACGCTGGGATGTGTTCAGAATACTCTGTTTATTAAGAAAAAGATGAGTGTAACTCCATATTAAATTTTCCATAAACACTAGATACACCAGGTATAAAATTTAAGATATCCGTTTAATGGTCACTGACATTGGGATTTCTCCCCAGCAGCCTTTCCTGCTCAGCTCTCCCATCAACCTATGAACTCTGACTGTGAACTCCCAGTGCAGCTTTTTTATTTCCCAATTAATAGAAACAGCATCACTAAATCCCGTAAGCTTCCTTTTCCGTGTACAACAGAAGATGGCGTTTCCCCCCGATGCCTGCAATTAGGCTGAGACCATGTGACTGGTTCTAACCAATAGGTTGCAAGCAGAGAGTCAGGCATGGCTTCTGGATTGAAACATGGAAGAGCAAGTGTGAATTCTCCATACTTTCTGTTTTCTCCCTTAGTGGTGATTTTTGAGGCCACTTGTTGACATGGTGGAGCCCCAGGTTGGAAGTGGCTTAGGTCTCAGTGAACCACTGAGGTACTATTTAACGCCAGTATCAGAGATGTTAACACCATAATTAAGAGTTAACCAATTATGAAACAGCCTGTGTTTCCGCTACAAAATCTGAGACTCTCATAGCGGGCAGGGGTGTGTATTCAAGTTAATATTTCTTTGTTCTACAGTCTGACATCAATGTATCTTATTTTCTTTTTAAGGATTCTTATTGCCATTAAAGAAAAAAATTGCATGGCAAAGATGAAAATAAATAGAGACTAAGCAATATTTGTAGCTTGTGAGAATTATAAAGACAGGACAAAATAATAATATAACTGGATTAGAAAGATAAGAGTGTGTGTTAGAGATTTGCCCTGTCATGGGCAATTATGCCTAAAGAAAGCAAATTGTGCTTGTTGCAGTGAGATTGGTGAGATGTAGGCCCATTCTGGCTGTGGACGGCAGCATGCCTTTCCACCCCAGCCAGAGACAGAGGGCACAAGGTGGGACAGGTGACCTACAGCCCTTTGACTGTGTCACTCTAGGGAACCTCTGCTCAGTCAGCCGTTCAATTAAGGACCCTTAGATTAAGACCTTTGAAAGCAAGATAAATGGTAAGGAAGTTTTCTCCCAGCAACAATGCAATAAACTGAAATTAAAGTAGATAATCTAACATCTTATGTTTGTGTACTGTTAATGATTTACAAAGCATTTTTTCTTTTTGTGCCTCAGGATTACTCTGAGAGGTGGGCAGAGCGATTAAACCCCTATTTCCTGGGAGGGTGCGTAGGATTCACCTTCATGTCCCTTCCTAGCTTTACTTAGCACTCCACACTCTTTTCCTTGTTTGTCCATTTACAGATAACGCGTTGGCAAATTGTTCTCCACGCAGAGTGTGTTAAGCTCAGTTCATAACTCAGGAACTCCTGTAGATTCCCCAGCTGCCCTTGCAATTAGTTTGGGACCAACTCCTACTGGCCGTTGACTTAAGATAGAAGGCAATTAAGAGCCACTGTGCCCTGTCCAACCTTTTCACCGCTAAGCTGACCTTGGAGGCTGTGTATTCCAGTTGACAGTGTAGCCCACGACCTCCATCAGCCTTAGGAATCAAAAATTAGCCTTTCCTGTGTGAAGACACTGACATTTCAGGGTTTATTTTGTGGTTTCATCATAACACATCCTATCCTGATTAATAAAATTACTTACTCTCCAGCCCTTCTAAGTGTATCATTAAGAGATGTTTCTAAGAATCCCTAGAAATTGGGGCTCTGAAATTGGAATGCGGAAACGCTCCAGAACACGATCAGTATCATTTCCACTTTTAACTTTACATGAGTTTTCTCATAGGCAGAATTTTATTTATTTTTTTATCAAAATCATACATTTACATAGTGTAAAATGTTACTAGTGCTATCAGGCTTATGAGTACTGGCAGCAGCAGCTCTCTGCCCCAGTCCTTCTCTCCCAGGTCTGATTCCTTTCTGTGGTTTCCCCTGGCATTTGTGTCTGTATTTGTAAATAATACGCTTATTCTGCTGTGTCATGTTCTATTGTTTCAGACATTTTCTTTTTTTTTAATTTTATTATTATTATACTTTAAGTTTTAGGGTACATGTGCACAATGCGCAGGTTAGTTACATATGTATACATGTGCCATGCTGGTGCGCTGCACCCATTAACTTGTCATTTAGCATTAGGTATATCTCCTAATGCTATCCCTCCTAATGCTATCCCTCCCCCCTCCCCCCCCCCCACAACAGTCCCCAGAGTGTGATGTTCCCCTTCCTGTGTCCATGTGTTCTCATTGTTCAATTCCCGCCTATGAGTGAGAACATGTGGTGTTTGGTTTTTTGTCCTTGCAATAGTTTACTGAGAATGATGATTTCCAATTTCATCCATGTCCCTACAAAGGACATGAACTCATCATTTTTTATGGCTGCATAGTATTCCATGGTGTATATGTGCCACATTTTCTTAATCCAGTCTATCATTGTTGGACATTTGGATTGGTTCCAAGTCTTTGCTATTGTGAATAGTGCCGCAGTAAACATACGTGTGCATGTGTCTTTATAGCAGCATGATTTATAGTCCTTTGGGTGTATACCCAGTAATGGGATGGCTGGTCAAATGGTATTTCTAGTTCTAGATCCCTGAGGAATTGCCACACTGACTTCCACAATGGTTGAACTAGTTTACAGTCCCACCAACAGTGTAAAAATGTTCCTATTTCTCCACATCCTCTCCAGCACCTGTTGTTTCCTGACTTTTTAATGATTGCCATTCTAACTGGTGTGAGATGGTATCTCATTGTGGTTTTGATTTGCATTTCTCTGATGGCCAGTGATGGTGAGCATTTTTTCATGCATTTTTTGGCTGTATAAATGTCTTCTTTTGAGAAGTGGTTTCAGACATTTTCTATTGACTTTCTACTACTGCAGATGAGGATTCAGCCACCTTTTCCCCCTCACCACCACTGTGCCTCCCCCATCTTCTCATTATACTACAATTTTTGGCTAAATCTGAATTTACTATTTATTATTTATAACCATATAAATATTGCTGACTGCTAGGACAAGTAGTGTGCTTCGATTACATATATTTTCTTTGCTGTGAAAGTTCCTCTTTATTTTTTATTTGCTTAGTTTGTGTATGTAGCCATCAGTAATGCTTCTCCCCTCATTCAAGCACTGTCAGTTCTAGTTTCCACGTGGCTGAAGGTCATGGATCATTTTCTGATTGGAGCCTGTACTCATGGCACTTGCTCTTCCTCCCACAGTTGGATCTGGCTGGGTTGCTCCTCAGCTGCCATCCCAGATCTCATTTCTGGGAGTCCATGTCTACCTTCTTTTGGTTTAGATTCTTTTGTGAATGAAGCACACCCTTTTGGAGTTTCCAGAGAAAAGGTGCATGAAAGGTGAAACTTTTGGTATCTTGCTTATGTGAAAATGTTTGCTGATATTGCTGTGGATAGTTTGACAGTTTGGATTTGGAAATGCAGTTGAAAATAATTTCCTTCCCAGTCCATCTCTGGAAGCACACACTGGGAGTGGTTGCCCTTGAGGAGGAAAACAGGTTAGGGATGGAGCGAGACTTAACTTCGCTATATAACTTTTTGTACTATTCAACTTTTAGAAACCATTTGTAGACACTGCTTTAGGAAACTTAAGTAGACATTAGTAAACAGAAATCATGAGCAATATGGAGAATATACTGCCCCCAGTTTACCATGTGCTGCATTATATTTAACATTTAGTCCTATGAGCAATGCATTTAGTGCAATACAAGAATTTTAGCATTGAAAGGGTTTCCTATAGACCAGAAATGGTGTAAGCCCAAACATGATCATAATTGCATGTTATAATGGAAATTCATAACCTTGTTATCTCAGAGCTTTTAGAAAATTTATGAAGATTTGGAAATTTTAGGGAAAAGGAGCACATGTAAACCAAATTTTGGGCATCAAAGATGGAAGTAGATTGGTCTCCAACAGTCGTCCTGTATCCTGAAATTCTTACTGCCATTACCATTACCATTACCATTACCATTACTATTGCTATTACCATTACCATTGCTCTTCCTAACAATGCCACCCCAAACTATTTCCACAGAAACCAGGTTGCTTTAAGTGGGCTTTCTTGGACTTTCCCGGTTCAGCTAAATAGCAGCACTGCAGAAAGGTAGGCATCTCCATGGGCAATGCAAAACAAGAAAGCTGACATTTGGCTAAGGGCTTACCTGCAACAGTTACATCATGTTACACAAAACTCAGAGTTAAATGAGCATATGAGAGGAACATGGTTCAACCTGTATCTTCTGTGAAATGCTCTTCTTGCTGTTACATAATATTTTACATGTTTATGGGGTACCTGTGATATTGCGTTGCATGCACAGACTGTGTAATGATCAAGTCAGGGTATTTGGCATATCTGTCACCTTAAGCATTTCTCATTTCTATGCGTTGGAAACATTTCAAGGCCTCTGTTCCAGCTACTTTGAAATATACAGTACACTGTTGCTAATTATAGTCTTCCTATTCTCCTGTTGAACATTAGAACTTATTCCTTCTATGTAACTGTATGTTTTTATCCACCAACCAACCTCTCTTCATCCCCCCCCACCCATACAACCTCTCCCAGCCTCTGGCGTCTATCATTCCACTGTCTACCTCCATGAGATCAACTTTCTTATCTCCCACATATGAGTGAGAACAGCTAATATTTGTCTTTCTGTGCCTGGCTTATTTCACTTAACGTAATGACTTTTGGTTCCCTCCATGTTACTGCAAATGACAGTGTCATTCTCTTTTATGGCCACATAGTATTTCACTGTGTATATGTACACCATGTTTTTAATGTGGTGTGTTTCCTATTATAAAAAGCTCTCAGGCTTGTCCTTAGGCATTAGAACATTTACAAACATCTATCTATCTTATCTATCATCTGTCTACCTAATCTATCATCTATCTATCCATCTATCTATCTATCTATCTATCTATCTATCATCTATCTCTATCTGTCATCTATCATCTATCTACCTAATCTATCATCTATCTATCATCTATCTATAATCTATCTACCTATCATCTATCTATCATCTATCTATCTATCTATCTATCATCTATCTATCGTCTATATCTGTCATCTATCATCTATCTATCTACCTAATCTATCATCTATCTATCATCTATCTATAATCTATCTACCTATCATCTATCTATCTATCATCTATCTATCTATCTATCATCTATCTATCGTCTATCTCTATCTGTCATCTATCATCTATCTATCCATCTACCTAATCTATCATCTATCTATCATCTATCTGTAATCTGTCTATCTATCTATCATCTATCTCTATCTGTCATCTATCATCTATCTATCTACCTAATCTATCATCTATCTATCATCTATCTATAATCTATCTACCTATCATCTATCTATCTATCATCTATCTATCTATCTATCTATCTATCTATCTGTCATCTATCTATCGTCTATCTCTATCTGTCATCTATCATCTTTCTATCCATCTACCTAATCTATCATCTATCTATCATCTATCTGTAATCTGTCTATCTATCTATCTATCTATCTATCATCTATCTCTATCTGTCATCTATCATCTATCTATCTACCTAATCTATCATCTATCTATAATCTATCTACCTATCATCTATCTATCTATCATCTATCTATCTATCTATCTATCTATCTATCTATCTATCTATCATCTATCTATCGTCTATATCTGTCATCTATCATCTATCTATCCATCTACCTAATCTATCATCTATCTATCATCTATCTGTAATCTGTCTATCTATCTATCTATCTATCTATCATCTATCTCTATCTGTCATCTATCATCTATCTACCTAATCTATCATCTATCTATAATCTATCTACCTATCATCTATCTATCATCTATCTATCTATCTATCTATCTATCTATCTATCTATCATCTATCTATCGTCTATCTCTATCTGTCATCTATCATCTATCTATCCATCTACCTAATCTATCATCTATCTATCATCTATCTGTAATCTGTCTATCTATCTATCTATCTATCTATCATCTATCTCTATCTGTCATCTATCATCTATCTATCTACCTAATCTATCATCTATCTATCATCTATCTATAATCTATCTACCTATCATCTATCTATCTATCATCTATCTATCTATCTATCTATCTATCATCTATCTATCGTCTATCTCTATCTGTCATCTATCATCTATCTATCCATCTACCTAATCTATCATCTATCTATCATCTATCTGTAATCTGTCTATCTATCTATCTATCTATCTATCTGTCTATCCTACTCCCTGCCATGGTCAGCCCAAGAGCATTTTAAATTATACGGATAATCTTTGCTAAACCTTCCTGCTTTTCCTGATAATTGTAGGGGAAAACGGCCAAGGAGGAGCCTTCAGTGGATACATACATAAAATAATTTAAAATGTTGACAAAAGGTAAATTCCCATGATCTAGAGACAGAGTGGTTCTTAATCTAGAGAGTGGTTCTCAGCTCAGGCTGAACATTGTAATGACCCAAGGACCTTGAAAAATACTGATGCTTGGGTCTTTCCTGAGAGATTTTGATTTAATTGGTCTGGTTACATGCTGAGCATCAGGAGTTTTAAAAGCTATCCAGGTGATTCTAATGCGGCCAGGCCTGAGAAGCACTGCCCTAGGGAGGATACTGACCTCTAGAGACGGAAGTGAAAGAGGTCATTATTTATCTCCGACGGATCATAGACACTCTTGTCTTCATATGTTTATTTGTTCAGCAATACAGATTTTCCATCAGTTTTTTTTCCATTTAATAGACTTTATTTTTTAAAGCAGTTTTAGTTCACAGCAAAATGGAGAAGGTACAGAGGTTTCCCATACACCCCTCTCCCCATCCGTGGATAGCCTCCCCTACTATCGATGGTCCCCAGCAGAGTGGTGGTGCATTTGTTACAATCAGTGAACCTACACTGACACGTCGCTATCACCCAGAGTCCATAGTTTACATTAGGGTTCACTCTTGGTGCTTTGTAAATTCTATGGGTTTGGACAAATGTATAATGATATGCATACACCTTATCACATCATGCAGAATAGTTTCACTGCCTTAAAAATCTTCTGTGCTCTGCCTATTTATCTCTCTCTGTCTTCTGGCCCCTGGTAACAACTGATTTTTTTAATAGTCTCCATAGTTTGCCTTTTCCAGAATGTCATATGGTTGAAATCATACTGTATGCAGCCTCTTCAGATTGGCTTTTTTCACTTAGAAATGTCCATTTAAGTTTCCTTCCCACATTTTTGTAGCTTGTTATCTCATTTCTTGTCTTTTCAGTGCTGAATAATATTTTCTTGTTTTGAGGTACCACAGTTTATCCATTCACCTATTGCTTCTAAGTCTTGACAATTATGAAAAAAGCTGCTATAAACATCTATGTGCAGTTGTTGTGCGGACCTAACTTTTCAGTTCCTTTGGAAAGATACCAAGGAGTGTGATTGCTGGATCATACGGTAAAAGTGTGTTTAGTTTTGTGCAAAACTGCCAAACTGTCTTCCAAAGTAGCTGCACCATTTTGCATTCCCACCAGCAATGAGTAAAAGTTCCCGTTGCTCCACTTTCCCACCAGCATTTGGTGTTGTCAGTGTTCTGGATTTTGACCTTTCTAATAAGTGTGTAGTATTATTAACTATTTATTTACTATTCGTTGGATTTTTTAAACTTTTATTTTATTCAGGGGTACATGTGCAGGTTTGTTATAGAGGTAAATTGTTTGTTGTAGGGGGTTGCTGTAAAGATTATTTTGGCTGGGCGCGGTGGCTCACGCCTGTAATCCCAGCACTTTCGGAGGCCGACGCAGGTGGATCACGAGGTCAGGGGTTCGAGACCAGCCTGACCAACGTGGTGACACCCCGTCTCTACTAAAAATACAAAAAAAATTAGCTGGGCGTGGTGGCGGACGCCTGTAATCCCAGCTACTCAGGAGGCTGTGGCAGGAGAATTGCTTGAACCTGGGAGGTGGAGGTTGCAGTGAGCTGAGATCGCGCCACTGCACTCAAGCCTGAGTGACAGAGCGAGACTCCATCTCGATTAAAAAAAAAAAAAAAGATTATTTCACCACCTAGGTAATAAGCATGGTACCTGATAGGTAGTTTTTTGATTCTTACTCTCCTCCCACCCTCCACCCTCAAGTAAGGCCCATTGTCTGTTGTTCCCTCCTTTGTGTCCGTGTGTACTCAGAGTTCAGCTCACACTTATAAGTGAGAACACGTGGTATTTGGTCTTCTGTTCCTGTGTTAGTTTGCTGAGAATAATGACCTCCAGCTCCATCCACATCACTGCAAAGGACGTGATTCCCTTCTTTTTAAGGCTACAAAGTATTCCATGGTGTATATTATATGTACCACATTTTATTTATTCAGTCTACCATTCATGGGCATTTACACTGATTTGATTCCATGTCTTTGCTATTGTGCATAGCGCTTCAATGATCGTATGTGTGCGTGTGTCTTTATGGTAGAATGGTTTACATTCCTTTGGGTAGATAGCCAGTAATGGCATTGCTGGGCCGAATGGTAATTCTGTTTTAAGTTCTTTCAGGGGTCACCACATTGCTTTACACAATGGCTGAGCTAATTTACATTCCCACCAGCAATGTTTAATCATTGTTGGATTTAATTCCTACTTAAAAAGAATACATGCTAAATGCTCTCCAGACTTAGGTAGTGTTGTGTTTTTGGTATTATTTGTCTTTCATCTATGTTTTCACATTAAAAAATGAAATATACATGAAGCTTGAAACAACCGTACCGTTTAATGAATCACTATAAGACGAACGCAGGAAACCATAACCTGGTCAACCAGCACTTAGAAGCTCCTTTCATGCCTCGCCTGAAAAATAACTCCTGATTCTTTTGATAATCCATTTCTTGCCTTTAGAGTTCTGCCTATGCATGTATTCCTAAACAATCCAGTTGTTTCCTTGTATTTAAAAATTGTTTAGCTTTGTAGCTATAGTTTACACATTACTGTAGGATGTTCCATTGCTTGAATATAACATAATTGACCCTCTCTATTGTTGATGGACATTTTCGTTGTTTGCATCTATTGGCTATTACGAACGATGTGCTTTGAACAGTCTCGGTGATGTCCCCAGTGCCCAAATGCACTCATTTCCTTGGAGCATATGTTCCTAGTGTGGCATTGCTGGATGATGCATATTTTCGACTTTAATACAAAATATAAATGGATTTCCAGATTGATTATACTAACTTAGCCCCACAAACAGTATATGAGAGGTCTCGTTGCTTTAAATACCCCATAGCACTGGTATTCCCAGTTCTGTGGTGTTTACCAGTATGGTGCGTGGGTAACAGTGTTTCCTTGAAGTTTTCATTTGAGTTTCCTCAATTAATAAAGAGACTCAGAATATGCAGTGAATGCTTCTGTTGCACTGTGTTACATCCCCTTGGCTCATCATCTCTTTCTTGGATTTTATTTGCTGTTCCTTTTCTTACTCCTTGAGGTGGATTCTCAGCCCATTCATTTCAGCCCTTCTTCCTTTCTATCTGTGTATTCAGGGCTATGTGTTTCTTCTTACACACAGCTTTAACTGCAGCCCACAAGTTTTGACATGTAGTATTTCCATACATTTTCAGTTAGGCAATGTTTATTATCTAACAGATGAGGATTTCTCAGGCACGTGCATTAGAACACATTTGTTTATTCATGATATTTATTTTTACTATCTTTTGGTCTGCCTGTTCTATCAATTACTGACAGAAAAATGTTAAAATTGTCCCATAAGTATTGTGGGTTTTGCTTCATATAGTTTGAAGCCAAGTTATTGGATATATAGTAATTAAAAAGAGTTATATCACCTTGGTCATGTGAGCGTTGCATCATTGTGAGTGACCCATTTTAACTCAAGTAATGTTTTGTGCCTTCCACTGTTGTTGATTTTAATATATCAGCTTTATCTTTCTTACTTTTTGCACGCTGTCTTTTTCTCATCCTTCAATGTTCAACCTTAGTATATCCCTATATTTTACATGTATCTTTTGTAAATAGCTTACAGTGAGATTTTTTTTCTAATCCAACAGTTTTTATGCCTTTTAACTGGAGTATTTAATTTGTTTACATTTAATATAATTATTGACATATTTGGATTTTCCATTACTTTGAGCTTTGTATTTGTATTACCTGTTCTGTTTCCTTTTTTCCTCCCATCTTGATTTATTTTGGATTTAATTATTTTTTTCCCTGTAATAGTTTGGAAATTGTGAACTCTGATTCTATTGCTTTAGTGGTCACTCTGAAACCACACAACCATACTTCTTTGATAAGAATCTAGAATTAATCAATGCCTTTATCCTCTTCTTGGATAATACAAAGAGATTAAACATGTTAATTATAGTTATTTGCCTCCTGACACGAGTTAATGTTGTCATATATTATAACTCTCATTTTAACACCATTAATTGTTATTATTATTATTTTATAGGTAATGTTTACTTATCTTTGCCCATCTCAGACCTTCCATCTGGAATTGTTTTCCTTCTGCAGAAAGTACCTCCTTGAAAATTAATATAGAATTGGGAGTTAGCAGTTGTTTTCTTTTAGGACATTGAAGATTTCATTCCAGCCACCCTTTGGCTTCCATTGTTGCTGCTGAGAAACCAGCTACTGGTCTAACTATCATTTCTTTGCTTTAAGATTTTTTTTTTTCCTTGTCTGGTATTCTGCATTTTCACTATAGATATGGATTTATTTTTATCTACTCTTTGTGGGAATCATTGGACTTCTTGAATTGCTGATACTTCCAAGGCTGTCTTTTATAATTTGAACTTAGGGAGCGTGGGCGTCTTGAAATCTGTATCTGAAGTCTTGCGAGTCTGTTTTGCCATTTGTTATTCTTCTCAACAGTGCCTTGTGTCCTTGTGTGGTTGACTTCCTTTGATTGGGCTCTGATCATTGCTCTTAAAATTATTTGTGGGATTCCCTGAGGCCTAGGATGAAAGTGCCTGCCTTCAGCTCTGAGGTCCACTCCCTAGGCATGTAGGTGCACTACCTTTTGGTACGCTTCAACTTCGCAGCTTGAGGTTTCTTGGAATGCTCCAGTGTGGTGGATCTGGGCTTCAAATCTGCCAAGCACCTGCCCACTTTCGGACATATTTTCTCCTTTCTTGTTTTTTCATATTGCACTAAGCACCAAAGGCAGCATTCTTCACAGCTGTTTGTGGGTGAGAGGAAAGAAGCAGGCTCACTCCAACCCTAATTGTGGAGCTGTGTATGGTTGCAATGAATGTGCTAGGATCCTAATAGACTCACAAACTTTGGTGGGTCCTGAGTTTTAATTTCTGTCCCTCCCAACTCTGTGAATCTATTAAAACAGCTTAATCTTGCAATCTGGACTGGCTGAAGGTAAAGGGGATCGAGCATTTCATTGACTTCTCTGGGGTCTTGCTTTCCTTTAGGTCTAGGCTTGGTCATTCATCACTATGTTGTCAACTCTTCATGCGTATAAGAAAATGTAAAAGACATTTAGACAGCATTTTAAATTATTTCCAGAAAATTATTGATCTCAACAATTTAGCCCAGTATTGTTCAAGAGTATGTTCTGTGGGGATGGAAATGTTCTGTATTTGAGCTTTCCAATATGGTAGCCACTGCCTTCTGTGGCTATTGAGCACCAAAAATGTAGATAGCACACCTGATGAATTAAATTTTTTATTTTACTTGATTTAAAATTTACATAGCTACATGTGGTTGTGGCTACCATATTGGACAGTGCAGCTCTAGTCCATAAACAGTTACCAGACACAAGAATGCTTTTATTCTTTATTCTTTAGATTTCCTTTGGTTGAGCAGATAACTGTCTGCAATGCATCTAGCCCAGATCCCAGAATCTTGGTGAAACATAGTGGTATTTTCGGGTTTACTTAAATTTCCTATTCATATAGGAAGGCTGTATACTTTATATAAAACATAAAATTCTTGTTTTATTAAAAAATTAATTAATTTATTTAGAGACATGGTCTTGCTCTGTCATCCAGGCTGGAGTGCAGTGGCATGGTCATAGCTCACTGTACCCTTGAACTTCTGGGATCAAATGATCCTCCCACCTCAGCCTCCCAAAGCACTGGGGGAAAAACATCGTTTTAAGTATCACCATAATGAGTAGGTAGAATGCCATTTCTTAAGATGAGTCATATTAAGCATAGGAGAGATACATACTTTATGGATTTTTTTGGTCGCAAACTTTAATACAATAAACTACAGTTTGCTTGTCATTCCAAGGCCAACCTCAACAACATAAGCCCTGTACTTAGTCTTAGAGAAATATTTATCTAGATAAATAAAAAAAGCAAAGCAACAAAAACGTGAATGGAGTAATTTTCCACCTGGCTGGCTGCTTCCACACCTCTCACCCGGTGCAGGCAGCAGTAGGTGTGTGGAGGAGGGCGATGACGTGTCCCGCAGCAAGAGTGTCTCCCCCTAATAGTCTCACAAAACTCTGTTGCTTCTTGCTGGAAGATGAAAACAGCTTGAGGACAGGGTTTTTGTCTCATATGTTTGTTCCACTCTGCAGAACCAAGCTTTGAACTGTACTTCATGCACTACGGGTGCACAGAAAAGATTTTCTGGGTGAAACCATTTTGGTGCCACTGCCTTGTAATTATTAGGAAATCAAAAACAGCACAGAATTATTATTTCCTCCAGTATTCTGGAGGATCCTACACTTTGCAGCACAGCAGCTGGCTTTGTCTTGGCTACAGCCTCCTCCCTTCTTGTTTCTCTGGTAACAAATGCTCACCTCTGTTGACAGGGTGATCCAGGGCTGGCCAATCAGAGTGCCTCACTCCCCACTCCCTGACCCTGGAATTGTTCGTGGATGGCAGCAAGCCCAGATCAGAGTCCTTTTTTGAGGCTGTTCTTACCAGAATCTCAGGAGGCCCTACATATGTCTCTCGGGGAGCCACAAGAGTGGGGGCCAGCTGCTTTACCCCGTAGTCCTTGCCATTTGGAGAAGGCCTCTCAGTAGGAGGAGAGAAGGACGCCAAGCAGGGAGGCGAGAGGCGCGGGTGATGGCAGAGGGGGTCCCACTGGTGTCTGGTCCCCAGTCCTCGTTGCTGAGGCCCCCGGAACAGGCCAGGTTCTCTAGTTCTTCCAGTTCTTTGAACTCTGCTAGTATCCTTTCAACAAGTTAATTTTCTGTTATAAATGATCCTTAATGGGGTTTCTGCCACTTGCAACAAATATCTTTTATCCTAAATTGTTAAAATGAAAAGTGTGTGTGTTGGGGGCACATTTTCAGGGGAAAGAAAATTCCCACCAGCTTTGGAATCAGCTGAAGTGGGTAAGTATATTCTTCCCCATGTTCTTCCAGCGCGATTCTTTTGTCCCTCTGTTTCTTCAATAGTTTTTAGTGGACATTATCCTAAAATTCAAATACCAAATGCATTTCTCATCCAAGATGAGCTGTGTCACCAATGAACAAGAAGAGCATCAGCACTGTGATATTTTTTTTAAACAGAACTTTCAGGGTACAGAAAAGAACACCACCCTGTCCAAATTTAGGGCCACACTGTCATCGAGGGATAATCAGTGTTTTTGTTTTTGTTTTTTTTTTTTTTGAGATGGTGTCTCGCTCTGTTGCCCAGGCTAGAGTGCAGTGGCACGATCTTGGCTCACTGCAACGCACTCTGCCTCCCGAGTTCAAGCAATTCCCCTGCCTCAGCCTCCTGAGTAGCTGGGACTACAGGCATGGGCCACCACAACTGGCTAATATTTGTATTTTTAGTAGAGATGGGATTTCACCATGTTGGCCAGGCTGGTCTCGAAGTCCTGGCTTCAAGTGATCCACCCACCTCTGCCTCCCAAAGTGTTACAATTACAGGCGTGAGCCACCACACCTGGCCTAGTTGTTGTTTTCATTTGCCCAAGACATACTGTTCTGTTCCTCCCCTCAGTCCCTCTGTCTGCAAGTGAAACATTGTCTTTTTAACCTAAATACAAGAAACATGATTAGAACTCAGTATATTGACATGTTCACCAAAAGTTCATGGCAGCACCTTTCATACTAGCCCCAAATGGGAAACAATCCAAATGATATAATGGATATATTGTCATTTGTTCAGTGGGATACCACACGGCAAAGAAAAGGAATGAACCGGCGCCACATACACCAACATGGGTGAATCCCACAAACGTGGTTTAGAGTGAAAACCAAACAGAGAGAATAAAATGTGTTTACATAAAGTCCCCAAACAGGCAAAACTAATCAATGGTGTTGGAAGCCTTGACTATGGTCATTGTCCCTAACCTGTAAGAGGAAGTGAGTTGGAGGAACTTGCAGGAACGAGGTGGGCAGCAGGGCTTCTGGGCTGCTGACCATGTTCCATGATGTGATCTGGGCAGTTACCCACGTGTGATTACTTAGTAAGAATATATCAGTTTGTGTGCTTGCAACTTGTGAACTTTTCTGCATGTGACTTATGAATAAAAAAGTCTGAAATAAAACCAATATTCTGGAGGGAAAAATACCATAAGGAATGAGGAGTGCCTGGGAAAAGCTCACTGTGAACTACTCAGACATTCGCTAAGGAGAAAGCAAATGCAAGTTGGATGGGATAGTGGCTAAACGGAACTCATAGGGGAGAAATTATTGGCATTGAGAGGATGAGTTCTTTCTCTGGACTCCCTCGGAGCTTTGATATTGGCCTGTCATTAGAATTTGGGTGGCAAGCCTGCTTTATGATAAAGACTGAAGTTCTTCAAAGGATCTCCAAATAACTCAGCCTTTTGCTAAACTTCTAAAAAATGAACATTTAATCAGTTCATCAACTCTGAGAGATTGTAAAAGCCAAAATGATTTAGATAAAGCAGGAAAATCAGAGCAGAGGAGACAGTTATGTCATATGAGAAACCTGTTCACTACTCAAGTTGGCCCTGACATCAGGCCAGGAATACAGAGCAAGGTTTGCCATTGTTCTGCCCACCAAATGCTCTTTTCTAGTCCTAATGCAAAATGGTGGTCTCTATTTAGACCTGAGGCACAAAGAAAACATTTCAGGGCTGGGCACAGTGGCTCATGCCTGTAATCTAGAACTTTGGGAGGCTGAGATGGGTGGATTGCTTGAGCCCAGGAGTTTGAGACCAGCAATGGGTCACATGGCAAAACCCCATCTCTACAAAAAAATACAAAAATTAGCCAGGCAGGTTGGCACGCACCTGTAGTCTCAGCTACTTGGAGGGCTGAGGTGGGAGGGTCACTTGAGCCCAGGAGGTCGAGGCTGCAGTGAGCTGTGATTGTGCTACTGTACTCCGGCCTGGGTAACAGAGCAAGACCCAGTGTCAAACAAACAAACAAAAAATATTTCAGAAGGGTCTTCTTCTCCCTATGCAAACTGCTAAGCCAGCAAGTCCCACAGGGGTGGAAGGGGCCTCTGCTAATCCCTGAGGGAGATGTCAGCTGGGGTTGTTATTACAAAGTTAGCGTATACTGGGGAGCTTAGAAACAAGAGAAACGTGTTTCTCACAGTTCTGGAGGATGGAAGTCCGAGATCAGGATGCTGGCATGGTCAGGTTCTGATGAGGGATTTCTTCCAGGTTGCAGACTATCACCTTCTTGCTGTAGCTTCTCATGGCGGAAGGGGCAAGGCAGCTTTCTGGGGGTCCCCTTTATATGGGCGCTAATCCCATGCATGAGGGTTTGACCCTCATATCCTAGTTACCTCCCATAGGCCCCACCTCCTAATACCATCAACTTGGGGACTAGGTTTTAGCATCTGAATTACCGGGGAGAGCACACAAACATTCACACCTCAACAGGAGGCAAGCCTCTTGGCCCCCCTGCTAGCATCCATCTGCAGCTGGGCACCCTGTCTGGTTATCCAACGTCACTTGTACAAAATAGCGCACTCCTTCCCTCCAGCAGCTGCTCCTCTTCTTCCTCAGACCCCCCTCAAATCAGGGGATCCTCAAGATTCATGGAATTGACCACTGGGTTGCATTGTCAGCTCCTATCTCCCCATCCTCCACCCAATTAGTCACCAGACTCACCCCTCGCCTCATCTCAGGAATAGTGGTTCTCATCCTCAGCCCATGCTCAAGCCCCTGGAGAGCTTTGGAGTCACAGACGCCAGAGACTCTGATCGAGTTGTTCTGGGGGGTGTAGCATGGGCCTTCATACCTTAGAAGTCCTCCAGGTGATTCTGATGTGCAGCCCAGGCTGAGAACCTCCACTCTGCAATCAGCCTCTTTCTCTGCACTGCTGGGCTGATGGTCCTCATTGCCTCCCTCATTCTCTCTCCTCCACACTACAGTTTCCTAACTGGTCTGCTTATGTCCAGTCTCCCTATTCTTGTTCGCTTGTCCTGACCTGTTGATATCCTAATTTAAACCCTAACCCTGACGTTCAGAACTTTCCAAAGGTCAGTTTCTGCCCATCTTCTCAACCTCGCCTTGCTCTGCTCACCCCATGCACCCACACCTGTAGGTACACAGGTCTGATCCCCTTTCATCAACCTGCTGCACCTTCCTGTTGAAGCCCTCTTCTGTTGACACCCAGCTGGATCTCCATACCTCTGGGAAAGCTTCCTGGATCATTCAGTTATGTAACAAATCTCTTCCCTCGCCACTTCCTTACAGCATGTATTAAAAATTTTTTTTTTTTTAATATTTAAAAAATAGAGCAGGGTGTCACTAAGTTGCCTTGGCTGGTCTCAAACTCCTGGGGTCAAGTGGTCCTCCTGCCTCCCAAAGTGCTGGGATTACAAGCATGAGCCATCACACCTGGCCAAACACAGCACATTGCTAACGTCCAGGAAATACAGTCTGCCCTGTGTTCCGTATATTTATGGATTTGGGCCCCATCCACTGTATATGATAAACGACCTTGCCTCCTCTGAATCTAGAATGGCAATGAAATTCCACTCATGGGAGAATTGAGAAGTAGCTGCTCAAATAATTTCTTTATTCTGTAGTTCAGATGAAGAACTTTTTTTTTTTTTTTTGTGGAGTCTCCCTCTGTCACCCTGGCTGGAGTGCACTGGCGCCATCTAGGCTCACTGCAACCTCCGCCTCCTGGGTTCAAGCAATTCTCCTACTTAAGCCTCCCATGTAGCTGGGATTACAGGTGCATGCCACCACGCAGGGATAATTTTTGTATTTTTAGAAGAGATGGAAGGCTTTCTTTAATGTGGATGTCCTGTGACTTTGAAATAAATGAAATAGTCTATTCTGAACCTGAATTCTAGAGGCAATGGGATTTGAATCAATGTTGGAACATTCTTTCCACACCTTTTCCCCCTTTTGTTACTCCACTCTACAGGCTACCAGGTAAAAATATTCCATTTCACCAGCTCCTTTGCAGCTAAAGGGCTCTTTACACAATTCTGGCTGATGAGATGTAGGCAGAAGTCCCTGGGGGAGGACTCTCCTGTGCTTTTCCTCTTCTGTCTTCCTGAAATGTAGATGTAATAGCTGGAGGAGCAGCAGTCATCTTTTCACCTTTAGAGTCACATGATGATGATGATGAAGCTGAAGACAGTAAACACCTTATGAGCAGATTTGTTGGCTTTGGACTTTTACCCTTAAACTCGATGTTATGTGAGAAAATTAACCTTGTTACTTGTTGAAGCTATCCTTTGTCAAGTTTTCTGTTTTTGCAAAAAAAAAAAAAAAAAAAAAAAGAAAAGAAAAGAAAAGAAAAAAGCCTTGTATCTCCATGCTCTCTCACACACTTGGGAGAGTGTTCTTAAACTAGCCTGCTTTAAGTTCATGCATTAGAAACAAAGGTGCACTCTTAACAGCAATAAGATAATTAACAAGTCTTTTGTTTCCTGCAGTTCATTTTCCTTTTACCTCTTATAAATCTCTTGCACTCATTAAAAGAACCTGCTGAGAACTTATTATCAGCTGAGCTCTGGACAAAGCATAGTGAGCTGGCCACACAGCATCACTGGCAGTGGTATGCTGATAAATGCTTGAGGGTAAGGAGACCTGGTTTGAGCATTTGTCAATTTCTGTGATGTAAACACTCCCACCATGGTTGAGCCTCCAACAGAGACCTCGCTGAAGGGAGATTTAGGAAGAGATGTTCTCAATTGGTTCTTGGGAGTCCTGGGAGCCGGCTGCATTACCCTCTGAAGACAGTGCCCCAAGAGAGCAGACCAGGGCCCTTGCTAAAATTATTTTCTTAAGGATAAGCCTCAGGGTATAGCTTATCTATTGTATGTTGCCTTTGGCTCTTAAGCATTCTCCCTGGGATCTTGATTACACTATTAATTTGCTTAGCAAACACTTCCCTCGGAGTATAACAAAATATACTCTGAGATAAAAGTCTTCTGATGGCTACATGAATCTCCAGGGCAAATAGCTAGGAAGCTGAGCAGGTTTGGTCATAGGTCAGTGACTTTTCTTTCCTTTGAATTCCCCAAAAGTCTTGGCAAGAGCTCCATAGCCTTCCCATTTTCTTTTTGTGTGTGTGTGTAATGCAGGTTATGAGACACACCATCCTCACTCTAATTTATTTTTTTGGGGGAATTTAATAGATCCATTTTCTTTTTCATAGAGTTATGTTTGATCATCAATCCAGGATCATCAATCCTGGGCTGATCTGGTGTGTTCAGAATTAAGATGAATTATTTCTACCATTAATCAGCTATTAATAATATAACATTTCCTTTTGCTGAAGTTTGTATAAAGAATTCTCTTACCAGGGAGCATCTGAGCCATAAGAAGCCTGCCACTCAGTGTTGCCAAAGGCAGACTTTTAGTGATATTAACTAGGGTGCCTCCCCTCTGTGGGTCCTCACCTTCCCCAATCCCACCCACCTGCTTGATATCTTAGAACTTGCCTATCCTTGTGGCTCCAGTGGCGCAATCGGTTAGCGCGCGGTACTTATAAGAACTTGCCTATCCTCATGGGTTGACCTGGTGAGAGCCTGATTATGCTCACATAAAGTCACAACTTCACTAATTAGGCCCCATTAACTAGGGATTTGTTATACCTCAATGTGTTTAGCTCATGCTTTTTGTTATACTCTGAGGGAAGTGTTTGTTAAGCAAATTAATAGTGTAATCAAGATCCCAGGGAGAATGCTTAAGAGCGAAAGGCAACATACAATAGAATATAATTGATCATTTAGATAAATAGCATAGGATCTTTCCTGAGAAACATCTTTTTAGGCAAATAATCTCAGATATTTGATACACCCTAGAAATCATAAAGACCTTCTTTGGTTTGAGTTTTGATATGGGTTGGATTTGTGTCCCTGCCCAAATCTCATGTCGAATCGTAATCCCCAGTGTCGGAGGAGGAGCCTGGTGGGAGGTGATTGCATCATGGGGGCAGAGTTCCCCTTTGCTGTTCTCATTGATAGTGAGTGTGTTCTCACAAAATCTGGCTGTTTAAAAGTATGTAGCACCTCCCCGTTTGCTCTCTTCCTCCTGCCATGTAAGATGTGCCTGCTTACCCTTTGCCTTCTGCCATGGTTGCAAGTTTCCCGAGGCCTCCTAAGCCATGCTTCCTCCTAAGCCTAAGTGGAACCGTGAGCCAATCAAACCTCTTTTCTTTATAAATTACCCAGTTTCAAGTATTTCTTTATAGTATTGTGAGAACAGACTAATACAAATGTGCTCCCCCAAAGTTTGTGTGTTAGAAACTTAACCCCCAACTGCAAAGTGTTGGGAGATGGAGCCTAATAAGAGGTGATTAGGTCCTGAGGGATCTGCCCTCATGAGTGGATTAATGTTGTTATCATGAGAGTGGTTAGTTATTGTGAAAGTGGGTTGTTATAAAAGCAAGTTTGGCCCCCTTCCCCCTCTTGCTCTCTTGCTCTCACCCTCTCTTGCCTTTCTGTGTCCCACCATGGGATGACACAGCACAAAGGCCCATACCAGATGATGTTGCCATGTTTTTGGACTTCCCAGCCTCCAGAACCATAAGCCAAATACATTATTTTCCAGGAATTATTATCTTTATTCAATATTTTTTGTATCAATTTTCTTTTTTTTCTTTTTTATTATACTTTAAGTTCTGAGATACATGTGCAGAACATGCAGGTTTGTTACATAGGTATACATGTGCCATGGTGGTTTGCCGCACCCATCAACCCGTCATCTCCATTAGGTGTTTCTCCTAATGCTCTCCCTCCCCTTGCCCTCCATCACCCGACAGGCCCCAGTGTGTGATGTTCCCCTCCCTGTGCCCATATGTTCTCATTGTTCAACTCCCGCTTATGAGTGAGAACATGTGGTGTTTGGTTTTCTGTTCCTGTGTTTGTTTGCTGAGAATGATGGTTTCCAGCTTCATCCATGTCCCTGCAAAGGACGTGAACTCATTCTTTCTTATAGCTGCATAGTATTCCATGGTGAATATGTGACACATTTTCTTTATGCAGTCTATCATTGCTGGGCATTTGGATCGGTTCTGTCTTTGCTATTGTGAGTAGTGCTGCAATAAACATATGTGTGCATGTGTCTTTATAGTAGAATGATTTATAATCCTTTGGGTATATACCCAGTAATGGGATTGCTGGGTCAAATGGTATTTCTGGTTCTAGATCCTTGAGGAATCGCCACACTGTCTTCCACAATGGTTGAACTAATTTACACTCCCACCAACAGTGTAAAATTGTTCCTATTTCTCCACATCCTCTCCAGCATCTTTTGTTCCTGACTTTTTAATTATTGCCATTCTAACTGGGTGCTGAACCTACCACAGTGCAGCAAAGCCACTGTAGCCAGACTGCCTGTCTAGATTCCTCGTCTCTGGGCATGGCATCTCTGAAAGAAAGGCAGCAGTCCCTACCCGGGGAAGGGGCAGCTGTGGGTGCAGCTTCAGCAGACTTAAATGTTCCTGCCTGCTGGCTCTGAAGAGAGCAGCAGATCTCCCAGCACAGCGCTTGAGTTCTGCCAAGGGACAGACTGCCTCGTCAAGTGGGTCTCAGAGCCCTGTGCCTCCTGACACCTCCCAGCAGTCATTGACAGACACATACAGGAGATCTCTGGCTGGTGTCTGGCGAGTGCCCCTCTGGGACAAAGCTTCCAGAGGAAGGAGCAGGCAGCAATCTTTGCTGTTCTGCAACCTCCTCTGATGATACCCAGGCAAACAGGGTCTGGAGTGGACCTCCAGCAAACTCCAGCAGACCTGCAGAAGAGGGGCCTGACTATTAGAAGGAAACAGAAAGCAATAGGATCAACATCAGCAAAAAGGGTGCCCAGGCAAAAACCCCACCAGAAGGTCACCAACATCAAAGACCAAAGGTAGATAAATTTCTGTTCATCAAAAATTACCCTGTCTCAGGTATTCTGTTAGAGCAGCAGAAAATCAATTCTAACAAAGCTAGACTTCTTTTTGGATTATTCTATAATCCAGATTGGTGTGACTTCACCCTAAATTGTGTGAATGAGAACTTTGAGTATACTTCAAAGGCTTTTTCAGATGCAGAATTATATTTTATAAAGATTATGTTAGTTTTTAAGTCTTAAACAAGATATATAATCTTTTCAGATGATTCCAACTTAAATATGGGTAACTTGCTAATCAATTCACTTCTGTTGTTTAGTTTTCTTAAATTTAAAAATAGCATTTATCTGCCCACATAAAGACTTGACCATAAATGTTCATAGCAGTTTGTATTTACAGTTATCCAAATCAGAAACAATTTAAATGTCCATCAACAGAAAAATAAAGTTTATTATGTTCACCCAATGAAATGCTACTTACTAATACAAAAGGAACAAACTAATGATACAAGCAACATGGATAAATCTCAAAAATATTATGCTAACCAAAAGAAGCCAGATATAAAAGTATCCATGCTATATAATTTCATTAATAAGAATCCTAGAACAGTGTAGTGGGAAGAGGACAGGGTCCCAAGCAGATGCCCAGGAAGCAAAAAAAAAAAAAAAAAAGGCTCTATTAAACTAGACACATTTTGATGTGCAGTTCCAGACCTTGGTGCCTACCCTGATATCACATGAAATGCTGTGCATGTGCACGGAGGTGTGAGCAGTGATGTTCTAAAGCATTATTTTTAATGATAAAAACAGGTTTTAAATGTCCATCAGTAGGGGAAGACTAAATACCCCAGATATTGTACATCTGTGTTGTGGAGCCCTCTGCAGTACTTACAAAGAATTAGATGGAATGCCCTTGGGAGAAAAAAATGTAAGTTGTAATAAAGCTCTATATTTTATAAATTTATCTAAATGTGGAGGGAATGGTCTGAAGAGAATCATACCATGTGATTATTTTAAGTGACCCTGTAAGGAAGCGACACGACTTGGGGCAGGAGTCAGGGGGTCAAATGTCTTCTTTTGTTAAGACACAGCTTTTGTGAATACTGCTGTGTTGAAAATACAAATGCATGTGTCTTTTTGGTATAAGGATTTATTTTCCCATTGGGTACAGATGGACATAAAGATGGCAACGTTTGATACTGAGGACTGTAACCACCTGATGGGATCTTCCTGCCTGCTGCATAAAGAAATGTTAGCAGCAGTGAATCTGTATGGGTCTGCAGCCACTTCAATTCTTGACTCCTCAGAAGAAAGAATTTGACTGAGGGGCATAAGGCAGAGGGAGAGACCAAGGCAAGTTTTTTAGAGCAGGAATGAAAGCTCATTAAGCAGTTTTAGAGCAGGAATGAAAGGAAGTCAAGTACACTTGGAAGACAGGCAAACAGGTCACTTGAGAGGTCAAGTGCACTGTTTGACTTTTGACTTGGGGTTTTATACCTTGGCATGCTTCCAGGGTATTGTGTCCCTTCTACCCTAGTTCTTCACTTGGAGTGGGCTGTCCACATGAGCAGTGGCCTGTCAGCCCTTGGGAGGGGCTGTATTTGCAGTGTGTTTCCTGAAGTTGTACACATGTTCACTGGAGGCATTTTTCCCTTGCCAGTTGAATGTTCTTAGAGGAAGCTCATATACTAATTAAGCTCTGCCATTTTTCCTCTTATTGTGCATACTTGAGCCCACTTGTCCGACTCCTGAGATCTTACTGGGGAGCTGCTGATCACCAGTTTCAGGTGTTTCTATTGGGAAACTGCCTTTCCCTGGCGCCAGTTGTGACTAATTATTATATTATTTTAGAGAGACACTTTAACAACCGCCTAACCATCACCTGATGGTCACCTGACATTCCTGGTTGTGGGGGCCCTCTCCTGCCCTGCTCATGTATGACTAACTACCTACCATAAAACATCCCACCCTTAAGAGTCCAAGATCCCAGTTCTTTGGGGGAAAGATGGTTAGTCTTCTATAACTGCTTCCTGCTGACAGAGGACTGGTGGTGTTTGTTCTGTAGGTCTTGGCCTCTTGCTAGCTGTCCTCCTGCATGCTGAATCACTTATGTGTGGGGCCACAGGAGTGGGGTTGGTGGGTCTAGGTGGTACCATGGGTGTCAGACTTGCAAAAAATCTGAAAAGATATCTCAAAAGGCCAAGCTACAATAGTGGTGTTATTTGCAGGAGCAATTGAGGAAGTTGCATAGTTTATAACCTCTGGAATAATGGCTGGTAATCGTTTCTGTCTGTACCTTAGCAGGTCTCAGGCTCCTTTCCTCCCCGCAGCCTAATCGCCTCCTATTAGCTTTACAAAAGTGGTTGAGTTCTGGGCAAGGCTTCTTATCATTTAAATGATAGCCTAAATGTCTTTCAAAGTTAGCTCAGCCCAGTAGCCCAGGAATAATTAAAGGAAAGGCAAGATGGGTGGTGTGTTAGCTCAGCTCACTGTTACAATTGCTCTCCTGATATAATTTTTGCAAAGGCAGTTTCAGCACTACTTAGGGGGGATAGAGGGGAGCAAGGGGTGAAAAACAATCGGCTGCTATGCTCACTACCTGGGTGATAGGATTTGTGCCCCAAGTGTCAGCATCACACAATATACCCATATAACAAACCTGCACATGTACCCCCTGCACCTAAAATAAAAGTTGAAATTTTTTTTTTAAAAAGGACACAGTCTTTGTCATAAACTTCCTGGGGCTCAAATCCAAGCTTTGCCTTCTACTGTGTGACTTCGTGCAAGTTATTTCATTTATTTGGGCCTTAAATTCCTCATCTCTAACATAAGGATAAAATAACATTACCTATGTGTTATAAAACCATTGAGCAAAGTAAAAAAAAATAATCAGAAATGCTTCTAGGAGGCTTGCATAGACTGAAAACTCCACAAATGTTAGCTATTATATTGTGAGTGGTGAGGAAAAACGACTTCAATTTTATGTAAAGTGTCTGAATTTTAAACCATGAGACTGTATTTTCAATGTATTGTAAGTGTAATTAATAATAATAATTTAAAAATAAATAGATAAAGTAACAGAAGTAGAAATGCAGATGACTCTGTCAAGAAGTTTAAAGAAAAGAAGGGGAAGAAAGGCAGCTCAGGGAAAAGAAGTGAAACATCTCCATTTAAACATACTCAATGTGCTTCACACTTGTTCACAAGTCTGCACTCTAGGTTTAAGTTCTAAGCTCAATACCAGCTAGTTGAGTAACAACAACCCTTAAAACTCACTGCTTTACTGATAATGCAAATGACCTGGAGAGACATAAAATAGGAGCAGAAGTTTACTTTAAAAATCACAAATTGATGTCCATGTCTTAAGAGAAATTTATCAACATAACTAGAAAGCAGTTGAAGCCAAGAACTAAAGTTCCCTATGGAAAAAATAAAGCATGATTTGCACAGTTCCCAGGTTCAGAATACATGGGCAAGCTAGATGGCAAGACCAGAGAAAACTCTGGTGGACACTAAATTAATTGCTGGCTGGCTACGCTTCTATGACACCAAGAGATATATCTAAGCCCCTACCACACATCCACCTGCGGTGCCAACAAAAGATGCTGGGTGGCAGGTGGGGTTAGTAGCTAACGCTGAAATTTGCATCACTTTAAGACACCAGTGTCATCATAGCCCAGTGTCACCATAAGTGCACATTTAGAATTGAGGTGTATTCACTCCTTCATTCTAACGTAGAAAAGGTCCACTTCCCATCTGGTGTCTGTGGCCAGATGGAGGTGTAGGGTCTTAGGAAAGCAATATATCTCAAAATATTCATAAAGAAATAATATCAATCGAAATAAACCACGTCAACAAAACCTAGTAGCTGACTCTCCTCTTCGGTTTTCAGTCTTTAAAAATTCGGAAGGGAAATGCATCTAAGCAATTCCAACATACCCAGTTTCCCCATTTACTAGTTGAATAATGTAAAGGAAACAACTTGACTTTTCTAAGCTTATCTATTAATACAAAACAATGCAATGAGCGTTGCCAGGCCCTAAATGTTGGGAGCACTTGCCTTGGGCCAGAAGCTCAGCATGGGGTCATGGCTTAGACATGGTGAGCCCTGGCTACTCCACAGGGTGGCTGACTTCCTTCCTTGTCTCTTCCATCCACACAACCTGTGAGGAGGAAGTCACTTGACCAAATGAAAAATCTAAAACTAGGAAGCCTAAAAGTGTGGTTCAAATCTCACAGTTTACGATGTTTATCACGTTTACTATGGCAGAGCTCGTCAGCTTGAAAACCTCATTTCTTTACCAGGGAATCCACTCTGGGGAAGCAACAGTCCAAGATGTTACTGGAAAGGAGTCCCAATCCAGACCCCAAGAGAAGGTTCTTGGATCTCGTGCAAGAAGGAATTCAGGGCAAGTCCATACAGTAAAGTGAAAGGGGCTGCTTGTTGCCCATGTTTATGGTTATTTCTTGATGATATGCTAAACAAGGGGTGGATTATTCATGCCTCCCCCTTTTAGACCATATAGGGTAACTTTTTGACGTTGCCATGACATTTGTAAACTGTCATGGTGCTGATGGGAGTGTAGCAGTGAGGACGACCAGAGGTCTCTTCCGTTGCCATCTTGGTTTTGGTGGGTTTGGCAGCTTCTTTACTGCAACCTGTTTTATCAGCAAGGTTGTTATGGCCTATATCTTCTGCTGACCTCCTATCTCATCCTGTGACTGAGAATGGCTTAACCTCCTGGGAATGCAGCCCAGTAGGTCTCAGCCTTATTTTACCCAGCTTCTATTCAAGATGGAGGTGCTCTGCTTTAAACTCCTCTGACGAAAGCATCAGAAACCAGAGAGAAGGCAGACACCTCAAGGTGACGCTGGCCAAGACCCAGACAGGCATCGTGTGTCCCAGTGGAGACTGGCTCATGATGACACCTGAGCCACAGACAGTCCCTCTCACACCCAGATGCTATCTAAGGCCGATGGCAACCGGACGCCACCCTGAGCATGAGGTAGGAGGCAATTAACCCCTGGTTGGCTGAATTGACCCAGAGAACTGAATTGACCTTAAATTATCAATGTTGAACATTCTTCTAAGAAGACGTGAGGAGAGCTTGAGATAGAAATTAAATTCAGACATACTAAGCATGTAAAAATAAGGGATGTTCCATCTGTTGCCCACCCGAGGATAATGGATTGACACTTCAGGAACTTTAGCAATATGCCAGGCACTGTGCTAAGTAACTGACACTGATTAGACCATTTAATAATTACAACTGAATGGGTGGTTAATGATTGTTATTTCATTGTTTTAGATGAGAAGCTCAGAAAAGTCAAGTAGCTTCGTTAAGATTACACAACTAGTAAATGAGGGAATCGGGCATGCTGGGATTTTTAAGGTGCCTTTCCCTTCTGAATGGCTGAAAACTGAAAAGTAGAGTCAGTTAGACATCCAGCTATCAGCTTTATGCATTGGGTCCTATGGTAGAGAGAATGTATCTCAGGTCTGAGCCTGAACTTTAACCCTCATGCTCCTTCATAGCCCCATGTTTCCAGAGTCTAGGCTTCAGACATTGCCCTGGGTCAGGATTCCCAGGAAACAGACTCTGAGATGGAGATGTGCATGCAGGTGGTGGCTGGGAATGGCTCTGAGGAACAGCCCCTGTGAGTGAGGGAGGGAGCAGGATGCCACAGGAGAAATTGAAGTGCAATAGGGATGCAACTGAGGCCTCAGCTGATGTCACAGAGAGCTTTGAAGCTTGGGTGGCATTTCAGAGATGCCTTGAATTAAAGTTTCGGGAGCTGGGTCTTTGTATCCTAGCATCAATGAGTCACTAGATGCAGGCTACCCCTGGCGTCTGAGGAATGCGCGCCCTGAACTGAGGGTAGGAGTTGGCCAACATACCACAGAACCACTGCAGTCCACCTGCAGCATTCTGCCACGTTCCAGAAGCTCGCTTGATGTGGGCAGAGCTCCTCTGGGACTTGGTTGGTCTCTTTTCCTGGAGAAACCTACAATGGAAAGGTTATTGAGACAAACTGATGTCTCTATGCTGAAGTGATCTTGGGACAATGACAGATACTCATGACCTCCCCCATCTACTACCCAGTCTTGATTCTCCTCACCCCCAGCTGGCACTGCTAGACTTAGACTTTGATGGTCCGGGGTGGGGGCTGCCCAGACTCTCATCCCTCGGGGTCTCTGTCCTCTGCTCACCATACCTTCCTTGGTTCATGACTGAAGTGCCCTCCATTTGTTATCAATATTCAGTCAGCGAGGACTAATAGACACCCCTGTGGATCATGTGGGTGCTGAAGGTGTTCTTCCTTCCTTCCATGTGCAACAGCAGGCTCTTTTTTTTTTTTTTTTTTTTTGAGACGGGTCTCACTCTGTCGCCAGGCTGGAGTGCAGTGGTGCGATCTCTCAGCTCAGTGGAACTTCCACCTCCCGGGTTCAAGCGATTCTCCTGTCTCAGTCTCCCGAGTAGCTGGAACTTTAGGTGTGTACCACCACGCCCAGCTGATTTTTGTATTTTTAGTAGAGACAGAGTTTCACCATGTTGGCCAAGATGGTCTCGATCTCTTGACCTTGTGATCTGCCCACCTCAGTCTCCCAAAGTGCTGAGATTACAGGCGTGAGCCACTGCGCCCCACCAGAAGCCTCTTTTTTAATGATTAGAGCCAATTAGTCTTGCCAGATGGTGACACCTTTTCTTGCTGCTGGTTGTATGGCAAAAGAAGCCTGAAGTGTCAGGGAGGCAGTCCCAGCTTAATGTGTAATGAGACTCTTGCTGTGTCCCTTAGTGGAAAAAGTCCCCCTCTGGGGAGTTGCAAGGATGGGAAGCACAGTTCTCTAAGTGAGCCACTGGGAGCAGTCATAAGTAGGGCAGCACTCCTTCCAGCCACTGAATACCATACTCACGGTAGACCTCCTGGGGACACAGTACCATGTCTTTGTTATTGATTTCGAGAGAATATTGCATCTTGGAGTGTAGTGCCCCATCCTTGCAGGAGATTATCTCCAAGCTGTATCCTCAAAGGGTAGCTTCATTGAGCTATCAGGACAGAAGCTCCAGGGCAGTGCGGGATGTGATAGGACTGGTGAACCCATGCTCACTTGCACGCTGTCAAACTTCTTTTGCTGTGAAGTGGGTCCCTGGGTCCAAAGGCACGTCGTGCAGGATTCACGTGGGCGGACCAGATGTTTTGTAAACTCTCGGATAGTGATGGTGCCTGAAGTTCTGTGGAAAGGAAAGCCAAACTCCCACCAGGATATGAGTTAATTCCTGTAAAGCAGAATCATTCCCTTCCAGAGTGGCTGGTTGGTCTCTGAGTGATTGTGCCATACTGGGGGCTCAGGGTTGTTCTCTGTGGCTTGCAGGTTGGGTATTTAGCAGCTAGATCAGCCTTGGTGAGTTGGAGACCATGCTGTTGGGTCCATGCATAGCCTCCTTCCCTGTCACCACAGCTGCTTCGTTCATGGGTTCATTGTGCCACTACTGGAGTGAGCAGTGAGTGAGGAGGGCTGAACCTCGGTTGGCTGAGTCATTCAGCCTCCTTGGTTGTTTGATGTTTCTTCCACGGTGAATGCTGTCTTGGGGAAACTAACGTAGAACATGACCTTCTCTATGTTTAAAGCTCATCCTGACAGGACCATTCACAGGCCTCCTTGTCCCAAACTTTGAATCTTTCTTCTTCTAAGTCACTAAACAACCAGCCAAGCCATTCACCACTGCCAATGAATCTATATGTGTTTTAACCTCAGGCCACTTTTGTTTCCACTCTAAGTAGATGACATTGGGAGGAAGTCCCTCATTACGTCTTTCGGGGGGCACCCTGAGTTATCAGTGGCTGTAGTGCAGGAATAGTCTATTTTCAGCTAGTACCATGTAGCAAGTTTACCCATCTGCCATCTGTGAACCAAGCATTTCCCTCCCTGCTCAGCAGGTAAAAAGGGACAAGCCCCTTTCCCTGCCACCGTGTGGTCACAGGAGTTAACTGAAGGGAAAACACTGCTTAGAAGTGGTGGGTGACAGGCAGGGCTGGGTGTGGGAGAGTGTCTCAGACACCTGCCAGTGCAACTTACAAGTGCCTACTGGCCCTACTGGTGCTCCATCATGAGAATTATTTGCAGATTGCTTGTCTGACCTTATGAGTTAGGGGGTCCTGACCTGAACCCAGGTCATGGTGGGCTGGCCGCATGGTCGCTTCTTGCCATGGTGAGGTAGCAGGACAAAGCTTTTTTCAAACAGAGCATATTTTTCTGCTGCTAATGATGTGAGCTTGCTCTAGACCTAAGGGTCTGTGCTGTGATTCTCCTGTTGAGCCTTGTCTTAAATGCCACCTGTGTCTTTTCCCACTAGGGCCTGCCGGGCTGTAAGGGCCCAGCAGCAGGGACACTTGCACCTCATCCTGGACCTGCTGCCCTGCTCTTCCTTCTCTGGGTCTCATGCAAAACTGGCATCTTTCATGTCGCAGGTAAGTGTGTTTGAGCAATGTTCCCAAGGGTGGGAAATGCTGCCTCCAGAATCCAGAGAAGTCTGCCGGGCCTTGTGCTTCCTTCTTAAAGGTGGGAGGTGTAAGGTGCAATAATTTTATATTTTACTTTAGAAGGAATGTCCCAGTAAGCCCCAGACCACTGGATCCTTACAAACATACTGATCTATGGGGTTCCTGATCTTAATAGGCTTTCTCTCTTATCTTTCTTCCCACCTCCTGGCAACATACTTGCTACATTTTGTTCATTCAGCCTTAATGTGTCCACATAGTGGACCAACATGATGCTCTGTGGAATGTCCACAAGGTCCTGGTCTTTTCAGCCTGTATCCTGACAGAGAGCCGGAGAATTAACATTGCCCTGGGAAGAGCCGTGAATGAGTACTGCTATCCATCCCACGTGAGCGCAAGCTGCTCCTACTCCTCCCTGCTGATAAAGAGGAGAAACTGCATTCATCGGATCCTTGGCTGTGTGCCATGTGTATGGTCACTGGCTCTAGAAAAAGTTCCACATGGGCTCAGCAGCTGTGCTTGGGACTACACTTGGGTGAGTTTGCAGTACTTCACTTTCACCTTCTAAGATGTCTGTGGCTTGGAAGGAGCCTGATTAGTGAATGAAAAAGGGATATGATGGAATCCATTGGCTTTGCTTCCCCTGCATCTACTGTTTCCCTTGGGATACAACATTGTTTTTGATTTACTGTCTCGGCCTGAAGGTTAACATAAGTTTTTGCTTGGCTTACCCCACTGTGATAGCTCTTACTCTGCAGAACAAGGAATCTACACATGGTATATTTGTTTACTAGGGCTGACATAATAAGTATCACACACTGGGTGGCTTAAACATAAGAAATGTATCATCTCAGTCCTGGAGGCCAGAAGTCTGAGGGCTGGCTCCTCTGAGGTCACAAGAGGAGATCCACTCCAGGCTCTCCCACAGCTTCTGCTGGTTGCTGCAGCTGCTGGTGAGCTTTGGCTTATAGAAGTATCACTGGGGTCTCTGCCTTCATCTTCACGTGGTATCCTTCTTGTGTGTGTGTCTCTGTGTGTAAATTTCTGTTTTATAAGGACACCAGGCGCATGGGTTAGGGCTCACCCTAGTGACCTTATCTTAACTCATTACATCTGCAATGACCCTTTTTTCAAATAAGTTCACATTCTGAGGTACTGAACATCAGGACTCCGATAGATAATTTTTTTGGGGGGAAGACACAATTCAGCCCATAACTTGTGGGTTCTACCAACTGTCAAGTGTGCCCACCCCAATTACACATGGTGGATGGGGAAGCACCCATTGGGTGAGTCTATGGGCCTGATGGGCCTGGGCCAGGACTCTTCCTTCCTTCCTTTTTTCTCCTTTCCTTTCCTTTTTCTTTCTTTCTTTCTTTCTCTTTCTTTCTTTCTTTCTTTCTTTCTTTCTTTCTTTCTTTCTTTCTTTCTTTCTTCTTTCTTTCTTTTCTTTCTCTTTCTTTCTTTCTTTTTCTTTCTTTCTTTCTTTCTTTCCTTCCTTCCTTCTTTCTTTATTTCTTTCCTTCCTTCCTTCCTTCCTTCTTTCTTTCTTTCCTTTCTTTCTTTCTTTCTTTCTTTCTTTCTTTCTTTCTTTCTTTCTTTCTTTCTTTCTTTCTTTCTTTCTTTCTTTCTTTCTTTCTTTCCTTATTTCTTTCTCATCTCCCTTCCCTTCTCTTCCTTTCTTACTTTTCTTTTCTTTTCTTTCTTTTGCTATGAAGTCTCACTCTGTTACCCAGGCTGCAATGCAGTGGCATCATCTCAGCTAACTGCAAACTCCACCTCCCTGGCTCAGGTGATCCTCCTGCCTCAGCCTTGCAAGTAGCTGTGACTACAGGTGTGTGCCACCATGCCTAGCTAATTTTTTGTATTTTTAGTAGAGATGGGGTTTCACCATGTTGCTCAGGCTGGTCTTCGACTCCTGAGCTCAAGTGATCCTCCTGCCTCAAGCTCCCAAAGTGATGCGATTGTGGGTGTCAGCCACCAAAACCAGCCCAGTTAATAATTTCTAATGCTCTAAAGGCCTCTTTCTAAATGTAAATACATGCTTTTGTTTTCATCTGGGCCATATCATTCCAACTTAGTTTTAGTCCAAGTTATGGAGGTCCACGTATTTATTTTCTTAATAATCATCTTTAGCACTCATTAATTCATGCATCCATTTATTTTCCATTGAGTGCTTATCCGTGACAGGTAGTATACTAGATTCTAAGGATACGTTGTAAACAAATAAGAAAATAGATCCTTGCTCTTGTATAGTACACAGAGTGTTATGGCTAATTTTAGCTTGGATTATGAAAGTATAAATACAATTTCATTTTATGCAAGAAGAAAATATGGCTGGAAGATGATAATTCATGGGCTTTATAATTAGCATAATTTACAGTCTTCTTCCAACTTTAGGATGAGAATTCACTGGATTACTGAGTCACCCAACCTCATGGTTGAAATATGGGTGTGTGTTGGGGGGTGGCTGGGGAGGGAACCAACCCAGGCATGTTATTAAAGTAAAATTTTATATGCAAGTCTTTCTCATTCAGTATATCACCCTGCAGTGCCATCTGGTGGTTACAATGCAGGAAAACATTTCAATCCACACTGATAATTGTAGGAACCTGGAAACTGTGGGGGCTCCCGTGCGCTCATTTCCCAACAGGGTGTCAGGAGGGTCGTGCACTAGAGCCGCCAGTGAGTACCTGTCTCAGTGCTTAGTTGCACCACTGGGGAGGCATCATCCAGCCTGAAAGTGCCCTCCCTCATGACTCGTCCCTCCCCTAATACAAACACCGCACAGGTGGGGTCCAACCATAAGTCCCCCACCCCTTACCACAGCTTAGACTCATTTGTTTGTGTGATTTATTTTATTTTCATTTTGTTACTTAGCCACTCTAAAAACCAGAATTTTTTTTTCTTTTTTTAAAATTTTTATTTTAGGTTTGGGGGTACATGTGAAGGTTTTTTACATAGATAAACACGTGTCATGGGGGCTTGTTGTACCTATTTTTACATCACCCAGATATTAAGCCCAGTACCCAATAGTTATCTTTTCTACTCCTCTCTCTCCTCCCACCCTCCCCCCTCAAGTAGACCCCAGTGTCTGCTGTTTCCTTCTTTGTGTTCATAAGTTCTTATCATTTAGCTCCCACTTGTAAGTCAGAAAATGCGGTATTTGGTTTTCTGTTCCTGCATTAGTTTGCTAAGGATGATAGCCTCCAGCTCCATCCATGTTCCAGTGAAAGACATGATCTTGTTCTTCTTTATGGTTGCATAATATTCCATGGTGTATATGTACCACATTTTCTTCATCCAGTCTGTCATTGATGGGCATTTAGGTTGATTCTATGTCTTTGCTATCGTGAACAGTGCTGCAGTGAACATTTATATGCATGTGTCTTTATGGCAGAATTATTTATATTCTTCTGGGTATTTACCCATTAATGGGATTGCTTGGTCGAATGGTAGTTCTGCTTTTAGCTTTTTGAGGAATCACCACACTGCTTTTCACAATGGTTGAACTAATTTACACTCCCACCAACAGTGTATAAGAATTCCCTTTTCTCTGCAACCAAGCCATTATCTGTTATTTTTTGACTTTTCAGTAATAGCCATTCTGACTTGTGTGAGATGGTATCTCACTGTGGTTTTGATTTGTATTTCTCTCATGAACAGTGATATTGAGCTTTTTTTCATATGCTTCTTGGCCACATGTACGTCTCCCGTTGAGAAGTGTCTGTTTATGTCCTATGCCCACTTTTTAATAGGATTGTTTTTCTCTTGTAAATTTGTTTAAGTTCCTTACAGATGCTGGATATTAGACCTTTGTCAGATGCATAGTTTGCAAATAGTTTTTCCCATTTTGCAGGCTGTATGTTTACTCTGTTGATAGTTTCTTTTGCTGTGCCGAAGGTCTTAAGTTTAATTAGATATGATTTGTCAATTTTTGCATTTGTTGTGATTGCTTTTGGTGTCTTTGTCATGAAATCTGCCTGTTCCTAGGTCCAGGATGGTATTGCCTAGGTTGTCTTCCAGGGTTCTTATAGTTTTGGGTTTTACATTTAAGTCTTCAATCCATCTTGAGCTGATTTGTGTATATGGTGTAAGGAAGGGGTCCAGCTTCAATCTTCTGCATATGGCTAGCCAGTTGTCCCAGCACCACTTATGGAGTAGGGACTCTTTTCCTCATTGCTTGCTTTTATCAACTTTGTCAAAGATCAGATGGTCATAGATGTGCAGCCTTATTTCTGGGCTCTCTATTCTGTTCCATTGGTCTATATGCCTGTTTTTGTACCAGTACCATGCTATTTTGGACACTGTAGCCTTGTAGTATAGTTTGATATCAGGTAACATAATTCCTCCAGATTTGTTCTTTTTGCTTAGATTGCCTTGACTATTTGGGCTCTTTTTTGGTTCCATATAAGTTTTAAAATATTTTTTTCTAGTTCTGTGAAGAATGTCATTGGTACTTTTATAGGAATAACATTGAATCTGTAAATTGCTTTGGGTGGTATAGCCATTTTAATGATATTGATTCGTCTTATCCATGAGCGTGTGGTGTTTTCCCATTTGTTTGTGTCTGTTGATTTCTTTGAGCAGTAATTCTTTTATAATTCTCATTGTAGAGATCTTTCACCTCTCTTGTTAGCTGTATTCCTGGGTATTTTATTTTTTATGTGTCACAGTTGAGAGTGGGATTGCCCTTCTGATTTGGCTGTCAGTTTGGTTGTTCCTGGTGTATAGGAATGCTAGTGATTTTTGTACATTGATTTTATATCCTGCAACTTTGCTGAAGTTGTTTATCAGCTGAAGAAGCTTTGGGGCTGAAACTATAGCGTTTTCTATATATAGAACCATGTCATCTGCAAAAAGAGATAAGTCTGACTTCCTCTCTTCCTATTTGGATACCCTTTCTTTCTTTCTCTTGACTGATTGCTCTGGTTAGGACTTCCAATACTGTGCTGAATAGAAGCGGTGAGAGAGGGCATTCTTGTCTTGTGCTGATTTTCAAGGGGAATGGTTCCAGCTTTTGCCTATTTGGTATAATGTTGGCTGTGGGTTTGTCATAGATGGTTCTTATTATTTTGAGGTATATTCCTTCAATACCTAGTTTATTGAGAGTTTTTAACATGAATGGATGTTGAATTTTATCAAAAGCCTTTTTTGCATTTATTGAGATAATCATATGGATTTTGTCTTTAGTTCTATATATGTGATGAATCACATTTATTGATTTTCGTATGTTGAACCAAACTTGCATCCTGGGGATGAAGCCTACTTGTTTGTGGTGGATTAACTTTTTGATGTGCTGCTGGATTCGGTTTGCAAGTACTTTGTTGAAGATTTTTGCATTGATGTTTATCAAGGATATTGGCCGGAAGTTTTCTTTTTTTGTTGTGTCTGTGTCAGATTTTGGTATCATTATGATGATGGCCTCATAGAATGAGTTGGGGAGAAATCTTGTTCCTCGATTTTTTGGAATAGTTTCTGTAGGAGTGGTACCAGCTCTTCTTTGTACATCTGGTAGAATTGGGCTCTGAATTCATCACATCCCGGGCTTTTTTTGATTAGCAGACTATTTATTACTGATTCAGTTTTGCAGCTCCTTGTTGATCTGTTCCCGGAATCCGTTTCTTCCTGGCCCAATCTTGGGAGGGTGAATTTAACCATCTCTTCTAGGTTTTCTACTTTGTGTGCATAGAGGTCAAATGAAAATTTCTGTATTTCTTTCTTTCCTTCTTTTTGTGTTGAAAGAAGCTCTTGCTATGTTGCCCAGGCTGGTCTTGCACTCCTGGGCTCAAGCGATCCTCCTGCCTCAGCCTCTCGTGTAGCTGGGACTACAGGTGTGTGCCTATTTTTATTGCACTTTTCTTCCACTTGACTGTAAGCTCCATGAGGGCAGAAGCCATGTCGTTTCACATCCTCAAGGCACCAAAACCAGTATCTGATACGTGATACGTGTTCTCTGTGTGTTGAAAGAGTGAATGGGTGTAGGGGGTGCCTGTGTTGTAAATCATGTTCTGGAGGTGACCTCGTTTCCTTGGAGGCTTCCCCTGGGTCAGGTCAGGCATATGATGAATCCCTAGGCTCTCTTTGCCAGCGTGGTGGCAGGTTCTCTTCCACATTGTGTTCAGGCTGATAATTGATCAGCAGTAATTGATGTGAGGAGAGACAGAAGAAACAGGCAGGAACTAGAATCCATAGATTCTTGTGCATGTAATATACACCAATACGACTTAACACTGCTGCACATCACACCACTCTCACTAAGGGTCACTGGTCCCTAAAATATTTTCCTACAAGTATTACATGTAGACCATATAAAACAATCCATTTGGCTTGGTGTTCCTGTGTTCTTCCCACCATGCCATAGGGCCTGCTGTGTGCTCCAGCCACTGAGGTTAGTGAGGCTGATAGGGAGTCATTTCCACTGGCAACACCCCGGGCCAAGCGTTATTCTCATAGTCACAAAGCAATCCTTGGCAATTCAACATGTGGAAACATCTTCATGATTTAGCTTTTGACTAAACTTTTTTTGTCTTAGACTTTTTAAAAATAACCTTTTTGCTTTAGAATAGTTTTATACATACAGAAACATTGTGAACATAGTATAGATCAGCAGTCCCCAACCTTTTTGACACCAGGGACCATTTTCATGGAAGACAATTTTTCCACAGACCTGAGGTGAGGGAGACGGTTTCAGGATAAAACTGTTCCACCTCAGATCATCAGGCATTAGATTCTCATAAGAAGCACACAACCTAGATGCCTCTCATGCACAGTTCACAATAGGGTTCACACTTCTATGAGAGTCTGATGCCACCACTGATCTGACAGGAGGCTGAGCTCAGGCAGTAATGTGAGCAAGGTGGAGTGGCTATAAATACAGATGAAGCTTTGCTTGTTCACTAGCCACTCACCTCCTGCTGTGAAGAGCAGTTCCTAACAGGCCACAGACCAGGACCAGTTCATGACCCAGGGGTTGGGAACCCCTGGAATAGAAGGTTCCCATATACTCCATACCCAATTTCCCCTATAATTAACATCTTACATAAGTATGGTAAGTGAAAAACATCAGACAAATCTCAATTGAGAAACATTCAAGAGGATACTTGACCAGTACTGCTCATAACTGTCCTAGTGGCCAGAAACAAGAAAGGCCAGAGAAGCTGTTACAGCCAAGTAGAGCATAAGAAGACATGAAGACTAGTCTAATGTGGTATCCTGGATGGAACTCAAGAGAGGAAAAGGGCATTAGAGAAAAACTGAGGAAGGAAATCTGAATAAAGTATGGACTTTGGTTAATATTTGTGTGTCAATATTGGTTCTCATTAATTGTGACGTGTTTACCATACTAAGGTAAGATGTTAATAACAGGGGAACTGTGAGTGGGGGTACATGGGAATTCTCTGTATGATCGTATTACTTTTTTTGTGAATCTAAAACTACTCTAAAATAATTTTATTTAACAACAACAAAAAATCAGATACTTCAAAACAAAACAAACAAAACCAACCACAGCCACCCAAAGAGAACAGAGCCTTATATCACGTGGCTTGTGGATTGAACTGCAGGTGGAAGTAACTTAACCTGTAGAAAGAGACATTTTAAACCATATCTTTTACTGAAAGAAAAGTTTTCCAAATGGGAGATTAGATTAGTGAAACATCTTATAAACTTTATCATGAACATCTGAATTAAAAGATGACACAGTAGAGTGAGAAGAATTCAGGGAGACTGTGAAGTCAATGTTAAAGACAAAACTCGTGGCCTCCCAATAGCACGACTCTTGGCAATATCATGAGATCTTTAGAGCCTCCGTTTAGTCCCGGTTAAGTGAGTGTCATAATACCCACCTCTTACCATTGTAAGGCTGATTGAATGAGACTGTAGGTACAGCCCCCTACAAAGTACCTGGCACAGGAAAGCAATCGTTCCACCCAGACAGTTCTGAAATCTGTAAAACAGAAAACCAAGAAGGGGTGCTGGAACTCGGCACCAGTGCAAGTTCAGGTGGAAGTCCTGCTTTTTCTGGGAAGCCTCCCTTCTGCTCTTAAAGCCATTCAACTGATTGGATGAAGCCCACTCAGACTATCTAGATAATCTCTTTTACTTCAAATCAAATTAATGTTAATCACATCTACAGAATGTCTTCCCAGAAACACCCTTATTAGTGTTTGATTGAATAACTGGGGACTAGAGCCTGGCCATGATGACACCAAAAACTGGCCATCTGTCCCTTCCTTCCTTCCTTTCTTCCTTCCTTCCTTCCACCCACCCATCCATTCATTTTTCCATTTATCCTTTCTTCTTTCCATCCATTCTTCCATTCCACCCATCCACCCATCCATCCATCTACCTACCTATTTATCATGAACACTGTTCTACTGTACTATAACTGAATGAAAGATCATACCCATTAAAAAAATTCTGAGTTATATGGGTCAAGGTGAGCACACTTACTTTGTAAAGTGCCAGGTAGTAAATATTTTCAGCTTTGTGGTCCCTTTGTCTCTGTCACAACTCCTCAGTTCTGTTGTTGAGTACAAAAGCAGCCACAGACAATATGTGAGTGAGTGGGCATGGCTCTGTCTGATGAAACTTTACACAAAACGGATGCCAGGTGGGACTTTGCCCATGGGCTGTGGCTAGCTGACTTCTGATATAGACCAGTTGTAAAGGGACGTTTTTAGAAAGCACTGACTGAGTGGAAAGGGAAGCTAGTGAAAGAAGCTTGCCTATGGTAGGTCTACAAAAAAGAGACAAAGGGAAGAGCACTTTATTAGGGCTCAGAGCAAGGCAGGAGTGTGAGACCATGACAAGCGCTATACTCAATGCAGCCTCAGTCATACTGTCACCAATTGTCGGGTTTTCCTCCTTCCAGGCACATGACCTTCTCTGCCCCGTTGAAGTAAGGTGTTGCCGTGTGATTTGATTTGGACAGTGAAACATGAGCAGAAATATTATGGGGGAAACTTTAAGAGCAGCCCATGTTTGTCACATTTCTGTCCCTATGGCAGCAGTTTTAGGATGAAGCTTCTACCAACCTGAGTGTCTGAGTAAGATGAGCAGAATTCCCTCACCCACCAATGCTATGTGAGTAAGACATAAACTTTGGTTGTGTTAAGCCCCCAGTATTTTGGGATTGTTACCAAACAGAACCTGGCCTATCCTGTCTGATATACCTAACGACACCAACAATATTTAACTAAAATTGCATCCCTTGTTACCCTCTATCTTTTGTGTGCTACCTTATTTGTCTTCATAACACTTTCTACCACCTTACATATATTTATCTGTTCATTTACTTGTCTGTTTTCTCTGCTAGAATACAAGCTTCCCCAAAGCAGGGACTTCTGATTATTGCTCTTAAAGCTTGGAATGTATTTACTCTGTGACATAATCAACATCACCAAAAGCATCAACAACACAAGTAAGCGTGTGTGTAGTCTTCACAAAGCTATGTGAGGTAGATAGTATTATTAACCTTGTTTTTCCTTATAGGTGACTTATTCTCATTTTACTTATAAAAATGCATTAGTTATCTATTGCTATGTAACAAATTGCCACAAAAGCAGCTTAAAACATCACACATTTATTATGTGTGAGTCAGGTGTCTGGGCACAACTTGTTGGTCCTTTGTTCAGGGTTTCTTGAGAGACTTCAATCAAGGCACTGGTGAGGGCTAGGGCCTCATCTGAAGGCTCCACTGGGGAAGGATAGGACTTTGAAACTCACATGGCTATCGGCAAGCCTTTATTTCTTGCAGGCTGTTGGACTGAGGGCTGAAGTTTCTAGCTGGCTGTTCAGGAGAGTCTGCCCTCAGTCTTGATTCCTTGCCATGTGGGCCTCTCCAACATGACTACCTGCACCATCCAAGTGCACCTGCTCAGAAGGGAATAGAGAGATTCTGCTAGCAAGATGGAAGCTGCAATCCCATGGAATCATAGAAGTGACTTTTGCTGCAATCTGTGAGTTAGAGAAGCAAGTGAGAAGTCCCAGCCCCACTCAAAGGGAGGAAATTACACAGAGTGTGGTTACTGGAGGCAGGGATTACTGAGGCCATCTGAGAGTTTGCCTTCAACAAGGAACTTGGAATTCAGACAGCCCACAGAGTGGGTCATGGTAAAGATCGTGTCACCCTGACCTCACTGAGACCTGACAGAACTATAAAGGTTATGGGTCAAAAGGTAGAATGTATTCCCTAAAGCAAGGCACAAGTATTAATTTTGTTTCAATTAGGGCCAGAATCAGGATCGTGAGTGACACACATCTTCTTTGTAAAAAAATATGAAATCAGAAATGAATCTTTAAGAAATTGCTGTTGATTACATGAAACTATTAAACAAATTGCTTGGATCTAAAAAACCTTTGGGCCTGGCATGGTGGCTCATGCCTGTAATCCCAGGACTTTGAGAGGCTGAGGCAAGTGGATCATTTGAGGTCAGGAGTTCAAGACAAGCCTGGCTAACATGGTGAAGCCACATCTCACTTGAGCCTGGGAGGCAAAGGTTGCGGTGAGCCAGGATTGCGCCACTGCACTCCAGTCTGGGCGACAGAGTGAGACCCTGTCTCAAAAAATAAAATAAAATAAAATAAAATAAAATAAAATAAAATAAAATAAAATAAAATAAAATAAAATGCCTTTTGTTTCTTCAAGTAATACAATAAAATTCTTATCTCTGTATTAATAATAGAATTAAGTGGAAATATTTTCACTTATTCTTCTTTATATGGGTACTTTTATTTGGTGCAACAATGTACTCAGCTGAAAGAATACATTTCTCATCTTCTTTTGCAGGAGGTGTAGACATTTGACTAAATTCTAGCTACTGTGTTATGTGGGCTTCTTGGAAGACTCCTTATAGCTGGGTGATATGGTTTGGCTGTGTCCCCACACAAATCTCATCTTGAATTCCTATGTGTTGTGGGAGGGACCCTGTGGGAGGTAACTGAATCATGGGGGAGGTCTTTCCTGTGCTGTTCTTGTGATAGTGAATAAGTCTTATGAGATCTGATGGTTTTTAAATGAGGAGTTCCCCTGCACAAGCTCTCTGTTTTTGCCTGCTGCCATCCGTGTAAGATGTGACTTGCTTCTCCTTGCCTTCCGCCATGATTGTGAGGCTTCCCCAGCCACGTGAAACTGTAAGTCTAACAAACCTCTTGCTTTTGTAAATTGCCCAGTCTCAGGTATGTCTTTTATCAGCAGCATGAACATGGACTAATACACTGGGTGATCAGTTGGTCATCACATTCTTTGTAGATTTCCTTCTTCTTGCTGCAGCCACCAGCTGGGCAGGGAGAGGATATTGAGAACAAATTTTCATGCTGAGGATGGCAGAGGAGAAAGACGAAAGGAGTCTAGGCCTGTACCTCCCGACTTCCTTCTGCAGGAGAGTAATGCCTTACATGCATGAATCTGTTATTGGTGGTTTCTTTTATATGCATTTGGATTGTCTGTGGCTGAAACGAATCCTGATACAATAGGAAGTATTTTCACCCTAGAGAGCTGTGCTAAAGAATCTATTTGCCATCTCATCATGCTGGCAAATAACACACAACGTTCAGTAAAACTCAAGCAGATGCTATTCTGTTCTCTGCTAAATGTGTCCGATTTATCCATTGTGATGTCCTGCCATTCCAGATAAAGAGATCAGGATTCCCTTGCCCCATGGCTCTGCTACAGAGTCCGCCATCTGGCATGTAAAACCCTGAAATGTAAAACTCTGCTGTTTGTAGGAGTGCCAAGATGTTTAAACATATTTTAGATATTTTTTGGAAAGTTGTAAAACGTGGCTAATGTAGGAAATGGTAGCAGTTCATAAACACTACTTATTGTTCATCACTTCGGATGTCACTAGACTTATGTAAATGAAACCGAGATATTTTTCTTTTTTCTGTGTGAAGTCAAGCCCATTTTTTCCTCTAACATTATAGACACCCCAGAGAGGTTATCAGCATTTGAAAGCAGCAGGGCCTCTTTCTTCTTCTTGGATTTGGTTAAAACAAAAGGGCTATGGACCGTCTTGAAATGTGAACCAAAACCCCATGTTTTTAAACACCTCAGCAAATCCGAATGAAGACAAGTTTCCTCCTTCAGAGACAAAACAGGGCTCAGTCTATAAAACCTGACTTTGACGCAGATGACAACTTTTCCCACAGCTGGTGCACAAGTACTTCTAGGAAACACAAACACCTAATTTTGATCTTATTTATTAGGATTTTATTTTAATGTGGATCTGGAAAAAAAACTAGCACATCATGCTCATAATTATACGGATCTTACTGTTTAGGAGGAGGCCTAATTAATGTGTGCAACTAACAGCTGTTAATTGTGTTTTAGAGATCAAGTTAAAGAATAATCCTTGGTAAATCATGGCTGCAGGTGACTGATGGAAGTTTCAGAGGCTGGACTGGAAGATGAAACTGGGGCAAGATGTTACACAGCATGGCCTCAGGAACCTGAGCTCCGGCAACCTGCGGGTCCCAATGGAGGCGAAGTCAAGGAGCGTCTCAGGGAGTGGTTGATGTGTGAAGTCTCTGTCTGTCCATCTGAATAACAAGAAGTGGGGCTTGTGATTTTCCTCCACTGTATGTTGTCTGGTTCCTAACCCCCCTCATTACTGTCAGTTTTAACTGTGCGTGTATCTATGTGTGTTCAACTCTCATGGGCGGGGTGGCAGAACTCGCTAGGATAGAAGGAGAGACCACGAAGTCAGACCTTGATTCCTAAGTGTGGACTTTGAGAGAGTTTTCTCCATGATTTAGCCTGTGGATTTCAGCATTTTGAAAAATTAACCAGAAATTCAGAAATTAGATGGAGACCTCTAGTGGAGGCCTGGGAGAAGAAAGATTGGGAGATTGGAGTCTACAAAGACTGGGATAGTGGCAAGTGGATGGGCTGCTTGGAGTGCGCAGAAGACACGCAGGCCTCTGTCTCATGTCGGGGTCCACCAGGGCCTCTGGGTGCCGCATCTGGTGGTGGTAACTGGCCTCTCTCCTCAGTCACCAGTGCTCAGGCAGTGGCTGTGGATGGAGGAGCCAAGATGGCAGGACAGGGTGGAGGCAGTGCATGCCCCTCACCAAGGCTGATGTAGCTGCTGCCTCCACTGTGTCTGTCCTATGCTTCCAGCCCTGGGGGACCAGCAAACACTTGATAGCAGGTTGATTACATCTGGCCCCTTCAGTTGCAGCTGGAGGTAATTTTCTCTTACTGGAATTGACACCTGTTCCTAATATAGATTTGCCTTTTCTGCCTGTTCTCCTGCCAGCACTCCTACCTGAGGGCCTCCAGGAGCAATGACGTCTCAAACAGAAACCTGCATAACATCAGCCCAAACCAAGGACCCATTTTATCATCAAAAAGGTGTGCCATGAATGCATGACTCTGGGATCCACTGCTTTGACCACATATGGATGACTTGGAAGCTGCCAGCCTACATGAACAATGAAAAGGCCATTGATGGCTCAGCACAGTTGCCAGCTCAGGGCCAACGCTCCCCAGCGTTGGCCTCAAGGGTGGCCACAGTGCTGTAACAATAGCCAATATGGTGCTGAACCTACAGCCTACCTATGGTGCTTTGACACCAATTGTCAGGACACACGGGTCTGGAAACCAAATCTTGGAAGTAGGATTGGTTGCTTTCCGTGTAACTCCTAGTGACCCACTAGTAGAATTTTGCTTCCTATCCCTGATAACTTATATTCCACAGGACTAGAGATCCTGGTTCCTGGGACGAAGCAGGGCAGCTTGTGCTGAGGTTCACAGTAAAGGTTCTGTTGAACCCGAATATGACTATCACTGGGTCCCTTTGGGCCCACTAGTGGATGAGCAGGCAAAGAAAGAAGTTACTCCACCATCAAGGGACAGATAATTCCAGCTCTCAATGGGGCTATGGTTGCTACCAGGGGACTGAAACATGGCTGAGACTGAGGAGATTGTCGGTGGCTTCTTCTGGTGCTTCCAAGTCTGGGGATAATGATGACTGGGCAATTGCAGCCATCAGGGCCTGATAAACACAAGGCAACCAAGAACTCAGACCCTGAGTGGTGAAAGGCCAGCCAGTGCTCAGGCAGGTCACCCAGACCATCATAAGCGCTGATAGAAATCTAGGACGTGCGGTGGAGGAGGGAGATGACACGTCCCAACCATGGTCCCTGGTTAGCTGCAGGCGGCGTGTCCACCACGCCTTCTCTATGGAGTCGTTTGGAGATGGTGGCTGGCCACGATCTTGCAGGCTTAGTGACAGAACAATCTGAGAAGAACAAGGGGTGGGCTGCTGCAGACCCATGTGGTGCTCTGACTCATGCCCTCTCAGCCTAACCTCTAATTTCAGCAGAGATTGGGGTGTGTTTCTGTTCCATGGCTAAGTCGCTGCATGCTCACAGCGGCTTACTTCAAGCACGGGCTGCAAGGTTTTACTTTCTTCATCAGGATTCCTCTCATGCCATGAATGCGGGAAGTTCACAATTGTAGGAGTTGATATTCCTAGAGAAAAATGCTGGTGAGTAAAGGCTCATACCTCCTGTTTTTTTGGGGGGACTGTTCTAGAGCCTTCTGTGCCCTTCTCAGTATGTCTAAGCAGAATGGAGCACCCGTTATTCACAGCAGTTTCCTTGGCAATATTGTTGCTTTTTCCTCCCCAGTCTCACTGTTACAGGTTGAACTGTGTCCCCGAAAAGATACGTTCAAGTCCCAACCCTTGGTATCTGGGAATATGACCTTATTTGCAAATAGGGTCTCTGCAGATGTAATCAACTTAAGCTGAGGTTAGGCTAGATTAGGGTGGGCCCTTAATCCAGTATGACTGGTGTCCTTATAAAAAGACAATGTGAAGATATGTTGGGAAAAGACTGTGTGATGGTCAGACAGAGACAGAGATTGGAGTGATGCAGCTTCAAGCCAAGGAGCGCCAAGGTTGACAACAAATACCTGAGCCAGTAAGAGGCCAGGAAGGATTCCCTTCTACGTTTTTCAGAGGGAGCCTGGCCTTCCCACATCTTGATCTTGGACTCCCAGCTTCCAGAAATGTGAGAGAACAAGTTTCTGTTGTTTGAGCTGCCCAGTGGTGGTCATGGCAGCCTCAGGAGATGATGCACTCACTCTTTCTGCTTCCTCTCTCGTGCTCCCGGGGTGACCACTCCAATAAACTGCCTGGTCACAATCCATTTTTCCAGAGTTTTCTTTATTAGGAACCCAAACTAGGATAACCTCTACGCTGTGCAAAGAGGGAGACACTGCTGCCTAAATGAGACTTTAGTTTTTGAATGAACTCTTTTTTTGGTGATACAGTTAATCATAATTCCATTTACCATTTTCTGACTGCCTATTATGTGCCTGGCACTTTACAAACATATAAAGTCTAATCCAGTATCATCCCATGTGGTAGCTGCTATTATCCTATTTTATAGAAGGGAAACTGAGTCTGATGGAGGTTGGGAGACTTGCACTATTTGTGACCCCAAATCTACATTCTTTCTAAATACCTAGGACCCAATTTTTGCCCAATAATTTACTTTCTCTATAAGTTCCAACTTTTCTCTATGTATCCACCTGGATTAGTTGATGTGTAGGTTTGGATGCTGTGACAAAGACCAAAATAGGAGAGACTTAAACAAGATGGAAGTTTATTTCTCTTTACAGAAAGCTACATATGAGGCAGTCCTGCTCCTCAGGGCCCATGGAAGCTCAGATTCCTCTTGTCTACCTGCTCTGCCAGGTGTTGTTTTTGGTGGCTTAATGCCACTTCCACTCTCTAGCCAGTAGAAAGGTGAGAAAAGCGAAAAAGAAGAACAGAATTCTCTTCACTGCAGGATCTCCTTACATCCCATTGATCAGAATTTCCGCCATGACCATGCCTAGATTCAAGGGGTGAGGTGAGGGGAGGGGCTGGGTAATGCAGTCTGCATTCTTTGCCCAGCTAAAATGTAGGGATGCGGTTGCCATAGAATTGGGGAAAGTGGATATGGGGGCATGGCAGCTGGTGCTCACGGGGCACCCTTTGCCTTTGACAGTGGATCGGGCATTATGCAGAGCACGAAGAGGAGCACATTGTAGTCTCTGAATTCAGAAGAAGCAGATAGCAAAGGTGAAGTTTCCTTCCAGGTGGAAATTGCCAATTGGTCTATGGAATGGTGAGAATACTGTGAAAGGAGTAGCACAGATATCCAAGTGTGATCGGTCAGTGGGTCTTGGCCAGGAGCATACACAGAATAAACAAATGAATAAATAAAGAGGGGAAGGGAAAGTAATATTAGGACTGTCCAAGACTTGGAGTACAGCTCTCCTAAAAAGCAGTCCTTTGAAGTCTTGGGATATTACAGAAAGATCCCAACAACCACTGAGCCTGGTTTCAATTTTTGGAGGAGACACACCAGGTGAATAAAGCAGTGTGACATGAGAGAAAGGAGGGCGGCAAAGGTGAATGGGACCCCAGCCTTTCAACGACTTGGGCAGAGCAACTGGAGGAGGTGCGAGTTCAGCCAGCAGTGTGGATCAGTTTCCTAGGCTGCCGTAACAAAGCACCACAACCTGGTGGCTTAGAACAACGGAAAGGCGTTTGCTCATGGTTCCAGAAGCTGTAGGTTAGAAACTAAGTGTGGCAGGGTCATGGCCCCTCTGAAACCTAGGAGGGAAGGATGCTTCCCTGCTTCTTCCTGCTTCTGCTATCCCCTGATGTTCCTGGATTAGTGGCAGCATAATTCTGGCCTCTGCCTCTGTCTTAACATGGTGTTTTTTCCTGTGTCTCTTCATAGTGCCTTTTCTCTCTGTGCCTCTACCTCTGAGTCCAAATTGCCCCTTTTTATAAGGACATCAGTCACATTGGATTAGGGCCCACTATACAGACCTTGTTTTAACTTGATTCCTCTATCAAGACCCTGAGAATCTCCAAATAAGGCCACATTCTGAGGAACTGTGGGTTCGGACTTCAACATGTCTTTTTTGGGGGTCACAACTCAACCCATACCAGCTTGCTTGATGGATATTCATAGCTGACGTCAAAGTAAATTTAATTCTCATCCTCAGAAGCAAGAAAGATTCCACAACTAAGGCCAACAATAACATCCAGGGAGTTCGTTTCTTGAGCAACGACCAGCTCTTTGCACAGCACAAATTGCCAAAAAAGGCCAGCATGGTCATTTCTCGGCCATGCACACCTGTGATGTGGCAAGCCATGTTGACGTGCCAAAAATGAGAATTCTCCAGTAAAAATAAAATAGAGTAAATTAGATAATAATGTTCCGAAGGCAATTTATACTTTTTCTGTGCTTTGGGATTCATTTTCAAAACATGTTTCATTTGTCTTTGAAAATCCAAGTTCACGTTCAAGGCCCCTTTGAGTTTGCTTTTTGTCCAGCTATTCAGGCATGCGATAGTCACTAATGGGAACTCCTGGCTTAGAGCCAAGAAACCAACAGAAGCCCCCAAAATGAATGCTTTAAAAGACTGTGCATGTTTTAAAGCCCTCTCGCCCATCAGCAAATACCACTGTTTCTCCATGGACAAACCAGAGTGTCCTGACAAGGTCTCCTGTCCCCTGGCAGACAGCTGACACCCGAGGCCCATCAGGCTGGGAGCTTGCTTATCTGGAATGTCTTTGGATGCATGGGCTATCCTCTCCCACTCCCCCATAGCCTCCCCTCACAGCCAAAGTAATTTGAAGATGTGGTGGTGTTATAAGATAATCTAGGATAATCCCCCAATTCTTGCACACTTCTCTGTTGAGAGGTCGGTTTATCAGTTTGTTTTTAGGTCTATTAAGAGGTCTAAGTCCCCTCTCCCTGAATCTGAACTCTATGACTGCGTGGCTGGTAGAGTACCTTGGGTGTGGCTGTGGTATAAGTCCTGAGGATGCATGTCCGTCCATATCCCCTTCTCTTTGAGTGTGGGAGAGTCTGGGAATGCTGCACTATTACTCTTGTGATTTAGAGCAAAAGGGATATGATTTGAGAGAGCCTAGTCTAATCACATGGACTTTTTAAAAGCAGAGTTTTTCTCTGGCTAGCAGCAAACAAGGAAGTCTGAGATTTGAAGCAGGAGGAGAATAGGGTGCATTGTTGCTGCCTTTGAAAATGGAGGGGCCACATGCCAACCAGTGCAAGTAGCTTTTAGAAGCTGAGAACAGCCCCTAAGTGAATTCAGCTCACAAACTGAATGACCTTGGAAGTGGAATCGTTCTCAGAGCTTCCAGAAAAGGACTCATCTGGCTAACACCTTGATGTTGGCCTATATGAGACCCTACCTAAGAAGAGAACCCAGTCAAACCTTCCCAGGCTTTTATGGAACTGAGAGATAATAAATAGGTACAGTTTTAAGGCATGGAATTTGTAATAGTTTGTTATTTGCCAATGGAAAACTAATAGAGTGACACTGTGCCCAATTCTATGTTCAGGCTGCAAAAGACTTGTAGCTTTTATTTCTTTCTTGGGGCATTTGCTCCTGGAATCCAGCAGCCATGCTGTGAGGAAGCCCAAGCAGCCCCACAGAGAGGTCCATGTCAAAGACAGTAAGACCCTCAGCCCAGCCAGAACCAAGCTCCTAGTCAATGGCCAGGACTGACTTTCCAGCTTTGTGAAAGAGCCACTCTGAAAGTGAATCCTATAGCCCCAGCTGATCTTTTCCAGCTGACCCATGTAAATCAGGGCAGGCCATTACCACTGAGCCCTGCCCAGATTACAAAATAAATGGTTGTTCTTATTTGAAATCACTAATTTTCGGGGTGGTTTAAATAGAGGGCAAATTTTCTGCGGCTAGTCCTCATACCAAAATTGCTAATTATGTTTCTAGTAATATGGTTGATGTCCAGGATAACTTAAATGAGACCATTAAGTGACAATGTGATATTCCTACCCAAGGGGAAAAACAGCTCTTGCAACCGTAAGTACACATTGTTCTAACCTGCTTTCTTCATAGGATTTTGTGAATCAAGGACTACAATGGACAGAGAATGTTTTGCAAATTCTTAGATATAGGGAGATTTATCAACTTTGTACCCAAATATACCACCCACATGAAAATGACAATAAGCACTGCTGTTGAAGGTGTGATGAAATAAGCCATCTCTGACACAAAACGTCGGATTGTAAATTGGCATAGTTCTGGAAACTAATTTAACTCTATCAATAATTTTAAAGTGAGCAATGTTTTGACATATAATTCTAAGTAAAAGAGTTAAAGAATATAGTTAAGATATAATTCCAAGCTGGGAGTGGTGGCTCATACCTGTAATCCCAGCATTTTGGGAGGCTGAGGCAGGTGGATTGCTTGAGCTCAGGAGTGTAAGACCAGCCTGGGTGACATGGTGAAACCCTGTCTCTACTAAAAATACAAAAATTAACTGGGTGTGGTGGCACGTGCCTGTAGTCCCAGCTACTTGGGAGGGTGAGGTGGGAGGATCACTTGAGCCTGGGAGGTCAAGGCTGCAGTAAACCATGATCACACCACTGCACTCTAGCCTAGGTGACAGAGTGAGACCCTGTCTCAAAATAATAATAATAAAATTAAAAAAATAAAAAAATTAAAATGCAGTATTTGAAAAAAGAAAAAAAGATATAATACCAAAGACAAAATAAAAGAAAACAATAACCCTTGATGCATAAATAAATTCATCTCAGTATTATTTGCAATATTGAAAAGTGGCAAACGCCATAATGCTTAACCACATGGGTATTCTTATGATATATTTAAAATATTATGTTTTGTATCATAAATGTAGCATATTATTATGAAGCCATTAAAGCAATGTTCATGAATGGTTTTTAATGGATATGTAACAATGTTTATAATGTAGTGTTAAATTAAAAAGGATATAAAATTGTATATACAAATTATATTCTACTATATAATACATGAAAGTATATATGGGTGTCCAAGTAAAATGCTTCTAATAGCGAAAGTGGTGCAACTTAGTGTTTAATAATAGTTCTTTAAATAACTGGCGGTACATCCATAAAACATAATATTGTTTAGTGACTTAAAATTATTTCATAATAATACAGAAACTTATGGAAAAACATTTAGGCTACTTGGTTAAGTGGGCATATTAGCTTCCCAAGGCTGCCTGCGAAGAGCTCCACAATTAGAAAACTTAAAACAACAGAAATGCACTCTGCCACAGTTCTGGGGGTCAGAAGTCTTGATTTCAGAAGTCTGATATCTAAGTATTGGCAGAGCCATGTTCCCTTTGACGGCTCTAGGGATGAATCTTCCTTGCCTCTTCCTGGTTTTTGGTGGTGGCTGGCAATTCCCGGCCTTCCCTGGCCATCGTTCTAATCTCTGCCTCTTTTGTTACACAGCCTTCTCTCTGTGTGTCTTCACAATGTCTGCCTTCCGTGAGTGTCTCTATGACCAAATTTCTCTCTTCTTATAAGGATACCAGTCATATCAAATTCGGACCCACCATCCTCCAGTGTGATCTCACCTTCCTTTAATGAATTACATCTGCAATGACCCTGTTTCCAAATCAAGTCACATGCTGAGGTTCTGGGTAGACAAGAATTTTGGGTGAATACTATTCAACCTAGTGGATGAAGTGAAAAAACAGATTTTCAATATGTAAAATTACTTATACTACTTCAATACAAAGTTAAAAATGATGACTTGGTGCAGTGGCTCACGCCTGTAATCCCAGCACTGTGGGAGGCCGAGGCAGGTAGATCACGAGGTCAGGAGTTCGAGACCAGCCTGGCCAATATGGTGAAACCCCATCTCTACTGAAAATACAAAAATTAGCTAGGCATGGTGGCACATACCTGTAGTCCCAGCTGCTCGGGAGGCTGAGGCAGGAGAATCGCTTGAACCTGGGAGGCGGAGGTTGCAGTGAGCCGAGATCATGCCACTGCACTCCAGCCTGGGTGACAGAGCAAGACTCTGTCTCAAAAAAAAAACAAAAAAAAAAACCACCCACCCCCCCCCCCCACACACACTCATTACTCATTATAATATCATATAGAATAGTTTTGCTGCCCTAAAAAATCCTCTGCACTTCACCTATTTATCTCTCTCTCCTCTAGCTCCTGATAACCACTGATTTTTTTTTTAACTGACTGCATGGTAGCAATTGCATTTTTCAGAACTAATTCTAAGGGATTCATTAGGTGTATCCTTTTTGATTCAGTGATGCTGGTGTTCGCCACCAATTGTAATGGTAGAAATTGAAAGCAACTGAATTTCGTCTGTGGGAAGCTACTTATAAGTGATGTTATCAAATTGATGGGATTACACTTATTCACTAAACATAATGTATTTACTGATAAGAAGCAAAGGTTTCTAATACATTAAGTCAATAACATCTGGTTGTCAAACAGCAGGTAAAATATAATCTTTTTTTTTTTTTTTTGAGACATAGTCTTGCTCTGTCACCCAGGCTGGAGTGCAGCGGCATGATCTTAACTCACTGTAACCTCTGCCTCCTGGGTTCAAGCGATTCTCCTGCTTCAGCCTCCCTAGTAGCTGAGATTCCAGGTGTGTGCCACCACACCTGGATAATTTTTGTATTTTTAATAGAGATGGGGTTTCACTATGTTGGCCAGGCTGGTCTTGAACTCCTGGCCTCAAGCAGTGATCCACTTACCTTGGCCTCCCAAAGTGCTGAGATTACAGATATGAGCCACTGTACCTGGCCAAAGGATAATCATTTTTAAAAAACAAGTATATGCCATGCTGGTAACAGTGCTTGTGTCTGTATGATGGTCTTATGAGTAATCTGTCTTAAAATTTTCCTCCTTTTTGCTTTCTTTTCCTAATTTTTCTATAATGACTATGTATCACTTTTGTAATAAAGAAATCATAAAAGTTAGTCATTAAAAATTCATAACACTTAACTATGGGTGCTACTGAAATTACAAATGGTTGTTATTTTCTTCTTTATGTTGAGTCTAACAGAAAACTGCTATTTCTATAGATTACAAAAAGTTAAATATTGGCCCTTTAATTTAACCTACTTTTAAAAATATTTTCTAAATATTCTACAGAAATCATATGCCTAAATTCCTCATATACCTAAATTTTTGAAATTCCTCAAAAGCCTTTTGTTAAAGGATTTTTAAAAAGATAACATCATGGTTCTCATACAAATCTAAATAAATTCCTTCCAAGGATTTAAGTCATGAATGAAGGAATGGGCAAGATGTTACAAGAGATTCGATGGAGAACTCAAAGAACACGCATATATATGGCATCATGGACACTGATTTACAAATAGAAGCAAAATTGGTCGATATCTGCAGGGCAAAAATCGATGACTTCTCCCCCAAAGTTCACTTGCATTTCCAGGTATAAAAACTATCTGCATTGCTCTCATCTTCCTACAGCTTAGAGTGGTAAATCCCTTAAGAGCAGCTCAGGCCCCATTAAATCAGATCCACTCCACAATCTTTGCCCATTTCAACTTCTTTTTCACAATTTTCCTGATGTTCCTTTTTACACCTGAAGATAAAAGGCAAACTCTTGACTGTGTGCTTGGGCCTGGCCCCTCTGTGGGCTCATCTAAGGCCACCTCTCACTCCCACTTCTTTGCATTCAGTACGTACCAGCCTCTTTAACTTCCTAAGGTGTCCCAGGCCCCCTGGCACCCACCCTGCTGCCTCAATACCCATCATTCTCTCTGCCCCAAGAGGTGGTCCTCCCCACGCCCCATAATCCTACTCTCTTAATGCCTAACATCTGCCCCTCACCTGAGTACAAACCACCCCCTTTCCTCAGGGATTCCCAGGGCCTCTCTCCCTCCATCAACAGTTCCTTCAGGGCCTTGACTGCAATTTGAATTAAAACATGAATATGTTTTATGCAAATCTGAACTTTGTGATTTTAAAATAGGATAGGCTAAAAATATTAGTAAAGTCTCTCTTTATGCTTAAACTTTGAAATAATGCAAATCTCCCAAATTACCAAAAAAAAAAAAAACACAAAAAAACCACACCTCAAAGCAAAAGTCTCTCCCAGAACTGTACATTTTTAAAGCTGCATTTCAAAACCTGCACGTTGTGCACATGTACCCTAGAACTTAAAGTATAATTGAAAAAAAAAAGCTGCATTTCCAAAGAGTGGTAAATAGGGCTTCCACTCTTGCCCCAGTGTGGCCTCTCTGTAACTGGTCAACAGAAACAGTCCGGGCCCGGGGTCACCAGGTGGGGGACCCTGTACTTGCTATGGAACTTCCGAGAGTGGCTATTACTAAGGCATGTGCATTGTTGTTGTAGCACTCATTGTTATGATAACTTAAAATCTTCCAGAAGCTCTAACAATATTCTCCAGTGGTGGTGCTGAGGCTGAGGCTGAGGCCGAGGCTGAGGCCGGGCATCTTGGTGAGGGGAGTGAGATGGGATCAGTACTTTGCTGGCCAGCCCTCACAACTCCTGGTGCCGACTGACGCATGACGACAGAGGCTAAGAGAATACAAAGCACACAGGGCAAAAATGCACTATCCTGACCTCAGATTTCTATCCCTGTGGCACATTGTTCTGGAGTTATTTGAATTATGACTTATACTAGGCCTGCAGAGACGTGGCCCATGGATAAGATGCTACAACCCTGTGTATATTTGTGAGATGATTCAACTAATATGTTGTCTCCCTGATCTGTCTGCTTTGTTCACCATTTTTCTTACCAGCTGCTAGTAGAAGGGAAAAAAATATTTCCTCTTGTTCGTGTGAAAAAAAACCCCCTCACCACTCAATGTGCTTTTTCCTGTTCTCTCATTCAACACTGTAACAACCAGCACAGACTTCTGGCTGGGGTTGGGGTTCTCCAACACAAATTGGCAGGGGTGGGGTTCTCCCCACCACCAAGCAAGCACTCAGCTCTGCACTGGACGCTGGGTGGGTGTCCTGCAATTCCATTCTGACATTTTCTACTTGGAGACAGCTCAGATCCCACAGGGCGAGGGCTCTGTTACACAAGACAGACCCCCCGTACTTTCCCACCAATCTGCGTGTCCGGGCCTCCAGAACTTCTGACCGACCGGCTTCAAGCTGGAGTTCCCACAATCCCTTCTTTCGGTTTGATCCATTTGCTAGAATGACTCACAGAACTCAGGAAAACACTTGTTTACGTTTACCGGCTTATTATAAAGGATATTGCAAATCATACAGATGAAGATGCGCAGGGTGAGGGATGTGGGAAGCGGGGCGGAGCTTCCATGCCCTCCCTGGGTGCGTGGCCCTCCAGGAACCTCCATGTGTTCTGGAGACGTCATTGGATATGTATCGTTGCAGCATGGACGGGTGTGTTGAAATGAGATTGGGCAAAAAGCGTTTGGTCTCAACCCAGCAGGGCCTGTCTGTTCAGATTCTTTTGGCCTCTCTCTGCAGCATTCCTTCCTCCAAGGGATGCAGCAGGACCCTTTCTGGAATGAGGGTCTTATGACCCACAAACAGGCTAGAGTTCGGCTATGGAAAGGTGAAAGGAGAGTGGGAGTAGGTCAGAGAGAGAGATTCTGTTTACTCAAGAGAGTACACAGAAGGGTGATGGGAGTTATGAGCCAGGAACCGTGGGTGGAAACCTATTGTGTGTATATATCTATATCATCTATATCTATTTCTATCTATATATCACACTTCTACTCTCTTACATTCAGCAGCTGATGCATTAGTCTGTTTTCATGCTGCTGATAAGGACATACCCAAGGCTGGGAAGAAAAAGAGGTTTAATGGACTCACAGTTCCAGGTGGCTAGGGAGGCCTCATAATCATGACGGAAGGCAAAAGGCACCTCTTTCATGGCAGTAGCAAGAAAGAATGAGAGAAGTGAAAGCGGAAACCCTTTTTAAAACCATCAGATCTCATGAGACTTATTCACTACCATGATAACAGTATGGGGGAACCCCCCCAACTGCCGCTTGATTCAATTATCTCCCTCTGGGTCCCTCCCACAATACGCAGGAATTAACGGAGCTACAATTCAATATGAGATTTAGGTGGGGACACAGAGCCAAACCATATCAGCTGGCAACTGTGAATTAAAGTGACAAAACATAGAGTCACAGGAGAAAAGGCATATACATTTTACTTGATAATAATATTTTAATTTTTATGTGCATGGAGGCCTTCAAAGAAAGTGGAGACCCAGACGAGTGGTTAGATTTGGGAGCTTAGATACCATTTTAGCAAAGGGCAATACATTGTGGAGAGGTGACAAAGGAAAAGGGGTTTGGGCTTCTAGGGGTAGTCACTGTGGGCAAGTAAACACACAGGTGAAAGTTGTGAAAGACTGGGTCATTTAGCAAGGTTTAATCCATGCAGACTCATCTCGGTGCTGTCTCCCTCTCTGGTGATAGAGGTCATTCTTATCTCCCTCATAGGAGGGATGAGGGTACATCTTCACAAGGGAAATTTATGCCCTCCTCTCTAGCAGATAGGAGGAGGGCAGAACCTTTTTTTTTTTTTTTTTTTTTTTTTGAGACGGAGTCTCACTCTTGTCACCTAGGCTGGAGTGCAATGTTGGCTCACTGCAACCTCTACCTCCTGGGTTCAAGCAATTCTCCTGCCTCAGCCTCCTGAGTAGCTGGGATTACAGGAGCCCGCCACCACACCCAGCTAATTTTTTGTATTTTTGGTGGAGACCACCACCACGCCTGGCTAATTTTTGTATTTTTGATAGAGACGGGGTTTTGCCATATTGGCCAGGCTGATCTTGAACTCCTGACCTCAAGTGATCCACCCACTTCGGCCTCCCAAAGTGCTGGGATTACAGTCATGAGCCATCGAGTCCGGCCCTCTTTTTCTTTTTCTTTTCTTTTTTTTTTGCAGTTACAAGATTTAATAGAGTGAAATAGAGTGAAAATAGAGCTCCCATACAAAGGGAGGGGACCCAAAGGGGGTTGCCATTGCTGGCTTGAATGCCTGGGTTTATAGCCCAATCATTGTCCCTCCTGCTGTGCTCTCAGGCAACAGATGATTGGCTATTTCTTTACCTCCTGTTTTTGCCTAATTAGTATTTAAGTGAGATCTCCTTACTATCTGATTGGTCGGGCGTGAGCTAAGTTGCAAGCCCCGTGTTTAAAGGTGGACGTGGTCACCTTCCCAACTAGGCTTAGGGATTCTTTGTTGGCCTAGGAAATCCAGCTAGTCCTATCTCTCAGTACCCACCTCAACAGGAAAACCCAAGTGCTGTTGGGGAGGTTGGCCGACAACTGCTCTAACTGCTTCCTGCTGAATTGGGGTGTAGTAGAGGTCATGCAGTTGAGATTTCCTCAGGAGGGGTGGCTTCAATGTCATTAACATTGGAGCATGGGCTGGCAGGCCAGTCCAGGGGTCCGCGGTAGATCTTAGTCATGGACTGCATCTGGGGATCCATTTGAAGAATGATTTGTAGTTTTACAGCTTCAATTCTGGAAGAGACAAACTTAACAAGGAGGTTCAAGATACAGGGATTGAAATGTATGGCCTGCAGTGCAGGGGATTACTTCTTTGGCACACTTTACAGGCCCCAACTATCTGCTTGAGAGTTTTGAAAAGGCCTGGTCCAGTAAATAACAATTTGGCCATCTGATGGGTCCTATCAATGCCTAAGTGAAAGTTTTGGTGAAGGGTTTTAAGTAATTTCCATTGGTTGGCTGCAGGCAAAAGTATTTTTCCTTCTTCGGTGGCTTGCCATCCTGAGGGGAGAAAACTATGTCCTCGTGAGGTTCCCCATTCTATTTCTTCTTCTGAGCACTGGGGCTTCGTTTCCCGGAGGGGATTACCCCATACTAGGGGTCCTTCTATAAGCATTTCTAATGGAGGGTCCTGCCTTGCAGCTCTTTTGGCTTCAATATCCACTTGGCTGTTCCTTTCTATTTCCCTTTCCTTTCCTTTCTGATGACCCTGGCAGTGTAAGACTGCCACCTCTTTAGGTTTCTGTACAGCCAATAATAATTCCCTAATGGCTTCCTGATGTTTGATAGGTGTTCTCTCGGAAGTTAGGAATTCCCTTTCTCTCCATATTACTGCATGGGGATGGAGGACTAGGTAAGCATACTTAGAGTCTGTATATATATTTACTCTTTTTCCTTCTCCTAATTCTAGTGCCCGAGTGAGTTTTGCCAGCTGAGCAGTAGTTCCTGGAGTGAGGGGATTACTTTCAAGTATTCCATTATCACTGACTACTGCATACCCTGCTTTTTGAAGTCCTTTTTCTACAAAGGATCTTCCATCAGTATACAAGTTGAGGTCAGGATCAGTCAAGGGAACCTCTAAAAGGTCCCCTTGAGTGGCGTAGGTTTGAGCAATTACTTGTTGACAGTTGTGTTCTATCTTTTCTTAATTGTGTGGAAGAAATGTGGCTGGGTTAAGAGTTGTACAAATGCACAGTTGCAGCACTGGCCCTTCAAGTAATAGAGGCTGATATTTAAGTAAATGGTTGTCTGACAGCCAAAAGTCTCCTTTAGCAGTGAGTATGCCATTTACATAATGAGATGTCCACACAGTAAGATCTCTTCCCTGTATTATTTTAACTGCCTCAGGTACTAAGACTGCTACTGCCGCCACTACCCGTAAACAACGAGGCCAACCCTTTGCCACTACATCAATTTCCTTACTCAGGTATGCCACAGGTTGCAAACTCATCCCTTGGACCTGTGTAAGGACTCTTAGAACTATTCCTGTTTTTTTTTTTTTTTTTTTTTTTGTGACATATACAGAAAAGTCTTGCCCCGTTAGCAAGCTTAACACTGGGGCTTGTGTTAGGGCCTTCTTTAGGGCCTGGAAAGCTGATTCTGCTTCAGGTGTCCATCTTACTAAATGGGTATTGGCTTTCTGAGTTTCCTTAATTAGTGTATATAATGGTCTGGCTATTTCGCTGTACCTGGGAATCCATATTCGGCAGAAACCTGTTATGCCAAGGAACCCTCTTAGTTGCTTTAGGGTTTTGGGATGAGGATAAACCAGTATAGGCTGGATACATTCCTCACTAAGGGCCCTGGTGCCTTTGGATAATTTTAGCCCTAAGTATTTAACCTGCTGTGAGCAGAGCTGAGCCTTTGGTTTGGAAACCTTGTAGCCACAGGTAGTGAGGAAATTTAAGAGCGCTTGGGTGGCTTGATGGCACAAGGTTTCTGAACAGGCAGCTAAAAGTAAATCATCCATGTACCGAAGGACAGGAGTGTCCAGGTATGAGAACTGGCTCAAGTCTTGGGCTAATGCCTGGCCACATAGATGGGGACTATCCCTGAACCCTTGGGGTAAAACAGTCCAAGTGAGTTGAGAAGTTGGCTTTGAAGGATCTTCAAATGCAAACAAGAATTGAGAGTCAGGATGTACAGGGATGCAGAAAAAGGCATCCTTAAGGTCCAGGACTGTAAACCACTCTGCTTCCTCTGGTATTTGGGAAAGCAGAGTATAAGGGCTAGGTATAGCTGGGTATAGAGGAACAACAGCCTCATTGACAATCCTGAGATCTTGCACTAACCTCCACTGTCTGTTGGGTTTCTGTACTCCTAAAATTGGAGTATTGCCAGGGCTACTGCATGGTTTTACTAGGCCTTGGGCTTTTAGGCCCTTAACAATCTTTTGGAGTCTTTGTTGGGCCTCGGGTCTGAGGGGGTACTGCCTTTGATAGGGAAAGGAGATAGAATCCTTTAGTTTAACTTGGACAGGATGGGCATTCTTTGCTTATCCTTATTGTCCTTCTGTTGCCCAGACTTCAGGATTAATTCCTTCCTCAAGTAGGAGACAATAAATGGGTGTTCCTTCTCCTATGTTCAGGTGTATAATGGCCCCTGCTTTTGCTAGAATGTCTCTCTCTAACAAGGGAGTGGGGCTTTCAGGCGTAATTAGAAAAGCATGTGAAAATGGTAAAGCTCCCCAGTCACAACTCAGTGGCTGGGAGAAGTATCTAGTGACTGGCTGTCCTAGGACCCCTCGGATAGTGACACATCTGGAGGACAGTTGTCCAGGACAGGAGAGTAAGACTGAGAAGGCCACACCAGTGTCCAGGAGACAGTTAACCTCCTGGCCCTCAATGGTCAAGCATACCTGGGGCTCTGTGAGGGTGATGGCATGGGCTGGCGCTTGCCCTGGGCACCCTCAGCCCTGCTGCTGGATCATCTGGTTAGTGGCTTCTGACTCAGAGGACCTTCATCCCCTGGGGCAGTGGGCCTTCCAGTGATTCCCTTGACATAAGGGGCATGGACAAGAGGGCGGCTTACTTCTACTCGGACAATCTTTTTTAAAGTGTCCTTGTAGACCACACTGGAAGTAAGCCCTATTAGGCATTCGATTTGCCCAGCTTTTCCCTTTTCCAGAGCCTCCAAAGTCCACTTGCCTGAGGGCCATAAATAAAGTGGTGGCCTTTTTTTTTTTAATCCTGTTTGTCCTGTTCTGCCTGCTTCTCCTGATCTTTATTATAAAAAACTGAGGTTGCCAAGTTCAATAGGGTTTCTAAGTTTTGCTCCAGGCCTAAGGCAGACTTTTGAAGTTTTTTCCTAATGTCTGCAGCTGACGGAGTGATAAACTTATCCTTTAAGATTAGTTGGCCTTCACTAGAGTCAGGTGACAGGGAGGTATGCCTCCTCAATGCCTCCCTTAGTCTCTCCAGAAAGGCAGTAGGATTTTTTTCCTTTCCCTGTACTATAGTGTACATCATTGAATAATTCATAGGCTTCTTCCTAGTTTTCCTTAGTCCTTCTAGCACACAAGTTAGCAAATGTCTGCGGCACCAATCTCCATGTTCTGATTCTGTGTCCCAGTGAGGGTCTACACTGGGAACTGCCTGCTGGCCTGTGGGGAATCATTCTCTTTCTTCTGTTGTCATCCTGTCATTGACCTGACTGAGATGCCAGAGATCGCCAAACTCTCAGGCTGCAGTTATGGTGGCACTTTTTTCATTTGGGGTTAGTGTCTGATTTAGCAGTAACATTATATCTCTCCATGTCAGATCAAAGGATTGTCCTAACCCTTGTAAAACATCAATATAGCCATCAGGGTTATCTGAGAATTTACCTAGGTCTCTTAATTTGCTTGAAGTCTGAGAGAGAAAAAGTTACATGCACTCTGGCTGGGCTGAATTCTCCTCCTCCCACTGCTTGGAGGGGGTGTAATCGGGGAATATTGGCACTCTTTTGTTCATTGTTTACCCCTTTGTCTATCTCCTTTTGGACTGTTTGGGCTGAAGTGGGGGGGGGGGGTCCTTATCAGTTGGGGAAGGAGTTGGGGGATGCTGGGGTAGAGAGGTAGATTCTGAGGGTTTCCTGTAGGGCATAAATCACACTTTTTACATAATTGCAAGTTGTCTCTTAATGAAAAGAAAGTTTGTGCATATGGCACTTCACTCCATTTGCCTTCTTTTCTACAAAAGAGGTCTAGCTGTAAGATGGTGTTATAATTTATACTTCCCTCAGGAGGTCAGCTTTCTCCCCCCTTGAAGAGGATATCACGGCCAGGTGGTACTGCAGAAGAATATAAGTCATTTCTTTCTTAGCGTCTGAGGGTCAAATTGGTCCTCATTCTCCAGAATACATCTTAGGGGCGTTTTTGCCTTGGGGAGAGTGTTTCCCATCTGAAAAAGGAACATAGGGATGCCAGCACCCCTAGTCATTTTCTGATGAGCATTAGTCCTAGAGCATCCTCTATGGTCCTAATGCTTATTCCTTTCCAGGGTACATAACCACCCATGGGCCTCTGCTTATCGGATTAGTTACGCTCACTGATGTAGCAGTCCTGCACCTGTTTTCCTGCCTTTCTTGACCACAAAGAAAGGGGTCCGGGCTGCTGGATTCTAGTGGTCCTTTACCAGTATGCCCAACATTGCCTTTGTGCTCAGGGGTGAGTCCTAGAGCTGGGCTGGGTTCCTGAGTGTTTCATAACAACCCAGCTGCCCCATCAAGATGCATTCCCATAAACAACAGTTCTTATGCAAATTTATTTCAGAGAGGGTGTAGCAAACCTTTTGAGTCAGGATTGAGATAGTCTTTTGATTCTGTAAGTACTTTAAGGCTTGGCTGAGTGCAAACAGCTCGCATGTTTGAGGAGACCAATTATTAGGCAATTTTTCTAACTCTGCTTCCACAAGAGTCTCCGTATCAATTACTGAATATCCATTGTGTTTTTTTCCTCAATCACCTGGGAGGAACCATCTATCCTCTTGCCCTGAAGGAAGTTCCTCCTAGGTCTGGTCGGACCTTTGTATGGTAATTAAGATTTAAATCCCCTGTTAGAAAATCTGCTGGGTTAAGGGAATTATCAGTGGTTGGAGTTACATTACCTTTTTCTAACATAATGGCCCCATACTTTAAGATTTTTGAGTTAGTAAGCTACCTTTTTGCTTTTTTGACTTAGACTAATTCTGAACTGGTGAGGTGTGCTAACAACGAGGTTTCCTCTAAAATTTACTTTTCTACTTTTAGCAAAGCAGTTGCCGCTACCGACTGAATGCATTTGGCTCATCCGTGGGTTACTGGGTTAAGGATTTTAGATAGGAAGGCTATGGGTTGTCAGTGGCCTCAGTGCTTTCGGGCTACGCCCTTATTTACACTAACAACAAAGTGGCATTGGAGTGTTATAGGTTCACGGAGAAGACCTTCAACTATCAATTATAGGTTTTAAATTTACCCTGGCTTTTAAAGGAATAGGGCACACTTTTTTTTTTTTTTTTTTTACACTATTTCTTTTTCTTTCTTTTACTCTTTGACTTCTTTGGAATCCGTGAGGCCAAGAACCTGTCTCTCTCTCTCTCTCTCTTCATCTCTCTCTCTCTCTCCATCGCTCTCTCTCCGTGTCTCTCTTAGCCATTACAAACTTGGGGTCCTGGCAAGGGTGGTGGGGAACGGGTCCCGCATAACTGCCCATGTCAAGAGCTGTATACCTAAATCGGGAGGGACACCAGGGATAAAGCTCCCTGGGTTATAGCCTAGGTGCTTAAGGATGCAGCATAGAGCTTCCTTAGATCCCTTTGGAGATACAACTTGCTAGAGGAAATGAAAGTCTGAACCATTAGTACCTAGGAGGCAGGGATCAGAGGAAGTAGATTCAGAAGTAAGTAGAATTTTGGGGCTACACTTTCAAGAAAGTCGTGGTCGGGACCCAGGAGGTATGGGTCAGAAGGAAAGGTAAGGGCACACGCATGGGCGACTGTTGAGTAGAGACATCTGGCTGTGCCGTGATCTCAATCGGCTACTACCGGGAGCTCGGGACGACAGCTTTCTGCCTCTAGTCGGCCTTTGGCTTCCCCAAGAAAATTGAAAGTGGAAGCTGGCTCCAGGCAGACCAACATCCCCAACAACCCCAGAAGGGTTGGGGGTTGTTAGAAAGCCCTTCCCCAGATAGCCTCACACCTGATCTTAAGTCTGGCAGCTATGCTAATCATTTTTAACTGGCCGACAGGTGCCCGGTATTTTCCTCCAATTCTAAGGAAGGATAGGACAGTATAGCAAGCGAAAGTGGTCCAATATTACTCACCGCTTTGGATGTCCCTTCGTGGTCACCAAAATGTTACCGGGGGGTCCTTGCTCCCAGAGCTCCCAAGATGGTGGCAGGCCCCTTCCAAAATGGCGGCAAGCCTCGTGTTCTCTGACCTGGGGTTCTTGGCCTCATGAATTCCAAAGAATGGAATCTTGGGCCATGCGGTGAGTGTTGTAGCTCTATTAGAAGCTGTGAGTCATGGAAGAGAACCGTGGAACCCAGTGACTAGTGTTCAGCTCGATTAGGATGAACCCAGGCACTTAGCCATGCAGGAACAATAGAAAGCCTTTAGCTTGATTGGAAGTGGCAATGGGCGCCTCGCTGGATCAGGAGCACAGCAGACACCCTGCTGGATCTGGAGGGATGGAAGTCAGCGGCGGGTCTGCGACGGTGGCAAACTGCAGTGGTGGACAGTGAGTGAAAGCTCAGCTCGAGCCGTAACAAACACGGACCAGAAGAGTGTAGTTGAAAGATTTAATAGAGTGAAATAGAGTGAAAATAGAGCTCCCATACAAAGGGAGGGGACCCAAAGGGGGTTGGCCCCATCCTTCTTTTTCTATCTCTACTTTTTCTCAATTATCTTCAGCTCAAAATAATTCTTATGCCAAAATGGCATATTTTGGGGTGGCATATTCTGATCCCTTTCAGCATAGAGGTTTATTTTTTTGAATCAATAACGGAGGAATAATTATTCTTACTAAAACCCAATAATTCATCAACTCAGAAGGGTCTTCTGAAGAAAGTGGTCTCCCAGCATGCTCAGGGTTCTGTTTGCTTGCTGATGGAACACTGTTAATCAGCTCACGGGACTCGTGAAGCTTGCGTGCTGTGAATAACAAGACACTTTCAGAATGGGGGCTCAGCACACTGTCAGGGCTCTCAGAGTTTGCCATTGTTATCATTATTATTATTAACTATCATTGTTTTTATTGCCTACTATTACAATTTCTGACATGCCTCTATTCGCCCTTCAAGTGAGTAAAACATTCCTCAGACCTTGCCTGGCAAAAGCACCTTGGAGAAGTTCAGGCTGCTGGTGAGGGTCTAGGGCTGACCTCAGCACGCCCTAAGGAAGGTCAGCACAAGGGCAGGCACTTGGCTTGGTTAGTTGCTTTCTCCTGCCTAGGCTAAGTGTTAAGTGCTCGCTGAATAGCCACTGCATAAAATTAGTGGATAACGCAACTAACCTGGTGAATTAGTCTGTTTTCACGCTGCTGATGTCATACCCGAGACCGGGAAGAAAGAGTTTTAATGGACTCACAGCTCCATATGGCTGGGGAGGCCTCACAATCATGGCAGAAGGTGAAAGGCACTTCTTACATGGCAGCAGCAAGAGAGAATCAGAGAGCCATGCAAAAGGGATTTCCCCTTATAAAACCATCAGAACTCATGAGACTTATTCACTACCAGAGAACAGTATGGGGAAACTGCCCCCATGATTCAGTTATCTCCCACCGGGTCCCTCCCACAACAGGTGGGAATTATGGGAGGACAATTCAAGATGAGATTTGGGTGGGGATACAGCCAAACCATATCACCTGGCCACATGGCCTGGGGGTGTCAGGAACCTGGAAGTGGACCCAACTGTAATATCAAAGAAGAAGCTCCTCTGCCAACACTGACGTAGCAGAACTATTTAATACATTAGTTACTTAAGGATGATGGGAATTACCTCCAAGTTAATAAGGGTGATGAAAATTCATTATTTACACAAGGAAACCCACAGAACCAGGCAAGAGACCACCTAAAATTTTGTTCACCTAAAATTCTAGAGTTCTTTGAGCAAACCAAATGAGTGGTTGTATCATTTTAAATTAACAGGAATAGATAGGAAGTCTAGGTCATTAACATAATTTGTGCTCTCAGTTCATTTTTCAAGCAGGCTTCCTATTGCATTTTTCTTCTGATTCAGTGGAGCTAGGGTGACAACTCCTAAATGTGTGATATTTTCAGCTAAGTGCTAGTGTCTAAGGACAAGGCAACTCCAGAAAGAAAATGGTTTAAGTGAGCAGTAGCCAGAGAAACACAGAGTGCACATGAAAAACTCTGGCAAAAAAACTGATTTCTGTTAAAAATGGCTTTTAACACTGAAGCACTGAAGGATTAAATGTTCGTAATTTAGAATTGTTGATTATACCAGATTTTCAGATATGGCCATTTTCTGTGGAGGGAGAAACACTACTGTCAGTCACTTTTGACTGCTATAACAAAATACTACAAACAGGGTGGGTTAAATAGCAGACATTCATTTCTCCCAGTTCCAGAAGCCAGAAGTCCAAGGTTAAGGTGCCAGCAGAGTCTGTGTCTTGGTGAGGGCTCTCTTCCTGGCTTGCAGGTGGCTTCCTTTTTGCTCTGTCTTCACATGACCTTTCCTTGGAGTGTGCGAGTGAAGAGAAAACAAGATTTTTTTTTTTTTTTTTTTTGAGACGGAGTCTCACTCTGTCACCCAGGCTGGAGTGCAGTGGCACAATCTCGGCTCACTGCAACCTCCACCTCCTGGGTTCAAACAATTCTCCTGCCTCAGCCAATGGAGTAGCTGGGACTACAGGTGTGTGCCATCATGTCCAGCTAATTTTTGTGTTATTAGTAGAGACAGGGTTTCACCATATTGGCCAGGCTGGTCTGGAACTCCTGACCTCATGATCTGCCCGCCTCGGCCTCTCAAGAGAACGGGATCTTATAAGGACATGAGTCCCATCACGAGGGCTCCATTTTGAGGACCTTATGACATTTCAAAGGATTCATCTCTAAATACCATGACATTGGGAGTGAGGGCTTCAACATAGCAGTTTCGGGGGAACACAATTCCATTTATAGAAGCTAGAAAATAATGTGCTAGTTGTGAAAAAGAATGATTTTCACACTATAATTTTTTTATTTTAATGGAGTGGTTGTGATCAACTGAATTTCCACCAGAAGAAAGGGAAACAGCCAGTGAGGTTAGAAGTAAGCCTCAGCACTCACTGAATTGTGACGTGCAGCTGAAGTCATCCTGAGAAAGTTGCATTGGATGACAAAAATAATACAAATGAGACAAATGTCTAGTTATTATATAACACACACAAAAATTAACTTTTCTGCTATCTTCTTGGGTTCAGCACCAGGCGCCTGTGGAAGAAACTTATAAAAGACAAATTAATGAGAGAAAAAAAATGTTTATGCCTTATGCATGTGAGAGCCAACAAAGGAAGTAGCTGGCTCATTAATAGTTAGAGTTAAAGAGTTAAAAGGCTTATATATCTAAGGTTGTAGGAGAGGAGAAGGGGGAGAAAGGCTTCCTATAGAAAGAACAAATAGGTTTCTTTTGGAAAGACAAATAGGTTTTTTTTTTTTTTTGAGACAGAATCTCACTCTGACACCCAGGCTGGAGTGCTGCGGCGCGATCTCCACTCACTGCAACCTCCGCCTCCTGGGCTCAAGTGATTCTCCTGCCTCAGCCTCCCGAGTAGCTGGAATTATAGGTCCGCATCACCATGCCCAGCTAATTATTGTATTTTTAGTAGAGACGGAGTTTCGCCATGTTGGCCAGGCCGGTGTCTAACTCCTGACCTCAGGTGATCTGCCCGCCTTGGCCTCCCAAACTGCTGGGATTACAGGCATGAGCCACTGTGTCCGGCCAGTCTCAATCAATTTAGAAAGCTTATTTTGCCAAGGTTAAGGACGCACCTATGACACAGCTTCAGGAGACCCTGACAACATGTGCCCAAAGTGGTCAGGGCACAACTTGGTTTTATACATTTTGTGGAGGCATGAGACATCAATCGATAAGTGTAATGTGTACATTGGTTCGGTCTGGAAAGGGGGGACAATTCCAAGTGGGGGCTTCCAAGTCGTAAGTAGACAAGAGACACAAGGTTGATCAGCCTCTCACTGAATACACAATTTACATGTGAGAGAGGGGTAGAGGAATAGGCAGTTATGCTTTAGTCTGACTCAATGAATCTGTATTTTTACATAAGCAATAGGGCAGAGAAAGCAATCAGATACACATTTGTCTCAGGTGAGCAGAGAGATGACGTTGAGGTCTGGCCTTTGCTCTGCACCTGTGAAGATCAGCTACAATTTACATTGCCAGGGTGAAATTCAACGGAACTGTTTTTAAGGTAAAGATCTTGAGGCCCACAAGGGAATTTTTCTCATGGGCAAATTGTGAGGGAGATATGCAGCTTTTTCATCTTTATAGCTATCTTATTTAGGAATAAAATGGGAGGCAGGTCTGCCTGATACAGTTCCCAGCTTGACTTTCTCCCTTTGGCTTAGTGATTTTGGGGTCCCGTGATGATTTATTTTCCTTTCACACCTTCAACTGGAAGGAACAGCATACTCCGCCTCCCCTGGCCCCATTTACTTGCTTCTTGGTCTTTAAATGTGTTAGCTATATCTTCTGTTGGTGCCTATTACATGCAGAAATCCTTGATTCTGAGTTCCCTGACAAGATTATCAAAAAGGACCATTAAAAAAGCAGACCTTTCACTGGGTGTGGTGGCTCCCACCTGTAATCCCGGCACTCTGGAAGGCTGAGGCTGGAGGATTGCTTGAGCCTAGGAGTTCAAGGTTGCAGTGAGCTATGATCGTGCCACTGCACTCCAGCCTGGGTAACAGAGCAAGACGCTGTCTCTAAAAAAAAAAAGCAGATAGTTCAGTATGGTGCTGAACATCAGGTTCTTGGGACACAGTCTTCCAGAACTGTCACAGTGCTCTGCAAAGCCACTTTTCTGTGTTCATCTCCTAGCACTTGGGGGTGGGGGGTTGGAGCTCTGCCCTATCCACCAGTCCTCAAGCAAATGCCAAGGAAACCACACTTACTCCTAATGGCTGTCTCATCCAGAGGACGCACCCTCGGGACTTTTTTCTTTCTTAAGAGGATTTGTTCTTGTGGATGTCAAGGTGCCTGGCTGGGAGAAGGAGCCAGTTCCACCAGCCCCTGGGCCTTTGCTGGAGGCAAGGTCAGTCAGCCAGGCAGCACTTTTTGGGCAGGAAGGATCTGTCAGCCTCCAGCTGGTGGAAGAGGACCAGGGCGGGGGTGAGCAGGGCCTTGACTCTGAAGGACTTGGAAGAGGAGGGAGAGGGAGTGGAGGCCGGAGTGGAGAGGATAGACTGGCCCTGAGGCATTTGCATTCCCAGCCCGGGGCCTGGACTTCCTGTGTTTGGCTGCTGTTTGGAGCTTGCTGATGATTAATGAGGAAATACGCACTCTGAAGAGCTTATAGCTCCCTGGAGTGTGAGGCCACGTCTGCATTTATAACACAGCCTGTGATGTGAGACAGCCATTTTGTGAGGAACTTTGGTTCTGGTGAGGCAGCATCAGGACTCTCTAGAGGCCAGACAAGAGTGTGTCCCTACATTTGTATGGAGAGAGGACAAGAGCCACAAAGAAGCCTTTAGGAAATGAAGCACCCTTGCTGAAGCCCTCCAAAGGGTTTACCTGTCATCTGGGGTAAGACAACTCCAGTTTTTGGCTCCCCTGTGACAGGTGTTTGTCAAGTGAGTTTCTCCATAGGGCCCCTCAAGCCCCGCACAGGCCGTTATCTGGGTTTCTCAGGAAAGTGCTGGACATTTGCACACATGATCTTCGCTTTCCAACTTCCACAGAGTTAAAAACTACAAGCGTGGGCTTCTCTGAGAGTTCAGAATTTCCGGATGGTTTCTAATCAGTGAGTGTCGCTTTCACAGTGAACTGTTCTTGGGATGGGTTGAAAGCTGAGACTTGGCTGAAATTTGGTGGGCTGGCAGGGGTGGGGTCAGGATTCAAATAATAGAAAGTTTTTAAAAAAACTTTTATAGACTTCGAGTGTACAAATACAGTTTTGTTACATGGAGATATTGTGCAGTGGGGAAGTCTGGGCTTTTGGAAAGGACTGACTCATGACGTCTGCCATTCATTGGACAAGCTTGTAAATGCCTTTTCCACCCTCTAATGAGAAGCCTTAGGGAAAGTAGAATTGTCCCAAAGTCTCTGGAGGTTCTGAGAAGACAGACCCTGAATGCAAGATGCTCAGAGCTGGAGTCTTCCGAGTGCAGGAGAAATGCCAGCACCTTTTTATTGAGCTGTGGAGGTGTCCAGGGAGCCCCTTAGCCCCTCGCATGGTTTTTGTTACAGCTATTTCTTCCTTCCTTTTTTCTTAACTTTTAAAAAATTTCAATAGTTTTTGGGGTACTGGTGGTTTTTGGTTACATGAATAAGTTCTTAAATGGTGATTTCTGAGACTTTAGTGCACCTGTCACCTGAGCAGTGTACACTGTGCCTAATATGTAGTCTTTTATCCCTCACCCCCTTCCTCCCTGAGTCCCCAAAGTCCATTGTGTCATCCTTATGCCTTTGCATCCTCATAGCTTAGCTCCCACTTATAAGTGAGAACCTATGACGTTGGGTTTTCCATTCCTGAGTCACTTCACTTAGAATAATGGCCTCCAGCTCCATCCAAGGTGCTGCAAAATACGTTATTTCATTCCTTTTTTTTATGACTAAGTAGCAGTCCATGGTGTATATATACCACATTTTCTTTATCCACTCATTGGCTGATGGGCATTTAGGTTGGTTTCATATTGTTGCAGTTGCAATTGTGCTGCTATAAACATGCATGTGCAAGCATCTTTTTCATATAACAACTTCTTTTCCTTTGGGCAGATACCCAGTAATGGGATTGCTGGATCGGATGGTAGTTTTACTTTTAGATCTTTAAGGAACCTCCTACTGTTTTTCATAGTGGTTGTATAATTTACATTCCCAGCAGTGTAAAAGTATTCCCTTTCACCACATCCACACCAACATTTATGGTTTTTTCTTTTATGATAATTCTTGTAGGAGTAAGGCAGCATCTCATTGTGGTTTTAACTTGCATTTCCCTGATTAGTGATGTTGAGTATTTTTCATATATTTGTTGGCTGTTTGTATATCTTCTTTTGAGAATTGTCTATTCATGTTCTTTGCCCGCTTTTTGATGGACTTATTCTTTTTTTTTTTTTTCCTTGCTGATCTGTTTTAGTTCCTTGTAGATTCTGGATACTAGTCCTTTGTTGGAGGCATAGTTTGCAAATATTTTCCCCTACTCTGTGGGTTGTGTGTTTACTCTGCTGATTATTTCTTTTGCTGTGCAGAAGCTTTTTAGTTTAATTAGGTCCTATTTATTTATTTTTTGCATTTGCTTTTGAGGTCTTAGTCATTAATTCTTTGCCTAAGCTAATGTCCAGGCATTTTATTCTGATGCCGTTTTCTAGAATTCTTAGTTTTGGGTCATAGATTTAAGTCTTACATCTATCTTGAGTTAGTTTTTGTATAAGGTGAGAGATGGGGATCCAGTTTCATTCTTCTATGTGTGGCTTGCCAATTACCCCAGGATCATTTATTTAATAGGGTGTCCTCTCCTCAATTAATTTTTTTGTATGCTTGGATGAAGATCAGTTGGCTGTAAGTATTTGGCTTTATTTCTGAGTTCTCTATTTTGTTCCATTAGTCTATGTGCCTATTTTTATACCAGTTAACAAGCTCTTTTGGTAAGTATAGCCTTGTAGTATAATTTGAAGTCAGGTAATGTGAAGCCTCCAGATTTATACTCTACGGTTGTTGGGAAGAATATTCTGTAAATATCTGTAAGTTCCATTTGTTCTAGGGTATAGTTTATGTCCATTGTTTCTTTGTTGACTTTCTGCCTTGATGATCTGTCTAGTGTTATCACTGGGATACTGAAGTCCCCCACTATTATTGTGTTACTGTCTATCTAATATCGTAGGTCTAGTAGTAATTGTTTTTAAAATCTGGGTGCTCCATTGTTAGGTGCATATAAATTTAGGATTGTAATATCTTCTTGTTGGATTAATTTTTATCACTGTATAATGTCCTTTGTCTTTTTTTTCAACTGTTGTTGCTTTAAAGTCTGTTTTGTCTGAAATAAGAATAGCTACTTTTGCTTGCTTTTGGTTTCCATTTGTGTGAAATATCTTTCTCCAACCTTTCACCTTGAGTTTATGTGAGTGCTTAGGTGTTAGCTGCATCTCTTGAAGATAGTAGATATTTGGTTGGTGTTTTTTTGTTTTTTAGTCCATTCTGCCATTTTGTATCTTTTAAGTGGAGCATTTAGGCCATTTACATTAGGTCAATATTAAGATGTGAGGTACTGTTGTATTCATCATGTTAGTTGTTACCTAGATACTTCTATTTTTAATTGTGTTATTGTTTTATAGACTCTGTGAGATTTATGCTTTAAGCAGGTTTTATTTGGGTGCATATCAAACTTTTGTTTCAAGATTTAGAACTCCTTTTAACATTTCTTGTAGTGCTGGTTTGGTAGTGGCAAATGCCTTTAGCATTTTTTGTCTGAAAAAGACTTTATCTCTCATTTATGAAGCTTAGTTTTGCTGGGTATAAAATTCTTAGCTGACAATCATTTTGTTTAAAGAGGCTAAAGATAGGACTTCAATCCCTTCTGGCTTATAAGGCTTCTGCTGAGGAATCTGTATGGCTATTTCCCACCAACCTTGAGCAGGCACTTGCCCCCTATTCTGTTTGTTTTTGAGCTTCTTGCTGTTGCCCCAAACATGACTTTTCTGCCACTTTTGAAGATTCCATTATCAAGCTGTTTCCAATAATCCAAAAATAAAGGGCTGAGTGAGATCTCAAAAGCACCAATTTTCTTTCTGACAGGACTAGCTTGGTGAGTCCTGGCTGATCTTCTGAGTGTGTTTGCCTCTCGTCAGGACAGGGAGGAATTGGTGGGTGGCTAAATCCTGTCTATTTAATACAATTTAATAAGACTAAAGACTTTAAGAAAAAAAGATTTTTCAACTAAGTGTAGGTAATTCAAGTCTGCTGTAATGAAATGAATGACAAGTTAAATCTCAAGTCCTGTTCAGACTACCCCATAGGGATATTAATGAACAATACCCGGCATATGTCTTTATTTAATTAAAGCAGCTTGTCTGATTTCAGTTAAACTTGAAATCAGCTTTATGACAGTGTTCCAACTGCATACACCCTTCAAATGCTATCCCCTCTCAAATCCATATCTGTAGCAACCTCACTGCTTGGTTCCCGGAGCTCTGAGGGTGTTTTTGCACTGCCTGCCCTGTGATTCTGCTAGACTCCTCTTTCATACAGAGATGAAATGCAGATGACATGTGAGGATGTTGGCAGAATGGAGTGTTGAGTAAGTTAAGCAATCTGTTCTTAGTCTGTTGCCTGACTCTACCTGTTTGTCAGGGACTAGAAGTCTTTCCTAACAGATCTTAATCTATTGCTGTGTTGTTTTCTGTAACACTGGGTTCACACTTGGCAGTGAATGCTTTTGGTAAAATATGTAATTTTTTATAACTAGATGACTCAATTTCTCCTTCATCCTCTGCTAGAGCCTGACGTTCCAGATGACTACTTGTGGAGTTGTGTTAATCGAACCTTAAAAATTAGTAAATGATGGCCAGGTGTGGTGGCTCATGCCTGTAATCCCAGCACTTTGGGAGGCCGAGGTCAGTGGATCACAAAGTCAGGAGATCGAGACCATCCTGGCTAACACAGTGAAACCCCATCTCTACTAAAAATAAAAAAAAATTAGCCGAGCATGGTGGCAGGTGCCTGTAGTCCCACCTACTCGGGAGGCTGAGGTAGGAGAATGGCATGAACCTGGGAGGCAGATCTTGCAGTGAGCCAAGATCGCACCACTGCACTCCAGACTGGGTGACAGAGCGAGACTCTGTCTCAAAAAAAAAAAAAAAAATTAGTAAATGATTTATTTGACACTTCATAATTCTGGATTTTGGATCAATCTGGGAAGGCTGTGATTTCATTTTGGTTTGTGTACAGCTGTTGTACAACTTGCTACTGAGGCATATTTGTATGGATTTGCTGAATCTATTGTAGATTATTGCAAGGGGCTGGGTCCCACAATGAAATGGTGCTGCAGCACAGGTATTTCAAACCTTATATTAAATTACAGGCTGGGAGTGGTGGCTCATGCCTGTAATCCCAGCACTTTGGGAGGCCAAAGCAGGCGGATCACCGGAGGTCAGGAGTTCGAGACCAGCCTGGAGTTCACCAACATGGTGAAACTCCGTCTCTACTAAAAATACAAAAAAAATTAGCCAGGTGTGGTGGCGTGTGCCTGTACTCCCAGCTACTTGGGAGGCTGAGGCAGGAGAGTTGCTTGAACCTGGGAGGCGGAGGTTGCAGTGAGCTGAGATCGTGCCATTGCACTCCAGCCTGGGCAACAGAGCGGGACTCGGTCTGAAACAAACAAACAAAAGAATTACAGACACAAGTAGTTATAGTTTAGTGCACATGTTGAATTTTGTTTTCTAAAGACCTCAGAGAAATAAAGGGGTGGAAACCCCACATTCTTTCTCGAGGCTGTGAATACCCAGTAATACACTTAAATGCTAAATGCAGGTCATGGGCATGAGAATCTTTGCTGTCCTTCACGCTGACACTCTGGGTTTCATTAAGTAACTTGGATGAGATGTCCGCAGATCAAGGTGTGGTAGTTGTTTTCCCATCACAGTTTCAATACTTGTATTTTTGCTTCTGGGTTGGCTGTGGGGTCTGCCTTCTAGGGCCTGTCAGAAAAGAAAGGAGACTGGAGCCCTGGATGTGTGTTGTCAGCACATTATAAAGTCTCTCCTCAAAGTCCCTGATGGGACCTGGCATCTCATATTCTGGAGGGACGGGTGGACGAGACTCGCGGGGCTGTGGAATGTGTGTAGATGCCAAAGCTGAGATGAGAACCGTCCGGGTCACTGGACTCCACTCATTGGTGCTGTGGAGGAATGTTTGCAATAAAGAGACCCTTTCCTGAGGCTAAGGAGTGTTGTTTTGCAGGTGGTTCATGACATGTTCAGCACATAGGTGATCTAACCCTGAATCTTCCAGGAGGATACATCAGTACTGGTGAGTGTCTTGGATAAGCCTCTCCTAGCGGAGAGAAAAAAGCAAAAAGGAAAAAATGCAAGGGTGGAGGGTGACCAAGAGGGCATCAAAGAACAAAGGGGGTTGGAAAGAAGGAACAAGAGGTATGTGTGGCAGAATCCTCATGTGCTGTCGATAGTCTGGCCAGGCCTTACCCCATCTATCCTGGCCTCCCTGAACTCTGATCTCACCCCTTCCACCCACCCCTCTCTGCCACAGAGCCTTCTCTGCAGTTCGTCAAGCACAGCAGGCACAGTCCCCGCCAAGAGCCTTAGTACCTGCTCTTTCCTCTGCTGCGAAAGTTCTTCCTGCAGGTGTCCAATGCGGTGGCTGTTGTCTCACCTCATTCGCTGTGCATGGTGCACCTTCCCGGAGGCCTTTCTCCGACTACCCTGTTTGAAGTGGTAGCTGGTCCCCTTCCTTGCCCTGTTTCTCCCCACACCTATTGCCACCTTCTAATAGGCTATATCATCTATTTATTCATTCGGTTGCCTGTCTTTCCTTTTGAGAATGTGAGCTCATGAGGGCAGGAGTTTTTTCTCAGTGATTAGTGATTGAAATGAATGTAATAAGCCCGTGATCTGCATTTTGGTCAGTCATTCAGAGGTGAGGCTACACTATCTGCATCCCTTCATGATGCAGGTGGGCTGGCGGGTGGGGTAAGACGATTTCATCCAGTGATTCTCAAATTTGACCAGGCACCAGAATCATCTGGAGGGCTTCTTTAAATCCAAAATTCTGGGCCCACCCCAGGGGTTTCTGATTCAGGAGGTCTGAGGTGGACTCAGAAATGTGCATTCTTTTTTTTTTTTTTTTAGAGTTTCGCTCTGTCACCCAGGCTGGAGTGCAATGACGTGATCTCTGCTCACTGCAATCTCCGCCTCCCGGGTTCAAGCGATTCTCCTGCCTCAGCCTCCTGAGTACCTGGGATTACAGGTGCATACCCCCACACCTGGCTAATTTTTGTATTTTTAGTAGAGATGGGTTTCGCCATGTTGGCCAGGCTGATCTCGAACTCCTGACCTCAAACAATCCACCTGCCTTGGCCTCCTAAAGTGCTGGAATTACAGGCGTGAGCCGCCGCGCCCAGCCTGTGCTTTCTAACACTTCCCATATGAGGCTGCCCCTGTCCACACTGAGATGCGCCAATCTAATGTGTCCACAGGCACACACCAGCTGCAGGGGGTGGGGGTGGCGGTGGGCACAGAAGACTTCTGAACAGTAGATGCTCATCAGTGATGGGGTGTTGCCAGCTTGCTTTATTTTCCCAGGGCCAGGAAGAACATATGGAGGTGCAGGGCTGCGGGAAAGCCGTCCTGACTGTGCTGGTCGTCCTGGCTGGGCTGGCAGGTAGGGATCGCCTGAGCTTGATGGGCTGTTCACCAACGTCCACTTGGAGTGCTGGGGGAAGACAAGGGCCACAGGAGGCCGCTGGAACACACAACTGCCAGAAGGGTCTTTCTCAGCCACTTCCCACTGCATCCCTTCCCATGGCGACCTCTTCTGTGGGGCCCATTTCCTCCTGCATCGACTCGACTCCCAGAACGGTCCTTCAGGTGCATGGGATCTCCCCCATCCTCACCAGGGCCATCACTGTCCTGGGAGTCTGCATTAGGTTCCTTCCCACAAGCTGTTGCACCTGCTGAAATATCCCTTCCCCTCCCTTGTTTCTCACCTCTTCAATTTCTATCTGGGCTTCAAGGAAGACCTGACTCAGAAATCACCTCCTCCCTGAAGCCTCCTAACCCTTGCCATTTTCAGGGTGAGAACCTCAGTTTCCATTTACTGACAGGGTAAGGGTTCTGTTGTGTGTGACACTTCCTCTTCCTCACCACCCCAGCGCTCTCCAATGGTGTCAGCTGGAGTGAACTCCTGTGTATGCAAGGCCTGGGTCTCCTGGTGAGACTACTTTCTATGCGAAAGGCATAGTGTATAGTCTATACACTATACATAGGGGTGCTGGGAGGAGCTGGGGTTTTCACAGCCAGCTTTGGTTTTCATTAGGTTTGTTTAGTTTCCATTGCTTCAGGGGTGTTAGTTTTGTGTTCCCAACTAGATTATAAACTCCTCTTGCATTCCTGATGGCAGTGACTTGAAGGCATTTATTTGAAGAATAATAGACATACAGAAAGGGGCACATGTCATAAAGGTACAGTTGGATGACTTTTCACAAAGTGAGCACATTTGTATGATCGATGTTGAGACCAAGAGCATTCAATGGACAACTCCCTTCCAGTTACTCCACCCCACTCCCAGTGACCATCATTCTGACTTCTAACTGTGTAGACACGTTTTGCTTGTTTTGTACTTTACAAACATATCTACTCTATTTTAGGTGGCTAGACAATGCGTTTTACAATGCTGGCCATGACAGTGTTTGAAAGAATAAAATGGAATCAAATAGAATGGGCAGTATCAGAGTGTGTTGCCTGCCTAAGAAATGTTTTGTGACATTTTGGCTTTGGGTCTATTTACACATTAAATCTAAGAGCACCAGAATGTGGTGTCAAAATGTGTTTGGGGATGAAGATATTCTAAAGGCCTGTAGTAAGCAATGCAAAGCATTCTGGAGGTGCTTGTTAAACATTTGTTTGTAGAATGGAGAGAAAGACAAGGTCCCTGCTTGTATAGAGCTTAGGGACTGACTGTAGGCTTAACAAACTACCCTTAATATGCATCTTAGGTATATGGCACTGTATGGCCCTATTTCAGCCGTGGTTACCAAAAACTCTTCCAAAGGTTTAGTGGGCAATGGATGAACTCTGGGTCTAGTGTTTCTGAGATACCTTTTCCTGAAAAAGCTGAGGCAGGCTGGGTGCAGTGGCTCATGCCTGTAATCCCAGCAGGGAGGCTGAGGCAGGCAGATCATGAGGTCAGGAGATTGAGACCATCCTGGCTAACATGGTGAAACCCCGTCTCTACTAAAAATACAAAAAATTAGCAGGGTGTGGTGGCACGCAACTGTAGTCCCAGCTACTCGGGAGGCTGAGGCAGGAGAATTGCTTGGACCCAGGAGGCAGTGAGCTGAGATTGTGACACTGCCCTCCAGCTTGGGTGACAGAGCAAGACTCCGTCTCAAAAAAAAAAAAAAAAAAAATGCTGAGGCATACGTGCTGTTTTGAGGGCATGGAGGATCTGGGTTGAGGCCTGGAGGTGGCTATTTCAGGAGCGGAGAGTATATATGGGCTAATTCTAGAGCTCCTGAGGGTCCATCCCAAAATTTTTAATGAATGCAAATTTGTAATGAATACCAAAGCGTTCAAATGCTTCATGTTGGAAAGTCTTATGGGTGGAGTCATTTTCATTTGTAGATATGGCTCTGAATATCCATTATCAACCTGTGTGTGCACCCATAAGTCTCTTCCCAGCCCTCTCCTTGCCACCTTTCCTACTGTATAATGGGTTATATAGAACTCAGCCACCATGTTTATTCACTCAGTACATATTCACTGAGCAGTTGTTATGGACCACTTTGTTGCAGGCACTGGGATGTAAGGTTGAGCAAAACCAGGCATTGTTCTTGTTAACATAGAACTTAGAGCCCAGTAGGGAAAACAGGCATTAATTGTGAGCAAAAGTAAATACGAAACAACTACTGTGACAATTGTAACCCCCGGACAATCAGGCCAGGGGTTAGAGACTGCATTGCAGGCCGGTCACTGCACATGTGAGAGCCCTGAGGCCAGAAAGAGTTCGTGAGGTTGATAAATTAAAGGAGGTCTGGTGATCGGAGGGTGAAGTTTGGGAAAAATTGTAGCTGGAGAGAGAGTTGATGTGGGACTGAGTCAGGTCTTTTTTTTTAGACGGAGTCTCGCTCTGTCGCCAGGCTGGAGTTCAGTGACGTGATCTCGGTTCACTGCAACCTCCACCTCACATGTTCAAGCGATTCTCCTGCCTCAGCCTCCCGAGTAGCTGGGACTACAGATGCGTGCCACCACGCCCAGCTAATTTTTTGTATTTTGAGTAGAGATGGGGTTTCACCATGTTGGCCAGGATGGTCTCGATCTCTTGACCTCATGATCTGCCCACTTTGGCCTCCCAAAGTGCTGGGATTACAGGTGTAAGCCACCTCACCTGGCCCATCAAGTCTTAAAATATGATAATGTTAAGAATTATCTGTTTTTATCCTAAATGATGGAAATCTTTCAAACAAAGTCTGGGCAATCCTAAGCAAAAAGAGCAAAGCTGGAAGCATCACATTACCCAACTTCAGCCTATACAACAAGGCTACAGTAACCAAAACAGCATGACACTGGTACAAAAACAGACACATAGACCAATGGAACAGAATAGAGAACCCTAAAATAAACCTATACACCTACAACCATCTGACCTTTGACAAAATCAACAAAAGTAAACAATGGGGAAAGAACTCCCTATTCAATAAATGGTGCTGGTATAACCAGCTAGCCAAATGCAGAAGAATAAAACTAGGCCCTTACCTCTCACCATTCAAAAATTAACTCAAGATGGACTAAAGATTTAAATGTAAAATTTCAAACTATGAAAATCCTAGAAGAAAACCTAGGAAATATCCTTCTTGACATGGGCTTTGGCAAAGAATTTATGGCTAAGTCTCCAAAAGCAATTGCAACAAAACCAAAAATTGACAAGTGGTATCTAATTAAGCTAAAGAGCTTCCATGCAGCAAGAGAAATTGCCAACAGAGTAAATAGATAGCCTACAGAATGGGAGAAAATATTCACATGTTCACAAACTAGGCATCTGACAAAGGTCTAATATCCAGAATCTGCAAGGAACTTAAATCAACAAGCACAAATCAAATAATCCAATTAAAAAATTGGCAAAGGACATGAACAGATACTTCTCAAAAGAAGATGTACAAGATGGTGGCATGAATAGGAGAAAGGGAATCTTTCCTTTCCTTTTCTTTTTTTGAGACAGAGTCTTGCTCTGTCGCCCAGGCTGTAGTTTAGTGGTGTAGTCATAGCTTGCTGCAGACTCAACTTCCTGGCCTTAAGCAAACCTCCTGTCTTGGCCTCCCAAATATCTAGGACCACAGGCACATGCTACCACACACGGCTATTTTTAATTTTTTTGTAGAGATGGGATATTGTTATGTTTTCCAGGATGGTCTTGAACTCCTGGCCTCAAGTGATCCTCCTGCCTTGACCTCCCAAAGTGCTAAGATTACAGGTGTGAGCCACTGCATCCAGCTGAAAGGGAATCTTTTCAGTGGTGGGTGGCAACCAGTTGTTTACTCAGAGAAGCCGGGTAGGACAGGAGAGAAAGCAAGAGGACAGGGCTCGAGATATGGATTTGAGAACTGGAGAGAGTTGGCATAAATAAGAATCTTCCGAGTGGATAAACTCCTGTAAGGAAATCGTGTAGCCAGCAGAGGCAAGGATGTTGTGTTGGGTGACTGTGGACAAAAAGAGTCAAATTTCGTAAAGTGTTTGAAGAGATTTATCCTGAGCCAAATATGAGTGGCCAGTGGTGCGTGACAAAGCCCTCAGGAGATCCTGAGAACATGTGCCCAAGGTGATCAGGATTACAACTTGGTTTTATACATTTTAGGGAGACATGAGACATCAATCAAATACATGTAAGATGTACATCCAGGCCATAGGTAGATTCAAAGATTTTCTAGTTGGCAATTGGTTTAAAGAGTTAAATAAACACCTAAAGACCTGAAAACAATAGTGGGGAATGTCCGGGTTAAGGTAATGGGTTGTGGCGACCAGGGTTCCGATTATGCAGAGGAAGTCTCCAGGTTGCAGGCGCAGAGAGAATAGATTATAAATGTTCTTATCAGAGTTGATCCTGTCCTGGATCAGGAAAAAGTAAGGAAAAGGAAGAGGATTCTCTTCAGAAGCTAATTTTCCCCCTAAGAGTCAGCTTTGCAGGCCTATTTCAAGATACGGCAAATAAAACATATTGGGGGTTAAATATTTTGATTTCCTTCTTTACCTGTCATGTGATGCTATGCTAGAGTCAGGTTGGAAAGCAGGCCGCATTATATAGTGTTCAATGAAACCCCTCTGATGAAAGTTTGTAGGGTGGACTCCCCAGTCCCTTAGATAAGAATTTGGGCAAGAGAAGAAAAAGATCAGCCATTGGTCCTTAGTGACAACCATAGCTAGTGGCCACAGAGAGGTTCTTGGGCAGGAGGAGACATTGATCTGTCCCAGTGCTCTGCCCCCGATCTGACTGTTTGCTCTATAAAGCGAAAGGGAAAGCAAAGAGGAAAGGGAGGTTTTAAGTGAGGCAGGTGACTGTGGGATTCAGGGTCTTCTTTACAGTTTTCTCCTATTCTGTACAGGGGAAGGTTACTGCTGATAAGACACAGCTGAGAGAGGGATGAGCTCCCGGGACCTAAAGTGACCAGAAATACAGCTCCTGAGTCTTGAGGCACAGCTGTAGTGTGGTTTACTTAGGGTTTGTTCTAGCAAGGACATTAACCTTCCTCCAGTGTTTATTCTGAAGAAATGTTTGGCTGGCCTTCCTCATCTCACTGCCTGACCTTGCAGTATAGAAAAAATACTGATCATCGTGACTCTTAAACAGTTAGAGCTAAATGCCTAGCTAAACACAGGTAACACAGTCAGAGAAATTTGGTGTTTAGGGTTGGATGCCTCCTGTTTTATCTGAAAGTCAAATCAAAGTCAAGAAGTTTCCATTTGGTGTAGCTCCGTCCTCCCTCCTTTTCATCTCCCAGCTGCAGAATGGGGTTATTTGGCCTGCACAGATTGTATGATTCCGTAGTGACACCTGTGGCCTGCGGGGTACATAAAGACTGGCCTTGGAGTGAAATAATCTCAGCACTTCGCACAAGGCACTGGAAGGAACTGTGGTTTCAGAGGGATGCTTGTTCTGTTGGCATTGTGTGGCCTGGACTTCTCACAGGGTGAAGCTGGGGCTCACCCACTCCATCATCCCCACACTCACCCTGCCGGGCTCTGTCCACTTGACTGCCATTGACCTGAGGTGGGAGTGCAGGAGGAGTGTGGTTATTACATCATGGACCCTCAGGGCGCAGACTCGGCTATTTTCTTTTCTTCTTAACAAGCAATTCAGAGTTCATGGAAAGGGCATTGTGGCTTCCTTGGGGGAATTGTTTTCAAATTCCATTTCTCACACTTAAAACAAAAATCAAAGATCAAAGAGATCTTGGATCAGAGAGTCTTGCCTTGAGGTCAGGGAGAATACCTAATCTGAGTTGTGTTTTAGAGTCATACTTTCTCTCTCTTTTTAAAATGATGTCCAGGGACAAAACAAAGAGTAGTAATCATGTTTATCCAAATGCTGGCTTAGCCTTAGTGAACTCTCACCTTCTTCAGTTCTGCCTCTCCCAAGCCAGTGGGCCCCTCCTCCACCCTGGCATCTTCGCCTCCTGGTCCTGCTTCTGGAGGAGACTGTTCCTGGTGGTGGCTTACTCCTTCCTTTTCACCTGTTGTTCTTGCAGGGGCAGTTCGGCCCCCACAATGTGCCTGGGTACGCAGGTGAAGTGCTAATGTGCTACTGTGTGTCCAACGGTGTGATTCCTTCCCAGAAACCTTTAGGGCTATAATGAGATTCTTTTAGAACCTGCCTTGCCATTTTTTTAGACAGCGTCTTGCTCTGTTGCCCAGGCTCTAGTGCAGTGCTGTGATCTCGGCTCACTGCAACCTCCGCCTCCTGGGTTCAAGTGATTCTCTGCCTCAGCCTCCCAAGTAGCTGGGCTTACAGGCACCCACAACCACATCTGGCTAATTTTTGTATTTTCAGTAGAGACGGGGTTTCACCATGTTAGCCAGGCTGGTCTTGAACTCTTGACTTCAGGTGATCTGGCTGCTTTGGCCTCCCAAAGTGCTGGGATTACAGGTGTGAACCACTGCATCTGGCCTACCTTGCCATTTGACTTTACAAGGCAGAAGGAAAGGGAGGAGCTGCAGTTTTTGGGGCTACTCAGTGTATATGATGGCAGGCTACCTGGTTCACCCACAGGGATCCCACAACACCAGAAGGTAGTAAGACGTGTTGCAGTCTCATTGATGGGGTGGGCACAAACTAGGAGAAGCCACGGTATGTGGTCTGCCAGGGTGTCTTCTTGCTATAAACTCTGAATGACGTCAGAAGGGAAAAGAGTATGAAATTCAGAGCAGAAAGTCTGAGTTTGAGTCCCAGCCCCACTGCTGTGAATGCAAATCCTGGGATGTTGCCAGTTGGCAGAGTTGGTTTTTTATGGAGGCTCTGAGGGAAGGTCTTCCATGCCTCTTCCTTAGCTTCTGATGTTGCTCCAATCCTTGTCATTCCTTGGCTTGTAGATGCATCACTCCAGTCTCTGCGTCTGTCCTCACATGGTGTTCTTCTCTGCAGACCTCTGTGTCTCAAATCTCACTCTGCATTTCTCTTATAGGGACACCTGTGAGTGGATTTAGGGCCCATTCTAAACCCAGGTTGATTTCATCTTGAGATCCTTACCTAATTACATCTGCAAAGACCCTATTTTCAAAGGTTCCATTCTGAGGATCTAGTGGACATGTGTTTTGAGGAATACTATTCAACCCAATACAGCCGTAGAGTTAGGGGGTAGAGTGGAAAGGAGGGCATGGCAGTGGCTTCCACCGGAAGCTCCTGATCTGCCAGCGAGAGCTGTTGTTAGGATTCAAAAGACACAGTCTGAGCCACTGGATGGACACCTCGGGGGTTACCACTGGTAAATACAGAAAGGTTACAGCACACAGTTGATTTATGGAGATCCATTCATTTAACAACTTGAAAAATTGGCTACCTTCCAGGTTCTGGATCTGGTAATGAAGTCATAGAAGGCCCCCGAAATGCAACAGTCCTGAAGGGCTCCCAGGCTCGCTTCAACTGCACTGTCTCCCAGGGCTGGAAGCTCATCATGTGGGCTCTCAATGACATGGTGGTGCTGAGCATCAGGCCCATGGAGCCCATCATCACCAATGACCGCTTCACCTCTCAGAGGTACGACCAGGGCGGGAACTTCACCTCGGAGATGATCATCCACAATGTGGAGCCCAGTGATTCGGGGAACATCAGATGCAGCCTCCAGAACAGTCGCCTGCATGGATCTGCTTACCTTACGGTCCAAGGTGTGTATGCAGGTGGCTTCTGGATGCCACGTCTGAAGTCCATTGGGTTAAATGTCAGAGGGCAGGAAGGACCTTCTAAAGTTCATGCCACGTATGATGGCAGACATGGTCTACCTTCAGTTGGTGTTGACCTACAATTATTCTGAACTGATGAATGTTTTGCGGTTTATTTGTCGCCTCCTTCCTCCCTCATGCTCTCCCTACCTCCTCCCTTCCTCTTCCCTTCTCCTCCTCTCTTCCTTCTTTCCTATGTGCTCTAGCCTTCAGTTGGCAATAGGCTTAGAATTATTCTGGATGGACTAATGTTTATTGTTTTGTTGATTTATCTCCTTTCTTCCTCACTTCCTCCCATCTTTCCCTTTTTCCTGCTTCATTCTCTTTCTCCTTCCACCTTTGCTTTCCTTCTTTTTTTCTGGTTAAGACTGATAGAGACAGATTTTATCACTTCCTCTTTGAATCCATTTCAGTATTTAATAGCCTTTCTGGAAACGTATCCTGGAATTCTTCTAGGGCCAGTTGCAGTCATTTTTCTTTGATTTAGAGACAGTTGGCAATCACTGCCCTTTCTCTAGTTTTTCCATATACATGATTATATTTCTCTGCTTGCATCATTTATCAACTCTGAAGCATGCTTTAACTCTTTCCTCTTTCCAGCAGAATCCCCCAACTTATTTCTCTACCCTGCCTCCAACTACAGTGGGATAGTCACTATAGTCAAAGTTGTGTGTTCACCAAATATATCAAGTCATTGAGAGAAAAGAAAAGAACAACCAAAATTTATAATAATAGATAGCTTATTTTTCATTTTAGAGGTAATTTGGAGGTGCTGAAGATAATGTTACACAGTAAAAAAGTAAAAGGATGCTTTACGAAGATTTGGAATAGTCTTACCAAAATTTAATCACTTTGCATTCTTTAAAAGTGTATCTATACTCTATTTAAAGATATAGAGTGCCTGATTTCCATGGCAGCATTTCTTATAAGAGAATATATTATATCTTATAAATTATTTCTTATCTCTATGTATTTACTTGTCTGGAAGAAATTCCCAAAGATTTTATTCATATTTATGTTGCTATTAAATCAGATTTGATAACCTTTGGTGGAGACATGTCTACCTATTTCTATGTGTGTTTTAAAAAAATTTTTTTACTTTAGAATTTTAGCTAAATTAGTGTGCCTTTTGTGTGTTTTTAATTTTGTGTAGTTTAATTAGGGGCACAATTATATTTTCTAAGTAAGTGATTTTATAAGGCTATTTAGGACTGTTGGCCTACGTTGCATAACCAGATTCTTATTATGATAATTTGTGATATAAGAGAAAGAACAGAGGAAAAAAGAATCAAAGATATAAATTCTGGTTTTGGCTTCATCAGTTATCTATCAGAGAGACCCCTGAGATGGCTCAATTTCTTCATCTTTAACCTGGAGATGAATCTTCCCGGACCACCTCATGGGTTTGCTGTGTGGATCAGGTGAAAAAATGGCTAAAGATAGTTTGATGACTCCAAAGTCCTGTCTGATTCAATTCCCTGCACATTAAGTTGGGAGCCAGAGTGGTCTAGTGGTCAAGAATGCAGACTTGAGGCTTGGCTGCCTGGGTCCATGTTACTGCTTTATGACAGTGTGTGACCTGGGACACAATTACTTAATGACTTTGAGTCCTAGTGTCCTCATCATAGGGCTGCCGTGGTGTCAGATGAGTAGGTCTATGTAAAGCCTTTGCCACACCTGGCTCATAGCAATCACTGTATGGCCGTTTGCTATTATTTATTGTGCTCCCAATAAAAGCATGCCATTGTGTTGGGTATTTAAGAGTGACTCAAAGAGGAATAGAATAAGACACAGTTTTTTCTTTTAGAACCTCACAAGAAGAGTGGATAATGCAAGTTGCACAAATAATAGGGATGCCAGCCACCTAGATGCTGGCAAGTGAGATGGAAGGGAGGCAAGCCCGGGTTCCAATTGGGAGGGAAGCTGACAGAGTCAATAAAGCCTTCATGGATGATTTCATGGAAAAGGTGCCATTAGAGATGTGCCTTCCAGGTCTGTAGATGGTAGACAGAATGGGAAAGCAAGAGAGGAGGAGTGCATCCCTGGAGCAGGGAAACACAGGATCACAGGCATGGCTTATTACTGCTATACTTATGACACATCACATTCAGAAACCATGTGGTTTTGTAGCATCTTTTCCCAAAGTCACAAGTCTACAAATTTGTCTGAATCCCCCTAACATGACTTTTTATATATTGGTAATTATGGTAGTTTTTGGTTTTAATGCAGATGGAAGAGCAAGTGTCTAGAGAAGGCAAAGACTTCTCCAAGATATTGCGAGAGGAACCCATAGAGCTTGGACAGAACTGCATCCCTTTATCCTCGTCTCATTGTTCTGAATGGCACTTAGTTCCTAGAGGAGCAAATGTTCTCTGAGCAACAGGGTCTCCCTCAAGGGAGAAAGAATCTTGAAAAATGAGGAAACAACCATGAATTATTCTATGATTTTTTCCCCTCCTTATATGTCAACAAAATAGAGATGACATAATTCCAAATTGAGTCATCCGAAATCCATGTGAATATTCTAGTATCACATTTGTATAAAGGGTTTGTCATGCTACTGGATAACCTTTGTGAAAGCCAGTGGGGGAAAGTGGAATCCCAATTGTACACAGAAGAAGAATATCCTTCAGATTGCTGAGTTGGTCCACTTGCTGCCTTAGCCACCAATCAATCACACGCCAAACTCTAGACCTCTTATGTTTTGAGGGCTGCAAGGACTTGAGTTCAAGAGCTTCTGTTATTAACTGAGACAATATCATTCCTCCCAGTTCTGTCATCTTAAACCGTCTCTCTGTCAAACAAAACAAACACAAAACCCTTTAGACTAAAGGGACAAACCCTTTCTCCACTCCTTGTTGCATTTACAGTAGCCCTTGAATTAGAAAGTGCCTTTCTTATTCCAAGGGAATATTCAGGAAGGAATAATTGGGAAGCTGACATTTCAGAGCAAAAAGATCTTACAGAGCTGACCCAGTTCACTGTAGTCTGGGGACTCCTCGATGTACCCTGAGATCATTTCAGGGTGGCCTGTGAAGTCATGATTGTTTTCATAATAATATGAAGATTCCTATTATTGTTGCCTTTTTCACCCTTCTTCTCACAAGTGCACAGGAGAGCTTTCCACTGTACATTGGGAAGGTCTGCATAACTCAGCATTTTCCAGATGACTGAAGTGTAACAAAATCATGCAAGGATAAAAGGTCCATTCAAAGTGCCAGATAGTGCAATGGGTTTCAACGTAACAGAAAATGAAAGTTCCTTGGTAGAGTTTCAGATTCCACTGTGTAACAAACATTTAAGAAACCTCAGCTGGGAATGGTGGCTCACACCTGTAATCCCAGCACTTTGGGAGGCCCAGGCAGGCAGATCACTTGAGCCCAGGAGTTTGAGACCAGTGTGGGCAGCATGGTGAAATTCCATCTCTTAAAGAAAAAAGTTCTGGGCACGGTGGCTCATGCCTGTAATCCCAGCACTTTGGGAGGCCGAGGGGTTGGATCACCTGAGGTTGGGAGTTTGAGACCAGCTTGACCAACATGGAGAAACCCCATCTCTACTAAAAATACAAAATTAGCTTTGCTTAGTGGTGCATACCTGTAATCCCAGCTACTCGGGAGGCTGAGGCAGAATAGCTTGAACCTGGGAGGCAGAGGTAGCCGTGAGCCAACATGGTACCATTGCACTCCAGCCTGGGCATCAAGGGTGAAAGTCTGTCTCAAAAAAAAAAAAAAAAAAAAAAAAGAGAGAAAAGTAAGTTTTGGTACAGTATTCAAGAATATCCACAATTGTCTGAAAAAGCTATTAAATACTCCTCACTGTTCCAACTACATATCTGTGTGAAGTCAGGTTTTCTTTACATCCTTCAAACAAAGCAGTATATTGCAACAGACTGAATGAAGAGACAGCTATGAGAATCCAGCCAGACATTACAGAGATTTTTATAAGTATAAAACAATGTCACTCCTCTTATTAATTTTTTTAGTTTAAAAATGTGATTAGTTTCCATGAAAATTTGTTAATCAAAATTAACGTAATAAATTATTATTTTAAAATATATATTTTAAAATAATTGTTTAACTTTAATTTCAAATATGATAAATATTGGTAGATAAAACCCACACAAATGAAAGGTCTTTGGAGTCCGCAGTGATTTTGAAGAGTGTAAAAGGTACTGAAACCAAAGTGTTTGAGAAGTGCTGATCTGGTCAAACTATCTCATTCAGTAAGTACAACAAAGAGAGCCAAAAAAAATTCAGCGACTTGCCCAAAGTGATGACAATTTTCTGGCAGAACCAAAATTGGGAACAAATTTTTTGATTCTTAGTTCAGTATTCTTTCCATTATGTTGTGTAGTCCAGAGTTTCAGCATGTTTTTGCTTGGACATATATGTATACACATTTCACTAAGGCTGTGTCTTTACTGGGGCCAATCCTCAGGCTGTTTTAGTCACACTTGTGAAAACAAGTATTATTTTTATATGGGTTGTTTGCAGTATGAATGCTGACCTATGCAAGAGTGTTCTTAATAAAAAAAACTTATCTAAGTTATTCTGATACATGATTTGGGTTAGTTATTTCTATAAATATTAGATTGGAATTCGATTTAATTTGTAATGAGAAACCTATGTTAAGGCAATGTCCTAGGAAGTTATGTTTAAGACCATATGACCCTAGAAATAAATAAAAATACATCTGATTGACTAAAACTCCAGGGGAGACTTGTGTCCGACTCTGGGCTGTGTCCTTGTCACAATGAGAAGAAGGTGAAGCTCGTTTCTCTTTTTCCCTTTGCTCCCTGGACAGCCCAAGATAATTCTGTAGCTCACTTCAGGGATTGTATAGCCCCCTATGGCATGCACGCTCCCTTTTCTTTCCCACATAATTATTTCCCCCTAGTTTCTGACTTTTATGAAGCATTTTCTATGTAACTTTGTGCTTTCTTGTGAGTAACCTCACCTGCTTCAGAGACCCTGGCAGGTGTACAAAAAAGACCCAGATAAAATCTGAGTTAAGATTTCCTAGTAGAGACACAGCCTCTTTGGGCTTGGGAAAATAGGTCTCACAAAATGTAATTTGAAGCAAAACTTTTTTTAAAAAAAGAGAAAAAGAAAACTTAGAAGTGAGAGGCACGGTCATGTCTTCAGTGTGTTTCTCTCTTTTCTTCTTTAGTTATGGGAGAGCTGTTCATTCCCAATGTTAATCTTGTAGTCGCTGAGAATGAACCTTATAAAGTTACTTGTCGAGCCTCGCACTGGACCCGGCTCCCGGATATTTCCTGGGAGCTCGGTCTCCTGGTCAGCCATTCAAGCTATTATTTTGTTCCGGAGCCCAGCGACCTTCAAAGTGCAGTGAGCATCCTGGCTCTGACCCCACAGAGCAATGGGACTTTGACTTGCGTGGCTACCTGGAAGAGCCTGAAGGCCCGCAAGTCTGCAACTGTAAATCTCACTGTGATTCGGCGTCCCCAAGGTAAGTGAAGATGTTCTGCTTTATATGAAATGAATGATTATTTCATGCTTCAATATTATGTAGAATGCTCCTTCATCCACGATGCCTGGAAAAATCATATGACGACTTTGATTTTGGGTGGGGATGATAAGGCCAATCACATCTGCTGTCAGCTTAATAATCTTATACCCTCATCTGCTTTTTAAATTCCATCTTAAAGTTTTTTTTCTCTTATTACATTTGAAAACCATTTAGAATCTTGCCAATTATTTATCATGAAAGAGCATCAAGTTTGGAGACAAATGCTTGAATTAAACATTTTTTTCTCTAGCTTTTACCTACCACTGTTTCAGTTTGATCCCACCCCCTGAGCCTGTATGAAGCAGGTCCTCATATTGGAGGAGGGTGTTCAGGTCTCCCTGGATTTCTTCCAATCTTAGTGGAATTATAATGCTTCATTTTCTTCCCCAGCAAATCCACAATGTATTTGAAAGTGTCAAGTCTATATGTATATAGTTTAACTTGACTAAGTGACATAACTTTAAAGTTTAGATCCCCCTAAAGAATCTCCTGTGGGGATTTTGGTGTTCCAGACACTCTAACCAAATTCCTTGAAGGGGCCCATAGTGCCTGTGAGCTTTGAGTCAGCCTGGACAGGGTGGGCCCGGGGTGCTGGAGATTGACTTTAACTTAACATTTTACAAAAAACGAAGCGAGGCCTAGAGAAATTCTGTGCTTTCAGCCGGGTCACACAGCCAAAGTGGCAGAGCTGGGCCTAGAAGCTGAGAAGAGCTTTTCTTCTCATCTAAAGCTTTTCCCACCATGACCACACCTTTACCTGAGATCTTCCAAAGTTCAGAACAAAGCCATAGCCAAAGCCAAATAATGATGGTAACGATAATAAACGGCATCCTATAGCCCTTACCAAGTTATCAGGCACTATTCTGAGCACTTCTCAAGTATTCGCAGAATTAACCTGCCTGACAGCCGTATGAGTGTTGCTGTTATTCCTATTGTAAAGGCAAGGTGACAGGGACAGTGCTGTTGGGATTTTGCCCACGTCTGTAGAGTGAGTAAATGACAGGGCAACCTCTACTCACCTGTAGAGTGAGTAAATGACAGGCAGTCTGTCTCCAGAAACTGCTCACCTGGCAACTCCGCCCACCGTGTGAGCAGCCACTTGGAGGGTATATGAGGTCCCATGGCTGCTGTAACAGAAGCCCACAGGCTTGGTGGCTTAAACAGCAGAAATGGATATTCTCACTGTCCTGGAGGTTGGAAGTGTCATCAGGGCTGGTTCCTCCTCAGGGCTGGGAGGGAGCCTCTGTCCCTTACCTCTCCCCTTGTTCCTTGTGGTTGCTGGCCATCTTCCACCTTCCTTAGCTTGTAGAAACATCACCCTCCTCTCTGCCTTCATCTTCACTTGGTGTTCTCCCATTTTTTGGGGTCTTTTCTGAGATAAACATTTTCGAACGGTACAGGTTATTTTTGCAAGATGCCTCTCAATTTGGGTCAATTTGGATCAATTTGGATCAATTTGGATTTGTCTAAACTTTTTCAACATACTCTGACTTAGGTTACATATTTTTGGCAAGATATAGGTAATATCATGTGGCCACAGGATGACAATTTTCATTGGCATAAGTTTGACCCTTTGGTGAAGGTGGCATACCCTGAATTTATCCAACATAAAAGTACCTTTTTTGACTTTATAATTAATATGTAGCCAATAGATATTGTGGGAATATCCTGTTTACCCACAGCCTTTCACCTAACACAATTTAAAAAAAAAACTTTTATTTTAGGTTCAGGGTTACACATACTGGTTTGTTGTATAGGTAAACTTATGTCACAGGGGACTGTTGTACAAATTATTTTATGACCTACATACTAAGCCCAGTACCCATTAGTTATTTTTTCTGCTTCTCTCCCTCTTCCCACCCTCCACCCTCAGATAGACCCCAGAGTGTGTTGTTCCCCTCTATGTGTCCTTGTGTTCTCATCATTTAGCTCCCACTTATAAGTGAGAACGTGCGGTATTTGGTTTTCTGTTCCTGTGTTAGTTTGCTAAGGATAATGACCTCCAGCTCCATCCACGTCCTTGCAAAGGAGATGATTTTCTTCTTTTTTTACCTACTAACTTCTACATTCTTTGATAAATCATTGCCTGAATCAATTACTTCTATGGTGATTGTAAAGAGTGATTTCCTGCTTCCATTATTCTTTCCATATCTATTAATTGGCTTTCTTTTGTTAAACAAAAGACTTCCCTCCCCTTTCTTCCTTTTCTTTTTTTCTTCCTTTTTTTTTTCCTCACAGTTTTAGTAGGGACTCAATTTTGTTCAATACATTCTAATCTATTCCTGTCATTTTTCATTTTGACACCCAGATTGCTCCAGACTTGGTCAGTTGGTGTCCCTCCAAGCTGGTGCTGGTGTCTTTCCAACATCCCCCTATTAGTTTTTGAGCACCTGGACCAGTAAGGTGTTCCAGTCTCACTTTGCACTCAGCTGTCTCCACCTGGAATCAGTCATTTCTCCAGGGAACCAACCTTAAATATCATAAGTTAGTCTACTTAAATATGATAAAGTATGGTCCAGGCTTTGAAAGAGAAGATTCAAAAAAAATCCATTAGCACCAAATGGAATAAAATGGACTGGTTAAAGCATACATCTTAACAAGGTAACGATGCAGCAGGAGCTCTGGCCTGATTGATGGTACCTTAGAGAGATAGATTTTAGAGACTGGCTTGCCTGCAAATGTTTTCTTTTGTAGTGGAAGGGAAAGAGAGCACTTAATTTCCCTTGATCAGGTTTAATTCACTGAATTCTTCTTAGACCAGAACTAGTGCCTTAACGACGGCAGCTGGAGGCATGGCTGCTGGGAGAGGGAGGCTCAGTGGGTGCTTGCAATGAGTCTAGCTTTATTGGACTCATTTGGAAAAGGGTAATTGTTTCTAAATTATTCATCAAGATCCAGTGCAGCTGGTGGCTGGCTGCATGTTGTGTGTTTTATGTAAGTTTTATTAGCTGAAGACCTCATTGCAGCCTTGGTTGGTGGAGCTGGTGACCAGATGAGGCTGTAAGGAGAACAGCCAGGTTTCCAGAGAGCCAAGTGTTAATGGGGCTGTGCCCATTCAGGCTTCTTCAGGAATCACCTAAACATCCATTTTTCCACCCATTTCCTAAAAGTGCAAAGCATTTGTTTTCATTTCTGAAATGATCCCTGCAAGTCATTGAAAGAAGAATGACGTCAGCTTTGGAAGCTTATCTAGTCAGGGCAAGTCACAGGGTTGTATGAAGTACTTCCTGGTTTATAGTTCAAAAGGTTTCCTTAGAGAAAAACATACTGGGAGGGCTAACACTCATTTCAGATTTGTTTTTTAGAAATTGATTTTCTTAACTACGGAAATGATACAAACCTCGAGCATTGCAGATGTATCCAAAACTAGAGAGTGAGGCCCTCTCACCCTGTCTTGGGAGAAGCACTGTCAGAGCCATCTGCCCCTCGGGGTGGTTTTCTTTGTGCATTTACTTGTGTGTAGGTTGTGAAATGGTTAAAGTGAAGTAGTGTTTTTAGGACACATGAGCACCTTGTAGAATGTAGTGATTCCTGGTTATGACCTTACTGTTTGGAGAAATGGCAATTTTGGATGCAGAGAAGAGTATTAGAAGTGACAGTCCTAGGCCTTTGCCCTGGCACTGATGGTGCAACTTTGGGCAAGTCAGCAACCTTCAGGGCTCAGTTTTCTCACCTGTAAAGTGGGTAGGAGAAGAAGAGAGAAGTCCTCTCTCCCGGCTGTGGGTCAGAGACAGCAGAGGAGCCTTCTTCATAAATATGCTGAGGCTCAGGCTCCTCCTAGGGGTTTTGTTTCATTAGTTTTTGTGGAGCCTGGGAATTGCAATTGTAAAAAACGTTCCCAAGTTACTCTAATGGGCAGCCAGGATTGGGGACTACTGAACTGAAAAAAAAATCTCTAAGGCCTAGCCTTCCCCTCCAGCCTGATCAAGTGCTATGTCTACACAGACTTGGACATTAGACAGCCTGGGTTCCAATCCCAGCTCACCCAATCACTAGCTGTGTGTCTTCTGGGCAAATTACTTACCCTCTCTGAGCCTCAGTTTTAGAACAGTCCTTGCTCCAGAGCACATAGGACTGGAAAGGGAGTGATTGTCATTCACACTATTGATTTGGAGATCTCTTGTGTCACCTCTAGTGGGCACAGGGGTATGCTTTGCACATGATGGTGGTGACATTTGGTATTAATATGTACTTGGCACGTGTTGGTGGTGACATTTTATATTAATCCATTTGGTTTCAAGAAATTCTATACCTTTTTAAAACTCTATGCATTCTTTTGAGAGCATCTGGGAAATGCTATTTTCCTTTTCTTCACAGATGGGAAAAGGACAATCTCCAAGCGGAGGTTAAAGCACATGGTGAAGTCAGTAATGAGGCCCTAACAAGCACACAGTGGTGTGAAGGAGTGTAGGGAGAAAGGCAAGCGGTGTTGACCTTGGAGCTAATCTTCCTTAGTCACTATGTGTAGGTTACTCAGGTATAGTATACTCATCCTCTCCAGCAAACCTGCCATTCACCTGAGCCAGGCACACCCACACCCTCCATAGGATACAAGGCACAGACCAGCACCCTGCTGTAGACTTTATGCAAATATATTTATGTCATACCTGGGCCATATTTTCCTCAGAAGGATTATTCTACATTGGAGACAACACATGGCAGGATGGAAAGATATAAGCCAGGGGTCCTGTGGCTTCCTATTCTGGGCTCCCTGTGCCATTTACTTAGTCCCTCTGTCCTGAGCGTCTTGTCTGCATGATGAAAAGATTGGATTATGGATGACATCATTCCAAGAGTCTGTGTTTTCTGTCCACTGTCAGATTTTTGATTTGTCAATAATATATGGCTATGATCTATTTTTCAGTCTACAGTAAATGCACTCTTTTTAAAAAAATTAGCCCCATACTAAACAAAAATATACATACATGTGTGTATACCTATATATAAAATATATATTATATATGATAAATTTGAAATGGTTATGAAAATAGGAAAGGTCTATCTGTGTAGCCCCAGCACTAAATCATGCCTCTTGCTGACTCATACACTACACTTTGGGCTCCAATGGATTAAAGGGAGACTTCAGCTTAAGTCTCACTTAGGCATAAAACTTGCAATATTTGCCTTCCAATGGAGCGTGGTCACAACAAATAGGAAGCGAAAGAATAAGTGATGTGGTTCCTAATACCAATTCCATTTTGGTCAGAGTTTGGGGCTTTTGACTGAATGCAGGCATCACTTTCTGAACTTTGTGGTTAAATTAAGGGCCAAAAGAGTGTTTAAAGTCCCTCTGGCCCTCAGTCTCTTCCTTGCCTCAGTCACCATTCCCAGCAAAGCGTCCCTTCCCTTCTGTTAAATGTGCATTCCCTGAAAATAGGGCAGGCTCTCTCTGTCCTAGATTAAGGCAGTCTCTATCTGTGCTAGATTAGAGGAAGTGTTATGTCCAGTTTCAGGAAGTTTGGCACACTCATATTTCTGTCTAGTAGGGGAAGAAAAGTCTACTGATAGGGAGTGTGTGAGTCAGTTAACAAGCATCCTGTCTTATGCCAGTAAGAATTTAAAGCCTGTCTCTTAAATCTTGAGCCAGACCTCATTGGTTAACCCCAGCCAGCTCCCTTATTAAGAAAACTTGTTATATTTGCAAACTTCAGTTAGTAAGAGTCCGTTAAACTGGAAATAGGATGACCACTGCCATCTTGAGCCTGTGCACTGTAGCTTACAGCATTCTCAGAACTTTCACACACACCCCTGAACAGCCTGGTGGGACAGGAATTGTTATTGGTAAGTGAGCCAGAAGCCAAAGTTAATGCAGCAAGAAATGCTGGTCATGAGATTTCACTGGTTCCATCCACAGGAAACCTAAAGTTCTCGCTCAGTCACAAAGCTCCCACACAGTGGTCCAACCTTCGACTCAAGACTGTGAAGATCATGGATCCAACTCTGAACTTCATCATTTTATTATCACATCTGTGGGAGGGGGAGTGTGAGAGCAGCCTGTCATGTCGTGGGTAGCTTGGGCAGTGTTTACATTTTGGCTGCGTACAAGGGATTCCCAAAACGTGGCTCACCAACTATCTGCATCAGAATCACTTGGGGTATCATTCGGGATATCCTGACTCTGTGTCCCTGGAGGTGGGCTTTGAATCTGCATGTGCAATGATATTCCAGGTGACGCTTGGGATTCTGCTGTCTGTGGAGCAAGGGGATAAATGTGTTTTCTGCATGTGAACGGTCTGCCTTGTGTTAGTGCTTCAACTCTGGGGCTGGGAAGGTGTGGAATGGGAAGGGTGTAATCTGTTCCTTCCATCTTCATTTTTGGGAGAACTCTTTACAAGTCTCTATCTATTCCAGCTCATCTCGGATGGTGGGAGATGTGGAGATAGACAGCATTAGGAAAGTAGTTTGACTTCCTTATAATCCTACAGTTCTGCTCTGGGCATCTTACTATGGGGAGAAAGGTGATCCCTAGACCTGGTTCAGCTGCAGCTGACTGCCTGGTGCATAGACTTCTCTTCTCCATGTAGAGTCATTTAACTTTGACATAGGAATAGCAAACTACTATTGCAAGGTCAATTTTCCAGGAAAATTCTAAGGAAGAACATCTAAGAGCTGTTTTTGAACTCCAGTCTCTGGTTCCAAAGTGGTGGATGGCCATTGATTTCAAAGCAAACGCCATGTACCTTCATAGGAAGTCTACTGTTTCAGTATTTTCTAAAGACTAGTATCTAACAAAATAGCATGCATTTACATTAAGATACCACCCAAGCACGCAGGGTTGAGTGACAGCCTTTTGTTGAATAACAATTCACAATTAAACAGATCAACTTAAATGTGTGTGGTTTGACTTCAGCATGGTGCACTAGGGAGAAGTGAAGGGCTGGATGAAAACTCTCTTGGGAACATCAATGTAATTCCCATACTGTCCCTTTCTGTGTTGATAAAAATGTTCTACATCTGTGGTGACTGAGCACCTGAAATGTGGCTAGTGCAACTGAGGCACTGAATATTTAATGACTCATACTTTTAATTAACTTAAATTTGAATTTGGATGATCATGTGAAGCCACAACAGCTCTGCCTAAGATATGGTGGAAAAGAATCAAAATGGCTTTTTCCTCTCTCTTTCTCTCCCTACATCCCTCTTGCTTCCTGATTGCTCTGCCTCAACTTACCCTTTTTTCCTCCCACCTGCATGACTACTAGGCAAAATAAGAGGGCAACATACACACTAAGGAAGGTGTCTCCTGAAAGGCTGTGGAAAAAGCAATTACTGTGTGAGGAATTAATTTGAGGGTCGGGGAGTTGGACGCAGCTGGGGTGAAAGCCATGCACCTAAGTTCCTTTAGAAGTGACTCTCCCTCAGAATATCCTGGTTTCCTCTGGGCGCTGGACTGTCAACGAGTGGGGACATGGAAGGGAGAACAAAATGTCTTCATTCCAGTCTTGTCCAGCGGTAGTGCTCAAAAAGTATTTCTTGATTAAATAAAGGATGTCAAACGTGACCATCACTATGCCAACCTCAGGGGACTGTCAGCCCAGCCCTGCCTTATCTACTTCTCAGGGATATTAGAGACATTAAACAAGCAACACCTGAACTGGGTTACTAAGAAGTTGTTTACTGGCAGAAATAAGTATTGTGATGGAAGGTACTGTAGAGTATTGAATAATTAAACACATTGAAAGAAACTTGGCCTATGACGCCTAGCCATAGCAGGCTGAATAGTTATAATATTACTAGAAAACATAATGCAACTTATAATGGGGCAGAATCTGTGATTCTAGGCAGTGCAAGTATCACTAAAATATCATTTTTTCTTCTTTAGACACTGGAGGCAGTATTAATATTCCAGGTATATTATCAAGTTTACCAAGTTTAGGTTTTTCATTGCCTACTTGGGGCAAAGTTGGACTTGGATTAGCAGGCACCATGCTTCTGACGCTGACGTGTGCTCTTACAATACGCTGCTGCTGCTGCCGCTGCCGCCGTTATTGTGGCTGCAATTGCTGCTGCCGTTGTTGTTTCTGCTGCAGAAGAAAAAGAGGTAATTTTTTTGTTCATTTACATTTTTACATACTTTTGAACTTTTGGTACAAGCAGTTGAAGTTAATGAACTCATCAGCTCTTTCAAAACATAGATTAACTACAATATCACTTTACTTCTATTAGAATGCTATTATAAAAAAGACAAAAGATAACAGGTGTTGGTGAAGCTGTGGTTGCACACTGTTGGTAGGAATGTAAATTGTTAAGCCTTTATGGAAACAGTATGGAGGTTCCCCCCAAAATTAAAATAGAGCTATCCTATAATCCAGCAATCCCACTCCTGGGTCTATATCCGAAAGAAATGACATCTTCATATTGAAGAGATATCTGCATTTCCATGTTCATTACATCACTCTTCACAATAGCAAAGATATGGAATCAACCTATGTACATCAATAGATGAATGGATAAAGAAAATGTGGTATATAGACACAATGGAACACTAGACAGCCTTCAAAAAGAAGAAAATCCTGTCCTTTGCTACACCCTGGAGAGACCTAAAGGACATTATGCTAAGTGAAATAAGCCTGATACAGAAAGGCAAATATTATATGATCTCCATTATAGGTGGAATCTAAAAAAGCCAAGCTCAGGGAAACAGGAGGTAGAATGGTGGGTGTTACCAGGAAGTGGGAATGGGGGGTTGGGGAGATGTTGGTTAAAGGGTACAAAGTTTCAATTAGACAGGAAAAATAAATTCTGTAGATCTACTGTACAGCATGATGACTGTAATTAATTATAATGTATTGTGTACTTGAAAATTGCTAAGAGAATAGGTCTTAGATATTCCTATCACAAAATAGCGATGAATATGTGAGATGATGGTTATATGAATTAGCTTGATTTAATCATTTCACAATGTGTACATACCTCAAAATATCACAGCGTACACTGTAAATACACATAATTTTTATTTGTCTGTGTGCTTTAATAAAGCTCAGACAATAACAATAAAATAAAAACCACAACGAAAGACACATGGGCTTTAAGAGTCCTTGAAAGAAACGGTGGCAAATTCTTGGAGAAGAAAAGGGCTTTCTTAAGGAAGGAAGCTGTTTCTCTGGGGCCTGATGCAACCCCTTAGGAAGACCAAGATCTTCATGCTCTTGAAAAGATGATTGAAGCAGTGCCTTTCTCACCAAAGACACTGATTATTGGATTTTTGTGCTTATTTGTAAGGATATATAACTATTATAATGTCATTTAGATGCCATGGTTTTTTAGAATAATATCTACATATCTGAGCACATTAAATGGTTGTTTCCTATTTTGAAGAATTTTAAATCTCCCTTTTTAGGTGAATGTTGATAGAGTGGTAGAAAGAAAAAATAAGATCTTCTGTTAATAAAAAAATAGTACCAATACAATTAATAAAAATAATTACGTGTTTCCTTAGAATGAAGTTCTCTGAGATACTCCCACGTCATGTGAAAGCAGTAGCCTTGCTTGGGATTGGGATCAAGGGCGGGGTGGGCACATAAACACTGGGTGGGCTTGTCATAGCATTAGGCAGTTTGTGGCTTCAGAAGCCTATGGACGCTTTATCATGAGAATGCTCCAGGACTTCCCGTGTGCTGAATGTGTGTTTGTCCTTACCTTTCTTCCTTTTGTTAAAAACTTCACGTACTCTTATTTGAACATTTTCTACAGCTAAATTATCTTTCTAAAGATCGGAGTTTCGATGTTAGCTTGCATGTCAGTTGAACTACATTTTGAGTTTTATTAACACTAACTGCCACTCAATGAACACTTAGTGTGTGTGTACCAGGCACTGTGCTAACTCTTTTACATGGAGTATCTCACTAAAATGCATGGTCTAGCCTTAACTAAACTAAAGGTCTAGTCTTAGCTCCTCGATGAATTTGGTTTGTGATTGGGCGATTCACTCTGTGGTATAACTTAAAAAAATTTCAGACACATGAATATTTTCTTATATTCCCTTCCTTCTTAAATGAAGGGCAGTACACTATAGATATTCTTTTGCATTTTACTTTTTTTCCCTTACAATATATCCTGGAAATCAATCCATGTCAGTTCATTGAGATTTCCTTCCTTTCTTATTACCGCTGCATGGTTATCCATGGTGTAGATGTACCGTGGTTTATTCAACCATTCTCCAATATATAAGCATTTAGGTCATTTCTGGTATTTTGCAATTATAAGCAATGTTGCAATGAATAATGTTGTGTATGTTCATATTTATGGAGGTGTAGCTTTTGGGTAAATTCTCAGAAGTAGGATTGCTAGGTCAAAAGCTATGTGTATATGTAGTTTTGTCACGGATTGCCAAATTTCCCTCCAGCAAGGTTGTACAATTTGCATGCTTACCAGCAACACATGAGAGTTCCCGTTTCCCCACAGCCTGGCCAACAGGGTGTCATCATACTGTTTAGTTTATGCCAACCTGGAAAGTAAGTAAATAAAAAATGGTATCTCAGCGTAGTTTTGATTCTATCTTATTATAAGTGAGGTTGAACTACTGTTCCATCTTTTTGTATGATTGAGAACAATCTTTATATGTTTTTATAACTTGTCACTCTATGTCTTTTGCTCATTCTTTTCTCTCTCAGATTTTTGGGCTTTTTACTCCTTATAATTTTAAGAATTCTTTTGATGTTAGGACTGATGGCCCCCTTTATCTGCGTTTTGAGTCATAGGAAGTCTTTCCTTATATGGAAGTTTTTTTTCTGGTGCTTATATCTTATATGGTTTCATTTATTTGTCTTTCTAGGTTTTATTCATTCTTCTGTGTGATATGTTGTATGCATCTAATTTTGTCTTCTTCCAAATAACTAAGCCGTTGTCCCAGCAGCATTGACTGAAATCTCTGTCTTTGGCCTGGTGGTTTGAGAAGCCACCTTTATCATACACTGATTTCCATATGTACTTAGGTCTCTTTCTGGTGTCTCTATTCTGTTCCATTGGTCCGTTTGCCTATTCATGCACTTACACTGTACTGTTTTAATTATAGAAGTTTTATAGTATGTTTTAATGTCTCCTTGGGCGAGTCTGCCTTGTAGCTTTCCGTTTTAGTGTTCTCCTGGCTAGTTTTGCATGTTTATTGTTAAAACTTGTTTATTTTAAAAAATTGTGGCAAAATCTACAAAAAATTTTCCATTTTAACCATTTTTGAGTGTACAGTTCAGTAACATTAAATAAATTTACACTTCTGTGCAACCATCACTACCATCCATCCACAGATCTAGGTTCATCTTGCAAAATAAACTCTGTACCTATCAAACAATAACTCCCTATTCCCGCTTCCCCCCAGTCCCTGGCAACCACGATCCTACTTTCTATCTCTATCAATCTGACTACTCTAAGTATCTTATATAAGTGGAATCATGCAGTATTTGTCCTTTTAAAAATGGCATACAGAGTGATATTTTGATATGTGTGTACAATGTATAATGATCAAATCAGGGTAATTAGCATATCCATCATCTCAAACATTTATCATTTCTTTGTGTGGTGAACATTCAAAAACCTTCTCTTCCAGACTTTTGAAAACGCAGCACCTCATAGTTAACCACATTCACTTTACAGTGCTGCAGAACGCTGAAACTTTTCCTCTTATCTAGCTGTAACTTTGTGTTCATTAACCAAGCTATCCCTAGCTTCCTCCCACTACCTCCCCTTCCCAGCCTCTGATCCCCACAATTATAATCTCTGCTTCAATGTCTTCAATTTTTTTTTAGCTCCTAGCATATAAGTGAGAACATGTGGTATTTATCTTTCTGTGCCTGACTTATTTCACTTAACACAATGCCCTCCAGGCTCATCCATGTGCTATGGATTTCATTCTGTTTTACGGTGGAGGAGTATTCCATTGTGTATATGTGCCGCATTTTCTTTATCCACTCATCTATTAATAGATATTTAGATTGATTTCATATCTTAGCTATTGTGAATAGTGCTGCAATAAATGTGGGGGTGCAGATATCTCTTTGACATACGGATTTCAATTCTTTGTGATACCCAGATTGCCTGATTGTATGATAGCTCTATTTTAAGTTTTTTTGAAAATCCTTCATACTGTTTTCCATAATGACTGTACTAATTTACATTCCCACCAATAGAGTATGAGAGTTTCCATTTCTGTTCATTCTCACCAGCATTTTTATTTTTTGTCTTTTTGATAATAGCCATTCTAACTAGGGTGAGATGATATCTCATTGTGGTTTTGATTTGCATTTCCCTGATAATTAGTGATGTTGAATGTTTTTTCATACATTTGTTGACCATTTTTACATGTCTAAGAAGACAATTACATGTTTAATTAGACAATCTAAATTGAGAAATGTCTGTTCAGACCATTAACTCATTTTAAAATTTGATTTCTTTTTTGCTGTTGAGATGTTTGAGTTCCTTATATAGTCTGGATATTAATCCCCTGTTGGACGAATAGTTTGCAAATATTTCTTTCCATTCTGTAGGTTATATTTTTGCTGTTGATTCTTTTGCTGTGCAGAAGCTTTTCAGTTTAATATAGTCCCATTTGTCTATTTTTCTTTTTGTTGCCTGTGATTTTGAAGACTTAGCCATAAAATCTTTGTCTAGGCCAATGTCCTGAAGGATTTATCCCATGTTTTCTTCTAGTAGTTTTATAGTTTGGTGTCTTATATTTAATTCTTTAAGTTTGGGTTTATTTTGTATCCACTTTGAGTTTATTTTGTATGTGGTAAGAGATAGGGGCCTAATTTCGTTCTTTTGTATATGGATATCCAGTTTTCTCAGGACCATATATTGAAGAGGCAGCCTTTCGCCAGTGTATGTTCTTGGCACCTTTGCCAAAAATCAGTTAGCTGTAAATACGTGGATTTATTTCTGGGTTCTCAGTTCTGTTCCATCTGTGATATACCTTTATTCTCTGGGAAGCAGAAATTGAAAGGCAGTGAACTCCTGTTGGACCTAAATTAGATGGGAAATTGTTTTTACCTGGGAATTATTCCATATGCCCCAGATGGGTTACTCAAATGGAAGACACTGGATTTTAAAGGAAAACCACTAAATGACTTAGATTTTAATAGAGATGTGACTAGAGATTGTTCAGTACCTTCAGAACATTATTTCTAACATGAGCTATGTGGAGTAGTTGGAGAAATTCTGGTTATTTGTACATCCTGGTTCCCTTCAGCTTTTGTCTGTTCTATACTCATAAGAAGATTAACTGATGGTTGTTGGCCCACACAGGATGTGCAGGAGGTGATTTTTAGTTTCTTCATCTACAGAATGGGAATAAATATTATCCTATAGATTGGTAGTAATAATTAAATAAGTTTATTAAAAGTTTCTGTGATCCATCCTAGATTTAATCTTTTCTTTGAGATGAAAAGCCTTTGTAAGAGTGAACTGTCCCCCCACCCCCGCCCACCCCATTCACAGTAAGTCCAGATAAGGCTACAAACAGGGCTGCCACAGCCTACTTACAATGCCCACCTTGCTCCACCAGGTGTGATTCATAGTGGAAATTATGCTATACCTTTACATAAGTGTGAAAGATGAGTAAAGGTCTGGATTTCTCTATGATGATTATTTCAATGCTTAAAAATATTAAACATCAAAAATTTTCAGAAAGTATTTTCTGGTTCTCTGCTGCTATCCAGAGATTTCTCAGTAAGCCAACTGATTAACTGACCACATAGGAATGGCTGAGGTTCTGCTCAGCCTGGCCTGGGGGCTTTGGGATGGCAGCATTCTAGAGGGACCCCAGGTTCCTTTCTTTTCTTTTTTTTTTTTTCCTTTAAGTTACAAGATTATTTATTTAGCTATCAGAAATATAACATTGTTCCCTTTTCTTTTTTTTTTTGCTATACTTTTTTAGGGTACATGTGCACAACGTGCAGGTTTGTTACATATGTATACATGTGCCATGTTGGTGTGCTGCACCCATTAACTCGTCATTTAACATTAGGTATATCTCCTAATGCTATCCCTACCCCCTCCCCCCACCCCACAAAACCATAGAAGAAAACCTAGGCAATACCATTCAGGAGATAGGCATGGGCAAGGACTTCATGTCTAAAACACCAAAAGCAATGGCAACAAAAGCCAAAATTGACAAATGGGATCTAATTAAGCTCCTTTCTTACAAACTGTGCTTACAATGGGGACTTTGGAGGCATTCCCCTGTTGCTGGAGGACGTTCATCTCTTACCTGATAGTCTCTTTTCTGCAATCCAGATAGAATTGTTTTAGTTTGGGATGTAAATTGGCAGATGTTATTAGAACTGAAAATACATGAGAACATTATCTAAAAACTAAGGAAAATCAGTATTTAAAAAATCTTAATCAAACTTGATATATAGAAGGCCTGGACAGTAAAGCTCGGTTGCAAAGATCACAGGCTTTTGGGACAAAATGTTGGGGACTTGATCTGTGGCTTTTTACTCCCCACCTTCAAATCCTAGATTCCTTCTAATCAGTCTATGGATCCACTGACTAAAAACATTAGCAATTTAATGACAGTGTTTTTTTTTTTTTTTTTTGTTGGGTTGGGGGCACAACTGTATCAATTGATACCATTGGTACCTATTGATTGAAAATGTATCTTTGAATTAAAGAAATATGGCATTATTAATATAATAGTGTCTAGTCTGTTAAAAATATAATAACAGTAACACCTACTTTTGAGTTATTGTAACAGTTAAATGAGATAGTACTTTGTACAGAGCCTGCTTGGTGCTGACACATGGTAAAAACTGAATGAAGAGCAGCAGTGATTGATAACACAGAACATTTCTTCTTGGTATATGGAGTCTGTATAGTCTCACTAATCAAATTCAATATTCACAAAGTAATAAGTAAATACCCCTGGGTGACTGAAATATACTAAGTACTATACAATCTATATTTCAGGTACCTAGGAGTTATTTATTTTTCTAATAGTTAACAGTGAATTCTACTTTCCTATGCTTGGAAGTCATTTGATAATTTGGTATGGGAAAACTTAATAATACTCCTTGGGTCACAAATACTAATGTTGGGTCTGTTAAAATAAGGGAGTCTATAAAAATTAATGCGACTTGATTTTTAGAATAAGTATCCCGATTTTTCTAATGTAATTTTGTTCTTTTTTGCAGGATTTCGTATTCAATTTCAAAGGTAAGTTTGAAACCACATCTATTTTCTGAAAACAAAACAAAAAAATTGAACAACAACAATAATAACAACAATACATACACACAACTGTGGGATTTTTGGATTTATGTTATCCAAAATTAAGTACTGAAAGTAGACAATGCTGAAAAACACATATGCCAATCACAAACTCATAAGGCAACATGAACTGTGGAATGAAATAGATGGGTTGCCACTGCCTACCTTTGACTTGCTCTGGTTCACTTCGGGAAATGGAGATTTTCTTAGTGTCTGGCATTTGCAACTCTTTCCACAAGAGGACACTGTTCACCATGACTATCATCTCGCCTGCTTTGGGTGGAGGCCAGAGCCACCAGCAGAGGTCCTGCTGGAATTTCTGGGGTAGTGGAGAGCAGTGAGCCAAGCCAGATGCCTGCAAGTCACGTGAAACTGTCCAGGCAGACAAATTAGGCAGTGTTCGGTGCTCATTCAGCCACGGGGAGTGGACAGGATGGAAAAATTCCTTTCATTCCCAGGCTGCCCAGAAGTAGCTGCAAGCACTTTTAAGGTAACTGTGTCAAGGACTTACAATAAGTAGCCAGTAACCCTTTTAAATGTCTGCAATATTAACATAGCCATATGTGCACCAAGGGGAGGGTTTTTTAGACAGATGTTGTTTGGTGTGGGTAATATAACAACAAATGTAGTTACCAGTATTTTATTAGAATATTTACATTTTTAAGTGTTGAGATTCTAAAATACCTTTTGGCTACATTCTGTGAGTGATTGTGCACAATCACCATGTGGCAAAGGCTATCCCTTCTCCCACTGACCCCTGGCGATTGCGAAGTTTGGAGAGAGGACACCACCAAGCAGCAGTCTGAAAATATTCCTCCTTTGAGGCCTGACTTAGGGCAAGGGAAGAGGAAGAAAAATAGACCCTGATAATTATTCTGGCATTTCTCTTGATCGCTACTACCAGCGGAATGGAAGCCTGGACTCTCGGTTCACCGTTGTTGACTGTGCCAACATCTTCCATTTCTGTTCTCTGGGGTCTTAGGTGATTTGAAAGCACAGTAAAGTGATCAATAGCTACTCAGGATAATGGGTAGAGGATAACAACAACTACAGAGTAATGACACTGGGAGCACGAGAAAAGCTAGTATATCTTGAGTGCCTGATGTACACGCCGGGTACTCACTGTTGCACGCTTTGTAGAGTTTTTTGTCTGAATGTGAACTGGGTGGGCCTGCCTCAGGGTTTGGGCACCTTTGTCTCTGTGCAGCCCTTGAACTTAGGTGAGACTGCATTAGGCTCCAGAGGGACAATGGGGGTTGCCCACTGGATAATCCAACCCCACTTGCTTTCCCCTTTCACGATGTCCGTGGTACTCGCTCCAGCTGCTTGAGGACTTCTTTCGCATTAAAATAATTAAAATTACATATATATAGTTGTATGTTTATTATGGAAAAAATCAGTGCATGTTTATTTTTAGAAAAAATAAATATAAAGATAAGCACAAGAAATAGTTTAAAAAAATCACCCACACTTCTATAGTTCTGAAGTAATTATTGTTAATTAACTATGTATGTATCTACATACTCAAGTGTTCATGTATATACCCATAGATATGCACACAAAGCATTTTGTGAAATTTGGATTATAGTAACCATTATTTCATAGCTTGCTCTTTTCACTTGGCACATTCTGAAGATTATTTCTGTTAACAAATACTTGCCCACAGCATTTTTGTATTATTTGTTTGATAGTTTTAGATAGATATTTATAAGTACAGAAAACTGCACAAGTTGCAGGTGTGTAGCTTGATCAGTTTTCACAAAAAGCACAAATGCCTGGGCTTGATGGCTGAAATTCACAGATAGAACATCTTCAGCATCCCCAAAGCCCCCTAGACCCCGGTCAAATTGCTGCCTACCCCTCCTCTCCACAGGTGACATTCTTCTGACATCTTTCCCACATCCCCAGAGATTAGGTGCATATATCAATGGTGTCATTTTGTGTATACTCATTTATGTCTGCCTTCTTGAGCCTCTCACTGTGAGACTGATCCATACCGTGGCATTGTGAGTGTCAGTGGTTCATTATTATGTAATATTACATTCTGGGCACATATGCAATTTATTTTTACCTTTTGCTTTAAATGCGTGTTTGAATAGTTTTCAGGTTGGGACCATTACCAACACTACTGCTCTGGCCGGGGACAGTGGCTCACTCCTGTAGTCCCAGCGCTTTGGGAGGCCAAGGCAGTGGATCCCTTGAGCCCAGGAGTTTGAGACCAGCGTGGACAACATGGAAAAACCCCATCTCCACAAAAAGTACAAAATTAGCTGGGCGTGTTGGTGCTTTTCTGTAGTCCCAGATACTCAGGAGGCTGACTTGGGGAGGATCCTTTGAGCCCAGGAGGCAGAAGTTACAGTGAGCTGAGATCACACCACTGCACTCCAACCTGGGTGACAGAGTGAGATCTTGTCACCAAGAAACAACAACAACAACAACAACAACAAAAAGATTACTCTGAGTATTATTGTAGGAGTCTTTTGGTGAACATAAGTACTCATTTCTGTTTGGTTCTGTGGGGAAATACAGCTGACCCTCTTTATCTGCAGGTTCCACATCCTCTGATTCAACCAACAATGGATCAAAAATATTTCAAAAAATATACAACAGTAAAAAATAATACAAAATAAAGAAGCAGTACAGTATAACAACTATTTGCATAGCATTTACATTGTATTAGGTATTATAAATAATCTTGGGATAATTTCAAGTATATGGGAGGATGTGTGTAGGTTATATGCATACGCAAATCCTACACCATTTTATATCAGAGACTTGAGAATTTGCAAATTTTTGTATCTGCAGGGGTCCTGGAATCAATCTCTAACAAATACCAAGGGAGACTGTATCTAGTCCTAAAAGCTGGGCCAGAAGGTAGCATATCTTCAGCTTTAGACAGTGCCACATTTTTCCAAAGAAGGTGTACAGGCTTACACTCCCACTAGCAGTGCGTGAGAGCTCTCATATGTAATAATTTTGACAGATGCCATGGAATTCCATTTTAGAGAACCATCATCATTTATTTTACTAGTCCCCCCAATTGGGCACTTGGTTGTTTGCAGTTTGCTTTCATAAATAGCTCATGAATCAACATTCTTTCAATTACATATTTGTACCTATCCTTGATTGTTTCCCTAGCATACATCCTTAGAGGTCAAGTGTGACTATTTAAAATTCTTTGGCTATCCATTTCCAGACTTCCTTCCAGCCTCCAAACCCTAGGAGGCTGCACCAACTTTTGCTTTATTTCAGGAGTTGGCACATTTTTTCCATAAAGGGCTACGTAGTAAATATTTTTAGTTTTGCCAGCCATATGGTCTCTGTCATGAGGACTCAACTCTGCTGTTACAACATGAGTATGGCTACATGTTTAGGTAGCCATAGACAATATGTGAGCTGATAGGTGTAACCGTGTTCCAATGAAACTTTATTTACAAAAACAAGGAGTGGGTCAGATTTGGCCTATGGGTCATAGTTTGCTGACTTTTGCTTTATTTGGTGAATGGTTTCTGAGAGTTGAGTAACAACTTGGGAGTGGAATCCATGGACCATGATAAACTTTCATCTCTCCCCATAATGGGAATGTGTGAATAGGCAGGCGTCCATACCTGCAACGCAGAGACAAAGCTATAGACTTCCTGTGTTAAGTTCAATGTGTAAGCATACTCTTGAGAGTAACCACGTGAACTACGTAGGTATCCATTGCCAATTGACATTTGGCAATGTTAATGTCAACAATTAACATGAACATAAAATGGTCTAATTGTAGGAAATCTGAAGAAGAGGAGACAAACAAACAAACTGATACAGAAAGTGGAAATGAAAACTCTGGCTACAATTCAGATGAACAAAAGACCACAGGTGAGTAGATAAGAGGGATGGTAGAAAGACCTGGGAAAGAGAGAGCTGGAAGAAGGGCTGGCTTGCTAGATACCAGCTGCACAGGGAGGCTAACTTGGCACTGGTGGTTATTATTTTTTGGATAAATTTTAGAAGAAGAAATTCTAGAACTCAGAATACTCTAGGAGTAGGTTAACAGTAAAAATCCACGTGTCTAATGCTTAAAATAAAGTGAGGAAGAACCCTGAGAGCTTTAAAAAATTTTGTTTTTTTCCATCACACACTGGGGCCTGTCATGGGGTGGGGGGAGGGGGGAAGGATAGCATTAGGAGATATACCTAATGTAAATGACAAGTTAACGGGTGCAGCACACCAACGTGGCACATGTATACATATGTAACAAACCTGCACGTTGTGCACATGTACCCTAGAACTTAAAGTATAATAAAAAAAATTGTTTTTTTCCCATGCTTTCTTTTTTTGTTTAAAGCCCTCTACATTAAAACATGTGGGGAGGTATTTTAATACATTGGGGGTAACTTCCTCCCAGTTTCAAGTAGAGTCAAGTAAGAGATCTGTTCCCCTTGAATGTAACAGGGAGTTGGGAATGCTGGAAAACTAGACCCACTTTTGGAGAGTCTTGCTGTCATATCTTATTTTCTTGCTATGAGACAATACAGAGTGATAATGGGGTGAGGGCATCTCTAAGACAACATCACCAGGAAGCAGCAGCAGTTGAGTATTGAAGGCTGATGAGAGGGGAAGGCTGAACACACTCCTCTGCAGGATGAACGGGACACCTGACCTCACAGGCTGCTGGGAACACCAAATTCCATGGGAAGGTTTTCAGCCAATCAATCCTTGCTGAGGGGCCTAAACACCTTCGTTTTCCACAAAAATTGGAGCTCTATTTTCAACAGCCCCATTTTTTTAAAATTTTACCATGGCTTCCTCCCATGTGTATTCCAGATTGCATCTTTCAGATTTAAAAAAATTCCAGAGAGCACGGACTGTTTCCTTTGATAATCTGACTACAGCTTCTTGCAGGTTCCTGTGAGTGAATATTTATTCATTAGTATTTTGAGCAATTGACTATCTTGACAACAACCATGGCCCAAATCAAACATCTCTGTCTCTTTTATCTCCATTTGTCTGGCATTTATTTTCCTTGATCAGCTGTTGAAGCTTTAGATCATTTTGTGTCTGGGTGAAACTAATGTGTCAAGAAAGAAATTGATTTTGAGTTAGTTTTCCATATTTTTATTTCTTTAAAGAAATAACATTCTAAAGGGATGGGATCTCAAGGGAATTTAAAAAAAGTGTTCATGGTGAAGGATTATGCCAGGGGTACTACATAAAAGCAAATGTGTTTCTTTATAAATCAGAATTGTTAGAGCACACAGCTTGGTGTTGCCACTTAATGACTCTAAAATTGTTCTTCTGTTGCAGAAACCGCTTCTCTCCCTCCCAAATCCTGTGAATCCAGTGATCCTGAACAAAGGAACAGTAGCTGTGGCCCTCCTCGACAGGTGGTTTAGACCATTTTCCCCCTTTTTGGACTTTGTAGGCCATTTACAAATTCTTACCTTGTGGTGGGTGATTATAAAATGGTGCACGTTGTGTATTCATGATGGTGGCATGTTGCCTTTCCTCCCCTCCACATCAACTGGTCAGCGTGGAGAGATGGGGCTGAGACATGGACTGTTTCTTGCCTCCAGTAGCAGTTGCTCCAAGATCAAGGCTGGTTCTGGGTAACAGCTCTGGGTTCACATTTTGGGAGGATGTGACTTGATTTGGGACGTATCCGCCCGAGTTGGCATAAGAGTGAGCAGCATATATAATGTGCCATTTGTTCTCTTCGAGCCATATTCTCCCAGGACTCAAGTCCGTTCTGCTCTCCTGGTTACCCGCTCCCATGTGGTGCTCATCTGTACTTGGACCCTTGGGGCCTTTGGACTCATGGAAGGATGCACTGGGTCTGAGGATCAGGACAGAGAAAATGTAGTTTGCTCTGCATGCAAGTTCTATGATGACAAGCTTGAGGGCTGAAAAAATCCTGTCGGGGTTAGAATTTTAGAGGAGAGAGGAGGAGTCCTTGATGATTAAGGATTATGGCCAGAATGGCTAAGAGGCTGGAGCTGCCATTAACCTAGATAAGGGATGTTATGGGTGGAGCAGTTTAGGGGGAAAGATTAGACATCTAATTTGGAGCTTGTAGATTCTGAGGTCTCTGTTAGATGTCCACATGGAGATGCTGAATGTGTGGTTAAATTCACCAGTCTGCAGTTCCAGGGAGAGTTACTAGCTGTAGATACTGGTTGGTTGGTTGGCAATGTTTCGATGGGAGCTGTCTTTTCACAGGATGGTTCACTTAAGTAAACAGTCAACTGGCAGCACTGAGAACATAGTATGTTAATTTGCTGATATAGAGTCAGCATTGGTTATCATATATGAATGAATGAGAGTTCATTTTATATCCCGAATCATAAATTAGGTAGAATATATATACCCAACACCCTTTTCTGACCTGTACAAATGCAACTTCAGACAAGAAGTATTTCAATGTGATTCTGTGATTATGTCCCCAATAAGTATAGATGTTATCTTCTTTTAGCTTTTGGAAAAGGTAAATTTGCAGACTGAGTTTTGGATAGCACACTGGGCCAGATGGGTTGGGTTTGTTCTGCTAGGAGCTGCTTTACCTGAGGGGACGGTGCCCAGCAGGTGCCTGTGTGGCCCCTGATCATTCTTTCTTGGCACAGGTATTTACCTGAGTTTCCAGGGAGCTCTGGGCAATAATATTCCTCCCTGCAATTGGGATTCAGCTCAATAACCTACATCTTGCCAGTGATGTGTGTTTTTCAGACCTGTAGGGAGGAAGGGAGTGCTGATTGATGCTCAGTCATGTATTGGGAAAACCTAAGTGATACTATTAATATTAGTGTCAACACAGGTAGCCAGACAACAAGACATATGAGGGGCCTGGGGCATAAAGGAAACTGTGCCTGAGTAACAAATCGTTAGCTCCTGGTGCAAGTTCCAGTGACTTTCCTCAGGCTGGGTGTCAGGAAAATGGAGAGGTAATGTTTTTTCCATCAGGGCTGCTCTCTTTGGCACGTACATCTTTTGATGCATTTAATTTGGAGCTGGAAGGGACGATGATGCAACAGGTTTCCTTTAGAAGGACCAGTCTCTGAGTGAAAGGTGGCGGTGGAAGGGAGTGACTGTTGGGCTGTGGGGTGGCTGGCTGAGGGGCTCGCTCCCACCCCAGCTCCCAGCTCCAAGCACGGACAGCCAATAGCACATTTAAGCCAACCGTGATTTCCACAGCCCTTCCGTGGTTATCTTTGTCTATCAAGTGTGTTTCTATCAGACAAGCCAAAGTGTTCAGGTCTGGCATTGTGGGGAGGGTATAAGCAGGGAGGAGATTCAGAATAGGGTCATACCACATAATTCTCTTTGAAATACATGTAGTATGAATGAGGAAGAAGGGGAATGTGAGGTGCATTTGGATACCTGAGTGGAGAATGACGTTTTGGAGCTTGGAGTGGATGCTTCTTGATGCTTGTAGTGTTCTTTTGAATATACACAGGGAGAGAAACTTGAGAGGTTTCTGCTACTGAAACATGTACCCAGCTAAATAATCAATCGGTGGAAAAACAACAGTAACCCTTGAGGTGCTGAGCCCTGGGGACTGGTAATGTAGCCTCGTGTTTCTTATTTCCTGAAGCGTTTGTCGTCTTCTAGGGGAGCTGGACACCTCATCAGAGAGCGCCAAGGTCCTTAAGAAACAGATCAGGACTCTAGGAAGTTGAATTATCTTTGGCTGGGCTAGAAACTAATGAGGGTTATTAAATAACGATCTTTCTACTCATCATGGGGGGACTTTAGTACAAAGTCCTAAAGAAGAGGTCTATCTTTGATTATGACCAAAGAAGGACTTTGCCATCATGGGCCCAGGCACGGCCTCCACGTTGCCCATTTGGAGAGCCTGGATGCAGGATGTACCATGGGCCGTGTTTCCTGGGAAGCACTTAGAGGAGGAATGAGCAAAATGAACCACAGCGGAAAGGCTGGGCCTGGGGACACAGCCGTTCCCTTCCATTTCCTTGGTCCAGAGAAGACATAGACCTTGTTGTGGTCAACTGGCCACTTGAGAGCTGCCAGAACAGCGAAGCCACAGCTTGTAGAAGCAGTCAAGGTGACGTTGGTACAAAGGTTCCTTTTAAGAACTTCCCCAGACCAGGCCCTGCAGCCCTGCAGCCCTGCCAGGACTATGTCACCAGGTTCTTGCTGTGTGGGCTGATGAGGACCTCCGAATTCCGAATGCCTTGGTCCAAGGTGTGAAAACAATGCAATTGTGCCTTCTTTTCTCAAAACTTTCTCGATTCTGCAATAAGCCTTAGTTCCTTATAGGGCCCAGGAGAGGCAGCTGAGAGCTATTCAGAGCCCCGTCTCAGTTTTCCTTTCATCCTCCTCTCCACGTGCCTCAGTATGACTCCAATTTGTCAGAGCCTCCTGCTCTGCTGCCGCATGTTTCGTGCACACAGGCCTCCCAGGCCCAGAGCTGGGGCCCAGCAGGGCTCCTGCCTGAGAAGCTGGCTTGTTAGAGTTCACGATTGTTGACTACAGATTGCACTATTTTGCAGAAACCCCGCATGAAGCTCAGGTCCTGAAAAGCCTGTAGATTAGACTGAAAGATCCCAAGCTGTGAGCCAGCCTGAAGCAAACCCTTTTCTGATCCTGATTGCTGAAGAGCTAGTTGGGTCAGATAAATGGCCTATCCATGGAGATGTGGCAGGCACAACAGCAACTAAAGCTCCTGCTTTGTCTTAATAGATCGCAGAGCAGGATAGTTTTGGTTTTGTGAACAGGACGGCAACTGCTGATCACATACACTCGCTCTCTGCTCATGCTGCATTCTCCTCTGCTGAAACTGGAGATCTGTTAACACTCGGCAATTTCAGGAGGACTTAACTAATGGATGACTGTTGACTACACAAAGGCTAGTCCAGCATTTCTAGGTGCTCAATAAACAGTTACTCATTAAAGTGGAGAACACCTTCCATGCCCAGCATTATGCTATCACAAGCAAGGTACTATAAGGTGCATGCATGTGCAGATAGACAAAGTTCCTTTGCTTTTTTTTTTTTGAGATGGAGTTTTGCTCTGTCACCCAAGCTAGAGTGCAGTGGCATGATCTCGGCTCACCACAAACTGCCTCCCGGGTTCAAGCGATTCTCCTGCCCCAGCCTCCCGAGTAGCTGGGATTATAGGCGCCTGCCACCATGCCCAGCTAATTTTTGTATTTTTAGTAGAGACAGGGTTTCACCATGTTGGCCAGGTTGGGCTCGAACTCCTGACCTCAGGTGACCTGCCCACCTCAGCCTCCCAAAGTGCTGGGATTACAGGCGTGAGACAGCTTGCCCAGCCTTTTAAAAATTTTTTTGAGACATGGTCTTGCTTTGTTGCCCAGGCTGGATTGCAATGGCACGATCATAGCTCACTGTAAACTCTTACTCCTGGGCTCAAGGGATCCTCCTGCGTCAGCCTTCTGGAGAGCTAGGACTACGGGCACTTGCTGCCATGCCTAGCTAATTTTAAACATTTTTTTTTTTTGTAGGGATGGGGTTCCCACTATTTGCCCAGGCTGTTCTTAAACTCTTGGCCTGAAGCGATCCTCCCACATGGGCCTCCCAAAGCATTGGGATTATAAGCATGAGCCACTGCACCTGACCCCTACTTCCTTTGCTGTTAATCCCAATCAGTTATGACAAAAATATGATTAGATCACTATAGATGAATATACAACCTAAAAATAACATCATGTTTTGGGTCATTTAGAAAAGTTAAATAATTTCATATCAAAGTGCCTTTCCACGCCTTTGTGATCGGGAGCACTTTGTTTTCTCCAGGGGCCCATTGCTTAAATATGCCCTCAGGATGGGGAAATTTGATGTGCCAGAGTTGGCCCACAGGTCATTGATGAGGCCCTTGGGAAGTCCAGATTTATGGTCTTCACCTTTAGACATCAGGACTCAGAGGGCTGAGGAGGTGTTCAAGCAGCTCTGCTTTTTAGGACAACTCAGCGTGGCTAGGCTTAAGGGTTATTGGTTACCTTACAGCAAGAGGGGAATCAGGAGTTTTGGAAAGGGAAGAGTGGCAGGTCCCCAAGCACCAATCTGCCTCCTCCATAACTTCACCCTGCGCGACGGGTACTCAGCAGTTCTGCTTTGCCCAGCATCCTGAGGCCTTCATAATGGCCCGTGCTTACCAACCTGGAGTGGGTTCTACTGGGGTTGGTGGTGCCGTGCTCTTTCTCCCTCTGCCGGGAGTCAGCTGTATTTCCGCAAGTAGAGGAGTGTCTGGACTCTGAGTCCAGAGTCTGGGAAGGCACCCAGCTCAGGGCGGTGTATGGCGTTAGGAGGAGCAGCAGGTTTCCAGGTTACTTGTGCCCCCACCTTCAATGTCACAACTCTCCATCTCTCTTCCCTGAGTTGTACACATCTGTGTCTACATCTCAAGGCTGCCGTGGGTCTCTGAATACAGCATCTTTGTCATGAATCACCCAGCTCAATTTTAATAACATCCAACAGTTACTAAAACAGGAAACTAGAACTTTAATATTTTAGGAAAGGGCAGAATCTGCTGCTACACCAGCCTCCCATAACTCCTGCCCCTTTGGCATCCTTTCAGTCAAGGTCCAGCATGCTAAAGGCACACAATGCCATGGAGATGAGCAAGACATGATGCAGTGGTGAAAGCTTTTTTTCAAACCCTTAGTTATCCCCTCATGCTTTCAGTGCCGGGAATCCTTTGAAAACTTCAGAAAAGTGGGGGCATGTCTCAGGAGCAGTGTCATGGGGGACAGGCTGGGGCTGGAGTTTTGACCGCCAAAGGCCAGACACTGTGGCCAGGAGCTACAGGCACAATGGCTGACATAGGCCAGGTCCTCAGGGGGATGCTGGGTTGTAGACAATGGGAAGAGGCACCAGTTCCTAGACCTCTTGGCCCCCAGGCCGCCCGAAGCTCCCTCTTTTGCTCGTCTCCACCTCTAAGCACCCTCTCCTGCCAATTTCTTCCCTGAACATGGGACTTCCTGCTCAAGAAATGGGGCAGTCCTTGTTCTTGCCACCACCTGGCAGAAATGGTGGATGTATTTCCTGAATTCTCTATTCTGGTTTTCCCAAAGAGTGCTTGCTGAACACGGAGGTGCACCCAGCGCCTATAAATACCTCTGCCTTGGTACCCTGCTGGCGTAGCAGCAGCTCTCAGTACAGCTCTGTGCCAGGAACACACTGGGTACTTGTTAAAATGCACACTCTTGGGCCTCCGCCAGACTTTCTGGATCAGAATGTCTGGGAGATAGGGCCAAAGAATCAGTATTTTTATCACATTCTCCAGGTGATCTGCTTTGAGGAATTTTTTTTTTGTCCCAGTGTGAAAACTCCACAGACATGTATAGCATTGTTTCTAAGGGAGTGTGCTCTCTGATTTCTAGAAGTCTTCCTACAACTGTGCATTTAGAATTACTTGTACCTCATGTCCCTGCTCCACTGACCTTGCTGCAAAGCACAGAGAAGAGTTGGTGATCATGGTGGTGCCATGATCAATGCCAAGTGAAAGGTCTTGACACCAAACACTCCACTGTCCACGTGGCATCCTACCAGGGACACTCTTAATTAAACCTTCCGTATTTTAGATGGATCCTAAAGCACATTGCATTCAACATAAATGAAAAAACAGAAACCTAGACTGTAGAGATCTCAATCATGGATTAAATTGTAAGAAGGGTCAGAAGGAAAAAAGAGATTGATTTTCAAAACTGGCATATACAATATAACACTTTTCTTCTCTGATTATTTCTCTGATGACTGAATCTACAGTTAGAATATGTAGTACTGACAAGTTTTCTAGACAAGAGTTTCCCTGTTGGTGAAATAGAATGAATTTGGGTGTAACTGCAGCTGAAACACATTAGGGTAAAAGTAATAAGTAAAATTAAAAATTCCTACTAAAATTTATAACCAATTACTGGGAAAGGCATGCTTTTTTATTTTAATATGAAGCCAGGGGATTTGAAAATGTTTTGTATTTTGGTGAATATTTAAAACAAAGAATCCTCCTTTTCTTCTCTTTGTCCTGTGCCTTAACTCACTATCAGTGCATTTTTCTGGTTGTTTTAGGAAATTCTCTTTCTCTGTCGTTTTCGGAAGGTGAGCATATGAACAACTTGAGACCTGGATCAAGCCTTCCCCACAAATCACCCCCTCATTGAGACAAACAGAAATACATACTTGATAAATTTAGAAAACAGCGACGTTTGCACAACCCAGCAGTGAAAACAAAAGCAAACAACAGTAGGAATCTCTAGCATATTAGCAACAGAAGGCACACGTCTTAAAGCATTGCTGACGTAGTTCCATCTGCTGTTCAGTTTTCCCTGTGTTATTGGGAGTCAACAAATTAAAAGCATGAGCCAGAGTAATTCTATCCTCAAGACTTGCTAGCATTCCATCGCATTGTGAATAATTTATCATGCCCAGTTACATTATTTAAGATGTTAAATGCAGCTATTGTGCCCTGGAACCTGAGCTGCCATTCTCAGGACTGGCAGGAAAAAAGTGTTGCACACATTTTAACAGGGCAATGTTATGAGACAGGCATTGGCCACTCTGGAGGATTAAATGGTTTGTTTGGGATTACATTTCTGAATGAGAACAGGGAAGACTATGTTTCTCCCTGATAGGGAAAGGAGACAGATGGGTGATCTATCTGGAGTCAGTTCTTCAATTTTGTCCCCCTGCTCTAGAAACAATGGATGCTGTTTAAGAAGTTAGAAATATTTTATATTTTCATAAAAAATCTAGTCAGTAAAGCAAGAACTTCCTTAGGAAAATTGAAACACAAAACAAAACAATGAGTCGTGGTAATTTGCCTTAGTCAAAACAAATACTGATTCTTGGAATTGGATTGCCCTTTAGGGCCTGAACTTGGAAAACTTCTATATTGTATGTTACCAGAAATAATGCAAGAAAGGAAGAGCTTATTTTAACATTTTTGTTCCTCTCTGCACCTTAATTTTATCTTAACAGATGAGTGAAGCTCCCTTTTCAAGTATGCATTTTACAGTGATCTCAACTCATTAAATTGACTTTTTTCCTCCCCTGTTGCCAGGGGGCTGATCAATGTCCACCCAGGCCAGCAAGTCATCCACAGGCTTCTTTTAATCCGGCCAGTCTTGAGAAGGTCAGTAATACAACTGTAGTATAGCAAAGACTTCCCCAAGCTCCACTGAGCACTTGGCAGACAATTTACAACACGGCAATGGCATCCTTCCTTTCCATCCTAAGACTGGCCTGCAGCTTTGCCAACATTACCTGAAGAGGAGATGTCGGAGTCATCAGAACTGACACTTGACAATGAGAGAAGGAATCGATTTTCCCAGATTTCAAAGTAGAATGTGACTATTAAGAGGTTTCAAGGTTTTTGTGAATTCCGTGACGTTACCAAGTAAAAGCTGCAAATTCATCATAATTTTTCTCAACACTCAACACTCCTACTTGTTAATCCAACAAATGGTAGATAAAAGTCTGTATTCTACCATGACTTGCAAAAGTTTTTATTATCTTAAGGCATATGAAGGTGATATTTATGTATATTTAATATGTAGGGGTTTTATTACATATTATCAGTGAAATACGAGTATAAAAGTTAGGGTCAAGCAGAAATCTACAATTGACTGTCAAAACTGAGCTCAGTTAAAGGAAGATTCAATTCTAAAGTGGATGTGCATGTTCCTAAATATCTTATGATTGAATATTTACATGAAGACATTCATTTTTATCTGCCCCTTTATCAGAGCTATTTGCATCTCCTCAAATGAATTAGATGTGGCTTATGCTTTGCAGAGGATGGACCTCACCTACTCTGCACACCATGAAAAAACTGGAAATGGGCAATGTAGTCTTTAATTAATAAAAACACCAAAATGTGTATTGCCTTTCTTAACTCTTCACTATTCAGGTGGTCATTTCAAGAATCATAGTATTTGGGAATCAAGCCTTTTCCGAGAGGGAAAACAAGAGCCTTCTGCAAAAATCCATCGCATCTTCACAATTTTCTTTGCTGACTGTACATTCACTTCATTTCAAGTTAACATGAATGTTGTTATGAAGAATAAATTGCTGCCTTTCCCCAGTATTTTTCTTTTTCCATGTAGATACAGTCAGTGAATTTCACTGCCCATTCCACCCCTTCATATTTAACCTAGAGGCAAGACTGTGATTTGACCGTGCTCTGAACTGGTTGGTGCAGATTTCTATGCTGGTTATAATTAGCAACTGCTTTGAGTTCCTCAAGCTCAACCATGCTATTGCTAAAGCAGCATTTGACTTTTAAAGTATGTCAGGATTTTAGTGAATTCCTTACAGATACTTAGTAATAGATGCAAATTTGTCATGGTGTTTCTCGTCACTCACTCCTGCTTGCTAATCCAACAAATGGTAGAGAAGCCTTACACTACCATGATTTATAAAATACTTTTATAATCTTAAATCACATTCAGCCCTACCCTGGACCGTTCTATAAACCAGCAACTAACTGAAGGGGTGTATTAGTCTGTTCTCACACTGCTAACAAAAACACACCCCAGACTGAATAATTTTATAAAGAAAAAGATTTAACGGACTCACAGTTTCATATAGCTGAGGAGGTCTCACAATTATTGTGGAAGGCGAAGGAGGAGCAAAGGTACCTCTTACATGGAGGCAGGCAAGAGGGAACTGCCCTTTACAAAACCATCAGATCTCATGAGACTTATTCACTATCATGAGAACAGCCCAGGAAAAACCCACCCCTATAATTCAATTACCTTCCACTGTGTCCCTCCCACAACATGTGGGGATTATGGAAGCTACAATTCAAGATGAGATTTGGGTGGGGACACAGCCAAACCATATCAAAGGGTATTTCCTGGTACCATTTGGAGCCAGGCATGTGTTTTGATTGGCCGATGCTCATACTGTATCCATTTTGATTGGTCAGTGCCCATACAATGTCTATTCTAATTGGGCAGTGTTCATGCCTTACTGGTTGTCATCTATTTTGAATATCATCTCTGCTTAGAGGATCCTGAAAAAAAAAAAGGTCATCTCTTCTAGGACCATGTCCCTAATGTGAGAAAATTGGCTGCCTAGATTTTAGGGAGTAGAACTGAAAGGCAAAATCTCAAAAACCCATAAATATTGCTATATCGTATTCCCGAGAGTCTTTCGAGGGAAAAAATTGCCAATTCAACTGGATAAAAATGAGACTCATTTATTATACTAATTTCTTTATTCCCTGCCAATGTGGTTCTGTCTTTCCACTACCATCCTTGAATGGATACAAGGAGAAGAGAAAGACAAGAAGGTTCTTGAGTCTCTTTAGGCAGAGCTAAATGGGTGAATGCCATACTCTTCATTTAATAGTTTACTCTCCTTAAACAACCACAGAATTCAGATCCTAAGATAAGGCAAATGCCATGTTATTTATGCCTTTTGTAACTTTTACAGCACCTGATATACTGCAAGTGTTCAGTAAATATTGAAATCAAACAGGTCAATATTAAGAAAGCCTATATATTAAATACAGGAAATATTTATCATTTGCTTGCTATAAGAATAATATTTTGTGGCAATTTTGAGAGTCAAGGGGGTTGCATATAAAATATAATTGAAATTTAAGTTTTGAAATCTGGAGGACAGTGGTAAATAATTTCCATAGAAGTTCCTCCAACTCTTACTCCAAGTATGTAGTAAGTACATACTTGTTGAGTCACACTCAAAATATTTTTTCATTTATCAGATTATGGGATTTTTTTTTGTGGTGTCACTTATAAATAGGCTCTTCTTACAGAATCTTACTCCAGGAGTAAGGTTTCTCAAAGGGATCCCCTGGCCAGTTTTTATTTCACATTAGGTAGGTGCATTACTTGAATAGAACTATCTAGAGCTGTATTGTCCAATACTGTAGCCACACGGGGCTATTTAAATTTAAGTTATTTAAACTAAATAAAATCTAAGATTCATTTTATCGGTTGCACTGGTCACATTGCAAGTGTTCAATAGCTATGTGTGACCAGTGGCTACTCTGTTGGACAATGCTTATGGTAGGTTTCCATTATTGCAGCAAGTTCTGCAGGAGTGCTCATCTAGAGACAGCTACTTGGAAATGACCTTGACATGTCATATCATCTTCATACGCTTTATCCTTTTACACAAACACACAATCCGTGTTTTCTTCAGCATTATGTCTGTGCACTCAGCCAGTTTCTATTTAGGAATCCTGCAGCACCCAAGGCAGCTCTCAACCGAAAATGGTGTTTTGCTGATGTGGTAAATTCCTATCTCACTTCCACAGTGCAGAGAGCTGTGGCAGGCTCAGGGGGGTGGAATGAGAGGAGTCAATCAAAGCAAAACTTCATGGTCAAGGTTATTTCTCAGGAAGATGCAGCTCTCTGCTAATGAATGGCCGATGAGGGCTGCAAATTTATTTAAACAAATACCCCTCAAAGTTTTATGCCATAAAACCCTAACCAGGGAAACCATACCTGCCCATCCCTCCCAGCGGTCTTTTACTTTGGTTTGTCTGTCAGATTCCAAGCAGGACCCATGCAATCAAGGCTCTTACTACTCAAGGACCTTACTACTCAAGGTCCTACTCAGGGTAGGACCTAAGTGGTAATGCCAATACCTTGAAGATAACTGGAGAGCTTGAGAGCTTCCTCTGCTCTGTGTGGCCCTGACCTTGGAAAACTGTTAGGGACACTAAAGTTTGGTTGCACGTTCCTAAGAATTTAATGACATAAAAGGTCAATGGATGAGGCCAGATGCAGTGGCTCATGCCTGTAATCCCAGCACTTTGGGAAGCTGAGGCAAGCGGATCGCTTGAGGCCAGGAGGTGGACACCAGCCTGGGCAACATGGTGAAACCCATCTCTACTAAAAATACAAAAAGCAGCCAACTTTGCCTGTAGTCCCAGCTACTCGGGAGGCTGAGGCACAAGAAGTTTTTGAACCTGGGAGATGGAGGTTGCAGTGAGCCGAGATCGCATTATTGCACTCCAGCCTGGGCGACAGAGTGAGACTCCATCTCAAAAAAATTTAAAAAAAGGTCAATAGATGCTTCAGAGCAAACAAGAGATGCCATGCCAGTACCTGAACCCCCCTGTTAAAGTGCTTGTTGATGTCTTTGGGAAGAACACCATCCTGTGTGAAGATGAAGGATGGTCCGCTCCGTGGGACACATGAGAACTTGAAGAGTTCAGAGATGGGAGAATCAGGTGAGAGCAGGACAGGAAGCAAGGGTTCAGGGGAAGGTAGTATGAGGTGAAGGTCTTGACAGGCAGATGTTCCAGCAGGCTGGGAGCCATGCCTGTAGGCCTGAGGAGCTGTTAGCATCCACTGGACCAAGGGAGCAAGGAGAGGATGATGGGCCGGTGTGGAGAGGGCCTCTGACTGCTGCTGTGGCCACACCATGGAAACATGGCAGAGAGGGAGTCAGAGTGACAGGGCTCTGTCCATCCACTCTCTCTTTTCAGTCTCCTGCTCGTGCCTCCCCCTGATCATGCCCAACCAGAGCCAGAGGTCCTGGAGCCCATCAATGTAGTCCATATGAGTCAGTCCCCTGGGAGGATTGTGCTGGATACAGAAGGTGGGAAATAGATGTGGAGGGCAGGCAGAGCATTTAGCAAGGAGAAATTGCTGAATGGAGAATGTAAAGGGGATGGGAGGAGAATGAATGATCCATGTAAAGTCAGAAGGAAGGGCCTTTTGCCTGGTAGTGTGCTCCACTGCTTACCTTCCTTAGGGATGAAGCCATTTACTGAGAAAGGTGTAGGGGCTAAGAGCTCAGCTCGCTGAAAGTTTGCTGAAAGTCCTTGATACTTTGCAGATGGGTAGGAGAAAAGGCATACAAATTTATTTAATGTGTGTACATGGGAGCCTTCAGAATGAAGACCCAAAGATGCAGGGGAAATTGTCTGTTTTTATGTTTAGGCTTAACAAAGTATGGACTGCCATGTAAAAATATGATTCGACAAAAAGGGTAAGATCTAATGCTGATAGACTGAGTGGGGAAGTCCAGAATGACCTGTCTGCCTAGATTCTTCTTGGCCTCTCTGAGTATCATTCCTTCCTGCTGGGTGTGGGCAGGACTCACTCTGGAATGGGAATCTTCTTTTTTTTTTTTTTTTCTTTTTTTTTAATTATTATACTTTAAGTTCTAGGGTACATGTGCACAATGTGCAGGTTTGTTACATATGTATACATGTGCCATGTTGGTGTGCTGCACCCATTAACTCATCATTTACATTAGGTATATCTCCTAATGCTATCCCTCCCCACTTCCCCCACCCCACGACAGGCCCCAGTGTGTGATGTTCCCCTTCCTGTGTCCATGTGTTCTCATTGTTCAATTCCCACCTATGAGTGAGAACATGCGGTGTTTGGTTTTTTGTCCCTGTGATAGTTTGTTGAGAATGATGGTTTCCAGCTTCAACCATGTCCCTATGAAGGACATGAACTCATCCTTTTTTATGGCTGCATAGTATTCCATGGTGTATATGTGCCACATTTTCTTAAACCAGTCTATCATTGATGGAAATTAGGGTTGGTTCCAAGTCTTTGCTGTTGTGAATAGTGCCGCAATAAACATACGTGTTCATGTGTCTTTATAGCAGCATAATTTATAATCCTTTGGGTTTATACCCAGTAATAGGATGGCTGGGTCGAATGGTATTTCTAGTTTTAGATCCTTGAGGAATCGCCACACTGTCTTCCACAATGGTTGAACCAGTTTACAGTCCCACCAACAGTGTAAAAGTGTGGAATGGGAGTCTTATGACCTGCAGTCAAGCAAGATAGGTCCCACAATTTCTTCATGGCCAGTTTTTACATAGAATATGTGTAAGTTTTATGGCTGGCTTTAGAGAAAAGGAGTTCTGCTTTCTATGGCCTGTCTTGGGAAAGAGGGATTGTCGTTTTAGCTCGCCTTGGGAAAGAATGAGACTGAGAAACAAGAGGGCAGGAGAAGGTCAAATAAAAACTTTTGCTTCTGAGGCCTTCACTTTAGGGTATTGTTTTCTGAGCCCCAACAGAGCATCATTGGGAGGAAAGGAATTTGGCTGCATTGAACTTGGGTAGCTCCCATCTTTGTTGCCCACTTCCATCTCAGTAGAACAAGGGGATTGGATGGCGGACCCTCGAAGTCCCTTCTGGCACTTATCTTCACAGAGATGTTCACACACACACACACACACGCACACACACTCATCCTCACCTGACATGACCCAGCTGTTAGGACTGAGGCTGCAGTGTCTGAATGCGTGCAAGCATCCCTTGTCCCTGCTGCTTTGGGAGGGAACTGTATTTTTGCAGATGGTAAATATTTAATTCTCGCCTAGCACAGTGTGTAAATCATGCCACATGTGGTGATAGCCTCAGGGAAAACCCACTCTCCAACATTTATGAAGCAGATGCTCAGACCTCAAGCCCAGACCTCTACAAAATGCAGAGTGTGGGGCAGCAGGCTGGGTCCTCGGCTGAAAGCAACCTGATAATTGTCATTCTTCTTTTCTTGAGGGAGCCATGTCATTTATAAAAATACAATGGGATTCTGAACCTCAGGACTGGAGGGAGGATTTGTGAGAAAGAATTATTGCCCCATCAATGTCTTCAGACTGAGACATTCGTGCTCTGCCTCCTAAGAATATTGGGTTGACGCTGTGGAAAATTGATAAGGTTCCAGGAAACTCTATGGGGAAATGTAGTACAGAATGTATTGATTATATTTCTCTTCAGAAACCTTAAGAATGTATGCACAGGGAAGTCCGTTTTGGAACAGGAATGTTTACCCAAGGCCTGTACCAACATTGTACCTTGGAAGTAAATCACTTGTCTTTGATTTTACAAGCTCATGGGTGGAAGGTGCTTGCCTTGAGTCTCAAATGAGACTTTGGGCTTTTGAGTTAATGCTGGAATGAGTTTAGTCTTTGGGGAACTACTGAAAAGGGATGACTGTGTTTTGCAATGTAAGGACATAGCTTTGGGGGGCCAGGGGTATAATAATATGATCTGGATGTTTGTCTTCCTGACACTCGTGTTGAAATGTAATCCCCAGTATCGGAGGTGGGTTTAATGGGAGGTGTTTGGGCCATGGGGGTGGATCCCCCATGAATGGCTTGGTGCCTTCCTCGTGGTAATTCTTGAGTGAGTTCTTGCTCTGAGTTTATGTGAGATCTGGTTTAAAAGTGTGTGGCACCTCCTCTCCCCTCTCCCTTGCTCTCTTTTTCACCATGTGGTGCACTGGCTCCCCCTTCACCTTCTGCCATTATTGTAAGCTTCCTCAGGCCTCACCAGGAGCTGAAAAGATGCTGGGGTCATGCTTGTACAGCCTGCAGAAGCGTGAGTCAAAATAGGCCTCTTTTCTTTATAAACCTGAGGCTTTTCTGTATAAGACTCAGGTATTTCTGTATAGCAATGCAGGAATGGACTAACACATCTCTCACCATGGCAGCAGTATGTGATGGAAGAATATGCCCGCCTTCTTGGCTCCTCACAGTTGCATGGCGTGTGTGCCTGTGTATTTGTGTGCATATGTGTGTATATGTGCATGTTTGGGAGTGTTCTGCTTGTGTTTGTGTGTGGATACGGTGTGTCTGTGTATGTATGCTGTTGTGTATGTGTGTATGCATGCATGTATATATATGGTGTGTGCTGTGTCTGTGTATATGTCTGTGTGTATGATGTGCATTGTGTAAATTTGCATGTGTGTGTGTATAAATATATGGGATGTGTGGCTGAGTGTGTCTGTGTATGTGTGTGTATATGATATATCACATATATATGTGTGTATGTACATATATATATGGTGTGTGTGTCTATATGATTTGTCTATGCATGTGTCTGTATGTGTGTTTGTATGTCTCTGTGTGCGTTCATATATGGTCTGTATATGTGTGTTTGTGGGGATTTGTGTGTTTGCATGTGTGTGTATCTGTGTGTGAAAAGCAAGGAAGGGAGAGAGACATTTGTTTTGTGTCTGCCACAGGGGTCAGCAAACTATAGTCCACAAGCCAAGTCCAGCCTGCAGCTTATTTTTATATAGTCTGCAAACTAACAATAATTTTTACATTTTCAAGTGGTTGACAAAAAATCAAAAGAAGAATTATATTTCATGACATGTGAAAATTATATAAAGTCCAAATTTCAGTGTCTCACAAGTAAAGTGTATGAGAACGTGACTAGTGCTCATTCACACATAGTCTGTGGCTTCTGTCATGTGACAATGGCAGAGTTGAGAGGTTGTGACAGCGACTGTGTGGCCTATGAAGCCTAAAAATGGACTACCTGGCCCTTTGCAGAAAATGTGTGCCAGCCCCTGGTCTTCCTTACATGGGAACTTTTCATGGTTTATCTCGTGTAATCCCCCCTTAATCCTGTGGTGCTTTTTTGTCTCCATTGTACCAATGCTTGAGGTAAGGGCAGGAGCCTGGAGTCACACAGCTTTTGATCTGAGTCTTTCAGACTCCACGATGGGCACACTGTCTACTCTCCCTGCCGGGTGACACCTCCCTCTCAACCTCCATCACTCTTAGGATAAAATCTAGGCCAGATGCAGTGGCTCACATCTGTCATCCCAGCACTTTGGGAGGCCGAGGCGGGTGGATCACCTGAGGTCAGGAGTTCGAGACCAGCCTGGACAACATAGTGAAACCCTGTCTCTACTAAAAATACAAAAATTAGCCTGGCATGGTGGTGGATGCCTGTAATCCCAGTTACTCAGGAGGCTGAGGTAGGAGAATTGCTTGAACCTGGGAGGCAGAGGTTGCAGTGAGCCGAGACCGCGCCATCGCACTCCAGCCTAGGCAACAAGAATGAAACTCTCTCTCAAAAAAAAAAAAAAAAAAAAAATCTAAAATCCTACCATGGCTTAGGAGGCCTGGCCAGGTCTAGCCCCAACCCAACCCTGGCTGTGCACCACTCTCTCCCCAGAAATCACACTCTGGTCCCTGTAGGGCAGAAAGTCCCTCAGGCCTCCATGCCCTGTCTGTCTCAAGGCCTTGGCGCTTCTGCTTGGGCATCCCCCTGCAGCCATTTCCCAGATGCAGAGTCAGCAGCTTATTCCTTCCTAAGCATGTCCTGTGATTGCATGAGGGCTAATTCCTATAATAGATTGCTCAACACATATCACCTGTGTCATAATGCTTTCCTGATGGGACTCTAACGGATACATCCTCCCTGTGCCCTACCAACCCCCAGACTGGATTAGTGCCTCTGTTACTATGTCACCTTAGACTTCTCCTTCAATTGTGCTGATCGCTAATGGCATAATTGTTTGCATAATTATATATTGGATGCTTATTTTCCCTTTAAATTCCATGAAGGTGGGTAGGCTCCATGCCAGCCTTGTCCCTACCATGGCTACTTAGATCAGAGCATGCATTTTCTATGCGGAATACTTACAGAATGAATGATTTATTCTAAAAGCAGAGAGGGGACATGAACATTGATTTTGCTTTCAAGTGGTGGTTCACATTGTTTGCAGAATCTCTCGACTGTCTAGAACCATTGACAAGTGCACGTGAGTGGCCACTTTCCACTTGCTGGCTCACCTCGTGCCCCAGCTTCTCAAAACAGGGGGACACAGGCATCCCCATGTGGCTGAAAGACACACCTTTAGGGTAATTATCATGATGTATTTTGTTTGTTTGTTTGTTTGTTTTTTATTGGCCAGAGGGTCATTGTAGAGTTGGATTTTCCCTTTGTGGAGTCCCAGAAGCATGATGCAGAGGAATGAGCCTAGAAAGAAGAGATTGAGCCTAGTTTCAACTTGCTGTGTGGCCTTGGGCATGTCACCTGACTCATCTGAGCAACATGCTCATTGGTAAAAGACCTGGTTCTTCTCCCAGTGTGCCTATGGGTGCTTGAGTTTCTTAATTATTGACGGGTGCTTGTCAACTTTTAGTTGGAGGGAGGATTCCTGGATGTCCCGCAATACTTAAGAAAAGCCTGCAAAACTTTCAAATATCCCCAGAGACATTGATGTAATTGATAAGCCTGCTTATCTGAGACAATTTGTCACTATAAATATTTCACTATATACAAAAATATAAAATATGTTGTTCATACATGTAAGGTACTCTGAATTTTCCATGAATACAATACCTCAAATATCAAGGGAAGGCTAAATATCAAAGGAAGGCATTCCATGAATGCTATACCTCGAATATCAAGGGAAGGAATATCAAGGGAAGGTTAGCTTTGTTAGGAGCTTCATCAAGAATTGCTTGCAATTTTAGAAAACATATCACCAATAGCACTGCCACTTATAGTCTTGAGTTTATAATAGAACACACATATACCCATTTAACTTAACTGTTGCATTTCTTGTGATTCCGAGTATAGATTTGACAACTTCATATGTCTACTCGTGTAGACCTATCGAACACTGCATTTGCTGGATCATAAACAACTTTCCTTTTATGTCTGCTTTATATAACATATAGTGAATCACGTTGGAGTCTTTTGTCTAGAAGTTTAGGTATATAGGTAAGTTCCCTAATCAATTAATTTCAGAATCATAAAATAAGCATTGCAAAATAATTGTTATTCAAAATGAGGCTGCATTGGAAAGCATTGGAGTCTTTAGACTATCTGAATGTGAATATCCTTTTAGCTTTAAAACATGTCTGCCTTTTCCCCATTCCACAATGCCACATTTGATTTCTAAAGGAGGTTTGGCAAAGGGAAAAGAGAGAAAACCCAAAATTAGCATGTTCAGGTATTGATATCTTCTTCTTCCATCTGTTCTTCCTCTTAACTGAATATTTGCATATTTATTGAAAACTTTTAGAGCAATGGAGGAGCACCAGTGGCATCAGTTCTTGGGAATTGTGTTGGCTTGACCTTGTCTTGTTTGCAAAACAGATTTTTCCAGGTGCTGAATTTAGCATTTACATGCAACAAAACTTGCCGTTTAGCATGAGATATGGGTTCTGTGTCTGCCTAGGATATAGAAAACTGGAAAGAATGTCATTCAGACTTTAAGGAGAAAAAGCCAGATTAATTACCAAATCATGGCTTTTCCTGAACCCATCAGACAGCCAGAGAGCTAAGATCATGGGGCAGTCAAGTAGCTGGCCATCAAGGAAGGAGAGTTTCTTCCCTAAGAAAAGGCAGTGCACAAGCACCCTGGGGGTACCAGCCACAGGGGTTCACACTGACTCACAGACTCTTCTGTAAACTTCCACCATTGAACCCTCAGAAAGATTGCAGAGGGGAGCTGGAGAGAGCCTCTTTGGTAGTGCGGGTCTATAGGGCATGATTGGCACCAATGAAGGGGTAGAGGGCCTGGGTGGCAGGGAGGCTGGGTGGCAGGGAGGAGGGGAAGAAGCAGAAAACCCCACCCTTCTGCCTGGTGCTTCCCTCATTGCAAAAGCCTTTAGCTGTTGACAGAGGAGACAGTGGAATTTGTAGCCTCCAAGGCATGGAAACAGACCCATTGCTGCTAAGGGAAGGCTAGAAGACAAAGCTTCTACTCTGGGACAGAAAAGGCCTTTGGCTAGTGTATTAGTCTGTTTTGTGCTGCTATAAGGGAATACTTGGGGCTGGGTAATTTATAAAGAGAAGAGATTTATTTGGCTCATGATTCTGCAGCTGTACAAAAAACATGATGCTGGCATCTGCTTGGTTTCTGGTGAGGCCTCAGGGAGCTGCTACTCATGGCGGAGAGTGGAGGGGGAACAGAAAGTCATGGGGAGAGAGGAGGTGAGAGAGGGAAGGGAGGTCTCAGACTCTTTAACAATCAGATCTCATGTGAACCCACTCATTACCATGAGGATGGCATCAAGACGTTCATGAAGGATCTGCCCCCATGGCCCAAACACCTCCCACTAGGCCCACCTCCAACACTGGGGATCAAATTTCAACATGAGATTTGGAGGGGACCAAAATTCCAGACGATATCAGCCAGAATACTATTCCATCACCATTAGGATCCCCTATCCCTAGGGGAGGGTAGGAAGGCTCACAACAGCTAGAAAGCAGAGCTTGGCTTTCATGGGAAGGAGGGTCAGGGACACTTAGAAAGCTGCTGGAGGGTGCCAGGATATTCCACCCTAAAATATATCTCCTCAGCATATGGATTATTTTGAGCTAAAGGCCACTGACAACCAGCAGATGCAGAAAAAGCTCTAAAAATAGGGCAAAGTTTTCTTTATGTAAAAGAAATTTGCATTTAGAAAGGAAATTTCCATTTGGAAATGTGTCTCCTTCTCCCATACCAGGAAGAGGAGGACTCTTAACTTTTATCAATGGAGAAGACGCAGACTCAAATTTGCACAGCAAATCTAACAAAATAACCCTTGTTTACTTTCTCTGGTCCAATTTCCATAACTTGCCACCTTCCTTTCCCACTCCCCAGATTCCCCTAACCCCCATTCCTTTGTTTAACCTAATGTGGTATATAAGCCTCAATCATTTGGCACCTCCCTGAGATGGATTTTTTTCTTTGTGAACTCCCAAGCATTTTTCATAATTAAAACCGTTTTTTTTTCTCTTGCTGATCTGTCTTTTATCAGTTTGATTCCCTGACCCCAGCCATTGAACCTAGGAGAGTAGAGGGCAAAACATTTTCCTTCCTTATGCTATATTCTTAAGCCCCAAACACACAAGGACTATCTAAGACTGATGCAAGCCTAGGACAACAGAGATCCACTTGCAACCCACTACAAGCCTTGCAAACACTGAGTGACAAACAGCAGCATCTACTGATGCTGAAGGACGGAGCTTGAAGAAACATCCTCTGTGAGGCTGGCACACAGGATTATGCAAAAGCTGAGTCAGTGGGGTAAGATCAGTGCGAAAAACCTCTGAGCGCTAAAGCCCCCATCCTAAGCCAAAGCATTGTTAATGGGATGCAAAAGCTTTGGCACAGGGATGGTAACTGTATAAGTTTACTAGGGCTGCTGTAACAAAGTGCCACAGGCTGCAGTAGCTGAAAACAGAGATGTATTTTCTCATAGTTGTAGAGGCTGGAAGTCTGAGATCAAGGTGTCAGCAAGGTTGGTTCCTTTGAGGCCTCTCTCCTTGGCTTGAAGATGATCGTCTTTGCCCTGTGGCTTCACACAGGTGTGCTTGCATCCTTGTTCTCTTTAATAAAGACATCAGTCAGATTGGATTAGGCCTTAATTACGATTTCATTTAAACGTAACTACCTCTTTAAAGACCCTATCTCCAAATACAATCACATTGCTGGTTAGGGCTTCAACGTAGAAATTTTGGGGGAGGGGACAGAATTCAGTCCACAGTAGTAACCACAGCTAAAACAAAAACCTAAAGCAGTTCAATCCTAACTAGATTTACTCGACGCCACTTCTTGTCTTAAAAAAAAAATCGCCTGTCCCTGTAGGTATTTTCCCTATTGCTGCATAGTCTTCATGGCTGCCATTTTTAATGGCTGCTGATGGTTTCTTTGAGTGCTTTCTTGCTCTTCACTTATGCCTTTCTCTATCATTGCACATTTTAGGTTTGTTCCATTTTATTTCCCATAAAGAAAAATCCTTATGCACATCTTTTCCTATAGTTTGGAATAGTCTCTTAAGATAGGTTCTGAAAAGAGAAATTACTGCACCAAAGGTCATGACTCCTGTCATGGGCTGAATTGTGTCCCTCCAAAATTCATATATTGAAGCCCTAGGTCCCAGTGAGATGCTATTGGAGATGGGGCCTTTGGGAGGTAATTAGGGTTAAGAGAGTTCAGAAGGGTGGGGCCTTAAGCCAATGGAACTGGTGACTTTATAAGAGGAGGTGGAGACACCCAAAAGCTCTCTGTCCCCAGCTGCCATATGAGTACACAGCAAGAAGGTGGCTGTCTGTAAGCCAAGAAAAGAGCCCTCACCAGGAATGGGATTTGCTGGCATTTTGCTCTTAAACTTCTAATTTCCAAAACCGTGAAAAAAATAAACTTCTTTGTTTAAGCCACCCAGTCTGCAGTATTCTGTGTGAGTCCAAGTAAATGAATGTAACCCCTTTTATATGCATTACTTCTCAAAAAATGTATCAACCTGCCCTTGCCTGCAGTAACAGCTGTCTGCCTTTTTTTCTGACTGTTTGTGTAAACTTCTTTGTGCTTATCCCTTTTAAATTAAGTTTTCTGTCATCTGTAAATGACAATTCACATGCACTCCCTCATGTAAATAATTTACAAAGCTATATGTCAGATTCTAGCACTAATATCCAATAATTCAAAATCATATATTTTATATCTTTAAGCCCATCAATAACAAAGTAGTCCTTCTAATTCTGATATTTCTCTTTTTCTCTCTATTTCTTGGATAATCTTGTTCAAGTACCGGGAAACACACACATAATAAAAATCATCTCCTTCCAAAAAACTCAAACCCCAAACCCCAAATAAAAAAACCCTAAAGCTATACAAATTCATTCCTAATCCCTATAAGTATTTTAACATAAACATTTTTCTAAAGTATATTTATATGTATCTTAATACACAAAAAGTGTTAGTTAAATCCTTGTTGCTGTGAAGTAATTTGTGTTAGTTTAAAAAATGGAGAGGAAAACTTAAATGAAACATTTTTCTTTCATGTTAGTCAGCAAATACTGTGAGTGAAAATTATATAGAAATTAAAAATGAATAGCCAAGGAGAGATTTACCATAGTTGGATGATTTGACTTCTAAGATAAACCCCGACTCACGCTAGAAAATGGCCTCTCTGGGACTCCAGAAGTATCATGTCAAAGGAAGGCCAAATTTTGTTCAGAATATTTATTTTATTATCTTTGATAGAAGTTACTTCAAAGTCAGGCAATAAACATTTATTAATCTTCCAAGGTTTCTTAGGACGTAAAGAATAAAGTGCTATCCTCATAGAATTTTCAAGTTATTGGTTTTGTCAAATTGTTGTTTTAAGGTTGAATGATGATTGCAGTTTTCTCTGTGGACTTGCATTTGAGTTCTCACATGAGCTAATACTCTCTGAAAGAGAAAAATTTCTTTGCTTCTCAGGTCTGTTTACTTTATATTTCTTCTCTATTTAGTTTATATTTCTTGCAGCCAATGTACAGGTCAGGACTTTTTGAGGTATTAGTGAAATTTTCAGATGATCCAAAATTGTCACTGTCTTAGTTTGTTTTATGCTGCTGTAAGAGAATACCTGATAATAGATACTTTAGAAAGAACAGAAATTTATTTAGCTTATAGTTTTGAGGACTGCAAAGTCCAAGAGCATAGTGCTGGCATCTGGTGAGGGCCTTTGTGCTGTGTCATCTCCTGGTGAAGGTGGAAGGAAAAGAGAGAAGGAGACAAAACAAGAGAGCGTCCTTGTGAGAGAGAGAGAGAGAGAAGAGGAGGGGAGGGGAGGGGAGGGAAGGAAAGGGAAGGGAAGGGAAGGGAAGACAGCTGAACTCATCCTTTTGTCAGGAACATGCTCATGTGATAGTACACTCCTGTGATATAATGGCATGAATCCACCTATGACAACAGAGCCCTCATGACCTAATCATCTTTTAAAGGTCTCACCTGTCAATGCTATTGCATTGGAGATTAAATTTCCAATATATGAACTTTTCAAACCATAGCAGTTACTTGGAATTAAAATTGGTTCTTAAATTCAGTTTCCTTATCATTCAATTTCCTGACTAAACATGTGACCCAGTAGTAGCAAAATTGATGGAGAGGAGGATTTTAGTTTGAGTCTCCTCCCCCACCAAATAAGGTGATTCCAGAAAGCAGGAGTTAGAAAGTAGGGAGATTGACAGAGGGTTTGTCATATGAGGGTACCCTCATATGTTATCAGTATAATACATAAAGCCAATAGGGGTTGCTTCTGTAGTTGATGAGGGTTCAAGCCCAGTGGAACCCCTGCGATGAGTATGGGATGCCTCCCAGAAAGGTCTGTTTGAAGGACAGGAGTGTGCAACATTTATTCATCTGTTCCCATTCCCGTTGGCTGGGGATATTAACCTCCTCCTCCCTTGCTCCCAACTACTGAGAAGACTCCAGAGCAGGCAAAAGTGAAAGACCCAAGGTGGCCATCTGAGGTGAGATGCCACAAAAATGCAAAATGAGTGATATGGTTTGGCTGTACCCACACCCAAATCTCATCTTGAATTGTAGCTCCCATAATTCCCACGTGTCATGGGAAGGACCTGGTGGATGGTAATTGAATCATGCGGGAGGGTCTCTCCCATGCTGTTCATATGATAGTGAATAAGTCTCATGAGATCTGATGGTTTTATAAATGGGAATTCCCCCTGCACAAGCTCTCTTGCCTGCCACCTTTGTCTTCTGCCATGATTATGTAGAAGTGAGTCAATTAACCTTCTTTCCTTTATAAATTACCTAGTCTCAGGTATGTCTTTATTAGTAACATGAGAACAGACTAATATAATGGGTTTGAGCTCACCCAAAACTCTTCGTCCTATCTGGAGGCAGTGGGTCAAGGAGATGGGACTTAGAACACCAAAGGCATCTACTTCAGGGAATTTTGCATCTTTTCCCTTTTTCTATTTGACCTCAGAATCAAATAAGCAAATATCAGGGGAAGAGTAGAAGCAGAGGATTTAAAAAATCCCAGATTTGAATACTACAACTTCTGGCACCAAGAGTTGACTTTTTAAGTCTTTCTGCTTTATTGGTAAACTGCTGAGAAATTGTACCACACTTGCAACTACTCTTTGATTATGCTAATTATAAGGAAACAAATTAATCAATAAATCTGGGAGTATTAATGAACATTCTTCTGTTCTTCTTGATATGCAATTGTTCTTCTTGTACAGATCTGTAGGAATAGCTAGACTTAAAATTAGTGCATGTGACATGCTTTAAACATACTTGTTTTTTCAGGGCAATTGTGGGCAAGTGCAATAGCAGCCTGCAAGAATGCTACATTTATGTATATTCTCTGGAAAATGCACAACCCTAACCTTCCAAGACAAAGACAAATTGTAGTAAGAGCATTGACTATGGTCAGCCATGTTTAAGGATAACTCCAGAATACTCTTGACTTTTTATTCCATCATTAAAATAAAAATAAGTAATAACATGTGTCTGAGTGTGACACTACATAAAATCAAGCTGAGATTTATGCCTTCTTAAAAGCTAAAAATGCTGAATGGATTACTGAGGTTAGAAATGAAATAATGTAGAGTCAATCAGGTGAACATTTAAATGAATGTTTTAAAAAGCAGGCTATTAACATCATTACCAAGTAGCAAGGTAGTGAGTATTGTTATGAGATTTCATGTTTCCTTTGGGGAGGGTGGGCTGGGAGATTTTGCCATCGTTTTCACATAGTGGTAAACTTTTTTTGGAATAAATGGATTTCAAGGACTGCTTAAATTTAGGATGAGATAATGATAAGAGACGGGATTGGAGATGAGTAGACTGGGATTCCAAAGATGACTTGAAGATGATGAAACTGTGGTCAGCAGTGCACTTAGTACATTTTCCAGAGAAGAACACATACTTTAGGCATTTCCAGAAAAGAATACATACTTTAGGCAATCTAGCAAAAGTTGTTGCTCTTAATAATGCTGAATTAATGGATAAAGAGAGATGTAGGTGTGTAAAATGAAGAAGCCCAGTGAAGGTTGAAGAAATACATGGAGGTGGTGGATTTTGTCCTTCACTATGGGAGGGAAAGATGTTGGAGAGATCCAAGGGGAAAGAAGTAATAGGAAGAGGAAGAGGAGGTCAGGGTATAGCCCAAGAGAAGTCAGGCAGCAGACACATGATCTAGTGAGAAACAGGCTTTAATGATGAGCAGGGATGGACAAGAATAAAGAACATGGAAAATATTATTAAGGACCTACCGTAGGGGAAGGTCTTTGGTAATTCGTGGGTGATGTGTTACTGAGAATCTCCTGAGGAAATGAGTAGTTTTGAATGGCCAGATTCTCCTCAGAGTGCTTTTATCATACATCATCTTCCATTGTGTAACTGAAGTCCAAGTTTAACTTCCCATTTTTTGGTTGTTAAGTCCACTCATTAATGATTTGAGCAGAGTCTGCATGGAAACAGGTCTCCAGACAAGAGTCTCTTCAGTACTGCCAAGTGCATAGCTAGGGATTTCTCCTAGAAAGACTGCCTATCTCTGGCACACCTCTCATTGAAGCATTTAAGGTAAGGGGTGCCCAGGGCATAGTAATCCTTGCAAGACTTCTCCTTCCCCAGCCTCTATACTTGTCTGAGGATATCATTAGGGCTATTATCCACTTTCTCCTAAAAGACCATGAGAAATAATCTCATCACTCTGTACATCTCAGCATCCACCAGAATGTCAAGCCTTTGAGAAGACCCTTTCCCCATACTCTGACTTGTGCCCTCAGGAGGTTCTTCACATTCTTTAAGAGGACTCAATCTTCCGGCCCTTCCTTACCAAGCAGATACTTCCACTGTGTCCTCTGGAATCAGCACTATCATCAGCAAAACCCCCTGTATGTCCAGTCTTTTCTCAGGAAGTTCTCTTCTCTGAGATCTGCTCTCCTCTGAGGACCCTGCTTTCTCCTGTAGTCCTCTTGAATGGTGGCTATTTCCTCTCCCATTCTGCATGGAATACAGAGTTGGGAGGTATGGCAGGTATCCTTTCTGATTTGCATGTTCTTTATCATTTTCTTCCCCCTTTCCTAAAAAATTCTGGTCCTTTGAGGTAACTGCCATTACCATATGAGTTAGTCTGGGTTCTCCAGAGAAACAGAACCAATAGGCTATCATCTATCTATCTATCTATCTATCTATCTATCTATCTATCTATCTATCTCTCTATCCTTCCACTATCTATCTATCTATTATCTACCTATCTATCATCTATCTACATCTTCTACCAAGTGATTTACTGTAATAAATTAGCTCATGCTATTATGGAGGATGAGTTCAAGATTTGTGGTCAGCAAGCTGCAGACTTGGGAGAGTAAATGGTATAGTTCCTGCCCATCTTAGAAGGCCTAGGAACCAAGAGAGCCAATAGTGTAAGTTCCAGGCAAAGTCCAAGGGCATGACAACCAGGATAACTGATGATATAATTTTTAGTCTGAGTTCAAGTTCAAGGGAAGGAGAAGACCAATGTCCCAGCTCAAAGACAGTCAGGCAGAGAAAGAATTCCTTCTCACTCAGCCTTTGATTCTATTCGTACCTTCAACGGATTGGATGAGGCCTACTCACATTAGGGAGGGTTATCTACTTGACTCAGTCTACTAATTCAAATGTTAATCTCATCCAGAAACACCCTCACACAGACACCTAAAATATCATGCTTTATTGTTTGGATAAGTGGAGTATTGGAACAATGGCTAAAATGAGAATAAAGAAGACAAATTTAATCAAATATCTGGTCACCATGTGGCCCAGTCAAAATGACACATTAAAATTAACCATCACTCTGCACTTGTCACAGGCCTCAGCTCATCTTCTGGTTACTTCTCCTTGCTCACTAAAGGTTATAACATTCATGTCATTCTTACTAGCTAGGGAACTATAGAGAAAATATTTTTGTGTTTGTGGAGTTAGAATTTTCTGGGCAAATTTTATTAAAATTTTATTAAAAGAATATGACTTGAAAGCTAAAGAATGATTAGATACTGACAGACTTTCCAGAGAGATTGATCCTCCCAAAGGTATGTGTTTACATTTCAAGGGGGATGAGACCTGGGACCATGGGCATATTCCTGGGATCCAAATCTGGAGACACTAGTCTTCTCTTCCTTTTAGAAACATTTATTTATATTCTGAAGTGTAAAATCCCTGGGTATTTTCTAAAGAGAATTTATTTACCTAGGGAGATTATTTCTCTGTCTCAGAGCGGAGGATGACTACCCTCTAAGTCAGCCTCAGTAACTACCCAGGTTTATGATGTCATTGCAGAGCATGGTATATGGAGGGTGATGTCTGATCTGGCTTTCATTGCACCACCTTAGGGGTAAGAATAAGGCATGGAGGGAAGAGTATGGTTACTGTAAGTAAGAATTATTTTATTTTATTTTTTTTTGAGACAGAGTCTCGCTCTGTTGCCCCCAGGCTGGAGTGCAGTGGCCCAATCTTGGCTCACTGCAAGCTCCGCCTTCTGGGTTCACGCCGTTCTCCTGCCTCAGCCTCCCGAGTAGCTGGGACTACAGGCACCCGCCACCACGCCTGGCTAATTTTTTTGTATTTTTAGTAGAGATGGGGTTTCACTGTGTTAGCCAGGATGGTCTCGATCTCCTGACCTTGTGATCCGCCCGCCTTGGCCTCCCAAAGTGCTGGGATTAAAGGCGTGAGCCACTGCGACCGGCGTAAGTAAGAATTATTAATCTGTTCTTGCTCCAGAACACCTGTCTTTTCAACTTAATACGAACAAATATAAATATTAAACACTTCACTTTGTCTTCAAAACTGCTCCCAGAATTTTCCTAGCATTTTTGGTGATTCAACATTCATGTCAAACCACCACACTTGGGCTCCCCAGTTTCTTCATTTCCTCATTGTTGCATGCACAAATTTTTCTCTGCTCTATCTCAGCCACATCCTGCTCCTTTGGTTAGTCCTTAGACCTCCAAAATTTTAATTATAAGCATTTTTCTCCAAGATCTCCCTCATTTCTTTACTTATCTTAATCATTCTCTTCCAACAACACTTCATCTACTTTGGGAATGCCAATGAATCCGATTTCTTCTTCACTCATCATTACCCCTATGTCTGCTCTTTCTTTTCTTGTTTTTTATTGACCCAATTTGGAGTTTACAGAGTCCTTAAATATAAGCACTACTTTGAAAACATCCTCAGCTGTTTTGCTCCTCTTGACTTTGCTTGGCAAAACTCAGCCTTGGCTAAAACTTCTGGCCATTTCACACCTGCATCCAAGCAACTGAAGGTGGCTAGAAACAATTGCTACCAGCATGGACTGGTTCCACTTTGAATTCATAACACAACTTCATGTAGGTCCTCAGCACTGCCTGACTAACCTATTACTTTCTCTTGTCAATTTTTTTCCACACCCAGAAACAACTATTTCATACTTTCTTATCTCCCCTCGAAATGCCAATATCCTTCTTTATCAGTGAGTTTTTGCTGTGTAACGGGCAAGAAAACACAATCCCAGTGGCATACAGTGGTAAGAATTTGTAATCGTGCTCACAGGTTTATGCATCAGCTGGAGCTCCTTGTTTCATGTGTCTCTCATTTTTCTGGTACCACCTGGTTGCCAAGGGCATATTCTTCTCGTGACAGTGGCAAAGGCACTCTGTTCACTTCATATTTACTCAAATTTCATTGCCTAAACTAAGTCACAAGGCCAAGTCCCACATGAATGAGGTGGGAAAGTATATTCTTCAGATGGAGATAGCAGGGAAAGGGAGCGAATATTTGCTGAATAATAATCACTCTCAATTGATGACCTTGCTTTATTTCGTTGAACAATCAACAGAGAACTACCTTGTGTTTTCCCCACCAAATCTGCTAACCCAACAGCATTTGTCTGTCTCATGCACTCTGCCTTTGCTCCTGTGCTACAGGGCCTGCTGTGTCTAAGCCCAACCCCTCCAACTGTGCCTTGGATATCATTGCTTCTGTCTATACAGGTGGCTTCCTTGGATCATCCCTTTTCTCTTCTCTCATGGACCACTCTCATCAGCAAATATGCTGTATGATCTCCTATACCAAAACATTGTTCTTTGACTTCTCATCTGCTTCTAGTCATGAACTTAATTTGCTGATCTTTACAGCAAAACCTTCGAAAGAGTTACTTCCCCAAATCAGTTTCCACTCTCTCATCTGTCAGGCTCCCTTCTTTCCATTCCTATGAAAGATTAATTCTCCACATTGCAATCACTTTTGTCAAAGTCATCAACCACCCCATCCTGTCAAATCCAAGGAACAATCTGCAGTCCTCATCTTGTGTGATGCACCAGCAACATTTGATACACTTGATCACTTCCTTCTTGAAATCTCATTTGGTGTCTATGAACCTTGATTCTCCGCATCCCATGTCACTAGCTTCTCTTTCTATACTTTTTATTTTTAGGATTGTCCTCTTCTTGTGACCTCTAAATATTGGTTGAGACTGGACTAACAGTCATTCTGGACTCAGTTTTTTGTTCTTTTCTTTATCTACAACTCCTCCCTAGGTACTTTCGCTGTCTCATGGCATTAAAAACTATAAATATGATGATAGCTTCATGTTTTTTCTTTATCTTTGACCTCCTCACTAAACTCAATATTTGTTATCCAATTTGCTATTTGGCATCTCATGTGGATATTGAATGGATACCTCGGTATACATAGGAATATCAGATTTCTTCCCAAACTCACTGCCCCTCAAATCAGTAAATGGTGCTGATAGTAGTCAGGCTACCTGGCTTTGGTTCTCTTCTTTACATATTTCATTCATTGTCTTGTTGGCAATATCCTTAAAATACATCTGGAATTCATCTATTTGTCATCCCTTCTGTGGTAGGCAGAATTATGGCCCCTCAAAGATGTTCATGCTCTAATCTTTAGAACCTGTAACTATTACTTTACATGACAAAAGAGACTGTGCAGATGTAATTAAGGTAATAGATCTTGAGACAGGAGATTATCCTAGATTATCTGAGTAAGTCCAGCCTAATTCACATGAACCTCTAAAAGTAGAAGAGAAAGGCTAAAATGTGGGTCAGAGAGATATGACATTAGAAGGACTGAACTGCTGCTGCTGGCTTTGAAGCAGAAGAAAAAGGGTCACAACCAAGGAATGTGGCAGCCTCTAAAAACTGAAAACAGCTGTCATTTTACAGCTTGGAAGAAAACAGAGACCTTGGTCCTTTGGCCAAAAACAAACTAAATTCTCACAACTCAAACAGGAAATAAGTTGTTCCCTAGAGCCTCCCAAAAGGAATGCAATCTCGCCCACTCTTGATTTTAGATCTCATATCAGCCTCTGATCTACAGAACTGTAGGATAATAAATTAGTGCTATTTTAAGGCATTAAATGTGTGACAACTTGTCACAGCTGCAATAGACAACTAATATAACCTTCATTACTATCATTCCATCAAAGCCAGCATCATCTCTCCCCTGCAATAGTCAACTGATTGCTTCTACTCCATAAAATAATCAGAGTGATATTTATTTATTTATGTATTTATGTATGTATGTATTTATTTATTTATTGAGACGGAGTCTCACTCTGGCGCCCAGGCTGGAATGCAGTGGCGTGATCTTGGCTCGCTGCAACCTCCACCATCTGGGTTCAAGTGATTCTCCTGCCTCAGCCTCCTGAGTAGCTGGGACTACAGGTGCCCGCCACCACACCCAGCTGATTTTTGTATTTTTAGTAGAGGTGGGGTTTCACTGTGTTGGGCAGGCTGGTCTTGAACTCCTGACCTCAAAAAATCCACCCACCGCAGTCTCTGAAAGTGATAGGATTACAGGCATGAGCCACCACGCCCGGCCCAGAGTGATATTTTAAAACATAAATCAGATCATGCCATTCTCCTGCTCAGAAGCCTCTAAAAGTTTACCAATACATTAAATAAAACCCAAATTTTTGGCCATGACCCATAAATCTCTGCATGTCTGATGCTTGCATGTCTGCGTAAATTAACATGATCTTGCATTCTTCCATTCTTTTCTCTTGTTTTACTCCAGCCAAACTGATCTTCTTGCAAAGTTCTCAAACACACCAAGCTCATCCCTGTCTCAGGGCTTTTATCCTTTTAGCACCCTTGCCCTTGAATTTTCACTCCTTCCCCAGATACTCACCAGGTTTGTTTCCTCATTTTATTCAGGTCTGTGTTTCCATGGTTCCTCCACCAGCAGAACTCTGACAACTGTATATAAAATCATTCCATGTCCCACTCCTGTCACCTCTATTTCTTCACCTGCTGCATTGTTCTTGGTAGCATTTATTTGTGTTTGAAATGAGTATCATGGATTCATTTCTTTACTAGTTTACTGTATGTCTTTGTTCCCAAAAGCTAGCTTCATGAGGGTCCCTGAAAAGTCTGTCTCGTGTGTTGCTGTATTATGTGTTTCTGGCTAGACAGCTCCTGGCATATAAGAAGGGTTCAATATATTTTTGTTGAATGAATAGGTAAAGGGTAGAGTGTGGCTAGGGCATCTGAGCCTTTGATTCAATGAATCCATCTCTTCCATGCGTCACATGTTTGGTGGAGGGAGTGAAGAGAGACACTCTGAATTTTCTAAGTGATTGATTCTTTATCAGACTGATCACCACATCAGTGAGTTCACGGGGTACAGGGTCTCTGTAGAGCTACAGAAGGCAGTATTGCTGAATGGGTCTGCTGGCACATTGTGTATTTCCCAACACAGCAGAATCAGGGTCCCTGAGACAAGTCAAACGAGGAGCATTTGAAGGCCTTGTCAGCTGCTGCCTCAGGACTTTGGGGCTAAGGCGTTTAAGAGTTCATGGCATTTTTCTTGCTCCTTTGGTTTTCTGCTGAACCTACATGCTTCTCAAATATAATGATTACTGGAAGAAGATTCTCCTCTCTTTCCACTCACAAGGTGAGCTGGTCCCATGCTGTCACCACCTGGGGGAGAGGTCACCAAGCATGATCTTCTGATTAAGTCAGGCATCCAGCATCTCTCATTTCTGATGACATCACTAAAATGTTGACAAGGGCATATGATGCTCAAAAATACTTATTCATAGAACAAACCCCTTTGTTTAGGGAGGTGAGTCTGGTAGGTGTGTCCTTGGGCCTGCGTGACCAGGAGGACTTCTCCATTTTGCCGCTTACTTCTTCCCACCTGTGCTTCTGGACCCAATTTGCACAGTAGAACTCCACCTACTTTGTTCACATCATGAGTTTGTAAGTTTGACCAAATAGTGCTTTGTTCTGGTCAAGTGCCTCTGTTGGTATCCTTTTCCAGGATCAAGTAGCATTTTCTAGTGCACATTGACTTTAGGATTTCATATGTCGTGATCTACAACTCGGGAGCCATGCTGAGCTGCATTCAAAAAGTGCCTTGTGATGGGTAGCAATAACCCTTGACATTTATTGGAGACAACTATGTGCCAGACTCTGTGTAAAAACAGCACTATATAGGCGCAGTCCCTTCTCTACCATTCTCTTTCCACCAGCTTCATTCTGGCTTCTGTTCCCATCACAGCACTGAATCAGCTCAGGTCAAGGTCACTCATCACCGCCATCTTGTCAAGATCCAAGAGAATCAGATGGGTCCTCTCCCTAGTCTCAGCATTTGATTCATTTGACCACTGGCTTCTTTTATTTCCCCCATTTTTTCTATTTCAATAGGTTTTAGGGGAACAGGTAGTGTTTGGTTACATGAATAAGTTCTTTTATGGTGATTTCTGAGATTTTGATGCACGCATCACCCAAGCAGTGTACACTGTACCCAATGCATAGTTTTTTATCCTTTGTCATCCCCCATTGTTTGCCCCTAGTCCCCCAAGTCCACTGTATCATTCTTATGCACTTGCATCCTCATAGGTTAGCTCCCACATGAGTGAGAATATATGATGTTTGATTTTCCGTTCCTGAATGACATCACTTAGAATAATAGTCTCAAATTCCATCCAGGTTGCTGCAAATGCCATTATTTTGTTCATTTTTACAGTTGAGCAGTATTCCATGGTGTGTGTATGTGTGTGTGTATATATATATATATATATATATACACATACACATATATAAAACATATATATAAAACATTTTCTTTATCTCATATATATATATATATAACATTTTCTTTATCCACTTGTTGATTGATGGGCATTTGGGCTTGTTTCATATTTTTGCAATTGCAAATTGTGATGCTGTAAACATGTGTGTGCAAGTATCTTTTTTGTATAATGAGTTGTTTTCCTCTGGGTAGACATCTAGTAGTGGTATTGCTGAATCAAATGGTAGATCTTAGTTCTTTAAGGAAGCTTCACACTGTTTTCCACAGTGGTTGTACTAGTTTACATTCCCACCAACGGTGTAAAAGTGTTCCCTTTTCACGGCATCCATGCCAACATCTGTTTTTTTTGATTTTTTGATTATGGCCATTCTTGCAGGAGTAAGGTGGTATCACATTGTGGTTTTGATTTGCATTTCCCTGATTATTAGTGATGTTCAGCATTTTTTCATATGTTTGTTGACCATTTGTATATCATCTTTTGAGAATTGTCTATTCATGTTCTTAGCCCACTTTTTGATGGTATCATTTGATTTTTTTCTTGCTGATTTGTTTGAGTTCTTTGTAGATTCTGGATATTAGTTGTTGTCAGAGGTATAGATCGTGAAGATTTTCTCCCACTCTGTGGGTTGTCTATTAACTCTGCTGATTATTTATTTTGCTGTGCAGAAGCTTTTTAGTTTAACTAAGTCGCATCTATTTGTCTTTGTTTTTGTTGCATTTGCTTTTGGGTTCCTGGTCATGGGGTCTTTGCCTAAGCCAATGTCTAGAGGAATTTTTCCAATGTTATCTTCTAGAATCTTTATGGTTTTAGGTCTTAAATTTAAGTCTTTGATCCATCTTGCGTTGATTTTTGTATAACGTGAGAGATGAAGATCCAGTTTCATGCCTCTATATGTGGCTTGCCAATTATCCCAGCACCATTTATTGAATAGGGCATCCTTTCCCCACCTTATGTTTTTGTTTGCTTTGTGGAAGATCAAAGTATTTGGGTTTATGTCTGGGTTCTCTATTCTGTTCCATTGGTCCATATGCCTATTTTTATACCAGTACCATGCTGTTTTGGTGATTATGGCTTTATAGTTTGAAGGCAGGTAATGCGATGCCTCCAGATTTGTTCTTTTTGCTTAGTCTTGCTTTGGGTATGTGGGCTCTTTTTTGGTTCCATATGAATGTTAGGATTCTTTTTTCTAGTTCTGTGAAGAATGATGGTGGTAGTTGATGGGAATTGCATTGAATTTTTAGATTGCTTTTGGCAGTATGATCATTTTCACAATATTGATTCTACCTATTTATGAGCTTGGGATATGTTTCCATTTGTTTGTGTCATCTATGATTTATTGCAGCAGTGTTTTGTAGCTTTCCTTGTAGGGGACTTTCATGTCCTTAAGTTAGGTATATTCCTAAGTATTTTTTTTTTTTTTTGCAGCTATTGTGAAATGCGTTGAGTTCTTAATTTGATTCTCAGCTTGGTCACTGTTGGTATATAGCAGAGCTACTGATTTGGGTACATCGATTTTGTATCCTGATACTTTGCTGAATTTGTTTACCAGTTCTAGGAGTTTCTTTGATGTGTCTTTAGGGTTTTCTAGGTATATGATCATATTATCAGCAAACAGTGACAATTTGACTTCCTCTTTACAAATTTGGATGCCCTTTATTTCTTTCTCTTGTCTGATTGCTCTGGCTAGGACTTCCAGTACTATGTTGAATAGAAGCAGTGAACGCGGGCATCCTTGTCTTGTTCCAGTTCTCAGGGGGAAAGCTTTCAACTTTTGCCCATTCAGTATTATGTTGGTTGTGGGTTTGTCATAGATGGCTTTTATTACATTGAGGTATGTCCTGTGTATGCTGATTTTGCTGAGGGTTTTAATCATAAAGAGATGCTGGATTTTGTCAAATGCTTTTTCTGCATCTATTGAGATGATCATGTGATTTTTTTTGTTTTTAATTCTGTTTATGTGGTGTATCACATTTACTGACTTGTGTATGTTAAACTATCCCTGCATCCCTGGTATGAAACCCACTTGGTCATGGTGGATTGTCTTTTTGATATGCTGTTGGATTCTCTTCACTAGTATTTTGTTGAGGATTTTTGCATCTTTGTTCATCAGGGACATTGGTTTGTAGTTTTTTTTGTTATGTCCTTCCCTGGTTTTGGGATTAGGGTGACACTGGCTTCATAGAATAATTAGGAAAAATTCCCTCTTTCTCTATCTTTTGGAATTCTGTCAATAGGATTGGTACCAATTCTTCTTTGAACGTCTGTTAGAGTTCAGCTGTGCATTTGTCTGTCCCTGGACTTTTTAGTTGGCAATTTAAAAATTACCATTTTGATCTCACTGCTTGTTATTGGTCACTGCTTGTTATTGGTCTCTGTTAAGAGATTCCATATCTTCCTGGTTTAATCTAAGAGGGTTGTGTATTTCCAGGGATTTATCTATCTCCTCTAGGTTTTCCAGTTTATGTGCGTAAAGGTGCTCATAGTAGCCTTGAATAATCTTTTCTATTTCTATAATCTTTTCTATTTTTATTTCTTTTCTATATCAGTTGTAATATCTCCCATTTCATTTTTAATTGCGTTTATTTGGATCTTGTCTTTTCTTTTCTTGGTTAATCTCGCTAATGGCCCATCAATTTTATTTATGAAACAAAAAGAACCAGCTTTTTGTTTCATTTATCTTTTGTGGTTTTTTTTTGTTTCTGAAAATTTGGTTCTAATCTGATCTTCATTATTTCTTTTCTGCTTCAGGGTTTGGGTTTGGATTATTCTTGTTTCTACAGTTCCATGAGGTGTGACCTTGAATTGTCTATTTGTGCTCTTTCAGACTTTTTGATGTAGGCATTTAATGCTATAAACTTTCCTCTTAGCACTGCTTTTGCTGTATCGCAGAAGTTTTGATAGGTTATGTCACTATTATTGTTCAGTTCAAAGAAATTTTAAATTTCCATCGTTATTTCATTGTTAACCCAATGATCATTCAGGAGCAGGTTGTTTAATTTCCTTGTATTTGCATGGTTTTGCAGGTTGCTTTTGGAGTTAATTTCAAGTTTTATTCCACTGTGGTCTGAGAGAGTACTTGATATAATTTCAATTTTCTTAAATTTATTAAGACTTGTTTTGTGGCCTATCATATGATCTAGCTTGGAGAATGCTCCATGTGCTGATAAGTAGAATGTTTATTTTGCGGTTGTTGGGGAGAATGTTCTTTAAATATCTGTGAAGTCCATTTGTTGTAGGGTATAGTTTAAGTCCATTGTTTCTTTGTTGACTTTCTGTCTTGATGACCTGTCTAGTGCTATCAGTGGAGTATTGAAGTCTCCCACTGTTATTATGTTATTATGTTGCTCATTTCTTAGGTTTAGTGGTAATTGTTTTATAAATTTGGAGGTTCCACTGTTAGGTGCATATACATTTAGAATTGTGATATTTTTCTGTTGGACTAGTCCTTTTATCATTATATAATGTCCCTGTTTGTCTTTTTTAACTGCTGTTGCTTTAAAGTTTGTTTTGTCGGATACAAGAATAGCTATTCCTGCTTGCTTTTGGTGTCCATTTGCATGGAATATCTTTTTCCACTTCTTTATCTTAAGTTTATATGAATCCTTATGTTTTAGGTGAATCTCCTGAAGACAGCAGAAACTTGGTTAGTGAATTCTTAACCATTCTGCCTTTCTGTATCTTTTAAGTGGAGCATTTAGGCCATTTACATTCAATGTTAGTATTGCAATGTGAGGTACTGTTCTATTCATTATGCTTTATCATGCTATTCGTTGCATGAATACCTTTTTTTCCTCTCATTGTGTTATGTTATAAAGGGAGTAGCAAATTCTCTCAGCATTTGTCTGGAGAAGACTTCTTGGAAGCTTTGTTTATTTTTTAAAAATTCCATTTTCTTTGTCTCTGACGGATTGGATTAGTTCAAAAGCCTTGTATTTGAGCTCTGAAGTTTTTTCTTCTTCTTCTTTGATTCTATTGCTGAGACATTCCAGTGCATTTTGCATTTCTCTAAGTGTGCCCTTGATTTCCAGAAGTTGTAATTGTTTTTTTATTTATGCTATCTATTTTACCAAAGACTTTTCCTTTCACATTCTGTATCATGTTTTTGATTTCTTTAAGTTTGACCACTTGCTTCTTCTGAGCCACCTTCTTTGTTGGCTCTTATGTTGCCTCATTTTCTTGATTTTCCTGCTACTTCAAATTGCTTTCTTTAGTGCTTGTTTTTATAAGATTGCATGTTGGAGGACCATTTCCCTTGTCCTTGTTTTCCTGTTTGTTTACACTCTCTCGTTAGGTAATATTTTATGGTCCAATGATTTTACATACCACCTATATGCTAACAGCTTCTAAGTTTATCTTAGCCTTGTATATAAAATACCACCTTGACATCTCTACTTTGATGTCTACTAGGCTGCTTAAAGCAAAAAAGTCCAAAACAGAACTTTTGATCCTGTGTAAAATATGGAGAAAAATCTGGAAGTAGATCTTAATTCTTTTCTTTCCTTCATTGTGACATACAAATCCACAGCAAGTCCTGCCAACTCTACCTTGATACTACATTTCCTCAGCTCATCCACTAGGCTCATCCCCATGGCTCCCATGCAGGTCCGAGCCACCATCACCTCTTGTCTAGAAAACTACCCTAGACTCTTTATGGTCTTGTTGCTTTCACTCTACCTCCAGTACATGTCATTCTCTTAGCAGCAAGAAGAGTCTTTAAAAATGTAAATCAGATAATATTATTTCCTTATTAAAACTATCCAATGGCTTACCATTATACATAAAGAAAAAAATCCTCCAAGTTTTCTTAACCTGGGTGTGCCTAATTATTCTGACTTCAGTTATCCCCCCAATCCTTGCCCACCCCATCAGCACACATATGCACTAGACGACCATGTTGCAGCTTCTCTGGTCTACCTGCCTTCCCCACATTGGTTGACCTTCTTTCCATCTCATGACCTTTGCATTTGCTGATCCTCTGCCTTCAGCACCGTTTCCACACATCTTCACACCATTCAGGTCTCAGATGTATGTCACCTCCTTAGAGAGAGCCTCTCTTCCTTGCCTGATAAGTAAACTGAGGCTCAGAGAGGTCCAGTAACTTGCATGAGGCTACCATGTTAGTAAGTAACATATGTGTAATCTGAGCCTTGAGGGTCTGATGCTACATCCTGTGTCTTGACCACTATTTTATCTGTCTTTACTCACCCATAATACTGGCAAGAGAACACAGCACAGTGCAGGGCTTGCTGGGGGCCACACCTGCAGAAGATACAAAGAATGGAGGGAAGAAAAGGAGCAGAAGAAGGAGGAAGTGAGCCCATGAGCATTTTTTGGCAGCAGTAGCAGAGCCCAGTAACAGAACAATTGGATGTTGAATAAAATGAAGAGTGAGCCGTTAACTCCTCAGTACAGCCAAGGTTAAGATACCAGATCATGATCCAGAGATGAGAAGATCAGGCCTGCAAAACCAACCTGCAGTCCCAGCTAGAGAAGTATTATTTATTTCCTAGGGAACTAAAATAAGAATAAAAACCCAACTTGTACTTGTGTCCATGATTAGTATCTTATTCCTGATTTAACAACTCACTTGATATTCTCAGTAATTTATTACAGCATGAGTATTATTCTCAAGTAAGTCCTTTAGTTCACTATTACTATTAAAATAACCGCAATGGATATTGGTTGAAATAGAAATATCTGAAACTGGTGGATTGGGATTGAGCAGGAGAGAACGATGGAAATAATAAGAAGAGTTGACATCTACTGTCCTGTTAGGTCATTTAGATGTTCCTTTTGGGTACATCTCTACACCAATCTTCTGGGGAGAAAGAAAGACAGGAGGCCCCTATGATGGGGCCAGGGAAGAGGGTAGTAATTACATAAGCACATTGAGACACTGGTATGATCTTTAGTGCATATACTGACCTTAATACTGTCTTCCCAAATTCATGTCCATTCAGAATCTGTGAATGTGACTTTATTTGGAAATAGGGTCTTTGCAGATGCAATCAAGTTAAGATGAAGTCATTAGGGGGAACCCTAGATCCAACATGAATGGTGTCCTTAAAAAATGAGAAATTGGAAATAGAGAGACACATACACAGAGAGAATGCTGGGTGAAGGCAGACAGAGGTGAAGATTGGAGTAATGCGTATACAAGCCAAGGAGCACCATAGATTGCAGCCACCACCAGAAGCTGGAAGAGACAAGGAAGGATCCTGCCCTGGAGGCTTCAGAGAGAACGTGTTCCTGCTGACACTCATTTCAGACTTCTGGCCTCCAGAACAGCAAGAGCATAAATGCCTGTTTGTTTATTTATTTATTTATTTATTATTATTATACTTTAGGTTTTAGGGTAATGTGTGCAATGTGCAGGTTAGTTACATATGTATACATGTGCCATGCTGGTGCGCTGCACCCACTAACTCGTCATCTAGCATTAGGTATATCTCCCAGTGCTATCCCACCCCCCTCCCCCCACCCCACAACAGTCCCCAGAGTGTGATGTTCCCCTTCCTGTGTCCATGTGTTCTCATTGTTCAATTCCCACCTATGAGTGAGAATATGCGGTGTTTGGTTTTTTGTTCTTGAGATAGTTTACTGAGAATGATGATTTCCAGTTTCATCCATGTCCCTACAAAGGACATGAACTCATCCTTTTTTATGGCTGCATAGTATTCCATGGTGTATATGTGCCACATTTTCTTAATGCAGTCTATCATTGTTGGACATTTAGGTTGGTTCCAGGTCTTTGCTATTGTGAATAATGCCACAATAAACATACGTGTGCATGTGTCTTTATAGCAGCATGATTTATAGTTCATGTCTAAAACACCAAAAGCAATGGCAACAAAAGCCAAAATTGACAAATGGGATCTAATTAAACTAAAGAGCTTCTGCACAGCAAAAGAAACTACCATCAGAGTGAACAGGCAACCTACAAAATGGGAGAAAATTTTCGCAACCTACTCATCTGACAAAGGGCTAATATCCAGAATCTACAATGAACTCCAACAAATTGACAAGAAAAAAACAAACAACCCCATCAAAAAGTGGGTGAAGGACATGAACAGACACTTCTCAAAAGAAGACATTTATGCAGCCAAAAAACACATGAAAAAATGCTCACCATCACTGGCCATCAGAGAAATGCAAATCAAAACCACAATTAGATATCATCTCACACCAGTTAGAATGGCAATCATTAAAAAGTCAGAAAACAACAGGTGCTGGAGAGGATGTGGAGAAATAGGAAAACTTTTACACTATTGGTGGGACTGTAAACTAGTTCAACCCTTGTGGAAGTCAGTGTGGCGATTCCTCAGGGATCTAGAACTAGAAATTCCATTTGACCCCGCCATCCCATTACTGGGTATATGCCCAAAGGACTAAAAATGCCTGTTTTTATAAAGCAGGCAGTTTGTGGTCATTTGTTAAGGCAGCCCTACGATTTAATACAGTAAATCTAAATAATTGGCTATCACAGATGATTACTATAAGTAAAATTTCTGCAGAATTGCTTTGTCTTCTGTTGACATAGCTTATTTTTATTTTAAAAACTAGTTTTTAGGAATCTATATGAACAGACAGTACATTCACATGGTTCCTAAATTAAAAACAAAGCAGGGAATGACATGAAAAGCCCTCCTCCTTCCCTGGCTCCTGTTTCCCCTCTTCACAGACATTTTAAAAATTCATTTCTTGTGTATTCTTCCAGGAGAATCATGTGCATCTACAAACAATTCAAGGACATATTCTTCTCCTGTTTTTAAAACACAAATTATAGCATATCATACTCTGCTTTGCACCTTGCTTTTTTTTCACTCAAGTATATATCCTGGTAAACTTTCCACATAAGTCTATGCAGAGCATCTTGATACATTTTTATAGCTGTAAAACTTTCCATTGTATGCTTAGAATGATAATATATCCAGTTGGTCCTCTCACGAAGGCAATTTAGATGGCTTCCAACATTTTGCTATTATATACAAAGCTGCAAGACATCACTTTATATATATAAATGCTTCTTGATTCATGATGGGGCTATGTCCTGGTAAACCATCATAAGTCAAAAAATCCTAAGTCAAACGATGGCAAGTCAGGGATGGTCTGTGTGTCATTTTATGTATTTGTGATTATATATGTAGGAAAAAATTCCACAAAAGTGAAATAGAATCCTAAGGGCATATGCATTTGTTATTTTTAAAAATATATTTATTTTATTGTGGTAAAATATACATAACAAAATTTGCCATTTTAATGATTTTTAAATGTACGGTTCAGTGGTATTAAGTACATTGATATTGTTGTGCAACTATCACCAACCTCCATCTCCAGAATATTTTCATCTTCCCTAATTGAAATTCTGTACCCATTAAACACTAATTTCCCATTCCCCAGCACCTGTCAGCCATAATGCAACTATCCATCTCTATGAATTTGACCACTCTAGGTATCTTACACAAGTGGAATCATACAATATATTCCTTTTGTGTCTGGCTTATTTCACTATGTAAATGTCTTCAAGGTTCATTCATGTAACATGTGTCAGAATTTCCTTCTTTTTAAAGGCTGAACTATAGTCCATTGTTTGTATACACACATTTTGTTTAACCATTCGTCCATCGATAGACATTTGAATCATTTCTACCTTTCGATTATTGTGAATAATGCTGCTGTGAACATTAGTGTACAAACATTTTTTCTAGTCCATGCTTTTACTTCTTTTGGATATATTCCCAGAAGTGGACTTGCTGGATAGTATAGTAATTCTATGCTTAATTTTTAGAAGAATCACCATATGGTTTCCACAGTGGCTACACCATCTTACATTCTCACCAGCAATGGTGGGAACTCCGATTTCTCTACATCCTACATCCTTGCCAATACTTGTTAATTTCTGGGTTTTCTTTTTGGATAATAGCTATCTTAATGGGTGTGAAGTGGTATATTATCTTAGTCATCTTGAGCTGTTATAACAAATATATTATAGAAAGAGTGACTTAAACAACAAACATTTATTGCTTTGGTTCTGGAGGCTGGGAAGTCCAAGATCAAGGTGCTAGCATGTTTGGTGTCTGGGAAAGACACTCTTCCTGGTTTACAGATGGCTCACTTCTCTGTGTATTCTCACAAAGCAGAGAGGAGAGAAAGAGAGAGAGAGAGAGAGAGAGCTTATGAGTCTATCCTCATGAGGACACTAGTCCTATTCATGAGGGCTCCACCCTCATGACCTAATCACCTTCCAAAGTTACCATCTCTTATTATACACTGAAGTTAGTATTTCAACATACGCATTTTCTGGGGACGCACATTCAGTCCAGAACAAATCTCGTGCTTTTGATTTGCATTTCCCTAATGATTAGTGATTTTGGTCATCTTTTTATTTGCTTATCAGCTATTTGTATATCTTATTTGGAGTAATGGCTAAATTAAAGTCTTTTGCCCATTTTTTGATGGAGTTGTTTTTTTGTTGCTGAGTTCCCCGTGATTATTTTCTATATATTTAATATTATAGTATTTTTATGCTATTTTTGATTTAAAAATTTATGACAGATACTATTTTCCTGCCTTACCTTAAATATAATTTATCATTTTCTTTCCAACTCAGAGACACCTCAGTTATTCTACTACTCTGTAATATGGGGAAAACTAAGATGTCACCTGTGGTTCAAATATCCATCTGTTCTATTAAGAGATGTCCTATCTGTTAAGCCAAAAGTTCCATCTTCTTGGTATAAAATTTTCAGCTCATTTACTTAATTAATGGTTAATTTGAGGCACCGAGCACTACTCTTGGGGTTGACAAAACAAAAATGAATTAGTAGTTGTTACTGTCTCTACAGAACTTGCAGATGAATAAATGAATGATCATAACAGAGTGTAGTAACGGTTGTCCTGGGCACACACAGATAATCTCTGGCATAATTTAAATCAAGAATGTCTTGAACTCTATTGCATGAATCAGAAGACTTAGAAAAGTATTACCCTATTGGATAATCATTGATGAAAATCAGAACAAAGGCCATGTGCAATCTGTTCATCCCAAAATCATAGCCTTCCTATAGACACTTCAGCTGCAAAGTGGGACAGAAAGTGTGGCATGAATCTCACAAGGAGAACATTGATAGAACAGAGACTATTATCGATCTACTTAAATTTTTGTTTAGCATCTAGTATATGCCCTATATTGTGCCAAGGCAATGGTAGAAATTGCTTCTGTGATCTCCTGCCTGTCAGCCCCATAGTAACGTCCACCTCCAAGGGAAAGATTAACAAAAATATGGCATGTAGCACCAATGGAAGACATCACTAACTGATGGTGGCCTTTCTCACTTAGTCCAGTAGTAGTTTCTGGACCCACGGCTGGAGGAGAACAATACCAATCAATAGAGTTGGCCTTGGAATTTAAATTCACTTGCAATTTTGGCTGTCAAGGGTCTCTATGTATAAGAAATTCAGCAGTCCCTCTTAATGTCTGCTGCTTTGAGAAGAAGAAGAAAGTTTGGGGCTCCAGGGAGTGAAATCAGACAACCTGCTCCTCTTTGGGCCTGGATACTGGTGAGTCAAGGTCACCATCTCTTTTGTCTATCTTCTTAAATTTATAATTTCCCTCTTTTTTCATATTGCATGGTAAGTAAAAGATTCAATGTGCTTTGTTGACCCTGAAAAGAAAGAGTTGTTGGGAGCAGGCTTTGATTTGACTGATGTGTTAACTCAGGTGTACATGTCCTATTCATCTTCACATCCTCAGTTCCTATAATAGTCTTTAGGACATAGTAAGGGCTCAGAGAACATGAGCTGGATGAATGATTGAAGCTATAGGACAGTCTTGGATCTACTCACTTGGTTAAATAAAAATCCAGGTAGACTGCAGTGCCAACTATCAAATGACCAACGCCTAGGCAAGGGAGAAAACTCTCAGATATGTTCCTACTTGGGAGCCATTCATTCATTCATTAACAAATGCTGAACTTGCATGTACTCTAAGGTAGGCTGTAGGTGCTGGGTCCCTAGGGGCGGACAAGAGCATGAGCCCCTCCTGCAAGGAACTTTGGTGAAGTGGAGAAGGCATATCTTGGAAACATAAATAGAAAACTATAAACTGTGATAGATATTGTAGTTGGATAAAAAGAGTGCAGGAAGGACATAGTATAGATTGGGTTTAAGGATCCATAAGTGAAGAGATGGAGCTTTGCCCTTGTTCATTGCCCCGCAGTCTGTCAAGGTGCTTGCTCCTCCCTGACACATGTCCCTCAGGGGAAGGACCCTGCACCTGGTCATCAGCTGCTTGAGTGGCATCAGAGGCTCTGAGTTCGTGCAGTGCAGTGCTCCTCTCTGTGAGCACATGGTCTGTTACCCAACACACTCCACTGGGCAGAGTCAGAGGGAGTCCTTTCTAACATCATTAAAGTCTTAGCTACTGAGACTTTGGTTCAAAAGAGGCAGTGAACTAAATATTTAGGAGAGCTCAGAATTGAAATTGATGGTCAGAGCCTAAGAAGCCTCCTGCTTTATAGTTATAAAATTGAGTATATTTTCCAATTCATAAAAATATATACTCAAAAAGCCTTAATAATTTTCATTTTCTTCTTGCAAGGTTTACAAATGTTTTAACTCAATCTGAGCCCTCAGAGCTTGGATTTCCAGCAATTCCATAAAGATAGGGACCTCATTCTATTCATTTTAAAGATTTAATGTCTTTTTTTTCATTTCATAAAATAATAGGTTGGATTCCAAATCTTGATAAGGCCCTGGAATTCTTATTCTATTCCAATGGATTTCCTTCGTTGAGTGTTTTCTCTTTATTAATCTCTCTCTCTCTGCAGAATACAGAATTTACACCCTAAAGAAAGTTAGAACCTTTCTTCTCTTTACTAACACATCCCATGAAGTATCCAGTTAACTCTAGGATAAGACAAAGAAGACTTATCATTGATGAGAATCAGAACAAAGTCCAATTTAGAATGGTTTAGAATCCTTGTTACAAATAATGACATTTGTAGAAACGAAGTGTTAACATATGTGTTAGTAATACCCCTTTGCATGAGTATACTATGGATCCCACAGTAGTCAACATTTGCACCATCGAATCTGCTTGTTACCTTCTTTTGCTCCCTGATATCTGATGTTTGTGGCTCATTCATTGCTTAATTGACTTTGAGCATGTTTTCCGAATGTTCTCCTCAATCTTATCTTTGCAGCAGAAGGGAGAAGCTGTGTGTCCTTGGGAATCTGGGGGCTCACCAAAGTCCACAATGGCTTACCAAAAGCACAACATTTTTGTGAAATCTCACGCTTTAGCTGAACATTTTGCCTGTAATTTGTGTTCTAATCATATTCCTATGTGTTTTAATACAAAATTTCTCTTTTCCCCTAAACCTTTAAGTAGCATCAGTGCCTTGTGATGCTGTGTCAAGTGCATGTACTCTGCAGTTGTGTGTCTGAGATTCCTCAGTATTCGGTGAATAATTAGCCCAGCAGAGCAGCACAGTATCAAAGGAAGGGGTTTAGCACAGGGTTTATTGAGTGTTCCATGCATGAAGACAAGGACCACAGCCTAATCCTCTCTTCTTGCTCAGGAGCCTAGCAACCTGTTGCCCCGATTGTGGACACAGTTCTAGTCCCACCTCCCCCCATGTGGTTCTTCACTTGTGTCCTCACAAACTAGTGGATGGGAGTAAATCCATGAGAAAAGGAGGCCACCTAAGCCTAGCTCAGCCAGGATGCTCTGTTTAGTTTTTTAGTGTTTAGTAGGAAACAGATAAGGCAGCAAATGCAGCTTTTTAGGTCTCCTTCCACATCTCCAAATGCCCTCTCTCTCCTGAGGTTTCCTTCATCACCCCAGCGAGTGATGGTCTCTTCCCTTCTTCACTTCCAAGTAGCAAAAGCAAAACAACAAAGCAAAAAAAAAAAAAAAAAAAAAAAAAGAAAGAATTAGATGGAAAATGACGGAATGAGAAAAATCATTATTTTGCAACTGCTGCTGTAACTGAGTCAGGTGAAGACCCTGGGAGGAGCAGTTGTTGGGAACGGGATGGTTACATGGTCTCAGCATCACTCCCTCCCTATTTGTTAATTACAAGGGAAAACATTTCCTCTCAGTGGAGAGGTCCAACACTTAGCACAGCCATCTATCGACATCACCATCATGGGAGAAGCTGACATGGGCTGCCCACTGTAATGCAAGGGGGACGGCACGCCGTCAAATATTTAGCATTCTGGCCCAAAGCCCTTAACTGGAATCTAAGGTTAGCGAGGACACAGTCAGACAAATACAGACTTAGCACATTCTACAAAATGACTGGCCTGGACTCTTAAAAAATATGTTACAATAAATAAACCACAAAACATAAACATAGGCAAAGGATCTGTTCTAGGTAAAAAAGACTAAAGAGTGATGAAGATTGAATACATTGCATGATCCTTGGGAGGGTCTTGGAAAACTGGGACATTGGAATATAGACTGTGCATTTTAAATTTCCTGGGTGTGATAATGATATTCAAGTTATATAGGAAAAATTCCTTTTTCCTAGAAGAAACATTTGTGTAAAATGAAACATAAAAGTATTACAATGACTGCAACTTACTTTCGAATGATTTGGCGACTGAGAGAGGAAGAAAGGGAGAGAGAGCAAGAGAGAAGAAAGGGAAGGAAGGGAGAAAGCAAATGTGGAAATGTGGGAAAATGTTAACAACTGGTGAATTGAGGTCAAGGGTGCATAGGTGTTGATTATAATCATTGATTTTTTTCAGAGGTTTGAAGTTTTTCAAATTTTTGCAGAAAAAATTAGCATAGGAATATACCTATCTACGACTCTTGCTGGGCAATTTTAATCTTGTGCTACAGTTACTTATGGGTTCTACTGTCCCTAATTTGTGAGGTGTTCACCTAATTAGGATGGGATCCTAGCTCCTACATTATAAAGCACCTGCAGAGGTTAATGCATGGCTCTTCAAATAATAAATAAATGCCACTCACATGAATGCTGAGAACTAATATCACGTATCTGTACACTGGATGGAGAGGTGGAATTCCAGCCTTGCTGGGGCAATGAAGTGGGTCACTTCCTGCTGAAAAGGGGAAGGAATTTTAACCCTCATGGGTCACGAAGACCTTGTGAGTCTTCCAAGTTTGCAAGCCCCACATTTAGGATGCCGCACTTGGACTTGAAGGCCTGACCTTCATCTACACAAGATGGTGGGGTGTTATCTTTTTTGTGTCTTGTGTGAGGGAACTGCGCAAATCAATTGGAAAAAATGCAATGATAAGGCTTCTATAATAGAGAAGGAATAATGCACAAAGCTTCAGGTGATACGGTGTTTACCAAGTTATGTTTTAAAAATACAGGGCATGAGTGATAGGAATGAAATGCACATTTAATTTAGATCAATCAGAATTTTCAAAATCATATATTTATTTAAGGTTCAGGAGCATTGCCTGTTTTTGTCATTTTCATTTGATTTGGGAAGCATGGATTTGTCTTATAAAGGGGCTTGGGGCTGTGGTGGAGGGGACCTAAACCTTCCTATCAGGACAATACAGTTTTGGGGTTTTTGCTATCTTCTCCATGGTGTACTGTTTTTCTGAACCCTTCCTCGATGGTGAAGGAGGGATATAGAGTTTTTTCACTGAAGGGTCAGGTCGATCAGGGAAGAGGAGTGCAGAGCTGAAAGAAGTGAGGCTGGGACTTTGTGCAGCTCGGGGTTCCTTTTACCCTCCATGGGAGACATGTGAGGATGCAGGTCTTGAGAGGAGGCTGTCACACGTGGAGTTTCCTCACGACGACCTGTGCTCCTTTCCCACCCTCCCCACTTACAGCACAGCCTCTTTCAAGGTCGTGAATTCACTGACCCCATGCTCCCTTGGAGGCCCCTGAGCTCCCCTACAAGGACTGAGTTGGTCCCTTGGTGGGTTCCCTTCATGAATCTTGATTTCTGAGTGCCTCCAGGCTGCGCTGGGGGCGGATAGAGACTGTCACTGACACTGAGGCCCCAGGCGGAAGGGTCCAGGCGGTTCCACAGTGAGTGTGAAGGAGATGTCTCACCTCCAGTTCCATCTCACAAACAGCCTGATGGGCAGCTGCCAGCTTCCTCTCACCTGCAAAGCAGGCACACCTTGCCAGGGTGAGCACTGTTTCTTCTTGGAGGCAACACAGTCAGCCTCACACAACGAAGTGAAAAGATTATCACTCCTGCTGCACGGCCTTGGCATCAACCCTTGCAAACCACAAGCCCTACATCGTTCCCTGGAGCTTTTGGCATCTTCCCAGGACGGGCTTCCCTTACAAATGCCTCCTCACTGGCTGCAGACGAGCCTGTCTTTGCCATACAGGGAGGAGGATGCTGCTCTAAGATGATTTTACCTCCAAACCTTCCCCAGCAATTAGAGCAGTGGCGGTGATTTCCAATTCAGACACTTCAATATATTAGAAGTTATCATAGAGTAAGACCCTCGCCACACACTCAATCCTGTGCACGACTCTTTGTCTTTGTTTTTCTATTTCGGTTCCATGTTGATGTTTTGGTTCTACTCTGGGCATGGAGAGATTCTCCTCTCCTCCCCGTTTGCATGGGCCAGTGGCAGAGGGGCAATGGGCACACTGTTTTGTCTGTCATTCTGGGTCCCAGTGATTGAATTATTTGAATATTTTAGCATTATATTATTATTTTTTGAACAGAAAATACATTTGCATAATTCAAAATTGAAACAATATATTAAGGTGCACAACCTCAACGTCCAATCTCCACCCTCATGCCTTGCTCAGCCCAGGAAGCTGCCCCCATACAGTGCACCGGCCCTGCTTCTTGGGCTTTGTTTAGCCAGTGGGAGATGCAGACAGGGCATGGGGTTGAGCCAGAGGAGGGAAGCCATAACCTCCCCCTTCTGCTCCGTCTCTGCCTCACCATGGTTGGGGTCAGCTACATTCTCACATGGCAGCAGGTTCTCTGGGGTGGCCTCCTGGGTGAATCCGCTTCTCATGGGACTCAGGTAACTGTTTCTGCCCCTCAGGCAAGGGGGCGATGGGAGGAGGAAGGGGTGATGGAAACGGCTTTCTGAAGCTGTTAGTCCCTGGCTGTTTAACTTCCTCTATGGTTCTCTTACTCCTGCCTGCAGATGTGGTGTGTCGTCTCTACGCTGACTGGTATTGATTGGGTATATAATCTCTACATTCAACTCTCCAGTTAAACCATCTGAGTGGCCTAACAGTTTGTAGTCAGGCCCTGAATGACACACTTACCACTCGTTATACTTTATAGGTAACTGCTGTTACTAGTTTTTCCTTATGTAAACATGAAACTTTTGCATATATATATTCTTTTTCTTTTTGGTGACAGGGCCTCCCTCTGCTGCCAAGGCTGAGTGCACTGGCACACTCGTGGCTCACTGCAGCCTTGACCTCTTGGGCTCAAGTGATCCTTCTACCTCAGCCTCCTGAGTAGCCAGGACTAAAGGGGCATGACACCATGTCCAGTTAATTTTTGTATTTTTTGTAGAGACAGGGTTTTGCCATGTTGCCTGGGCTTGCATAAGTATTCTTATTTCCCCTTTTCTTACATGAAAGGTAGCACGCTTTTCACTGAACAAGATATCCTGAAGGTATATTCCTAATACCGCATAAAGTGCCTCACCTTTCTTTCCTCTCTCCCTCCTTCCTTCTCTCCCTTCTTTTTGATGTTTGCATAGTGTTCCATTTTGCAGGTTTTCTAGAGTTTGCTCAATAAGTCCTCTGTTGATGGACACTTTCTCCCTTTTTATTAACCAACATAGACAATGGCACAATGAACAGATGTGTTTCACTTCTGTGCGGGCATAAGTATAATGTCAATTCCTAGAAGTGGGGAAATGCATTTAAAATTTTTATCAGTATTGCCAAGGGCTCATCATTTGCTGCTGACATCTCTCCTGCCCCTCTGAGCTCATCTTCTGAACTGCCAAGAGAGTTCCTTCTTAGAACACTTCAAAGCAATCCGTGGCTTCCTGTTACCCAAGCCACCTTCCTAGAGAGAGATAGGTGGTGTTTTTCACTCTCTCATTCCAAATTCTCTCTTCAGCCTCAGCGGCTCCTGCCTCATCTATGCACCATGCCCTCTCTCCACAGCTGCTAGCAGATAACGGAACACTGGGATTGTCAGTTCTTCTGTATCTTAGCTCACTGTGGTCACCGAGTCCGCAATACTCCCTTCCCCATTGCTCATCCTCATCCTTCACCCCACTCCTCCTATAGCTCTAGATGATGAAACACAGTATAACGTTATGTATTACACATATTAAACTATTGTGTAACTCTGGATGATGCTAAGCCCCACTCACATGTGTTTCCCTGACCCTCGCAGGCCATCTGGCTGCTCCTTAGCTGCCTGTGTTATGAAACCACAGCAGATCACACTCACCCATCCACACATAAATTGTCCTAAAAAGTCATGAGTCTTTAAGGAAAACAATTGAGGCTTAGTTTCATTTTCTAGCAAGGAGCCTGGTACAGAGTGGACGTTCTAGTAATTGTTGTTGTCATTGCTTATTTGCTTGTTTTTAAAATAGTGCATTTTCCATTTCTTGCCCAACAGTTGTCTAACCTCTTTATTTCCAGAATATATCCAGAGACCAAAGATATAAACAAATGATCTAATCAAGTTGAGAAAAATCACAAATTGGAGTGAAAGGCTGAGAAGAAAACCGGACTCCTGTGTCCTCCATCTGTGTGGAGGGGACTGTGGTGCCCCGGGGGGCTTGCGGGTCTGGGTCTAAGTCTGGCTCCAGACTTTGCTGAATTAAGGAAGTTTTCTGTTCTCACCAGCTCTCTGTGTACATGGTCGTGTGTGTGTTTTGTCATCTGGAGCTGTAGGTGGCTTGTACCCTGCTCAGCTAGTGTGATCCCACTGAGTGGGAGAGGGAGTCTGTGATGGGGCTGTGGTATCCCCAAATCTACCTTCTTGGGGGATTCAGTAGCAGGTGATTTGGGATTTAGAGAGGAAAATAGGTTTGGAGAGTGGTAAGGAAGGAGGGAGTGCAAGAGATGATAACAGTGTAGGGGAAGGAAGAGGAAGGGAGGAGGAGAAGGAGAGGGGCCTGTGGCTGATGCAGCCGCCACTCATCTGGGGTGTCATCCACACTTTTTGTGTTTAGCAACTCAATTTGAGTGATGCCACAACACAGGAATATCTACAATATGAGGTTTCCTATTAAGGGCCAGGGTAAGGTCCAAGAACATATTTTATTAACTTACCCGAGAGAACATTCCTTTTTAATGGCTAAGAGACTTGTGCTGTCTTCAGGAAGGGAAATGAAGATGAAAATCAGATATGTGCTTGGGGCTGGGCACCATGGCTCACGTCTGTAATCCCAGCCCTTTGGAAGGCCGAGGCAGGTGGATTGCTTGAGGCTAGGAGTTTGAGACCAGCCCGGGCAACAGAGTGAAACACTGTTTCATCAGTAGTCTCAGCTACTTGGGAGGCTGAGGTGGGAGGATCACGTGATCCTAGGAGGTTGAGGCTTCAGTGAGCCATGATCATGCCACTGCACTCCAGCCTGGGCAACAGAGTGAGACCCTGTCTTAAAAATAAATAAATAAAAAAAAATAAAAACACACGCTGGTGAGCCCAGAATCAAGCAAAGCGAATTGCATCATTTCATCCAATATTCTACCTGGGATTGTCTTTGTTATCTTGAGACTTTGGTGTCTGAGGTAAAAAAGACTTTGGTGTCTGTGGGTTTGGGCGGGTCCATTGACTGTGTCTTTACTGAATATCTACCATGGATCTGCCCAGTGCTTGGTGCTGGGGACACAGAGGTGGAGCAAGCACAGTCTCAGGGCTGGGGTGCGGTGCGGAAGGGGAACTGAGATGTGTTGACTCCACTCTGTGGAGGCTTCCTTAGTTCTCCCATGAGGTTGATGTTTCCAGTTCCGGTTGATCGCAGGGAAGGAGAGTGGGGATCAGGCCGGATGTGGTGGCTCACGCCTGTAATCCCAGCACTTTGGGAGGCTGAGGTGGGTGGATCACTTGAGGTCAGGAGTTCGAGACCAGCCTGACTAACATGGTGAAACTCCGTCTCTACTAAAAATACAAAAACTAGCCAGGCATGGTGGCACACACCTGTAATCCCAGCCACTTGGGAGACTGAGGCAGGAGAATCGCTTGAGCCCGGGAGGTAGAGGTTGCAGTGAACCAAGATCCCGCCACTGCATTCCCGCCTGGGCAAAAAGAGTGAAACTCCATCTAAAAAAAAAAAAAAAAGAGAAAAGGAAAAGAAAAAACAAAAAAGAGAGTAGGGATGAGAGAGGTCACACAGCTTTCTCAAAGTCACACAGTCCCCAAAGCCCGGGAAGGCCTGTGAGTCTGACTGACTCTGCCCTCTCCCTCTTCATGAGGATGCCTTTGGGACCAACAGTTGTGTGGGATAAGGCCTGGGATGGTCTCTAACCCAGGAGACACCCTCAGTCTGGTGCTGGGTCTGCGGAGATATGAGTGCCTGGGAAAAGGCTGTAGCCCTTGCTTCTCTGAGGATGTAGTGGTGGCGACGGAGGAGGAGAAGGAGGAGAGGACGTTTGAGGACAGGAGGACCAGGCCAGGGATGGGATCCACGCTGAGGGCAACACTCACGTACACAGAGGACCTGGTCTGTTTAGAACTCTTGTCCCCTCCTTCTGAGGAATGAGCATCTTTGACAATAGTGCGTTGGTGCTGTCTTTTGCTTCAACTTTTGCAAAACTTGCTCCTCAACCCCTTGGCCTGCAAGGTTGGAGTCCTGGGGAGTTTTTGGTTCTGTTACTGCGAACTGTGTTTGTGGGCCCGTGGAGGAGCTGAAAGCTCAACCTACACTGGGGTCTTTCAAATGAATTTTCTTTTCCTTTCTGTATTTGACCCAGGTTTTAATTTATTCATGGCAGATGACCTCACAGCATGTTGCCCATCTGGCAGAGCTACCTTGGAGCAATTTTAATCCGAGGAGCTTAAAGCCGTTTGATCTCCCTCGTACTTTCCATTCTCAGAGGCTAATTCAAGTAAGACGTACCAGTTCAATTTTCCTTCCAGGGAAAGAAAGGAAATGACCTTTCTGGAAAAAAGTAGGAGAATATCTCAGAAGGAGGTTTTGGGGAGAAAAAAATCACAAGGTTACAAATAACTCAACAAGGGCAGTAGAAAATCATTGTCCTCCACCACAAAGCTCTGCCAACATGATGACTGTAAAGTCACGATGGCAAGAGAACTGTTTCTTTCCCCTTCCTGGGAACAATTTTATTTGACCTCTAGAAACTTTTTGCGCATGGCAAAAATCCATCTAGACTTAGAGGTAAGCAGCAGAAGCTATTTCCACCTGCACTTGGAAAGCCAAGCTCTATGGGGACAGAGCAGGAGCAAGCCGAGAAAGACGTTCCTGTGTAGAGTTCCAAAGTCTTCCAAAAATGACCAAGACCAACCAAGAGCCTGTGGACACCTTCCCCTTCTGCTGGGGTCTGACGCCCTTCCTTTCAAAGATGTTAATAATTCAGTCCACAGACGGGCAACTGTCTTATGCCAAATAACTTGCACTCCTTAAATCCAGAGCACCGGCAGGCAGGTGTTGGGTGTGGCTGCCCGTGCACCCAGGTTTTCCAAAATGAGAAGAGAAGAGTGTGGGCAAAGATATATTTTTATCTTCACCCCGTTTCTCAACTTCAAGAAATAATTATTGAGGCCTTTTAAAAACACATTAATTCCCTTGTCTGAATAGAGATTGAAATTTGTTAACTGATACTTAATGTCTCTTTACCTTTTAATTAAAAGTTAACTGCTAGTGGAAAGTGCCAAGGATACTCCTTGGGCTGTGCCCAGGCCGTTCATGCACTCCGTGTTTTGCTGGCCTGCTGGGGCTCAGAACTGGAGGCAGTGGAGGGTCTCAGGGTGGTGTATGCGTGCACGGAACAGGTTAGGGACTGGTGGAGCTTGAAATAAAAGCCATTTCTTTTATGCAAAATTCACGGGAAGGCTGAAACAGTTAAATATGAATACCACCCCAAAGTCAACCACCCTGCCAATTACCAAACCCTGTCCCCCGCCTCCTGCTTGCTGGAGACCAAGGCTTTGTGTTGTCTTTGGGGGACGACGGCTGAGAGTCGCTTTCTCCAGTGTCTTCTATAAGTAGAAGACTGCTTGGCCACCAGCTCTACAGCTCCATTGGGATGATGCCTCCTTTTGTCCTTCCTATTGTCACTTAACCACCTTTCTTTGAACTGTCACAGATGGTGCTTAATTAAAATTTCCCCCAAGGATACTTTCTTAGCACTATCGTTTCTACCTTAGTTAATGCCATGTGCTATATTCTGTCCAAAGTTGAGGTGGGGTGGGGATACAGTGCTCTTAGGTAGAAGTTATTTTTTCGTTGTATTTTGCATAGTCTGAGTTTAATTTGCATCCCTGTAGGATTCATATTTATTGAACACTTACTATGTGCTAGAGCCCTTGAGTGTTATGTGAGCCATATGAAATAAGATATTCAACTATTTGTCCTACAAATCCAGACATTTCATATGGCTCAATCTAACATCTGATTTCACTTAATCCTTACAATAAGTCTATGGGAGAGGTGCCATTGAATTCATTTTTTGGATGGTGAGGAGCTGTGGTCCATGGATGTGAAGGTATTTCTAAGGCTGCATGGTTAGGAGGCCGGCAGAGGCCACTGTCTGATGCTAAATCGCTTGCACTCTTTTGTGTCTTGCTCTGGGTCTCAGGACCCTCACTCTGAATTTCAAAAGGCTTGGACTAAAACCCAGTGCTTTTCAATAAGATGCAGTGTTGTGCTCTGAGGAGGCACGTTACATGAAGGTGGGTGGTTTAGTGTCATGAAGACTTGGGAGGGGACCCTTTGGCTTATGGGAGGGGACCCTTTGGCTTATAGTAGGTGGGGGAGAGTTAGGAAGCCCCCTGCAGTGTGGGTCAGGCTGGCTGATGACCAAGCATTTTGCTCCAAATGCCTTTTGCTTCCTGTTTAGAAACATGGGCCCACATGAACCCCATGTTTCTTCAGACAGTGGAATCCAATCAGTCAGCCTTCAATGAGTCCCAGCAGACGAGGGGGGTACTTTGCTTGGATGGCTGCCTGGTGGGATGACCTGCCCCTTTTGGGAACACGCTGGCCCTGCCCGGCTTAGGACTGGCTCCTGGGCCATGATTCTGTTGTGTGCTCACATCCTCCAGGTGGGGATGATCCAGCCATGGATGGGCACCTGGCCTAGCTGGGCTATGGGAAAGTTGACCACGTGCACACATGGGTCCTGCCACATGTGAACTCATGGGCTGTGGATGGTCATCTTCTACCTACCCTGTGGCCTTGAGGGACTGAGAAGGCCAGTTTGCAAAGAGAGAGAGTGGAAGCTCACCATTGATTCCTCCTGGTTTCCCAGGGGCCTTCCTCGTGGGTCACCTGACTCCCTGTCCTCCATGAACCAGCCCTGTCTCCCTGCAACCCCTCCTCCTCTTTGGCTTAAGCCGGCTGGGAATGTTTGCTGTTTTTTGAAACTAGAATAAGCCTAAGCAAGATAACTCTGTCGGGTCTACCCTTGCACGAGTATAAGAGAAATGTGGAAAATGAACCACACTTCAGAGCCCCTTTAGAAGATAAAAAGTGAAACTTAATGCAAATGTGAAGATGCTCATCTTAGACTCCACAGGAGATTAATATTTTTAGAGTAGAAAACTTTAGCTTTCATTGTTCAAGATGAATTTTCCATAATTATGAAGGCAAATTATCTGTGAATCTGGAAGCTATCATTATTTAAAACAAGTTCGATCAGACAATTTCCTGGTTTCCCAAATTTTACGATTTTTTTTCTTGCAACCCTTTTTTGAAATTGGTCTTGTCATTTGTCTTGAAATGCAAACAATATTTACCTGTTTGTTGTGCAGCTAATTTTAATAAAATGGAAATGCATCATCATAACTAACTTCATTTTGAAGTAAGAACCTGGGTGCTTTCTTACTTAATAGTTATGTATCAGATAACTATTACCTATGAATGCTTGTCAATTTTGTGTATTTTTCTTAGGCAAGAAGAGCAGCTATTTTTCTTGTATGCAGATTATCATAGCTTAAATATTCCAGCTTAATTATCTCCGAGGCTTTATCTTTGGAAAAGTCACTGAACTACTTGGAAATAATGATTTCAGCATCGACTAATAAAATTATACATGAAAAAATTTATCTTCTGATGATGAAAGGAATCATGACAGCATCAGACATTTACTCTACTCTTCTTTTATTTTTATAATTTTAAGTATTAGATCCCATCATCTTGAAAAAGTAATACCCTTAATTTATGAGGAAACAAATGGGCTGAGTCTGTTGCACAATGAGAACCAGATGCTGAACTCCTCAAACAAGTAGGAAAATTCTTTGAGATTTGAGAATTTCCTGAAATGTTTTTGCCAGAGTTGACTTTCAAGGTGAATCATCCACAGTCAGATAACTTGGAGTGCTTGGCAACCATAGCCCAGCCCCTGTAGAGCCCTGCTGTATCTCAGGTCTCGGTCTCAGCTCTTCATATCTCAATCCACTTCATTAATTCAGTCATTTGCTCACACCTCTGGGGGCCGAGGGAAGGGCTTGTTCAGTAGAGTCAGATTTCTTGTGGTCCAAAGCCTCATGTTGGCAGTGTGTGTGCCTGTATATGTGTGCCTGTGTGTGTGTGTATGTGTATGTGTGTGTGGGGCGTGTGGGGGGGGCGGGGCGTGTGTGTGTGTGTATGAGAGAGAGAGAGAGAGAGAGAGAGAGAGTGTTGGAAGGTAGGGGAATGGATTGGTTGGGAAGTAGTCTGTGCTGGCGGCTCTGTGTGCCCAGACACCCCGAAGCATCCATGTCTATGCAAAGACCATCTCTCAAGCACCAGGCCTTTTAGCGGCTGCTATGGTAGCCTCACTCTTTCATTTCCGAGTTGTGGGGCTTGGGCACTGTGCTCCCCACACGTGTCCATGTGCTGATCACTGGAACCTGAGGATGTGGGGCCTTACATGGTGAAAAGGGACTCTGGAGGCGTGATTAAGTTAGGGATTTTGTGATGAGAAGATTTTCTGAATTATCTCGGTGGGCCCACTGTAGTTACAAGGGTCCTTAAGATGGAAGAGGGGACAGGAGGGTGAGAGAAGGGGATGAGACAGCCGAGGCAGATGTGGGAGTGACACCGGGCACAAGCCCAGGAAAGATCAGGGACATAGATTCTCTCCTGCAGCGTCCACAAGGAATGCAGTCCCCCTGACACATTTTAGGCTAATCACATCTGGAACTAAGAGATATGGGATTTGTGTCATTTTAAGGAATGAAGTTTGCAGTGAATTGTTACAGCAGCAATGGGAAATCAATACAGACAGTCCAGTAAACCTCAGCTTATTTTGTATTTAAAAATGGGGCTAATTATGCCCAAATCATGATGGGATGAGGTGTCATAAGGCTTGCGAATGTGATTTAGAAACTGAAACAACTGAAACAACATACTTGGCAGTGGAAACTTTTATCGTGTGATCTTTCTTTGATGCCAAGGGGCCATCAGGTGTAGCCCTGGAGCCAAATCATGGGGCATTGATCACTTGATTTGTGTTTTTTGTGCCAATGCCATCCCATTGTTTAGTGGGGCTTACTGTATGTTCAAACAGCCAGCAGCCAAGGACAAGGGCAAACACACACACACACACACAAAGATGACAGAGGCTGAGACAGGCTGGCCAGGCAGAATCGCACTATGGGGAGCTGAGGCTTCGGAGCAGACTGCCTGGCCCTGCAGCTCAGCCTCCGGCTGCCAGCTCTGGCTGTGGGCAGTGCTTTCCAGTTGCCAGCCTCAGTTTCCTGCATAAGAAGTGCTGAGTACAGTTGCTGCTCCGTAGGAACTGACAATTGTTATTACCCACCCTGCATACATCCCCTGCTCCAGGGCACGACCTATCATTCCCACCCTGGTCCAAGGTTTTCAGCACCCGCCTTCTCCCAGTTCTGCTGAGCTTGAGGCTGTGGAGGTGGCTGGCTGGTGGGGGACGGAAGGGCCACCAGCTTCTCCAGGGGAAAGGTTATCCTCTTAGTGCACATCGCAGATGTGAAAAAGAAATGCCATCTTCCCAAATAAAATTAAATACAACCCAGAGGCCCCAGGACTGACCCTGGAAGGAGAATTAAGCTTTGTTTCCTTTTCCAGAGGACTCTGTCTTCCCTTGAGGTCTTTGTCTGGAACCCAGCTGCCCGTGTGGGCCTTTGGGCACACCATTCCCCCTCTGCCATCTGTAGAAAAAAATCATCCTTTCCTGCAATCTCTGCTGCTTTGGCAGGAAATTCATGTGCAAAAGACATCTAAAATGGCTGGATGGCATCACAAGGGGAATCAACCCAGAAGGAACAGGATCCTAAACATTTGCATCTCAAGAGAGGGGTGGCAGTGGAGGTTCGCAGGGCCTGTCCTCTTTCCCATGGAGTTTGACCTTATCTATTCTGGCTGCTAGACTGTGATGAAGACAGACACTCCAGGATTCAGCAGCCTGGGGCTTAAAAAATAATGTCACGCTACCTTGCAATGATCGGTTTTGGTCACTTCATCCCTCTTGGTCTCAGGGCTGGAAATGAACAGATGTCCAAGAGACCTCCAGGAATCCCTGGGAGTCTCAGAAGGGTGGCTTCTGGGCTCATGCATGAGTGAGTTCGTGTGTCTGTTCTTTCTTTTGTCTCGGCCCTGGCTCCCTCTTATCCACAGCTGCTGCCTGCCAGTCATGTGTCACAGGTTCACCATGGCCAACTGCCACCATGAAAAGCAGCATCCAAGCTGAGGAGCTCTCTTGGGATGTGCTCAGGGAATCAGAACCTCCAGGTGCTGCCTCCTTCCCTTGGCAGGAACAGACCCTGTTCTGGTTCTGAGCTACTCTCTGCCAGCCAGCTCCCAAAGCAGCACTGCTCTGCATTCAGCCTTGCTACGTCTCCTTCAGATGGGCGCACTAGATACTGAGTGACGATCATGCCTTGTCTAGGATCTCACCAAGACAGTTCATGAAAGAGACAGTGCAGCTCATGGAGAAGATGGTGCAGCTCACAGAGAGGATGGTGTCATCATGGAAAGCATGGTACAGTCATGGAGATGACGGTGCAGCTCATGGAGAAGATGGTGCAGCTCACAGAGAGGATGGTGTCATCATGGAAAGCATGGTACAGTCATGGAGATGACGGTGCAGCTCATGGAGAAGATGGTGCAGCTCACAGAGAGGATGGTGTCATCATGGAAAGCATGGTACAGTCATGGAGATGACGGTGCAGCTCATGGAGAGGATGGTGTCATCATGGAAAGCATGGTACAGTCATGGAGATGACGGTGCAGCTCATGGAGGAGATGGTGCCATCATGGAAGGCATGGTGCAATCATGGAGTTGACAGTGCAGCTGGGCCAAGATTCTCCTTGACTAAGCTCTTCTCAGGCACCTCTGAGCCGTCTTCTTAACTAGGCCTCAAGCTTGGCTTGTGAAAACTGCAGACTCTCAGCACAAATGATTTTATTTTCCTCCTACATTAAGAGACTTAAATAAACACTTGCATGGTTTTTAACACCCAAAGCTGTGTCCCTGGGATGACAATGACTCCAACCCCTAAAATTCCTGCTTGTGAAAGCTCATCGCTGACAGAAGAATCTACCATTTGTTCCAGCCAACACCAGGTGACAGGCAGATAGGCCCTGAGCCCCATTTAAGAGCAGTTCCTTTAGAAAGCTTGCAATTGTAAATCTTTTCTCTGTCCATTTGAGATGTAAATCTTCTACCACCTGGAACTGTCTTCTCAAGGACCTGTGAGCTGACTCACTGAAATGCAAACATTCAGGGAGATAACTCCACTCCTGTCCCCATGCGAGGGTGAGGCCCTGACTTTGGTGGGCACCTTGCTCTTATTTGCACCACCACCTCCTGTCCTAAAGACATGAGACATTTGTCTCTCCTCTGGATAAGTGCTTATTAACCAACCCAGGTGTCCTGGTCACATGAACCAGTCCAGCCTAGCACCTGGCACTGCCTTTCCCTCAGCACACTCTAGTCTGTAAAAGTCTCCTTGTGTTTGTTTTGGCAAAACTGAGCTTAGTTCATGCTAGACCCCTTCTCTACTGCAATAGTTACTGCTGAATAAAGTCTATCCTTACCACTTTAACTAGTGTTGGGCTTTGTTTCTCTTTCACAAGCTCATGGAGAAGACAACGCAGTTCCATCAGCTTCTGGCTCTTACATTGCTAACAATCAGCTGTGGGGTCCCTGAGAGGGACAGACCCACACCACCCGCTTCATCCAGGTGCTGTCATCATTCCTGGTTCGTCTTTGGTTCCTCCTCACTGCAAGAAGTCTCACTCCACCTGAAGCCTCAAATCAGAGCCCCTTCACATGTGGATACGGTGAACAGATCTTAGCCGTGGTGGGATCAGGAGCTCAGGAGTTTGAGATCAGACTTGACAACATAGTGACATCTTATCTCACTATGTTCCTGAAGTCAGGGACTAGGGAGCCAGTCTTTTGTTATCTCCTTGTTTCCCATGCTTCTGGGTCCAGACAGAGAGAGATTCCCTTTTGTCTGTTTTGGGAATATACAGTCTGGGTTTCCTGACTTCCTGGGCGAGTGACCCCAGAGCTATCCTGGCACAATACAATAACCATCCCCCAGAGAGACAGGATGGCTCCAGCCACAGATGGATGACTCATCCCTGGCAGGTGTCCCTGGGCCAGGGCTTGGGCAGTCAAGTACCAGTGCCCATGGATCCCCTCCCCACCGCCATTAACTTATTAGTTCAGCCCAGCTTTCTCCCATAAGAATTCTCAATGCCTAGTAGGACAATCCAGGACGTCATAAGATGCAGCTCTTCTTCTTCAGGCTGAGGCCCCTGATTGCCTCACCTCTCTCCCTCGCCATGCAACCTGGTCTCCTGCCTCGCAGGTGCTGACCTAGCTGTCTCTTCCTAACTCCTGTAATCTGATGTGTGATTTGCTTACTCACAATCTAAGATCTTTTCTGTAACTTGTCTCTGGGCCTCTTTCCCTCTTCTGCACTCAGTGATTCTTGGGGAGACCTTTTGGGTAATCTCCCCTGACTCTTCTCCTCTGTGTCTTTTTTTCTTTTTCTTCTTCTTTTTTTTTTTTTTTTTTTTTTGTTGAGACAGGGTCTTTCTGCGTAGCCCAGGCTGGAGTGCAGTGGCATGATCATGGCTCACTGCAGCCTTGACCTCCCGGGCTCAAGAGCTCCTCCTGCCTCAGCCTCCTGAGTAGCTGAGACTGCAGGTGTGCACCACCACACCCTGCTAATTTTTTTAAATTTTTAGTAGAGATAAGGTCTGACTATGTTGCCCAGGCTGGTCTCAAATTCCTGAGCTCAAATGATCCTCCTGCCTTGGCCTCCCAAAGCGCTGGATTTATAGGCATGAGCCACCACACCCAGCCTTGTTTCTATGTCTTGACCCCACTCTCCCATCAGTCTCTTATTGTCCCTGGTTCTCTCAATGCAAATTTTCCACACAAAGAGTGCACTCACCTTCCAGAGCCTCTCCCTCCCTCTCCACTACAGAACCCTTCCCTTCTCCCAAAGTTAAAGTCCCTTCCTGCAGCTATTTATCCATCCCTGGTCCTCTGGACCGGTATTCTTGAATGTTTCTGCCCCACTCCTATGGTAGTTCTAGTTTTTTATGAAGTTTCAGGTATTTTTTCTGTGACCCTAGAGATCAGGGATAGCAGGACCTCAAAGAATGATATGTCCCTATGGACCATGTGAAAGACATTACTGTTACTGTTAAAGGATATGTGTTTAATGCAGAGTGGACAGTAAGCTTGTCCACACCTGAATGTCTTGGGTAGGGATGATGCTATAGATGACATTCTGGCTTTTGGAATATTCAGGTTAAAGTAGGGTCATTGAATTAAATGTTATAACCCTGAATATCTTTGGATGAAATTCACAGGAACATGGTTGCAAAAGCTATTTTTTAGAAGAGAAATAAAGGTTTTTTTTTTGGCCAATTTCTCTTTACGATGAAAATGCTTTTGCCTTTTGGGATCCAAATATATGCTGGCATTTATGCATTTTTCAGCTTCGTTCTCCACAGCTGTGCCTTGGTTGAAACAGCTCATGCATGTGGCTGGTAACCCTGGTGCCGCCCTGGTGGAAACCTTGCCACACAGTAGGACTTGTAGGTCCCCACCTTGCTACAGCTTAATTAGGGAATTACATTTTTCTGAAGACTTTTGGTTGACTGAATTTATTAGACTGAGGAGTTTTTTAATGTTATTATATTGGTAATAAGTTCTTCAGTATGATTTAGTATTTGAAATTATTTAAAGCAAGGATTCATATTAACAGGAATGAACTTATCACCTTTTATGCTAATGTCTTACGGTCTTGAAATAACTGAAATGATATGAATGTTTTGCAGGACATCAATTCTGGATATCGTTTTTGCTTTCATTTGGAAAGATGTTGGCATAGTTTCACAGTATTTTATTGACATAAGCATTAAGCCTACATAGGAGTAACTATTAATAGTTCTTCTTTTGTGACCCATTTAAATGCTGTACAATTTCACCCAGTAGCCACTGGGAGTGTACTGTGGTGGGTTTAGTTTTCATCTACCCCTTTCTCCAGCTTCCACGTGTAACACACACACATAGGCACACACGTACACACTTTTGTCTTGTTTGATTGTCTGACATAATCCTTAATACAGGAAAATGACCATTTTTGAGTATGAAAGAGAAATAGTTTCTACCATATTGATATATCCAAGGTGGGGGGAAAACCATGATGAAACTTTTTTTTTTTTTCCTAGAGACAGGGTCTCATTCTGTCACCCAGGCTGGAGTGCATCTGCTCTATGTCCAGGATCATAGAACAGAGGCATAGGAGGGAGGGTCTAGTAATTACATCTTCTTTGCCTTTAGTTTCTATGAAATAAATGGATTGTGGTTTTTACCTTTTTTTTTTTTGCATGCCTAGTAATTTTGGATGCCAGATGTGAATTTCATATTTTGGGGTACTAAATTTTATCATATTCCCTTAAAGAGTGTTGGATTACTTACTTTTCTTGCATGCAATTAAGTAACCTTTGGACAAGTCTGATTCTGCTGAGGCTTGATCTGAGGCTTTGTCATGGTGAGTCAAAGACTACGTTAATTCTAATAAGAAGACGGGTGGAGCCTCTACCCCATGCCTGAGTGTTTTGAGGTTGCTTCATTTTGGCTGGTGGGAAGACGAGTGATTCCAATTCCATGGGAACTCTGGGAATTATTCATGGAGCTTTTCCTTGAGCTTGGATGGTTTCCATCATTTTGGCTTCAGGGAATTTTCTCACACAGATTGGTATTCAAAGACTCAAGGAAGTGCTCTGAAGACCTCTGCAGCTCTCTCTCTGCAGCTGCCTTCTTTTTGCTATTGAGTCTTGCAAAATTAGTCTCCCTGGTGTCCCCTGGTGGAGGTGATGACCTCATTGCCTTTTCCAGATTTACATGGTATACCCACTCTAGTATGCCTCTGTCATACCTCTGTTGACATAGAGTGGGCCCTTGTTCCAGGTGATGCTATGCAGTGTCCTGTGTCAGTGGGTCACACACGGAGCCTCAGGTGGTGCTGCTGCATTTGGATCGATAGAGGCTTGTGGACTGGAAAGGAAACGCACACCAGAATATGTGTCAATTCCAGTCAAGGTGGATTATTGCCTCTTCTGGGGTAGAAGGACTTTAATGACCTCAATTTGAAACCAAAAGCTGGTCTCCTTGAAAGCTGGTGCCATTTCAGGGGCTCAGACCTTCTGATCCTCCTTCCTGGCTGTGAAAGGAAGGGAGGTATTTTCTAGGTCACTGACCACATACCATGTACCTGGAGCCATGTTGCTCTCCTCTAGCAAAGATGCAGCAGATGCAGTTGGGGCTGCCACTCGACTGAGTTCGAAGCACTCCACTGACATCCTTCAGGCTCTGTCTGGTTTCTGTAGAGACCACACTGGTGAATTAAATGAAGATGGGGTTCATCACCACCCCAGCTTCTTGTGGGTATGTAAGAGTGACCTTAATCTCTGCCATTTCATTGGGATGTGATGTTACTTTTTATTTATTTTTTGGCTGGAGCAAGGGCAGTTCAGAGCTTCTACTTAACCTTCCCAACTAAGAACACTCTTACGCCACAAGCCATGAGTCTAATATGGATGTTCTGTCAACTGTCCAATACATCTATTTCCAGTCCATCCACTTTGTACCTGTGCCAGGATCCCATCTATACTCGACCCTTGGATGCCCCTTCTCTAACAGGAAGGCCAACGCTTTGGATCCCCCTTTCCACTTGGATTCTACAGTTAAAAATCTTCAAGATGTTTGAGTGTTCTCCTTCTCTGGTGCACTGTTACTCAAGGAAATGTCTATGGGTCCTTTTGAGGAAGAACTAGGAAAATTACTACTGCATACAGTAGCCTTGATGTTGGTAGATCCTTTCTCCTGGGGACTTGGCTTTCTGTCAGTTGCTTCTGGATCTGAAAACTGGTTCAGATCTAAAAATAGAGCAAGGAATCTTGACTTCTTATTGAGATGTCAGCTCTCAGCCCCTTGATTGTCCATCTCTGGTTTCTTGTATAGATTTATAGATCTTTGTATAGGTGTGTTTGTATAGCTCAGGTTTTCTCAATCTTGGCACCATTAACATTTTGAGCCAGATCATTCTTTGCTGTCGGGGGCAGTCCTGAATACTGTAGGTGTGTTAGTCCATTCTCAGTTCTGGATGACTTGGGAGGCCTCAGGAAACTTACAATCATGGCAAAATGCACCTCTTCACAGGGCAGCAGGAGAGAGAATGAGTGCCAAGCAAAGAGGGAAAAGCCCCTTATAAAACCATCAGATCTCATGAGAACTCACTCACTATCACAAGAACAGCATGGGGGTAACTGCGCCCAAGATTCAACTACCTCCCACCAGGTCCTTCCGATGACATGTGGGAATTAGGGGAACCACAATTCAAAATGAGATTTGGGTGGGGAAACAGCCAAACTACATCATGCCACCCCGGTCCCTCCCAAGTCTTATGTCCTTACATTTCAAAACACAATCATGCCTTTCCAACAGTCCCCCAGAGTCTTAACTCATTCCAGCATTAACCCAAAAGACCAAGTCCAAAGTCTCATCTGAGACAATGCAAGTAACTTCTGCTTATGAGCCTGTAAAATCAAAAGCAAGTTAGTTACTTCCTAGATACAATGGGGGCACAGGCACTGGGTAAATATACCTGTTCCAAATGGGAGAAATTGGCTAAAACAAATGGGCTACAGGTCCCATGCAAGTCTGAAATCCAATAGAGTAGTCATTAAACTTTAAAGTTCCAAAATAATCTCCCTTGACTCCATGTGTCACATCCAGGTCACATTGATGCAGGAGGTGGACTCCCACAGCCTTGGGCAGCTCCACTCCTGTGGCTTCGTAGGGTACAGAACTTCCTCCCAGATGCTTTCACAGACTGGGGTTGAGTGTCTGCAGCTTTTCCAAGTGCACAGTGCAAGCTGCTGGTGGATCTACTATTCTGGGGCTGGAGGACAGTGGCTCTCTTCTCACAGCTCCACCAGGCAGTGCCTTGTGAGGACTGTGTGTGGGCTCTGGCCCCACATTTCCTTTCCACACTGCCATAGCAGAGGTTCTCCATGAGGGCTCTGCCCCTGCAGCAAATTTCTCTCTGGACATCCAGGTGTTTCCATACATCCTCTGAAATCTAGGTGGAGGTTCCCAAACCTCAATTCTTGTCTTCTGTGTACCTGCACGACCAACACCAAGTGGAAGCTGCCAAGGCTGGGGGCTTGTGCCTCTGAAGCAATGACTTGAGCTCTACCTTGGCCCCTTTTGGACATGGCTGGAGCGACTGGGATACAAGACACCAAGTCTCGAGGCTGCACACAGCAGGGGGCGGCGCTGGACCCAGCCCACGAAACCATTTTTCCCTCCTAGGCCTCTGGGCCTGTGATGGGAGGGGCTGCTGTGAGGGTCTCTGACATGCCCTGGAGACATTTTCCTCATTGTCTTGGAAATTAACATTTGGCTTCTCATTATTTATGCAAATTTCTGCAGCCAGCTTGAATTTCTCTCCAGAAACTGGGTTTTTCTTTTCTATTACATCATCAGTCTGCAAATTTTCCAAACTTTTATGCTCTGCTTCTTCTTGAATGCTTTGCCACTTAGAATTTTTTTCTGCCAAATATCCTAAATCATCTCTCAAGTTCAAAGTTCCACAGATCTCTAGGGTAGGGGTAAAATGCCACCAGTCTCTTTGCTAAAGCATGACAAGAGTTACCTTAACTCCAATTCCCAACAAGTTCCTCATCTCCATCCGAGACCCTCAGCCTGGACTTCATTGTCCATATCACTATCAGCATTTTGGTCAAAGCCATTCAACAAGTCTCTAGGAAGTTCCAAATGTTCCCATATTTTCCTGTCTTCTGAGCCCTTCAAAGTGTTTCAACCTCTGCCTATTACCCAGTTCCAAAGTTGCTTCCACATTTTCAGGTATCCTTATAGCAGCACTCCACTCCTGGTACCAATTTACTGTATTAGTCCATTTTCACACTGCTATGAAGAAATATATCCAAAAGTGGGTATTTTATAAAGAAAAGAGGTTTAATTGATTCATAGTTCTGCATGGCTGGGGAGTCCTTGGGAAACTTACAATCATGGTGAAGGCACCTCTTCACAGGGCAGCAGGAGAGAGAATGAGTGCCAAGCAAAGGGAGAAAGGCACCTTATAAAACCATCAGATCTCATGAGAACTCACTCACTATCATGAGAACAGCATAGGGGTAACCACTTCCAAGATTCAACTACCTCCCACTGGGTCCTTCCTATGACATGTGGGAATTATGAGAACTACAATTCAAGATAAGATTTGGGTGAGGGCACAGCCAAGCCATATCAGTAGGATATTTAGCTGCATCCCTGGTCTCTACACACTAGATATCATTTACATCCTCCTAGTTCAGATTGTAATAACTGAAAATATTTTCCCCCAGCTGTGACAACAAAAATGTCTCCAGACATTGCCAGTGTCTCCCTGGGGAGAGAAGAGGAAATGCCCTGCTCCTCCTTTGGGAACCACAAGGGTAGATTGAGGGCTTTACTTGTTGGCTGCCCTCTGTCTTGTTGGTGTGGGTGCTGTGTTCTATTAACATCTATTACCATAGCTTGGTGTAAGGCCAGCCTGCTGCCTGCCCTTTTCTGATTATTGCACCCACATTGCTTTTGATGGGTGATTGTTGCCACCCAGCTTCTATTATTTCTAGATCCTGCCATGCCTGTTGCTATCAGGGAGCCTGGTTCTGTAGTGGCTTCCCCTATGCCCAGTCCTGTCCTGCAGAGGATGGACACCTGCTTTGGTAAAGGCAATGCCCTCATTGCACTTTTTCAGACTTTCATGGTGTATCTGCTGTGGCATGCCCTCAACTGTAGGCCCTTGGTCCTCACATCCACTTGTTGCCATGGAGGGTCTGGCATTTTGGCCTCAGTCAATATGGGTACCATCTTCTTCAAGGTTCCAAAAGCCACCCTAGCAGCTTTTAGGTATCATCTCCTGAGGTCTTTCCTAAAGTGTTAAGTGGTGTATCATAAGATAGTTTTCCTGTATCAATGAACTTTCTCTTGCCCAACTTCATTTTCTGCCCCTGCTCCTGCTAGTGCCTTCCTGGCTTGATCTGATGCTCAAATCCAGTCTCCTACACATTCTTTGTACATATCGGCCAAGTCCTGCAGGTCCTTTGGGAAGAGCCCTTTCCTCCACTCTCAGGCTTAGCGCTCTTCCCCACCAGCTTATGGGTGATTCTAGCTTAGTCATGAGTTTGTTGGGCATGAGGGAAGGTGGAAGTTCTCTTGGGATAGGTGTGTATTATCCTACCAGACAGAGACTCTGCATCATCTTCAAGCACCAGGGGCACTAGCTTTCGACAGGGAGGAGAAGGCCAATCTTGCAAGCCCAGAGGCATCAGAGGGATCTGGGAATTTGAGATCTTCAAGCACATCCACCCGTGACTCAGCATCCATTTCGGTTTCAATCAGGCCCTGACCTTGGCCCAGCACACCTGCTGACACTGAGGATTTAGATTTGCGTGGGGTTCTGCTAGGCTCATGATAAGACTTGGGCCTTTCTTCAGCTTCCTCTGCCTGCAGCCCATAGGAAATAAGAGTCTTCTTTACTTTTATAAAATAAGCCAGAGCTTCCAAAATGGGCCTGGGTTTCATACTTAGCCTTGAGTTCCTAATGAATCACCCCCAGCCTTGCTTTATTTCTGTCTATAGCCTTGATTTCTGCAGCAGCAGCTATCTGATTTCATTGTCTTTATAACTATCCTTTCCCACATATTTCTTGGCTATCTGACTCAGCCACTTCAGGGTTCCCACATCGTGCATTCTTTCCACAGGTATAGCACCCCACTTCCCCAGGGTGAGCGCCCTAACACCTGCACACTGCTGCACTTCAGTGGGGCTCCACGCTGCACCTGCACGCTGCACTGAGGGTCCACGCTTTCAGCTGGCTGGCAGGTGATCCAGATCCAAACCCTGTGGCAAGGTCTGCTTTCCTCCCACTGCTCCTGATGTGACTGTCAGGTCAGTTTCCCGGAAGCTGCCTCTAAGGTGGAGATGAGAATGCAGGGTGATACTGAGCCATGCCTTGTAATGATACTGTGTGGCAGTGAATGGGGCAGGATGGGGCAGAGACAGAACTCAGGCCATGATTGAGGCAGAGCAATGCCTCCGTGGATCCTACAGAAAGCTTTGGAGATGGAATGGAAGATTCTGCAGAGTTGTCCCAAATTGGGACCAGGGGGCCAGGCCTTTTTTAGATATGTTCTGCCCCCTGCATAGCTCCCTTTGGCTGAGAGCAGTCTCTTTAGGGGCTCAGAAATGAGAGTTGGGTCCATCACCAACACTCTCAGCAGGTGGGACAATAAGTACTTCAGTCCCCAGAGGGCAGGGGATTGGGGTGGTCCACTATGGAGTCCAGCACAGAAACCAACCTTAGCTCTTGGTCAGAGGTCTTAGTCACCTCAGGATGCCTTAAAAGAATACCACAGCCGGGAGGGTCAGCAACAGAAAATTACATTCTAACAGTTCTGGAGGCTGGAAATCCAAGGTCAAGGTGCCAGGGCTGGCTCCTTCTGAGATCTCTCCCCTTGGCTTTTTCTCCCTGTGCCTCCACACGGCCATCCCCCTGTGCATGTCTGTGTCTCAATCTCTTCTTCTTATAAGGACACCAGTCATAATAGATTAGGGTCCAACACTTATATACCTCATTGAACCTTAAACCTCATTAGAGGCCCTATCTCCACATACAGTTGTGTTGGGGGGCAGGCCTTCAGCATATGAATTTTGCGGGACACGATCTGGTCCATAGCTCTAGACGAGCAGGCTGGTTCTGCAGAAAGAATCATGAATCTGAAATTTTGGGAACAATTACTGAAAAGTGAATTGGAGGAGTTCACCTGTGTAGAGAGTGGAGACAGGGAAAATAATTAAGGACTCAACCAAGCCCAATTCTGAAAGCTGTTAGGTTGCTGAGAATTGAGAGGTCCTTTCAGCCGGCCCACAGTGTGGCCTTCAGAGCTGCAGTGGCACTTTGAAGACAAACACCCACTGACCTTTTCATCAAAGAGAGGGGCTGCAGAGGTGACACGCAGACTCTGCAGGCCAGGCAGCCAGTCCTCATCAGCAGGACAGGCTTGGGCATTTAATTGGGCTGAAAGGAATTACAAGTTATAAAATGGCCTTTTCATCCATACATAGGGAATAATTTAAGCCTTAAGAATAGCAGTGGCTTCAGTTATGTTTGTAGCACTTGGAATTAGAAGATGTGACAAGACAGAGATCCATAGGAGCATCACGAATGGATTTTACCTGTTGCTGTATGTCTCCGATATTCTTCCTTTCTCTCCTGTTGGCTGGTGCCTTTTGGAAGAGTCACCTCACCTAGTGTGAAGATGGGATGGAAGGTTGCATGCATAAAACACAAATTATTTCATATTAGAGGGAGACATAGAGGGTAAAGGAAAGAGAGAGAGAGAGAAAGAAAATACAAGTCATGCATACCAAGTTTTCAATAACTTAAAGAAATAAAAAAAATACACACCTACTATATAGAGTGGCTAATTAAGAGTGACCAGTAGTGTGGAGAAGATATGGGGTATGAAGTAGAGGCATAATGATGTTTGTGCAATATTAGTTGCTAAAATCCTGGACGACCATAGCCAAATATTTCTGTTAATTATTATTTTTTCTTCAAACAGGCAGTAAAACCCAATTATCTAGGTTTAAAACAGGTGTGTTTTGTGGGAAGATTTTTTAACATTTTAGAAAACTGGACTAAAACTTGACAGCAGATTTAAAAAATACCCTTTTTTCTCATTTTCAAAGGAGAAAATTCTTACCTGTTGGCATGGGAAAGAGAATTTAATTTCACAGAACAAAAGAGCTTTCTTTCCTACAGCAACATTCACACTTAGTGACCGTTGGGTATTTATTTATTCAGAAGTGGTTTCAGGTGCCGACTCAGTGCTGGGCATCATGCCAGGCATGGCAATGAAAAAATAAGCAGGGTGATGTGTCCTGGCCTCTCCCTCTCAAGAGGCTTAAAGTCCAGAAGGCAGGCAGGCAACAAGGCTTGAGTAAACAAGCGCACATATTCATGCATCCTTACAAGTACATCCTTCCAGGAGGGGTTTAAAGAATTAGGCTGCATGTCCATATCTGTGGATAGAACCTGCATAGCCTCCTGGCTCGGGGCCACATCACATCCTGTGGTTGGCAGCAGGCTAGAGTCTGCAGGAAGATTCAAGCTCAGGGCAGCAGGGAAGGAAGTGAGGAGTCAAAGACAGGAGCCCCTGGGTTCACCCATCAGGCCAGGGATGCTGAGGCTCCCCATGTAGACACCCAGAGTGTATAGTTGGCATTGGGTTGGAAAGCAGTGAAGGCAGAAGAAGGGAGCCTCGCCATCAAGGCCAGGCTGTGCAGTCTCCGTTCCAAGAACGATGACCACCTTCTTCGTCTGTGCTGGATTAAAACAGCGCTATGTCCGCAAAGGCGAGGAAATGAAGCAGAAGGTAGGTTCTTTTTCAAAGTCCCCCACACCCCCAGAAACTATACACAAATGATGCATTTGGTATGAAAGTCTGATGAAAAGCCGTAGGTCATTAATATATAGTGTCCCTATAAATAATCTCAAAGACAGCTTGGGCCAACTCTGCCCCTTCAGGCAGGATCATGCTTCTAAGAAGATGAAAATAATCTGTCCTTATTATATATATACATTTCCATAAATTTTAGAACCACATGTCTGTATTTTAATTCAGCCAGGCTGAAGTTTTCCCCAAGATCTAATATATGAAGCTGTAGATCTAATTCTTCTGAAGTTCCTTCAAAATTTATTTCCCAGCTCAATATATTTCATGTATATATTTTTGCTTAGGTTGGCAGATGCAAGGCTTGAATACTTCTATATTACCAGTGGAGAAAATCAGACACTGAGCAATGGAACAACTTCGCCAAGGTCGTACAGAAAATGATTTCTCACATCTAGGATCCAAGTTCTAAGCTTCTGGTTCAGAACCCCATTGGTCACGTAACAGTGTTTGGCTAACCTGAGAAAAGTCAAATGATGGGGCATGTTGAAGCTATTGACATACATGTGTAAAAGTAAACCACAGCCAAGCAGGCCTGAAAAGGAGGTAGAAAGGGAGAGAGTATCACTGTGTCAAGCAGCACTTCTCAAACCTGACTGCTTATCAGAACCGCAGGAAAAGGTTGAAAGATTGCTCATTGACTGTCCTTGTCCCTGGATGTGCTTTGAAGAGGTCCAGGTAGTCTTTGGCATTCTTGATCTGGTAACTGGTCTTGTTGGGGTAGTACTGTCCCACGAGGATCAATGGGGCTAGGAGATGTCGTCCCAGGGCCCATCTGTGGGAGAGGATGCAATGTGTGTTCAGGCTGGGTTGCCGCTTGACAGCTAGCGTGCTTGCATTTGAGACCTGGTGGGTTGCACGCTCAGACCTGTCTTGTGTCACTGGCGAGCACTGATTTCCTGGGGAAGCTTGACCCTCCCTTTGTAGCAATACTGAACATTCATTTTGTGTTCTCTATAACAGGACAACTCCACAACTCATTAACAGGAGATAGTTATTTTGCTAAAGATATCCTGGGGAAATAAATAGGATGAAATTGCATACCACAAGGCCTTGAGAAAATCTCTCTTAAGGTACTTCTATCCTTTCCCTGAAATTTCTCCATGTGCTTGTGATGACATCTGTGTTCGTTTCCTGTGGCTACCAGAATCAAGTACCAAGACTGCGTGGCTTAAGCAGGGGATACCGAAATGTATCCCCTGGCAGTTCTGGAGGCTGAAAGTGTGAGGTCAAGGGGCAGCACAGTTGGTTCCTCTGAGACCTCTCTCCTTTGCTTGTAGATGCCATCTTCTCCCTGTATCCTCACAGCGTTGTCCCTCTGCGAGTGCTTGTGCCCTAATCTATTCTTCTTATAAGGACACCAGTCCTATTGGATTAGGGCCCACCCCAGCGACCTTGTTTTAACTTAATCACCTCTTTAAAGACGTTATCTCCAAATAAGGTCACATTTTGAGATATTGAGGGTTAGGACTTGAATGTATGAATTCTGGAGGAAGGCAATCAGCTCAGACCATAACCCATCCTCTCCCCAATAGTCTTCATAGTCCCTTGGTTGGTCCCAAAGAATTGCTGAGTCTACCCAGCAAAGCCTCAGCCCAGCCCTGCACCTCCAATCCTGCCCCTCTACTTGGAGCCTCAGCACTAACTGCTGTGCTGCCAAGCCCAGGCTGCTGCAGCCCTTGATGTGTCTTTGTGTTGTTAGAAAATGCAGGTCTGCTCCAGAGCCAGCCAGCAGAGCACAGGCTGATTCTCCACGTGCCCTCTGCACAGCCTGGAGGACCGCAGCAGGGACCCCATGGAGGCTGCCACTGGGAGGCCCCTTCTACACCTCCAGGCTGTGGGGGCTCCAGCCCCTCCTCTGGGGAGGGTGTGGTTTTTACTCCTGAGAAATCACAGTTGTCTCCTAGTATAGATAAGCAAGCACCCTTCTTCCAATCTGTCGATCTGTCATACATCGCAGATGACACTATGGCTCCGGTTCCTCACCCTGCCCTCCTGCCCTCGTTCTCCTCCTCTCCCACTGCTGACTACCTGGGAACCCTAAAGGCGTCCCATGTGGGCCTTCCCCAGCGTGGCATTGGGGGCAAGGAGGAGAAGGGGAGTGAGAGGAGAAGGAGGATGCTGCCTTCATTAGTTTGCAAATGATTTGTGTGGTCAGGATATGTAAACAAATAATTTATATACATATAAAAGTAAACGAATATAACACACTTACATATTTTATATAATATATATAATGTTCATTTCTGTTGCTCTGTGAAATATGGGTTATTTCATAATAACTCACGTGTGAGACTCTGTCTTGCTGGCTGGTGTGCCCACGGTGCGGGCGAGGGTGCTGACCAGCTGGCGCTCCTGGCCAAGGCCTCTGAGGGCAGCCTGTGCTCACCGGTGCCCATTTGGGGGCGCATGGCCTTCTGCTTGCTGTCCAAGGTGGACCTGAGGATGAGGTCGCATCGGTGACCTGGGCATGTAAGGAGGGCAGTCCAGGTCAGAGGGTGTGGGGCTGCTGAGCTGAGGAGAGAGGATTGATGGGCTGGAGTCTGGTGGCCTGCTCTACACAGGGAGACGAGGGGCGCTGGGGACGGGTCGCAAGACGCTTCAATCTTCTCGCCAGACCCGCTAAGTCCTGTACCAGGACTGGCAGAGTAACAGATGTGAATGTGCCTTCAGTCTGCACAATGCTTTTTTGGGACAGTTGAGGGCCCACTCTGATGCCTTGAAGACTCTTCAGAGCCTCACGATGTTGGGACTGAACAAAGGATGGAACCTCTTCCCGGAAAAGCTGAACAGGACTAAGGCAAGGAGACCTTCCACCAGGCCAGGGCCAATGCCCAGGCTCCTTCCTGGCCCCACTGTGGTTGTGAGGAGGGCACATCAGCAAGTCTGCTGGAGCCGCTCGCCTCCTTTGTTGAAATCGTGGGGACCCATTCCCATGTCCCAGTCCATCTACTCTTATCCTTCCAGCTCAGGGTGCAAGCAGGGCGACAGATTTGGGATGGGGGAGAGACAGCAGTCCTTGGGCTGAGTTTTGTGTTATAGAGAGCAAGGGAAACACAGCTCCTGGGAAAACCTGAAAGTGCGTGAGCAGGCACGCAGGTATTTTCAGAGTTCCTCTTCCCTTAGAAAAACAATCCTTCCCACTGACATTTGAAAGGTATTTTACATGCATGTAAATCTTGCACTCATTGAAAAACGCACAATGGCATCCCTGTGATGATCTTTGAAACTTTAGCTTTTACTTTTTTCTTTTTTCTTTCTTTCTTTTTTTTTTTTTATAAAGAGACAGGGTCTCGTTCTGCTGCCCAGGCTGGAGTGTATTACTTTTTAAAGAAATCGAGCATTTCCTTCCATCCTGGCGGAATTTGGAGCAGCGACCTAACGTGCCGTTCTCTTTTGCACCACTAGGTGGCCCCTGGTGCTCTCAGATGTCGGCCAGGCTTGCAGACAGGTGAATGCATCTCATTGGCTCCAGGGAGGCATGATGCCACCGGGCAGCTCTTTTTAAGAGAAAAGCCAGAACCGGTGGAGCAGCGACCCCTGAGCAGTGTTCTCTGTGCTGAGCGGCGGGACTGAGCTGTTGAGTTAGAGCCAACATGAGTGAGGTGAGTGATGCTTCGACTTGTAGAGGGAAACAGGAGTGAGAAGGGACCTCGGCTGAAGGATTAGTCTCAGGAAATGTGAGGGGCTTAGCAGTGCTGAGGAACAAATTAATCGTGTAATTATTTGCTTGGAGAACTGACAGGATTGATCTCTTGGTTTGAATGGTAAGTGCAGAAGTTGGTTAAGTTTGCAACTTTTACAATTAGCCTGAGGAAGAGAAAGGTTTGCTTTCTGATTGAATTGTGACTTTGAAAAGTGCTTTGGGTTTTAGAGCTCAGAAGAGAAAGCCAAATGTTTTATTCTCTTATGAAGATGCGTGTCTTTGCATGATTCCCGCGGTGATACCTTTCAGAATGTGAGTGGGCAGGTGGTCATCTGGTGAACGCAAGCCTTGGAAGGGAAGGGGACAAGGTGGGGAAAGGGCTGGCCGTTGGGTGGCATTTCATGGCTCGGTTGTACAAATTACCTCTGCAGTTAATCAGAGCACCAGGGAAAGAAATGCAAACAGTAGTAGGAGCTGGGAAACATCCGTGTGTATAGATCTGTGGCTCTAAGGCCAGAGGCGGCCCTGGCAGAAGAGGAGCTACAATTGTGCAAATCCAAAGTCACTTCTCTAAACATGTTTATACAGAATGTGTTTTATTGGGGCCAACTGACAGCACGTTTTTTTTTTTAAAATCATCTTCTCCTTTTTTCTCATCTATGAAGCAGATTAGCGGTGGTACAACATCATTCTCTAATTCAACTCAATAACCGAGCCAAATGCATTTTCATTTCCTCTTGGTTTGCACTTAAATAATTACTTTTAAAGATCTTTTATCTTCTCTGTCTCTTTTTGACAGATGGATGATTCTTTTCTTGGAAGTCTAGGGTAAAATTAACAACTTCAGAAATAAAATGCCTCCTCCCTGCTTTTATCTCTCTGATGGGTGATTTTTGATGTTAACATGACAAGAAGAAGAGAAAAGCACTATAAAACTTAGAAACGGGGTTTGGGACAGAGCCAAGGGTTTGAGGCAGGGAGAGACCAACTGTGGGGTGGAAGATGGGAATTCTCCCATCACCACCATCCATGGTACCTATAACAGCAGCTAACACTTGCCTAATGGTCTGTGTGCCGACAGTGTCAGGCTGTCTCTGCACCTGTCACCTTCTTTGAACCTCTCAACAACTCTGTGCAGTGGGCACCATTATTATTCCCAATTGACAGATGAGGACACTGAGGCACAGAGATGGGAACCAAGTGGTTCGAGGTCACCAGCTAAAGAACAGTAGAGCCAAGACTTGGGCTGCAATGCTGGGTGGTTGACTGCCAGGTGAATCTTGATGTCTAAATGTGTATGGAATTTGCTGAACAGAGGGGATGCCAGAGGTTGGAGGAGGAGAAGGGAGGTGAGGAGAAAGAAAGAAGGAAGTTGGGGCTCTGAAATAGAGATGGAATGATGAGGATGAGACCTCCATTTCCCACATGCTAGGAGGAGGGGCTTTCTGCTGGACTCTACAGATATTTCAGAAGCTTCTGTGTCCACATCAGCTCACCTTGCTTGCAACAAGAAGGGATGGCTGCGTGGAGTGGTTTTTCTTTATATACAACTTATCCAATAAGAGTTTCCTATAGAAGAAGGACTTAGAAAGCAGCACAGCACTGAGGGGTGGCCTCTCGGGTCAAGTCAGCTACCCTGGTATTCTGGCTCAGTCGTGCCGTCGTTTGCTGGGGCTCCTGGCCAGCAAGGTGCTCATGAGCTCTCAAGGATGCTCAGCTCTGCTGGGCTCACTCAACTGTGCGGGTCTCCAGGGAGAAAGCGCGTGTTCCAGAGCTCACCTGTGATTAGGGTCACAGCCTGGTTCCTGCTGAACGGGTAATCAGGGCAGCTCTGTAGTCACTGCCCCGCCGTGGCGCTTATTGGACGTATTTGCAGGTTCTTGCAGGAGCTCTTGCCTTAGTTCCTTTAATGTGGATAAAAGCACACAAGAGGCGCATCCCACTTTTCTGCCTCCCCTTGCTGCTCACAAAACCCCTCCCAGCTCCCTGCTCCTCATCCTCCCTCCTGCCCTGTTCTCCCCCTCACATCGCATGAGGCCCCCTCCCTCTGACCACCAGCATGGCCACCGCTCCTGGCTGATCTCCAAGTTCCTGGGCATGTGCTCCTTGGAGAGCAGGAATTTGTCCTTTGACTAAACCTCAAATCTGCTTAAAATATTTAATAAAGTGGAACAGAAGCTCCTTTCTGGGTAGAGAACTGGATTTCCCCTTCACGGCACCCCTCAAGGAGTTTCTTTGGTTGGATGAATTAAATGTGGCTTCTAGTTTTAATAACTCTCAGGCAGAAATGGCTTTCAGATCATCATTTACTTGCATATGTGACTAATTACCAAAGAAAGCCAGAGCAATGGATTTTGCCAGACTTTCCTTGACCTTAGGATTGATTGGGGTCTGGTGGGCAAATAGTGCCCGCTGCAGTGCCAGGGCTGAGTGCCTGCTGCAGAGGCTCTGGAGCTCATTAGCTGCTTACCCAGACAGTGGGCAAGCCTGCTGGCTGGAGAGGACCCCAAAGTGTCATATACTCCCCGGGGCCTGCTCTGCACTTCCAGGCCTCCCCGCCTTTAAGGGAAAGATGGAGTGGCAAAGGGAGCCTCGAACTGGCTTTAAACTGGGCAGCTTTACAACAAGACGTCTTCTTTATTTCCTGTAACAACACTTTTTAGGGGAAATGACATGTGATAGAAAAGAACAGCTCAGGAAAGTAAAGTACAGCGAGGAAAGTAAAGTCCAAATTTAGGGTAATGTGAGAGAGAGGAGGTGGTTTGTGGGGGTGTCTGATTTACATTTTGGTATTAAAATATGTCAGATGTGCCTGGAGCAATCTATGAGATGAATTGGAAGAGAATGTAACAGGGATCAGAATACAGGCTTAAGTCTATCAACTGGATCAGAAATCTTAACCATCACAGCCTCAGTTTACAAGGTGCATTCTTTCTCCCTCATCGTACTCACCCAGGCACAAGAAAAATGACTACTTTTGTTTAGCCACTTAATAGAGCTTTTGAAAAAAGAGTTCCTGGAATAATGACAGTCAGTCCCATGTTCTCCTTTAGATGTCTATTTTTAAGTTGCTTTTCAAAGGAACTCATTTAGGAGAGCTGGGGCAAGGTTGGAAGGCATAAGGACAAACATCTGGAGCGTGAATTTAAAAATGTGACACCCTTGCCCTGTTTAGGGTGCGGGTTGGAGACGTTCCAGGTCACGTAATCAAATGACAGCTATTAACTGGACTTGAGATCCCTTTGGGAAAAGCCTCTTCATAACCCCGAGTTTCACGGTCATGGGCTGGGCTCTTTTCTTGCTTTGGGGTGGATGGGAAAGTGCAACTCAGTACAAGGGCTGTGGCTCTTTCTTTCGTCTAGACGTTGGCCCCAGCGAAAGACGATACCCATCAAAGGCATGGTTTGAAAAACATCAAGGACATTTAAGGGCAAATCTTTAGATACACATGTCTGTTCTTAGCACCCAAACAGAATCAATGTCGAACTTAATGTATACATTAAAACGTACAATAATCTCTAAAGGAAGAAGAAAGCTGTAAATGGCATTTTTCTTGACAGAGATTGCAAATGGGAGGCTACATGCAGTTAACTCGTGAGGTGAGGACATAGAAAAAACATGAATTAAAAAAATGTTTTGCCACTGATTTAAAAATATCATACATACAACAGTGGTTTGGGGCTTACATAGTTGACTCTCACGGTTGCCCAGTGGAGGGACTAATGTTAAAATGAAACAGATCCTAAGAAGAGAAAGATTATGGCTTTGAGCTTCTTACAATGTAAGGGTAAACTCAAACGGATGCTAATGGGTGGGTGATTAGGTTTGTAAGGAGCTGTATATTTTAGACCAGTTGTGAAGCACAGATTCTGAGGGTGACTGCGTAAAATGTGGGTTTTGCAAATGGTCTGCAAAACCCAGCAACAGAAGGTCAAATGACAGTTCAACTTCTTATGTAATTATAACCCCATTTGAGGGTGTACCTGCAGCAAGGACTCTGACAGATCAAGCAAGATCAGTTTTAGTTTCGTTGGACAACACCATGAAAGATACTCTTTCCTCTAATTGGTGATATTAAGTTCACACAGTCACCAGTTACAATTTGGGTTTGAAGTTCAACTTTTCCTAATAGAGAAGAGGTCAAAATTAAGCAGGAATATGTGTTTCCCAGGGCCGATGATTGTAAACAGTTGCCATAAAACTTGTTTCCCCAATCATGCATTTTATGAAGAAATGCTGTGGGGTTAAAAAGTCTCAGGTTTTCTCTTTTGGATTTTAAGAATGACACAATGCAAGATGTATTTTTTTTTTCAAAAAGAAAATAAATGACTCATTATTGATTTTATTAAAGGTTTAGTGAAGTAGTACGATCAAGATGAAAAGAAAACGTGTTTTTGTAATGGAAAGTTTCTTAAACTTATGATGAGCACATTCTTTGTATTATTTATTTACTTATTTATTTGAGATGGAGTCTCGCTCTGTTGCCCATGCTGGAGTGCAGTAGCGTGATCTCGGCTCACTGCAACCTCCGCCTCCCAGGTTCAAGCAATTCTCCTGTCTCAGCCTCCTCAGTAGCTGGGACTATAGGAGCCTACCACCACGCCCAGCTAATTTTTGTAGTTTTAGTAGAGACGGGGCTTCACCATATTGGTCTGACTGGTCTCGAATTCCTGACCTCAGGTGATCGCCTGCTTCGGCCTCCCAAAGTGCTGGGATTACAGGTGTGAGCCACCACACCCGACCTGCGTTATTTTTTAAAATTCTAATTTCTACTCTCAGTGCTTCGTTAGAGATGTGATCGGGGGAAGGCATTCACAATTTGTCTATGGTCCTTCTGTTCTTAGACCACTGGGCACGTTGAACTATTTGGATGCACAAATATATCAGGACCTAAGCCTGGGGCTTCTCATTAATTTAAAATGACTTTCTAGAAAGGTCTTCATACTTGGAGAAAAGGAGAATTTTAGGGGATGCGTGCATACAGGTTTATATTATATTGAATGATATTTTTATGAAACACAACAGTAAATATCATGTTGTTAAAGTATTATAGGCTGCATAGTATTGATTAGAAGCATCCTAGACTGTGAACTTCCCAAAAGGGACAATTTTATGTCATTCACAAGTCTGACCGCTGGATGGGCACTTGGTAAATGTCCAGTTACCGAATGAAGAAATAAGTTTTGGGATGTGGATTTATCAGTTGCTGTAATCAATAGGCCAGGCACCCTCTTTTCTAAATGTTGAGGCTTGTGGTTGGGATACATTTGGAAAAGACGTATTCCATCTTTTATTCTTTATTCCTGGTTTGAAACCTGTGTTTGCCATGTAAATCCTTTTATGTGGGAAATGGGTGCATTGTTATATACGCAACATAAGTGCTCTCATGACAGTAAAAGAAAATGAGAAAAAATAAGAAGGATCTCAACAGAAGGAACTCTTGACATTTGGGAAAATGTCAGGGAAAATATGGGAACTGAGCAAGGGACGTAGAATTCTAATATCCTATGTTTCCATGTTGTCTCCATTGAGACTAGTTCACTTCAGATAAGCTCAATGAAGTTCAAACGAAAGAGACTGTAGCCAGAGAGGCAGAGCCTGTGAATACCTTGGAAAATGGTTTGCTATACTGAAACAGAAAACCAATTTGACTGTGATTAGAAGAGAATAAGAGAGAGTCTAAGCAGATCTGTAGTAATATGGCCCCAGTGCCCAATCTCCATCAGCCCAGTTGTAAACTCTGGCATATTGTTGAAGGTAAACATTTAGCATGCGGAAAGCAAGTTGCATATTATTGCAAGGAAATAGTTTAATCATCATCTAAAATGAATTCTTAATAGCATACTCATAATATTAATTAAAATAAATAATTGATATTTGAATATTTAAATATTTTAGTAAATTTATATTTGAAATAGGAATATATGAAAATTTATATGCCAAAAGGGATGGATTCAAATTTCTTTTCTTGGGGAGTTCGAAACTGAATTGCACATCCATATCCCCATGTGATTAATCTGATAGGATCTCTGCTTTCCTATCATCCCCAGGGATAAACTATTTACCATTCTTCTTCCCATCTTTCACATGAGGTGCAATGTGAACAATGAATACAGAAACATTTTCCAATCATCTGGCACAGGCGCCTTTGGGATATAGATATGGGAATGTTCGATAATGGATTGTTTTGTGCCACAAACAAAGCAAGCTTGCCACAGTCATCAATGGCTCAAACCTATAAATACCACATTCATGTTGGGGCCATTCTACATGAACAATTTAGCATAAGCCACACATTCCAGGCATGGGTCTGCTTGTATATTGTTTATGCCTCACAAAGAGCTCTGAATTTATGCTTCAGAATCTCACTGAATTTACTGCTCGTTCCATTTCTGGAAGGGAAACACTTGGCCCATATTTATGACATTGCCAGTAGAAAAATCAATCACCCACTAAATGCCATTATTTTATATTTTACTCTTAACTCGCCATTTTATAAATGAAAGGAAGACAAATTAGACTCATAAAGCAGGAAGGTAATCATCCACAAATTGAACATTTAAGGGCAAGGAAGCAAAAGCTGTGAACTGTTCCAACCATTCAAATAAGGCAATTTTCCTCACAAAGGAGCTAGAATAGAGAGCAGGGGAGTCCCTGTCTTCAAGGTTTCTGCCCTCCATTTTAGGACAGTCTTGGACTTGGATGAGACTAAAACGTCTCCAGCCATACACGAGTCAGACCTCTGCCTCGTAGTTCAGAAGACAACTTTTGAATGTTAAATATTGTTTATGGCGATTTGATAGCAAAGTGGGATCCAGATTGGCTTGAGATCACGCTATTCCTGGTATAACAATCCAAGTCTGTGGTATAGTGGCATGACAAAAGACACAGTCATCTGTTCCCGTAGCACCACATCTGTGGTTTGGTCAATAATCGAATGAAGTAATGGTTATTTTAATTTTATATGACCTCTGAGAAAAGGACTCCAGAAGTTGACAAGACCCATTACCATGTGTCTTAATCAAATAAGAGTAAAAATATAACAAGGAAACACAAAAACACAAGAGGGAGAAATAATATAATTTCTTCCTTTTTTTTCAAGATCTTTGAAAAAAAAACAAAAACCAATACAAGCATCTGTTCATCAGGTGGTTAAGTTCTAGTATTTTTTTAAAAAAGCTAGTTAAAATGTTACACCTGCTTTAAAATTTATGATTCTTATGTACATTAGTTCCCCCTTATCTTCAGATGCCCGGTGGATGGCTGAAAGTGTGGGTGGTACCGAATCCTATACATGCTATGCTTTTTCCATCTGATAATACCTGAAAGTGCTGCTAAGTGGCTATGGGAGGTAGTGTAGACAGTGTGGATACGCTGGACAGATGAATGATTCATGTTGTTAGACAGCAAGCGGTTTCATAACGCTACTCAGTACAGTGTGCAATTTGCAACTTATGAATTGTTTATTTCTGGGATTTTCCATTGAATATTTTTGGACTGTGGTGAACAGCAGGTAACTAAAACCTCAGAAAGTGAAACCAAGGAAGGTTAAGGGGGAACTACTGTATGCAATTTCTTTATTAAATAATAGCCACTGTTTCATTAGGAGTTGTTAGAAAAATATCACTTTTTTTTTTCTTGTGCCCAGCAAAATGACTAATTGTATTTAGGGTTTTCTTTTTCAAATTGTAAATTTTCTCACAGTTTTTTTTTTTTGTTGTTATGCAGAGAAATCTCTGATGCAATGAACGGGTCAAATTTCGAGCTGAGTGTGGCTGTGTGACAGCATCCTGGGTGCTGGTCTCCTCATCTCTGAGGGGTGACAGCATACACACAGACACTGGCGCTGCCACAAGCCTGCCCATGTCCAAGACGGGCGATGGTGTGGAGCCTTCCTTTACAGATTGTATCTCTGCATCTTCCAGAGAGTTTTAGGTGGAAATAGCAACAAGCAAAACTTCAAACCATTATGCCATAGTGACATCTTCTCCTTAAAACAATAAGGGCGACTTGACGTGATTTTATCCTCTTGCCTTCTATGACTTTCCACAATTGTCATTGCTCTAACAACAACTGTCTGTTTTAGCATATCAATGTTTTGGGAACTATCTTCTCAGTATTCCTGCAGATCCATAACAGAACAATGGAATAGTGTCCACAATGATTATGGATATCAGTACTCCGAAGTTTTTGATAGTGTACCTTAATAGGGAAAAAAATTTGACCGTGTATACACAGCAAATTTTTATTGATTTTACAATTATGTATACATGCGAATATGCTAATATAGTAAGAGTTAATCGTTAAAGGAAGGGTAAGGAAATCTATAATTCCAATAGACTTTTTGGTAACTGTACTTCTTTTTGAGTCTAATTTGATGGCTGAGGTTTTTAAGCTTCATTGGTGCCCATGAAGATGTCCTAAGAATAGAAAGTTTAGTTAGTGCTTTTATTGTTTCCTTGGTGTTTGTGCTGATGGTGTTGGTATTATTTTCAGTCTATGATTTAATGCAGAATTTTTCAGTTGTGATAAAAGACATATACGATTTACTATTTTGACCACTTTCAAGTTTGCAGTTCAGCAGTATTAATTATATTTACACTGTTGTGAAACAGGTCCACAGAACTTTTTCATCTTTCAAAGCCAAGACTCTGCACCCATTCAACAACCACTCTCCACTACCCCACCCCTATCCTCTGGCAAACCCATTCTATTTCTTACCTCTATCAATTTGACTACTTTTGGTACCTCCTATGCGTGGAATCATACAGTATTTGTCTTTTTGTGACTGGCTTATTTTACTTAGCATAATGTCTTCAAGGTTCATCTATGTTGTGGACTGTGACTATATAGGACATTTTAAAAGCCACTTACCTACTGTGGGAAGATTAGTTTAGTTAAAGGTAGACTGTATAATCTATAAATCCTCTTAATGGAACGTAAGGAACTGCAATGCATCACATGATGATATTCTGAGAGCAAATCAACAGGCAGTGTGTCTTGGACAATCTCCAGCTGTGGGACTCCTACTCTTTCCCACCAAGTGATGATGTCAGTATCAATCCAGATATTAGCTATTAACGAAACCTAATTTTTAAATTGATCTTAGACCCTACACAAATATAAATAGAGATTCTAAAGTCTTCTTTACCGTGAGTGTTTGTGACAGTGAAGCACCTTACAACCCCAGAGGTGCCGTGGACACGGTGGTCTGTGCCAATAGCACCCCCTGGAGTTGTGCTGTGAACAACTATACCACTGAACGTGGTGGCTCTGCCCTTCCTTGAGTTGACGTCAGCCGGCTTAAGGACTGTTGACCTTGAGAAAGGCTGTCGTTTTTATAGTTCCACTTAGAATTCAGGGAATCAGAGAAGGGCGTCGTCGTCATTTCATTCAAAGCAGTCATTTTAAAATAGGGGACTGCGTGTCCAACGATAAATCTTGTGCAAAATCACAGAGCTTCTTGAGAGAAAGCTTAAGTTTCCCTTCCACATTTTCCATCCTATTACATTTCTCATTTTCTGGATACAACCCAATTTCTTTTAAACCTGTCCAAATTCCACTTAGGGTTTGCACAAGTAATTTATTAAATTAAAATTGTCCTGAATATTTTTATTAGTCTTGAGTTAAAAAAGAATAGCCACGGAAATCTTGACAAAGCCATTTTTTTGTTCATCAGGGCTTCCACTCTATTTCTAGGGATTCCAGCTTCCACCCTGACATCCCCAGCCTCCCATCCCATCACACACAGAGAAGCTGAGAAATGTTAATAATGCTACCCTGTGGAATGTTTCATTAAGACCCTTGTTGGGCACGGTGGCTCACTCCTGTAATCCCAGCACTTTGGGAGACCCAGGTGGGAGGATTGGTTAAGCCCAGGAGTTAGAGACCAGCCTGGGCAACATGGCGAAACCCCGACTCTACCAAAAATTAAAAAAAAAAAATTAGTCGGGTGTGGTGGTGCATTCCTGTAGTCCCAGCTACTCAGGAGGCTGAGATGGGTGGATGATTTGAGCCTGGGAGGTGGAGGTTGCAGTGAGCCATGATCATGCCATTGCACTCCAGCCTGGACAACAGAGCCAGATCCTGCCTCAAAACAAAACCAAAACAAAACAATCAAAGAAACAAGACCCTTGTTGGCAAAGTTTTATTTTGTTTTGCCTGGTAGTGTTCTTGACTTTGAGGTTATACCAATCACCTTTATGCCTTGCTTACTCTCTAGTGCTCTGTTTGAATGAGAAAGAGCATTCTGAACCCTAACATACACAATTTTTAGAAAACATTTGTCCAGAAAATGGTGGCCTTTTTATGGCCAAAACCATTGCATATATAATCAGTCATCACAAATTTTGTAGTCACGTTTCTTTTTTTCTTCTAGATTGTGACACGAGAGAGAGAGAGAGAGAGAGATTATGTCTTTTTCTATACCATTTCATCTTCCCAGCACTATATCACTGAACTCACATTGATGGAGAATCAATAAGACGTGGTCCTTACCCCTTAAAGAACTTGTAGGGGGAGGCAGGATCACATAAAATTAACTCTACTCTGGTGTCCATGCAGAGTTACAGGCCTATTCTCTGTATAAAGCAAGTGCCAGGATGCATGGGTTAATTTGCCATTGCTCAGGGCTGGGAAGGAGAGGAAAGAAGATGCCAATGGGTAACCTTCCCAAAGCAGCCGGGGCTTACAAAAGTAGGGGCTCAGCACACATTGATTGAAGAATAGCACTACGATAGCACTCTGCGAATCTTAAAAGTCATACAATTTAAAGCCATGTGAGAATTTAGCAATCTTCAAGCTCATTGTATAGATACATGTCCATTATGATACTATAGTTAATTCTGAACTCCTGCCTGGTGATAAAAATTGCTTTAAACATGTTGGACATTTTCTCATCCACATCAATGAATATTTGGGCTCTATGGACTTGTTGCATCTTTCTTTAAAAGTGAAATTCTTCTGTATATTGGAAAGAGATTACATGAGGACAGTCAATTACATTTTTGAAAGTGCACACATTGGTTAGTTGTAAAATTTACGTGATCCAATTGTGAGAACTGTGTACATGGATTTAAGTATATCTGTTATTTCCCTTTGTGAGAGTATCTATCCGTGCTTGCTCATGGTAGAGTATCATTGCACTCTGTATCTCAGAGCTTCTAGTGGCTTCTTAACCACTATATTGTTGTCTTCTCTTTGAAGTTTGCTCAGGGGATGGGCTCAACCCTGTATTTATAACTCTGCTGTCACATATGCTTAAGTCCTGTCAAAATATCTAGATAATACAGTGCCACACCTCAAATATTATTTCTGGAAATGTTCTATACCTCAGAAATGTGGGATATTTTACCTCTTCTTGAAGAAAATTTTCTTTTCTTTTCCTTTTTTTTTTGAGACTGAATTTCACTCTTTTTGCCCAGGGTGGAGTGCAATGGTGCTATCTCAGCTCACTGCAAACTCCACATCCTGGGTTCAAGTGATTCTCCTGCCTCAGCCTCCTGAGTAGCTGGGATTACAGGTGTGCACCACCATGCCCAGCTAATTTTGTAATTTTATTAGAGATGGGGTTTCACCATGTTGGCCGGGCTGGTCTCAGACTCCTGACCTCAAGTGATCTGCTTGCCTCGGCCTCCCAAAGTGCTGGGATTATAGGCATTAAGCCACCATGCCCAGCCAAAAAAGTTTCTTAAAATAGATGTAGCAATTTGTCAAGCACCTCCACCAAATACCTCCTTCAAGTTCATAGTTATTTTTCATCCAGATTCCTTCTTTGCCGTCTTTAAAAATGATTCATTTCATTTTTCAGGCACTATTCTATGAATTTCCATGTCATCACTTTTTTGCTGAGTTCTTGCTGGGAGCCAGAATTGGCTGAAATTCCTATGAGAGTTCCCCCACAGTTGCATTTTGGACGAGGATTTCGAATTTCACATGACAGACTATAAATGCCGCTAAATGTAACTCCAGAGATACAAGCAGTGGAGTCGGAGGCCCCTTCTCTGGCTCCTTAATGTCCCCATTAGTATTACAACAAGGAAAAGAGACACGAGCTGAAGAGTGTGGCAGATGCTGGCAGAAGTTAGTCCAGTTAAAAACACACCACAGTTCTGTAACCCTCCCTCCTGGCCCCCTCTGCCTTCAACCTCTTTTGAGGTAACGTAGCTCAGAGTTCGGACATCCATAAGAGCCTGTGACAGGGAGTAGGGCAGGACCAGTGACATAATTTGTGGCCCCAATGAAAAATCAATACGATGCCCCTTGTTAAACATTGATTAGAATTTGAAGATGGGGACAGCAACATATCAGACCAAGCCAGGGCCCTTCTGAGAGTGGGCCTCCTCGTACCGTGTGGGTCACTCTCCCATGCGGCCAGTCCTGGGTCAAAATGAGAAGCATCCCAATTGCTTTTTAATGAACAAATTAAAAACAGAAGAGGCAGAGCTGAAGAAACATAATTCCATTATCTTTGCAATGTCTGGAGCTATATATATATATTCCCTGTCCAAGTGGAAGCTCTCAAAATGGCCCAAGCCTGACCATGGAGGTCAGTGGGTGGAGGGTCTTTCCCCCAAATCCAAGGGAGCTTTCAAGTTGGTTTGGAGGAAGCCTCCCTAGCAGCAAGCTTGAATAAGAAATTATTGTGTTCAAGGATCAGCTTGGCTGGTGCTGAGGACCCTTTTGATGATGAAGTAATAAAATGGATTCAAAATCACTTGGAATATGCATGTGCATGTGTGTGAGTGTGTGTGTATACGTGTGTATGTTTAAAGGCCATATAAATGCTAAACTCTGTGTGCAAATGTCCTTGAATTCTGATTCCAGCTGTCTTTATCAAGTGCTGGTTGTTTATCCAGGTGAAAGCATCCGCTGGCCAGTTTTGTCCCAAGTCTTTTTCTATCAAGTCTTTGGTACTCACTTCTTCTTCTTGAGTATGCCCAGAGGGAACAGAATGCAGATGTACTAGGCTTTTCAATTAAAGAAACATTTTTGTATGTTGGGCTTTGGAAATAAAGAGGTCTACCTTAGTAATTCCGGGATCAATATGTGCAGATAGGAAGTAATTTGGTGGTGTGAACTTTGGCCATTTGTAAGTGCCTTGTCCCTGGAAAACAATGTTTAAATTGGAATTGGGTTTATTTTCCAGCCAATTAAATCCTTCTGGATTTCAGAGGAATTTGAAACAAAATATGGAACAACTATCTATTATGAAGGAGGCACAGCTGTTAGATGAGTTGGTTGTTGGTAGTGGTGATCGTGTATGCATTTTTTTTTTTTTTTTTTGTGGGAGAGTAGAATTTACACTTCTGTGGGGAGCATCTGATCAAATGGCCCATATAACTTTTACCTGTCTTCTAATCTGAGTCTCAATCCACTTCTTGGGCTGTGACAGCTGATTTAGGACAAAACATTCCTTTTCTTCCAAAAGTATACGATCTTGGGCTTCTACTGTTTTCTGAAGCTATTTTTGTTCTAGTTGAATGTCGGGGGGAAAAACCTGGCTATTTGTTTATTATTGTACCAAAAAAGAAAGTCTCCAGCTTCCGAAGCTTGGGACACTCACTATTAGAGAAACATGTTTAGCAGCACACAGTGCCAAATAAACTACACACCTGCATTTCGTCACAACAGGTCATTGCAGGAACAGTGGCATTAGCCTCCATAGGAAAAGGGTTTGCATGGGGGTCTAGGAAGCCAGTTAAACACATGAAAAACCCATTGAGACACCTAGACAGAGTGAATTATGAAGCAAGAGCTGTTTTCATGGTGCCGGGGTCCTGTCCTCACAGATGCATGAAACGTACATCTGCATTTCTGACATCACAGCGGACACGGGACCCTGAGTGATGCAGTACTGAGTTCCCTGACAATGTGAAATGCATTTGTCCCATTTTTTCCTAAAATGGCCCAACTATTTTCAAATGCAGAGTCTTGTGCGATGTCATACATTTCCACAATGTTGCTTTAAAATAAGAAAGGGCAGGAAACGTGATTCCGACTCTGCAACCAGATGGACTGAGGCATAACATGTCTGCATTGTTGATGGCAGAAAGGGGGCGTCCAAGTCAGGTTTTCCATCTTCCAAGCCAATCTTTCCCCCTCTAGACCAGAAAGATTAAATGGCAAATAGACTACCAAGTCAATCTGCCCAGACTCAAATTCCGTTCCCTGACCCCATCACATAGCTGTAACATGCTTGGGCATAATCCTAAGCCTCTCTGTGTCTCAAGTTTTCTCTCCATCCAGTCAGGATAAAGGTAGTAGCCACCTCGTAGTAGGCTTGTTTCCATGAAAGTGTTTAGCTGTTGTTACTGTGACTGAAAAAACATAGCTTCTTGCATTTGCAGACAGAGCCTTGTGCCTTGGTGCAAAGAAAGGAAAACATCTTTGCTGAACTTGGAGGTGTCATCTATTCACTCAGCTCTAAATATAGGCTTCTCTTGGATGACAGTGGGTTTGGCCTTTGTCCTTTCTTTCTCACACCTTTTTGTTCACTTGATGAGGATGCCGAGTGCAGCGGTACATTATGCTTGTCTCAACCATGGCAGAGCCAGTGTGGCCATGGTGAGAGATCATTCAGGATGGATGACTGCTTAGGGACTGGCAGGGCAAAAGTCTCCCAGCTATTGCGGCATTTCATCCTGTGGTCTTTGGTCATTCTTTGGCTTTTATCTGAGTACACCTGGCATGGCATTTTACCAGCTGTACTGGGGAGGACTGGGGGAATGGAAAGCTGGCATTACTGCTGAAAGCAAAGAAAAGATGTGTCTTTCTCTGTGGCCGGTTTCTGTAATCCGGGAAGACCCCATGTGGGTTTTCTGATCTCATGTGAGCTTCCCTAGCCTTTGAAGTGTATAAAATTGCTAGAAGAACCACATCATCCTCGGAGGGACAGGCAGGCATCCTTAGTGTTCTTGAAATGATTACATCGTCAGTTTCATTTAGTTCTAGAAGACTGGCCCTGCCTGTTGGTTTTTCCCCTAATCATCTGTATAAGAAAGACTTGCCCTTAAATGGGTGAGTTACAGGCACAGCTCAGTTTCTGTCATTACACTGATCTTTCATTGACAGTTTTCCACCCTCTGTTACTCTTGGCATCGGGCTGGTCAGCCATAACTTCTAGGGATGGGGAGAGAAATCGAATCTCTTCTATTCTTCTCTGTACTGCTTCAATCTGGCAACTTCTACGTAGACTGTGAGAATATAACCTTGTAATAAACATTTGGGTCTCTTTGCCTTTGTCTGAGAGCCCACTGTTATTTTTTTTTCTAATCACAGCAGCTGCTCTAGCTAGCATCTGGCTCATATACCAGCAGCCTTTATTCTGAGACTAATCTAAGGATTCAACACAAATTCAGGAAGGCAATCAAAGAAGTGGGTTGGATGGAGAAGTATTTCTTTGGGTACAGTTCAGATGCAGAAGGTGGTAGACACCTACACTGATGCATTGTCTTAGCATCCTGCAGATCCATGGGGTTTCCAAGGGTGGCTTGGTGGGGTTAGGGGGGTGCAGGTGAATTTGGCTGTAGCTGGGATAAATGGAGGTGCTTGTATGTTGATTCCTGGGCCCTTTGATCCAACCTCTGGTTTGGGGAGAGGCTGCTGATTGGAGCAGATGCACACACCTTGTTAACAGGGCCACTGAGTTCTCCCAGTCTTCCATCCACATTTCTTCTTTGTCATCAGCGTACCCTCCTCCTGTATCTTCCCTTTCTAGAAAAAAATATGAGCTGTGATTTGTACAAAACACACAAAATGCATCTGTTGGAATCAGAGATCCAGGAAACTTGAGCTGAAATTAACAACTTCATAACACAGGTAGAGCCTGCATCCTTCATGAGAAAAATGACACAAATCTCAGTATTCTTTGTTTGGAGTCTCTTAACATCCATGTGAGGTACATATTTTCTGTATTCTATTTTATTTTAATTCACCATGAAAAAGAAACTGGTCAGATAAAGAAGCTGAGGCTTTGAGGAGCGGAATCATTTATTTGTGGTGATTCAGCCATATTTACTCCCAGTGTTTCAACTGTGAGCTCAATGCACTGTTTTCATTACCTTTACTATATTGCAAGCTGAATACAATGAAAAAAAAGGAGAAACATCTCTTCTTAAGCCTGTTTTACCTAATATTATTTTGCTCTCTGATTTTTCTTAGAGACCAAATCCATGCAATGTGAGTGTTTTTATCTCATTTAGTTCTCACATGCTAATGAGGTGGGTATATTGTTATTCTCATTTAATAAAAACAGACACTGAGGCTCAGAGAAGTTAAGTGACCTGAACTGGGCCACACAGCTGCTGGGGGCCAGGGCTGGGATTACCTGGGTAGTTGGATTCCAGCACACTTATTTTTGAGGTTAAGTTTATTAAGGTGTAATTTACATGTGGTAAAATCTACCCCTTTTAGTTGTATGTTCGATGAGTTTTGACACATGTGCGGCCTTTTTTTTTTTGAGAATTGGAATTTCTCTTTTGTTGCCCAGGCTGGAGTGCAATGGTGTGATCTTGGCTCACTGCAACCTCCGCCTCCCAGGTTCAAGCAATTCTCCTGCCTCAACCTCCCAAGTAGCTGGGATTACAGGCATGCACCACCACACCCAGCTAAATTTGTATTTTTAGTAGAGACGGGGTTTCACCATGTTGGTCAGGCTGTTCTCAAACTCCTGACCTCAGGTGATCCGCCTGTCTCAGACTCCCAAAGTGCTGGGATTACAGGAGTGAGCCACCGCACCCAGCTGACATATGCAGTCTTATAATTGAGATATAGACTGTTCTGGCCAGGCATGGTGGCTCATACCTGTAATCCCAGCACTTTGGGAGGCTGAGGCAGGCAGGTCACCTGAGGTCAGGAGTTTGAGACCAGCCTGGCCAACATGGCAAAACCTTGTCTCTACTAAAAATACAGAAGTTAGCCGGGCGTGGTGGCATGTGCCTGTAATTCCAGCTACTCGGGAGGCTGAGACAGGACAATCGCTTGAACCCAAGGAGGCAGAGGTTGCAGTGAGCGGAGATCATACCACTGCACTCCAGGCTGGGTGACAGAGGAGACTCCGTCTTAAAAAAAAGACAGAGAGAGAGAGAGAGAGAGATTATTCCATCACCTGAAAAGTTTCTTTGTGTGCTTATGGTCAGTCCTTTCTTTCTACCCTTGGCACTAGAGCCCACATTCTTCACCAGCACACCTTAAATAAAAATAAGCCCAATTACGATGCAAGATATTTACACCGTTTTGAGAATAGCATGATCATATCGGCTTTTAAGTCAATTAAATCTCATAGTGCAACAGTTTATAAATGTTACTTTATAATGAATAGCTGAAGTATAGAAAAGTAACAAAATGACACCAGAATGACCTGTGTTCCTGGTCTTTGTAAATTATGCCAGGATCTCTGACTGCAGGGAGGGCATTCAATGAATGGGAGCGCTTTTGATTCTGAACAGCAGCCCTAGCCAGAGCCTTTAAATGGGTTTCTGTCCTGCTCCTTCTGAAACTGACACTGAGCAAGTGCCACCTGCTCCTGCTCCAGGGGGCTATTCAACCATGTAGTCCCGGGGGAGCCAGGGCTGTGGGAGGTGTTGGTTGCTAAGAAGCAATGAGCCTGAGGCCCAGCCGCGAGCCTGAGGCCCAGTGGAGCTCCCAGTTGCCCTCCCTCTGCTCTGACCACAGCTTGTCCCTCTGCCAGGCGCTGCCCTCACAAGGCGGCCAAGAAGGACATCACGCTGGCAGCTGGGGAAACCTCTGGCTCGGGGCTGGAGAAACAGTTCTGCGCATGTGGTTGAGGGAGGACACATCTCTTCTTTCTAGCCCAGGGAGTGTCCTACCTCCATGTGGTTTGGGGTTCAGGAGAGAATTCAGCCCATGCCCGTGGAGTCACACCCCCCTGCAGAGGGTACACACCCAAGCTGCACTGAAGGAGATGCCCTCCCCTGTGCCCTGGGCATCCCCCAAAGCCAGGCACCCTCTCCCTCCTCTGGGACAGGACGCCAGGACAGGCCCCAGAGCCTGCAGAGCCAGGCCTTTGCCCGGCTTTCTTTCCTGAGCGTCCTTCTATCAGCCCCTGTGGATGAGTCTGTTCTTTCCTATGTTGCTGTCTGAATGTATTAATTAGTCTGCGGGCAGCTTAAACAACAGAAATGTATTCTCTTATAGTTCTGGAGACCAGAAGTTTACAATCATGGTGTCTGCCGGGTTGGTTCCTTCTGAGCACCGTGAGGGAGGATCTGCTCCAGGCCCCTCTCCCGGGCTTGTAGATGCCGTCTTCTCCCTGTGTGTCCACACTGTCTTCCCTCTGCATGTCTGTGTTCAAATTGTCCCTTTTAATAAGGACACAGTCCTATTTGATTAGAGCCCGTTCCAATGAGCTCTTCTTTACTCGATTGCAAAGATGTTATCTTCCAATAGGATGACACTGTGGGGTACTTGGGATTTAGGACTTCCTCATGTGAATTGTGGGTGGAGGTCCCAATTCAGCCCACCACACTGCAAAAGTGGTAGTAGCTCTGCCCAACGTCAAGGACCATTCAGAACCTTCTATGATATTAATTTTCAGGAAACTGACAGCAACACACAGTCATCACCATGAGTCTTTGTTGAGCCAAGTTGAATAAACAAGTGGCTTTATTTTACTAAAATACAAATCTACTAAATACACTAATACTAGTAAAATGCGAGTAAAAATACTAAATCTACTAAAATACAAATCTACTAAAAATACAAAATTAGCTGGGCGTGGTGGTGCATGCCTGTAATCCCAGCTACTTGGGAGGCTGAGACAGGAGAATTGCTTGAACCTGGGAGGCGGAGGTTGCAGTGAGCCAAGATCACACCATTGCACTCCAGCCTGGGCAACAAAAGAGAAATTGCATCTCAAAAATAAACAAGTGACAGGTATGAAATATGTAAGATTTGAAAAGTCAGGGGGAGTTCCAAATGAACTCAACAGTGTGGGCTGGACATTTCACTGTGAAATCTGTGAAATTAGAAGACTCCATACAGAAGTCATTAAATAGCAACTGTTCCTTAAGTTGTAATGTATACCTTTATGAAATTATATATATGGTATGTGGTTGGTTTTATAAAACAGAGACTATATATATGTCCACCTATAAGAAGATGGAAAGAAAATATTCTGAAGTATTAACATGGATTAACTCTGGTTAGTTGAATTGTAGGTGGCTTTTTGCATTTTTCCTTGCGTATTTATGTTCCAAAAATTTCACAACAGCCACATCCTACTTTTGCAAATAGAAAACAGTGTTCTTCCACATGAAAATTGGCACAAAGAAGTTTTTTTTAAAGTAGAAAATGCGAATTTTAAAAATATAGCTGTGAAAAAGAAGTATAAAATTAATTCCAATAAAATAAATCATGGATACCCAAAAATGATGGTACCTTTATAAATGGTTTGCCTAAACTGCAGTGACACTAATTAATACTCTTACCATAAAGGTCAGGATAAAAAATGACAGGAATAGAACATAGCATTTGAGGCAGAGTTTCAGCCTTTGGGTCTTCCAGAGGTGAGAATGAAAGAAGAGAGGAGGAATTAGAAAGGTTAATGCGTTTGTCATTGAAAATCCCATCACTTTTTTTTAACCAACTTTTTTGTTTGTTTTTTTTTCTGTTTTTTTTAAAAAACCTTCTAGCTGAATTTTCTTTTGACATGAATTTCTATACCTTTAGGGATTAAATTAACGCTCAATTTTTGGAATGTTATTAGGAGAATTATAGACGACTTAAAAATATCACTGGTGAGAAATTAAATCTTTTCTGTCTCTATCACAAAATGTAGGCATAAAAGTCTCTTCTGCTCTTCAGACAAATTCGGCAACTTTGATTTCGAAGTTACCTTTAATGATAGGTCTTCAATGTTCCTGAGAATCCATTTGCTTAATGATCGAGGTGGCCTCAAGCAGTCGTCAGCTACCTGCTTACCTGCCCGGCTGTTGATGCCATTTCACTGTGCAATCCCTTTGGCTTTGCTTCTCTGTTCATTTAAAGATGGATCATATAAGAGCCTGATTACCTTTTGTCAAAATAACATTAAATATAATACCATAGTAGCAGGCCTTTTTGTTTCTTTATAAACTGGTGATTCAGAGAAAGCAGACAAGAAACCCTTAGAAGGGCTTACTGGGGTGACTGGAGGCAGTCCTGCATTTTGTGTCTCTGCTGTGTGGGGTATTAATTGTGTGAGGAATATGCAATATCTGAAACTTCATGGTCCCCATGTGCAATATATACCAAAGATATGCGGATTCGTGTTTTTCCCCTTTTTTATGATCCATCTAGGGAACTGCTTGTCGAGATGCTGCCATTCCAGGGGAGCTAAAAACCCTGAAATCATTAGAAGTGTTGATATCAGGATGCTACAGCACAAAAAGAAGACAGCACTGTGGAGAAAAATAACTTAAGAGAAGACACATCACCGGGGGATAGATGGTGTTAAGTAGCCCTTGCTAACAAGAGCTTTCAAGCCACCGTGAGAACGAGATGGATTTATTTTCCTTCCTTTGCAGAATCTCAGCAACTCCGTGGTAGACAGGGGCCAACAGAAGTCAGATGTTGGGAACAGGGGACAAAATTTTAAAGAGGACTTAGGAACAAATACTTCCTTTCTTTTCTTAGAGATAAACCACCCATTTAACATCACTCAACAATGGCTCTTGTGGTAAATGCTGTCATTGATGGATAGGTGGGGAGAGCATGGCTGCTGGGTCCAGGTCCCTTAGATGTGGCCAGTAGGAGGCATGGATTATCATTTTTCTTTGGCAGGGAGGGGACTGAGACTTCAATGAGGAATTTCTCCAGTGATACGCAGTTGGTGGGGACAGTCAGTGGTTGGCACACCTCCCTCAAGAGCTGACAGCGGTGTGAGTTAGGGGACTCCCCCACTGCCCCTGATGTCAATCATTCTTGGGTCTCAGCTCCTCCCCTCTACACTGAGATGGTTGCTTTATTCTCTGCCCGGCCCTCCAGGCTGTGACCCACCAAAGTGGGAGCAGTGGGTCCCTTCTGCTTGGGACCCTCGGGCCTAGCCCAGAACCTGGCTCAGCAAAGGCAAAAATGAACAGTCCAGGAGTTGGTCTCCTGACCTGGCTGAATCTGGGTACCTGTCTGACCCTGTACCTGTGACTTTTTCTCCTGACAGCTTTGCACATTGGTAAATGTACCTAATTTCCACGTTTCACTTTAAAAAGTAGTCTTTTCCTCTTAGCCTGGGAGACACCACAGTCCTTTAACTAGAGAAGTTTTCCTGTGCAGTAGCCGTGAGAGGCTGACAGCAGGACTGGGAGGAGCCCATTTCACTTCCATCCCTGCGTGGCTTGATCACAGGGCTGAGAGGGAACGCCTCTGTGAGCCAGGGGCCTCTGTGGGTCCAGTTGTCCCTTGTCGCCTGTGGATCTGGCTGCATGAGGACTCTTTCTTTCTTTCTAGTGTTGCCAAAGCGAGATTCATGAATAAAGCTCTTAAGAATATTTGGTGGCCACATAGGCAAGTCTACTGGGGAGATGGGAAAGAAAGGGACGGGTGTGTGGCACCCTAAGAAATTTGGGGATGACCTGGGCCCTGACGGCTTCAGAAGCCTCCTTATTCCCTAACCCTTAGGGGTCTTCAAAAGTGGTGACCCCCCCCACACAGTCCAACCATATCTCACCAAATTAAATATCAAACCAAGTTCTTTTTTTTGTTTGTTTGAGTTGGAGTCTCGCTCTGTCGCCCAGGCTGGAGTACAGTGGCACGATCTTGGCTCACTGCAAGCTCCACCTCCCGGGTTCACACCATTCTCCTGCCTCAGCCTTCCGAGTAGCTGGGACTGCAGGCGCCCGCCACCACGCCTGGCTAATTTTTTGTATTTTTAGTAGAGACGGGGTTTCACCGTGTTAGCCAGGATGGTCTCTATCTCCTGACCTCATGATCTGCCTGCCTCGGCCTCCCAAAGTACTGGGATTACAGGCGTGAGCCACCGCGCCAGGCCTCAAACCAAGTTCTAAGAGTGAATACAGATTTACCCACTTAAATGCTAGAGGCATACATTCAGAAAAAAATATTATTAGACTGCAATTTGGACCCCAAATTTAACCAGCTGGAATTCATTTCGCATTTCATATTCCTCAATCTCTGGAATGAAAAATAAGTGTCTTTTAATGGGAACTTGTATTTTATCCTAAAGATGGAACAAAGTGTACTGGGCTGAATTATTTCCCAAATAGGCATGATCTGTCTCGTGTTCTGGGTTATGATGAATGATAAAACAGGTTTGGGTGAGTTGGCTTCTTACTGATGTATGAATCGCACGCTGATTTTATGGGTATGGACAACAAAGGGAGGAAGCGAGGCCTTCTACTGCAGCATTCTAGAAGTCGTATAATAAACACTCTCAAAACAACCACAGGAGTCCTTCAGGGCCCAGGCATGGCCCATGATACAATGAAAAGGTTTCAATGACTGTATTAGAATAATTTTCTGAAAGCTTGGAATTACTGGGTTTCTCCAATCTTTTCCTTACTTCAGGGAGACATGGTGACTAGAGTTGGGTTGAGCCACACTGAAGCCCAAGGCAGAAGGAAATATCAGTCATTCCAATCCTGTCTATTTCAATTTTAATATTTATTTATCTATTTATTTATTTATTTTGAGACAGTCTCTCTCTTGTTGCCCAGGCTGTAGTGCGATGGCATGACCTCGGCTCAGTGCAACCTCTGCCTCCCAGGTTCAAGCGATTCTCCTGCCCCAGCCTCCAGAGTGGCTGGGATTACAGGCATTTGCCACCCCACTCAACTCATTTTTTTTTTTTTTAATTTTTATTTTTAGTAGAGACGGGGTTTCACCATGTTGGCCAGGCTGGTCTCAAACTCCTGACCTCAGGTGATCCACCCACCTCGGCCTCCCAAAGTGCTGGGATTACAGGTGTGAGCCACCATGCCTGGACAATATTTTAATATTTTGTTCATCATGACTTTTTGCAGTACTTTTTATTTGAAAAATATTGCATTAACATATGATTTATTTTGATTACTGAGTTTCTTGGAGCCCTCTTAAATTTTGTGCCCAGGGGAAATGCCTTGCTTGCCTTACCCAGTGGTGGGTATTTCAAGAACACTGTGATTTTGTAATGGATTTCACAAGGAAGAATAGTAGACTGAGAAGTAATTGAGTTTTTTGTTTTCAAAGGAATTTGTTTATGGGACTGTTAGTGATGTTCGGGATGCCAGCACATTTTCTGTTCAAGCCCTGAACTGAAGACCTAGGTATTGATGATGTTGCACAGCTCCTAACTGTAGCATACATATGGTCAGACATATCTTTATGTCCATTCTAAGCTCAAAGTACAGACAGAAATGAATCCAAGGCCAACTATTCACGTGGAACTTGATGTGGTCCCTTCAACTAGCAGGGTATTGAATATGAAGGGATTGTTTGTGATTTTGCAACTTAGTGAAAAAAAAATAGTCACCCAGCCATGTCTATGCGCTGAGTCAGACACCTCTCATGTGTCACTAGGCCCTCTCTGAGGACCCCCGTGGGTGGCTGGCTCAGCGTAGGCTCTGCAGACTTCAGGCAGGTGCACAGTAACAGCATGTCATCTCCTGCCCACATCAATCACCTCCACCTCCACCCTTTGCCTTGGGGCTTCCTCATCAACCCAGGCAGATGCCAGGTGCAAGACTTTGCATGGGGAATTGGTGCTCTGTGGAGCACCTTGGATCAATGAGAGACAGCAGCTGGTGGTGTAGGGTCCAGCCCTACGGGGCTTAGCAGGTGTTCTCCCCATGTGTGGAGATGAGAGATTGTAATAAATAAAGGCATAAGACGAAGAGATAAAGAGAAAACAGCTGGGCCTGGGGGACCACTGCCATCAAGACGCAGAGACAGGTAGTGGCCCTGAACGGCTGGGCTCGCTGTTATTTATTGCATACAAGACAAGGGGGCAGGTTAAGGAGGGTGAATCTTCTAAGTGATTGACAAGGTGAAGCAAGTCACGTGATTACAAGATAGGGGGCCCTTGCCTTTTAGGTAGCCGAAGCAGAGAGAGAAGGCAGCGTAGGTCAGCGTTTTCTTCTCTGCACTTATAAGAAAGATCAAAGACTTTAAGACTTTCACTATTTCTTCTACTGCTATCTACTACGAACTTCAAAGAGGAACCAGGAGTACGGCAGGAGCATGAAAGTGGACAAGGAGCGTGAGCATTGAAGCACAGCACCACAGGGAGGGGTTTAGGCCTCCGGATGACTGCGGGCAGGCCTGGATAATATCCAGCCTTCCACAAGAAGCTGGTGGAGCAGAGCGTTCCCTGACTCCTCCAAGGAAAGGAGACTCCCTTTTGCGGTCTGCTAAGTAATGGGTGCCTTCCCAGGCACTGGCATTACCACTTGATCAAGGAGCCCTCAAGCGGCCCTTATGCGGGCGTGACAGAAGGCTCACCTCTTGCCTTCTAGGTCACTTCTCACAATGTCCCTTCAGCACCTGACCCTATGTCTGCCAGTTATTCCTAGGTTATATTAGTAATGCAACAAAGAGTAATATTAAAGGCTAATGATTAATAATGTTTATAATAATGATTGATAATTGTTCATTGCATCTCTATATCTAATTTGTATTATGACTATTCTTATTCTAACTATTTTCTTTATTATACTGAAACAGTTTGTGCCTTTAGTCTCTTGCCTCAGCACCTAGGTAATCCTCTGCCCCATGGTGGATAACTTTTTAGTCTTCTCCCTGGAGCCTCTGTCCTCAGACACAGTTCACACAGCTCTCAGGGGCCACACTGCAAGATCAGCATTTAGAATTTTGTGTTTTAAAACTTTTTTTAAATTTTAATTTTTGTGGATACATAGTAGGTGTATATATTTATAGGGGACATGAGACATTTTGATATGCAATGTGAAATAAATACATCATGGAGAATGGGGTACGCATTCCTTTAAGCATGTATCCTTTGAGTTACAAACAATTCAATTACACTCTTTAAGGTGTTTTAAAATGTATAGTTATTATGGACTATCGTCACCCTGTTGTGCTATCAAATAGCAGGTCTTATTTATTCTAACTATTTTTTGTACCTATTAACCATCCCCACCTCCCCTATTCAGCCATAAAAAAGAATGAGATCTAGTCATTTGCAACAACATGGATGGAACTGGAGATTATTATGTTAAGGGAAATAAGCCAGTTACAGAAAGACAAACATTGCATATTCTTACTTACTTGTCAGGTCTAAAAATCAAAACAATTGAACTCGTAGACACAGAGGGTAGAAGGATGGTTACCCTCCGGGGCTGGGAGGATCAGCATTTGGTTATACCTCTCAATGGCCAGTCTGATGAAGAATCCTCATAGCAGCTGCCTCTCCACTCCCCACCTTCCCATCCTCTCTCTTTCACTTCTGGCACTGCCTTCTCTAATAAAACCGTAGTGCAACCGGCATCTGCCTCATGCTCTGTTTTCTGGGAAACCCAGACTAATATATATTCTTCACTACTTTCCTGCAGATCTTGGTGCAACAGAACTGTCAGGAAAATTTACTTCAAAAAATTGTACCTTTAGAAGATTGTAACCCTGTAGTACTCGACCAATTAGGAACTGGGGAAGGGACTTGCATGCTAGGAGATAAATTACCTACTGTAACAGTCCTGGGTGTGCCTGCCTACCAGATACCCGATCTTGGAAGACCACCATTAAAAGTCTCGCTTCCACTGTTAAAAAAAAAAAAAAAAAAAAATTGTACCTTTAAACACCTTTCCTGCCTTTTTATGGATACCGGGCACGTATGAGATTATCAGAGGAAACATTTAGAGGCACAAGGATCTTCATATACCCATTTGTTATTTAGATTCCCTTTAATCGGGGTTTTATTAAATTCTGAAGCGCTCTGCTTTTATTCATGAACACTGCCAAGAATGGAAACCTCACTTTCTGAAGCTGTGTGAGTTGCTTGGCACGTGTTTAAGAACCCAGAGCGTCTCACCTGCCTCCTGGATCCTCCTGTGTCCCCTCCACAGAGTCCCAGCACACGCACCACCTGCCTGGCACATGGCCAAGGATGCAGGCTGTGATTTTGAATTCTGGTGTTGAACCTTAGATGGGTGTGTAGCATGTTCTAATGGTGAAATAAGGACAATATTGAAGGAAGTCATTGTGAGGGAAATGTGTCTTTTGTTTGAAAGAGCCAAGTGGTGTTACTATTTGTGATCGGGAAGGTCAATCCAAGTGGAATACACTGTCTCACAGAAGGCCACCTGTCTTTTGTGGAGGTCTCTGGAGATACCAGTAGGGACATTGCTCTAACATGTTTAAAGAGGGAGGGCCAGTGTCTCTGATGATGTAGATAGACACAGAGCTGGCTTGAGCACCAGGGATGCTGATTTCAGGCAGTTGAAGGAGGAAGGGGCTGTCCTTCTTCTAGACTCTTTGGTGAGCGTCCAGGAAGATGTCATGTCTTCATGAGGGCAAGGTGTTGCAGAGGGTCCCAAACAGGAGCATTTTATGTAAAAGAAGTCATTAGGGTGGGTGTCGGGCTGGAGATGATCAGGAGAAGAATGAGAACATCTGAGCTGAGTATTGTGATATAGACTGCAAGACTCATGGTGGCATTCTCCTGGGAGTGGAATTATTAGACAATCTAATGGATCTGGTTTTGCTGTGGTTGAAGTTGATGCTGACTTTTTCCTCTACTACCATTCTACTACCTGCTTCTCCAGAAGAAAATATAGCAAAATCCCACATGTATCAACCCATGCTCTTCTTAGCAGTCATAACTGACTCACTCTCTAGATCCCTTGGAAAACATCAAAGAAGATATCTGCTGACAAATTCACAGATATCTAAATGCATATTCATGAAGCTCTCAAATACTTAGTCCTTAGTTCTCTAGATAATTCTAATAGCATATTTTCTACACCTGCATTAAGTTGGTCATTGTGGCTATGCCTATTTGTTTAGGGACAACTTGTACTGCCTTCTGCATAACTTAACATATTAAGCTTTATTGATATCTAAACTGAATGACACATTGGTGGTATTCATGATACCATTGAATCATTTCTGAAATTCCTAAGAAAGAGCTCAGGATTCCAGAATCTCATATCAGGGTTTGCTCTGAAGCCAATTTATTGTGCCCTGTTTCTTGAATACTTGATTTCATTTATTAGTTCAATTATAATAAATAATACTTTTGAACTATGACTACTTCTGTTCAGTGGGCAACATATGTTCTTAGGATGATGAACTTGTAGTTGGAGCTCATTTAGAACACAGATAAGAGATCACAACTTCTCCTATTTGGGGATGAGAGTGGGGTGGAGAGAAAAGGCAGCCTCTTCCCGAAGACACTAACTTCTGTCATTTCATGAAAAAGAATCTTTTCCTTGGTTGCTTGGAGAATGACCTACCTCCATCTGTCTGTTCATTTGACCATCCACCCATCTACCCATCCATCCACCCATTTATCTACTCATCTGTTCATCTATCCATCCATCCATCCATTCATCCACCCACCCATTCATCCATCCACCCACCCATCCATCCATCCACCCACTCATCCATCCTTAGGTCCACCCATCCATTCTTCCATCCATCCATCCATCCATCCATCCATCCATCCATCAATCAATCCATCCACCCATTCATCCATCTATCCATTCATCTACCCATCCATTCATCCATTCAACTACTCATCCATTCATCTATCCATCCACATATCCATCTGCTATTTATTTTAGTAGAGCCTAGCTCTGGGTGCTTATGTTATTTAAACATTAACAAAGATCTGATAGCATTTCTGGAATTGAGCCCTTGGCTGTTGTTTGCCTCTGCTTATTCCTGAAAGCCAAGTGTTCTAAAAACTCCAGCCTGTGGTGTTAATGAAGTCACATTTACCTTCAAACTCAAATCTTACTGCCTCCTAACTCCCTGCCTGCTGATAGAGGCCCTCAGGAGGGATGCTGCACACAGTACTGAGAGATGCTTAAGTACAGTGGCTAAAAGGAAGGGCTCCAGAGCCAGCTTCTTGGGGGCTGAATTCTGCCTCTGCCTCTTCCCCACTTCGTGGGCTTGAGCAAATTCCTCTCTGTGCCTCAGAATATAATTGGTAAAGTTAGGCTGATGAGGACACTAAGGGCATCTACCCCATCAGGGATGCTGTCAGAACTCAATGAGTTGATGATGCTTGAGTGCCCTTGAAGCCTGGCCCCAGCAGCATGAGCCATGATTACCCGACACCCAGCCTGGTGTAGACTCTCTCCAGTATAAGTTCAGTGAAACTGCAACTGCCTGGCATTGTAAAGACCAGACCCTGGGAATAGGGTAGCTCTTGGAGAATTCCCCCTCTGCCCTCAGACCTCCCTTGAAAATGTCAAAAGGTCTCAAAGAATTCTGAAATGAGATACTTTCAATAACGAGTTCTTTTTTGTCAGGATCATTTTTTGATGTGAGACACCTTTTCCTATGACATAAATCACCTTCATTGTGTCTCCATTAAATAGAACCTGACATAAAAACCGCATCTTAGAAATCCCGAAAAAATGACTCCTTTTCTCCCCTGTGCACATTTCATTTTGGTTTTCCTCTGGTTTCTAAAAAGTGATCTTTTATGGAACAAGTTATTCATGACATTTGAAAGGCATCCATGTTTAAGGCATTTAAAGACAGTGGGGTTGAGCATACACCTATTTTGCACTTGCCTTCCATTTAATTTGACTTTATTCTACTCTAAAACACTGTTCTTTTATTCCGTGAAATTTTCTTTTATTTGAGCCATCTGTGAATTATGCAGGGAAAGATACTGGATTTGAATGCCAGAGTTTAATCACCTGAGGTGGCTGTTCCATCTCGGATTTGGTCCAACTCAGTAGTAGTCAGATTTCCACCCAGTGCAGCAAACGTACGAGCCTTGTGTTTAAAAAGAGGAGGCATCAATATAAGGATAGACAAAAAGAAGCAGGCATTTTTACTTGCAAATCTGCTATATTTAAGAAATGGTTTACCTGATTTAAATCATTTCACATTGACTCACATGGAAGGTGAATGGTATTGGTAATAAGTGGGAAGCTTTACTTTGCTTCTTTATTGGGTTATTGTCTGCATAATGCAATAAGCATACACGAGGATGGTTCACTTTGTTAATATAAATCTGGATCATTTACTCTATTTATTTATACTTTTCAGACTCTGAAAGCAAGGTTTTCCGAGATGATCCATTTACCATTTACCATTAATTAAGGGTTGACAAATGACCTGAGAATTTCTTATGACAATGTTGAATGTCAAAGGGAACTGATTGTTATTTTTCTGATATTGTTTTTAGGCTAAAGACCTGGACCCAAATATGAATTTTGAGGGTACCTTATCCCTTAGTCACCTATCATGGTTTTCTCCTTGTTCGGTGCTCTGCTGTTTTTTTCTAGGATCCCATTCCGATAGTGGCATCACAGTAGCAATTCCTGAGGTGAAGGAAGTCCAGGCTCCAGTCTTGACTCTGCCACTCATTAGCTGCATGATCTGGGGCAAGTCATGCTTCCTACCTCCCTCATTTTCTTCATCTGAAAGTTAGAGACTTGGCCGGGTGCGGCGGCTCATGCCTGTAATCCCAGCACTTTGGGAGGCCGAGGCCGGTGGATCACGGGGTCACGAGTTCGAGACCAGCCTGGCCAACATGGTGAAACCCCATCTCTACTAAAAATACAAAAATTAGCCAGGGGTGGTGGCACGTGCCTGTAATCCCAGGTACTCTGTAGGCTGAGGTAGGAGAATAACTTGAACCTGGGAGGTGGAGGTTGCAGTGAGCCAAGATCCTGCCACTGCAGTCCAGCCTGGGACAGAGCGAGACTCTGTCTCAAAAAAAAAAAAAAAAGTTAGAGACTTTATAAGCTTTTCAGTCCTTTTCAACTCAAAGCATACTTTTTGATAACAACCAAAAAATGGGATTGACAAAATGCTTCTCTCTCCATAACTAGAATCACGTTAAGCTTTGAGGAAACACCCTTTCTGTTTACATATGTGGTGTATTTCACGTGGCTCCCCAGACTTCACACCCAGAGAATCTTGCCCAAAGAGTTAAGTCTAACCTTAAAAGACTTCATACTTCTAGTTAACCTGGTAAAATGAAAATGCACAGGACAGGTATAAACAATGGCAGAAAAAATACTTTATAAGTAGGAGGAAACATAAGAGTTTCTTAGTTGATTAAAATTTATTTAAAAAGAAGACATTGGGCTGGGCGTGGTGGCTCACGCCTGTAATCCCAGCACTTTGGGAGGCTGAGGCGGATGGATTACGAGGTCAGGAGATCGAGACCATCCTGGCTAACACGGTGAAACTCCGTCTCTACTAAAAATACAAAAAATTAGCCGTACGTGGTCGTGGGTGCCTGTAGTCCCAGCCACCTGGGAGGCTGAAGCAGGAGAATGATGTGAACCTGGGAGGCGGAGGTTGCAGTGAGCCAAGATTGCGCCACTGCACTCCAGCCTGGGCAACAGAGCCAGACTCCGTCTCAAAGAAAAAAAAAAAGAAGACATTGGACATGGTGACTGGAATGAAAATACAGCAGCCTAATGACCGTCATTAACAAAAGTAACAGTGCTAATCTTGTAGCTGATACAGAATCTTGGCTGTTGCCTTCATATTTTCAGTGAAGTTGTGCTTGATCTCCCTCTTGGTTTCTCTTGTTACTGGTGACTTGCATTCCTAGAGCAGTGGATGTGGATGAGGGGACCGGTCTGTGCAGCTTCAGTACATCCTTTCTTGGTGGATCCATTCCTACTCTCACTAGCACAGTGCTTTAGCCATCTGAGCTAAAGTAACATAGAACTTGATATAATGCAAGAGATATTTGCAACAATAAAAGAGACAAAAGTAATCCCGAGTATATCTGACAACAATTTCTTTTTTCTTTTATTTTTTGCCTTTAGCGACAAGGTGCTGGGGCAACCAATGGGAAAGACAAGACATCTGGTGAAAATGGTAAGAGGACATGAATAGTCCAAGTTCCTTCTCTTTTGCCATCTGCAGCCCTGGGTACGCAGCAGGTGTGGATCATACATCCCATCCCAATCAGCTTACTATATGTGTCTGTGCTTCAGCTTACAGAGGATTTTAGCAATTCACAATGAGCACTGAGGTCTGGTTTTATGAAGAAAACTGAGCTAGCTAAATGCTGTGATAAGAAGTTTCCCTTCCATAGGAGGACTCCCATTTTGGGCAACATGGCAATTACAATGCAAATCCAGTTCTCTGCTTTCTTCATTAGGGTGGGCGAGAATCATCCAAGTTGTTGTGAGGATAAAATGAGATCAAATGAGATAAGTGATTTGAAAACTGTGAAGTACACAACTTCTGAAATGATGTTTTAAAACTTGCTTCAGCCCTCCGGAGCACACAGAATGTGGTGCTGGTCCATTGGAAGGTGCTGAGTCAGTGAATGTCACTGCAGTGATTCACCAGCAAATAAAAATGATAGCAGTGACAGGAACATTGCATCCTGCCTCTTCATGGGCCCATCTCAACCATGACCGTGAATTGTAGGAATGATCATCATATTTTTATGGATCAGGAAATGGAGGCTTGGCATTGGGGTGAGATTTAGCTAGAAATGGGAAGTCCATGGATCCTGAAGGAAATAGAGCCAGCTGGAACCCCAGGTCTCTAACTTTAGCAATTGACATAAGAACAAGCATAATAATAAAAAATACTCAGTGGTATGCACCAAGGGCCACAGCATAGTTCCGGTGAGGTGAGACTCTGGGTGTTCTTCCTTTCTGTTAACTCAAGATGAACTCTCCTTTTATGGAAAATGACTCTTGCTTCCAACCGGATGAAATTGATGCTAGTGTCCACCAATCAGATTGTGGATAATGCCAATCTCAAATACCATCTGTTAAAATTCCCTGGGGCCTCACAACCCCTTTGGAGCCTCTGTGGTGGGTCTGAGCTGAGCAAGACTCAAGTATGAGAATGTTACTCTGCGTCTGCAGCCTGCCAATGTGCCCACCCATTTAGGGCAGTCCTACTGGGCAGGGTGAGTGCAGTGTCCCCTGGGTAAAGGCGTCATCATATCAATAAGTAGAGAGGTGGGGGCTCCACAATGTCCTAATTGGAGCTAGGGGGCTGGGAGAAGAAGGAAACAAGGTTTTCCATGAGGCTGATGGCTCTTCCTTTGCTGCCCAGGGCTTCTCCTGTCTCCTGCGTGTGAGTTGGGGTGGGTGTGTGGGGTACTGGCAAGGAAGGCAGGAAGCAGAGGAAGGAGCAAAGGATGAGGCTTAAAAGGGAGGAGCAATATTGTAGTTGCCTATATGAGGAAGGACCCACTGCCTGCCATAGGGGAACATAGGGCGCTGTGAGCCTCCACTGATTTTCCCAGTTCATACATTCATAGCCATCTGTTCATGCAAGTTCCTTTCCACTGAACCTCACAACCTTAGATTTACAGAGTTTTACAGTCAAAAGCCTTCTCAGAGATCCTCTATTGTAGTGATTCTCAACTTTTTTTTTTTTTTTGAGACAGAGTTTCACTCTTGTCACCCAGGCTGGAGTGCAATGGGACAATCTTGGCTCATTGCAACCTCCACCTCCAGGGTTCAAGTGATTCTCCTGCCTCAGCGTCCTGAGTAGCTGGGATTACAGGCACCCACCACCACGCCTGGCTAATTTTCGTATTTTTAGTAGAGACAGGATTTCACCATGTTGGCCAGGCTGGTCTTGAACTCCTGAACTCAGCTGATCCGCCACCTTGGCCTCCCAAAGTGCTGGGATTACAGGTGTGAGCCACCGCACCCAGCCAACATTTTTGTTCTCACAACTCCTTTCCATTTTAAAGAATTCTTGAGGACCCCAAAGAACTTTTGTTTATGTTGGTGATATCTATTGATGTTTGTCATGCTGGAACCCTACTGACTCTAATAGAGATGGTACTGAAGAAAAGACCTGGAGCCAGTGAACAAGACATAGGATTTATTGAGGGGAGTTACCTATAGGGCAGTCCAGTGGTGGTGGGCTGGATAAAAGAATCACAACTGTCTGTAACAAGCATGCAGTTTACACAGCGTTTTCACTTAGCACCCTCCCTCTAGCAACTTCTACTTGGCAATCTACATTCATTCCAAAACAAAGGTCCCCAATCCCCTGTATGGCCTGCATCCCATGGGATGGGCTGGGAATTCAGATGTTCCTCATAGATAAGAATGAATCTCTACACTGGCCACTCCCAGACTCCTTAGCTCGGAACTCAACTCTAAGCACACATTCTTCTTAGACCATAGGGTCATTCTCAGGGTATGCTTAAGTTAGGCTATTGATATCAGGTGTATCTGCCATACACTGTTTCCTATATTAGAAATTAAAATAGAGAAAGTTTTAAATGGTTTTCTTATTAATTTATTAAAAATAAAATAATAAACCTACTACATGTTAATGTAAGTAACATTTTAAAAAATGAGAAGTCATTATATTTTCCAAAATGGAAAAGATATTTAGTAAAAAGTGGCAATTTTACATTTCTGCAACTCTCTTTAAAGTCTGGCTTGACAGAGGACAGCTGGATTTTCATATCGGCTTCTGCATTCAATCTGTTATATCATGTGATGTGTAGCCTATGGAAAATTCCACTGCTCACTTGTGAGAGTATGAGATTTAAAAAAGCAAATAATATCCTTTAGGATCAAACTCTTTCCTTTTATAATAATAATGTATTTTATAAGACCAAAAATGTTTTTGATCTTTTGGGCTCCCTTAAAGGATGTAGGCACCCCCCAGGGTACCTGGTTCACACTTTGGGAACTACCGCTCAGCATGTCTCATGTCATGCCTTGAGGAGCCTGAAGACTAGGCACGTGGTGACGAAGCCAGGACTAGGTCCTATGTGTTCGACGTCTCTGCCCCTTGGCTTTATGTTGGCATCCTATTGGTCTTTCAAACCATGCTGACACGCTCAGTGCTTTGTACCAAAGGGAATTACCGGCTACCTATAGTACCTATAGTGATGCCATTTTCTGCCATTCAAAGACACGGAATTTCTTTTAGCTGAAAACTGGTCCACACCAATGGAAACTGAGTGAGGTTTTTTATGGAGGTATAAAAATTAATTAAATGGAAATATTCCTGATGCTATGAAGAAGGCTTTTCATTAGATAATTCTAGATATTAAATGATAGTCACTTTTGGGTACAAAAAGGAATTTGAGATTATTTTACAGTTACCAGATAATGGCAATGTATAAATGTAAATTATTATTAACATGCTATACTTTAATTTCAGCTAAAACTGCCTATATATGATATTTGTACGTGATACTTTATTATAATTTAAAGTCTGTGCTTTTGCCTTTAAAAAGGAGCAAAGACAAAAACTGGAACAGCCCAAGAAAGATGAGGGTGAAAACTTCTAGAAGTAATCTAAAAAACATTTTCCTAAAGAATTGAAGTTACTTAATTTTTTATTCTTAAATTCCTGATATGAGATGATCATCTTGGAATTTCCGTTTTAACCTAGTATTACATTCCATTGAAATTCAAATGATTTTATTCTGTCATTACAAGTATCTAGGGAGATCTATTATGTTAATGTATATTTCCTATTAATATCAAATGAAGCTGTCTACATGTCTTGAAGGAGCGAGGACCCTTGAGTATTGAAATATGAAGTATTAAAAAAAACCATCAAAATGTTATGAAATTTGGATAGTAACACTTAATAATAAAAGGAACATTCTCAATTGTATTAATTGTCCGTACAAGTCAGGGTGTTCGTAATCCAAATATTGTAAATTTAGTTGAGGTCTCCATTTAACGTATAAAGCAATAAAGACTGTGGGAGTGAACTATAGGTGCCTTGAAATTATTTGGATCACAAAAAACCCAAGTCAGGTACATTAAAACTTCAGAAGGTATTTAGATTCCTGGGCTTTCCTGCCATTTCATTACATTGAATATTATCTTGAGAGCACCATTTGCTGGGAATCAAATTTCTCATAAATTCAATATTTATTTTTGTTATTGTTGTCAACATGGTATTTATTGATGTGAAGTATGACCTACTGCATACTCTCCAGAATGTTTCAAAATCCTTCTCATTTTCCCAGGATGTTAACCTCAGTACACACACTCAAACCCGATGTTTCTACTAGAACTAGATTTTGTGGTATCATCTGCAATAGGAAGACAGGTTTTTCAGAAATATTAGGGTTATAATTTCTTTTTAGTGTAGAAAATAAACATTTCAGGGCTTGGAGGTTCAGAGATTTTTCATTCCTATATGAGCAAAGTGCCTTCATCATTTGATTAGTTAAGCCACAGATTTCATTTCTGGAAAAAACTTTCTACTTCAAAGAAGCAATAGCTCATAGCTTCCATTATAAATCTTTTTGTCTCATTTAAATGGCTAAATTAAATTCAAACATGTTTACAAATATAGACACAACCATCTGAATCTAGATTATTCACTACAAATTAGTAATTTGAACACAACCAAAAGATTTTTTGGGGAAACTACAACTTTGCTGGATTTCTTGATCCGTACCTTGATATTGGTTGTCTGGAGAGGCTCTAAGAGTTAAATTTTTTTATTGACACACAAAAGCAGAAAAATACTGGAAGCAGAGTGGCTGCTGGGAGCCTTCCTACCTGAAAAAGAGATTTATGAATAATAAACCTCGTGATGGGGCTTACTTTCAGAGCTTGGAGGCTTACCCAAGCTAAATTGAATTGCTAAAACTGGAATGGATTTCTCTTGACTTAGTGAGCTGTGATGCATTTGTTTCCAAAAGGCTCTGTTTCTGCAAGTGGAAGGTGTATGAACACACCTGATTTTAAGAAAAGAATCCCCTCACATCCTGGCTGTAGGTAAATGCTACAGAGGAAAGTATTATTTTGAACTACCTGTGAGACTCACTGTAGTTGTGTTTCTTTGAGTGTGAGTAGCCTTGCACAAGCTCAGGCTCCATGCTTGAATACCTGTGCCCCTTGTTTGGGAGAGAGACTGTGGCCTGAGAAGTTTCAGTAGGTGTGGGGATATTCTAGGAGTACTTAAGACTTAGTTTGATTTGATATGATTATATGATTGCCAAGAATATATAAGATGAAATGTTAATGAAACAGGGTACTTTCCTCTCCCTGTTTTAAATAAATTTTTAAATATGGTTTTAAATACATTTCAAACCATAAAAGTTTAAGTTTATCTCACCTTTGGATTCTGAGGAAACACACACACATGTACACACACAGGGTCACTTTCTTATTTTTCTGCTCTTAAGTAGGTAGAGAGAGACGTCCCAAGAAGGACTTGCATTTATAGGCAGACAGATGTACATGCTACCATTAAATGGACTGTGATTTTTCAAATAAAAAAATCATTCAAAAATTTATTTCCAAAGAAATTTCACTACCCCCTACCCCTGGCCCTTTGTGGCTCCATATCTCCCAGTAGACATTCATCCCCCTCCCACTTGTGTCTGTGTTCTTGGTGCAAGATTATCTTTCAAGACCTACGTGCTGACTTAGGCAGATTTTGCTTAGGATATATTTTATCTATCAACTCTCCTTGGTATGTGGAATTGTGTGGAGTAAGGCTTTGTGTGCAAGGCTGGGCATCAGCTTGGAGTAAGAAGAAACTGATGTTGAGTCCAGGAAACAAAGACGATTGAGTGATCACTATCATGCCCAAGAGAGGTCAGTTTTGGCAGAGGATGCTGCCTGGCTGATCTTGCTCCTGGGCACAGGATGGCTGGATGGAAGGCAAGAGGAAGAAATGCATTCTAGAAAGGCTACAGAGGGAATACACCCTGCCCCTGCCTGCAGCAGTGACTCAGCTCTGCTCTGCTTCAGATGTGGGTTGTGGTCATATCAGAGTTTGAGGATGGATCAGGGTACATGGAAGACAGAGCAGCCTGCGATTCAGAGTTTTGCTGTTCCTGTAGGCCAGAGGGAGCAGGTGTCTGGAATCCAGGGGGAGGTGAAGCTTGAGTCCACAATGAGGGTCTAATATGCCAATTCTGCACAAATCTCAATAGTCTATATGGAAACTTACCAAGCCAAGATGAGCCTCTTTGAAAAGGAACAGAGACAACTTTGAGTATCCAGCTGCAACGTGTGTCAGAAATGTGCTGTTTATAACTTTCACAGACAGCACTGGCTGTGAAAAAAGCACCTCCCTAAAGTCATTAATGTCTAAGGTGTGCAACATATCCCAGGCTAGAAAGCTCTCAATCTGTTTCCTGCTAGGGCAATGAAACTCTGAGCTGCCTAAAGCTCAGAATCCACCATAGTGAGAGATAGCGAGTGCTGCTGTGAATACCAGAGGCACATGGGTGGTGATGCCTTCAAGGTAAAAAATCAAACAGCTCTGGTCTCCATCTGGGGGTTCTTGGCCCTTTATCTCCTTCCTTTTCCATATTTGAAGAAATCAGAAAAAAAAAATCAAAACAAAACTGGCTGATGCTCAAGAGATGGGGTCCTTTGTGCTTTCGGCTCCAAACACTCTAAAGAGTCTCTATTCCAGAAGGAAGAAATGGACACACAAAGCTGCTTCTGATATTGATCCAGATGGGGAAAGGATGACATTGGAATTGCTTATTAAGCCGGGCATTTAAAGCCATCGCAGTCTCCAGACAAGCCCAGTCAATGGGTGATATTGCTCAACAAGTGAGCTGATTCTGCCTGAAGGTTACTTCAGGCGTTAGTGCTGAGAGGGAATTTATTAACATCCATCTCAGTTAGAAGAGTGACTTTTCGTTTGTTTTGCCCTTCAGAGTGAGCATTATAATAACTTCACTGAGCAAGGAACACCTTGGATAAGTACGGTGCTTCTGATCTGTCTTGGGTGTGAAAGTGCTTGAAGCCTTGTGGACAGAAGCGGAGATGCCTACCCATCCCTGGTTGCAATTCTTTACATCTCTATAGATTTGCATAGTTTGAAAAAATGCGGCCAGGCGTGGTGGCTCACGCCTGTAATCCCAGCACTTTGGGAGGCCAAGGCAGGTGGATCACAAGGTCAGGAGATCGAGACCATCCTGGCTAACATGATGAAATCCCATCTCTACTAAAAATACAAAAAATTAGCCAGGCGTCGTGGTGGGTGCCTGTAGTGCGAGCTACTCAGGAGGCTGAGGAAGAAGAATGGTGTGAACCCGGGAGGCAGAGCTTGCAGTGAGCTGAGATCGCGCCACTGCACTCCACCCTGGGCGACAGTGAGACTCCATCTCAAAAAAAAAAAAAAAAAAAATGCTCCCCCATGCTGTCTTCCCTTTGATTTCACCACGGCCTTGCAGGTGGTTTGGGAGAAGATCTCAGGCAAAGTTGCTGGTGAACTTGGAATTGTCCCAAGGTCACATAAATAAGATGAGGAAAGTTTTGGTCATCTGACCCACAGTCCAAACACTCCAGGTTGTCTCTATTTACACTTTCTCCTGACTTCCTGTTGACCAGGGTCTTGTGTGTAAATGGGCAACTTGGGCGGGCTGTGGTCTAAGCCCCTGGAACAGAATAAGGTTAACAGGCTTACAACTCAGCCAAATCAGAAACTATTGTCTCCATAGTACCATTATCTCATCAGTTTAGTTAACCAGCCCCTGGCAAATAGAGGTGATCTCAGACTAATAATAGGGACAGCCGTGATAATTTTCAAAATTAAAACATCAAAGCAACATGCTCATTTATAGCCTTTTCATATTTTACCTGCCCTCTTCCTCACCCTCATTCTCCCTCCTTCCTTCCTTCCTCTCCTCCTTCTTCCCCTTCCTTCTCCCTTTCCTCCCCTTCCTTCCCTCCCTCCACCTTTTCTTCCTACCTTTCATCCTTTTCTTCTTTCTTTTTGAGATTGAGCAGTGGACAGCTTTAGATCAGCTGAAATAGAATTTCCTTCCACATCATACAGAGAAAGCTTATATACCTTGGTGAAAAAGTGAAGTTATACATTATTCTAAAAGAATTGCTCTTAAAGATCTTCTTCAAGATCTTGGCCGTGAAACAGCTTGAACCAGGAAAATGTGGATCCTTCTAGCCTTTGGAAACCTGCCCCAAGCAGGAGATATTCCAGGTTTCAAATGTTTCAGGTTCTGCTTGTCAATTACTTTTATGGAAATAGTATCACTCACAGGCTTGAAAACATTTTTGCTCTTTTAAGTAGGTGAAACTCTCATAATCTTATTTATAGAATTAATTTGCACAGCAGGCAGTTTTTCAGAAGCAAAACCCAACCTAAATTTCAGGCTGGGCCAAATGATAAGATGGTTTAAATTTGTAGGTTTCATATTAGTTAGGTACATCTGGGATTACAAAAGCACGGAAAAATGCTAATATTTCTCCTTGGAAAATAATGCTGTCAGTAGACGGAGTGGGCTGAATTGTCCTCAGAGAGTACATCTCCCTCTCAAGCTAGATCTGTTCTCCCCTCCACATGAGGCAGGGAAGAATCAGCCTCACAGCCCTGGGTGTGTCTCCAGGATATCCTTAGAGCAACCACAGAACATGTTTCGGACCCCGGGGCAGAAGTCCCCAGGGTCGCCCAAGAAAGCTCTCTAGCAGCCAACCTAGAACATAGCCTGGGGGAGATGCAGACCCAGAAAAGGAGAAACGAGAATCCCAGGGAGGTCTATCTGGTGGAGTGCACAGACAGGGGCTTCGGCCTGTTGAAAGGCACAGCTAAGCTGTGGCAACTTTGCAGAGACTAGTAGGATTGCTAGAATTAAGAAATAAAGGCCCTGCGACGTGGCTCCCAGCACTTTGGGAGGCCGAGGCGGGTGGATCACCTGAAGTCAGGAGTTTGAGGCCAGCCCGGCCAACATGGTGAAACTCTATCTCTACTAAAAAATACAAAAATTATCTGGGCGTGGTGGCGGGCACCTGTAATCCCAGCTACTTGGGAGGGTGAGGCATGAGAATCAGTTGAACCCAGGAGGCAGAGATTGAGGTGAGCAGAGATCGTGCCACTGCACTCCAGCCTGGGCAACAGAATGAGACTTTGTCTCAAAAAAAAAAAGTGCCTTCTGATCACTTCTACCGGTTGGACTTTCCCACCCAAAACTACAGAGCAATGATTAGGTAGAAGAAGAGAAGAGAGGAGAGTGAATCTGAGAATCAAGAAATGCAGCGTTCCATTGTATCAAGTGCCTTTTTCCAGTTGTTGCCAATGTACTTCCCTCCCTGGCCTTTGGGCCAGGTCACCCTGTTCCCCTGTCAGTCCCCACTAATTAAAAAATGTAGCTTATTATACGGTAAGTGATTGCAGTTTCCCAAAGACAAAGTGGGAACGATTTTTGTATACAAATTCTGGATTGGCTTCAGAAAAAAAAGCAAGAAAAGTGGTTTATTGAAACCATGCTTTCATGTTAACTGTGTAGTGTAATTGGCTGGCTTAGTATTTCCAAAGGAAGGAAAACTATCAGATCTCTTTTTTAAGGATGACATATTTGACATTCCTGGAACGATGAGGCTGTCCCTGTGAAGGTTAATGTGTGTTCCCCACAGTCGGTGTAAGCCCCTCATCCCTCCTCGGGTGTCATTAAGGGGACAAGGAGGTGGCCAAAGAGGAGACACAAGAGGAAGCTGGCTGGAAGGGGGTGAGGGTGGATACAGAACTGTTCACACCTCCACCCAGTCTGAACGGAAGGCCCTGCTAGATGGCAGGCCAACTTGGAAATGGGAAAGGGACTGGGCAGGCACGGTTCTCCCTGTGCACACCTCCACCCAGTCTGAACCGAAGGCCCGGCTGGATGGCAGGCCAATTGGGAAATGAGGAGGGGACTGGGCAGGCACTATTCTCCCCTGTAAGCTGGGGTTTGTCAGATCAGGACGGAGGAGGAGAGTAGCTTCCAGCCACACACCCACAGACTGTGGGCTTCCAGAAAGCTGCTTTCTCAAGGGCTCAGTGGTGCCCCAGGCTCTCCTCCCACTGAGCAGAGTCTCTGGATGACTCCCCAGCTGCGTCGGCCCAAAGGAAAGGTGGGGAGGAGGGTGGGAGTGCCCGCGGCTCCAGGTGCTCTCTGGGAGGCTGGAGTAGCTGCTACTGTGCCTGGGGCTGTAGATGTTGGTCTGGGTTGGGAGGCAGCACTGAGGTCTCAGAGGAGAGGCTAAGCTTAGCCTCCACCCCCATGGAGAGGCATCAAGGAGCCAATCTGCTTTCATTTAGGTCCCTCTTGGATTTTCTGGCTTCATAACCTTGAATTAAACTTCAAATTTGTGACTGCAAGATCAGCTGCTTAAAAATATGAGAAATGACCATCTCCTTATTTAAATTATACGTATTTCCTTTTAAGTTCTTCTCTCTTCTCCCCCGACGCAACTGGGGGAATTGCTCGTTTCTGCACATGGTGAAGAAATGAGATCAGGGCCCCTTTAATGTCAAGTACATTCCAAATGTTCAAGAAGGAAGAAGAATAACAAGTACGGTGAGATCATTGAATTTAAAATGCAGCCATTTATAGACTTCACTATTTACAGCATTAATTCAAAGGAGTAGATATTACAGTTATTATAATGACAATTTCTTGTGGCTATTATGGCGTATTGATCTGTTCTTTTACTATCGCTTTTTCCTTGGGCAGATCCTGTATCTGCTCAGGCTGAGCACACCCTTTTCTTACAAACTGTTGTTCCGTGTCGCTGCTCTGTTTTTCTGTCATGTTATTTCCCTCAGTCTCATCATGAGCAAGAAGCCAAATTATTTGCATATCACTAGGTTTAATTTTAAAATTGTATTTCCTTTGAAAGTTGCCCCCTTCTCCTATTCACTAAGGAGCAGATGCTTCTTATTCATCTGCTGGGATCTCCTTGCATTCTGGTCATGGTTTTTCTGTTCCAGCTGCCATTTCCTTTTTACCTCTTGGGATGTGGAGTAGTGTAGAACTGTGATCAGTGGAAATACGTATCGATTGGATAGACCCAGATATGGCTGGGGGTGCCGGGAGGAGGAACTGGGAAGTCAGCGACGTGGCCTCCATCACAATGTTTATGAAAACTCTACCTTCAGGAACTTATGATTATGTGAAGGGGATGCTTGCTACTGTTTTTGTGCTTGGCAAGAAGCTTCTTCAAAATTTCTTCCTTCCTTTCTCTTTTTTTTTTTTTTTTTTGAGAAGGAGTTTCGCTTTTGTTGCCCAGGCTGGAGTGCGATGGCGTGACCTTGGCTCACCGCAACCTCTGCCTCCTGGGTTCAAGCGATTCTCCTGCCTCAGCCTCCCAAGTAGCTGGGATTACAGGCATGCACCACCACGTCTGGCTAATTTTTGTATTTTTAGTAGAGATGAGATTTCTCCATGTTGGTCAGGCTGGTCTCAAACTCCTGATCTCAGGCGATCTGCCCACCTCGGCCTCCCAAGGCTTCTTCAATATTTCTAAGGTGCGTTCTTCTCTCTCTACTATTCTACCATCCCAGACCCTGAAAACCATTGGAAATTGAATCATGCTCTGGCATTCATTTAGAAAGCAAAGTCTCCTCGGATGTCAGAGAGACGCTTTAGTGGCCAGGCACTGATGTGAGTGAAGCAATTCTCACTTCAGACTCCATTTGCTACCAGTTCACCAAATCCAAGTGCAACAGACCTGGCTTGTGTAGGAGGGCAGACCTCGCTTCCCACAGCAGTCATTGCGAACGGGGCTAATCACCGTGGGACCATGATCCTCCTCGCCCCCCAACCTTTCTTACACTTCGAGTTTCGCTGTTTTCACACAAACATAAAGCTTTTGGCAGTTTGGATGGATGTGCACTCACCAAAATCCAATTTCCCACCAGTCCATTAAAAAAAAAAAGTGTTTTTATAGTGAGCTTTGAAAATGGGCCAGGCAATGAGAAATGGTCCATGCAGATGCTTGGTTGTAGATTATAACGCATTTGCTGGTTGGGGAAAGTGCTTTGAAGGTTCCTCCCAGGTAGCTCTGAGCTCAATAATTAATTGTTTCATACAACTTTCAGAATAAGATGGAGCAATGTTTAGCATCCAATTTTGGCTGGGGTTTTCCATGGATTAGCTGATGCCAGGCTGCCTCCATGCCAGTAGGAGTTGGGCATTTTTGCTGACTGTTTTTAGGGTCTTCCTCACCCTTTAGCCATTTCCCCGGTTGCAGTGCCCCTGAGCTGCTTAGCCTGAAGGCCTGCCAGTAAACCTCATCTGACTCTTGGTTTGCTCATGAAGGGTGGGTTTTGGGTGAATTCCCATTTGTTCTGTCCCTGCCATTCTATGCTTTACTCATTTGTTCCTGGTTCACCTGCAGTGAATCATTTTATCTCTGGGTTGCAGCATTGTACGACGACATTGTCTTTGGGCACTTGTTGAATTCTGACTCTTTGTGATTCTGTGGCTGTCTCTTTCCTGGGACAGTGTAGGACATTTGACTCCTTTTGATTTTATTTTCTGTAAGCATCAAGGGGATATTGCCTATGAGTCCACAGGAGAAATACGATGATTTTTCCTGGTGGAGGCAGTGGAGGGGAAAGTAAGGGCAATGGATGGAATCTGAATGGGATTGTCACCGGCTGTGAACACAGGATAACAAGTAGTTATTTTTGTTGAAATAACAATTATTTCAACAAAATGGGTGAAAATGGGAAAATTTAACTTTTCCTCTAGAAAAACTGCATTTCCGACTATCTGACAGTAAAACAGGGAAACAGAGTTTATTTGCCTGGACCTTTCTGTAGTGTGTGTCCAGTTTAGAAAGGAGGCTGGCACCCCAGTGACTGGCCTTGAGGTGAGCACAGGTAGACAACAGTGGTCCACTTGACACAGAAACACAAAAGAAGTGGGTGCCTCCCTCTGGTGGCAATTGGCATACATGAAATTAAAGTGTGACTGCAATCTTTCAGGCAGAAGGTAGCCAACATTCTTTAGAAACTTTATAACCTTTTCACCTGTGGGCCTCGTCAACGTGACCTGGTACCAACCAAGCACTAGGGGAAACCTCAGCCGGAGGTTGCCAGGATAGGTGCTCCCCAACCCCATGGCAATGGAATACTGAGTTATAGCTGTTTCTTGAAAAATCCTCACTTGTCTTTTCTATAAATCCAGCCTATTGTCACCTTAAATGATGGCTGTGTGTGGAAGAGTTGAACTGTAATTTTGAAATTATAATCCAGACTTGTTTGTGGAAGAAGGAGATAGGGTTTTAGAAGACAAGATGAGCTACCTGCAGATAAGATGTTCACTCTTATTCTAGTCACACATCTCACAGCTGAACAAAACTATAAAACGTTGCCAATTACCTATCTGGGCTAGAAACGGCCTATTAGGTCACCCTGGCCATTCACGGCTGGTGAAATATGACTCCCTGTTGTGTATTTCCTCAGTTCAGCTTAAAATGACTTTAGCAAAAGGTCAGATGCTACTGCTCCTGGGAGATGTTTTCAATCTCTAATAGACTGATGTTAGACATTTTTTTTTCTAACATTCTATCTAAATTTGTTTTCCCCATCAGTTTCTTGACATCAGCCTCTGTTAATGCTCCCTTGAGCCATGGCAGCCCCAAATGGGTATTTTATCACTGCTTAAATTTTTGGTTTAGACAGAAATGCTTCTACTACCTCTGCTGATAATTAGAACGTGTCAAGGGATGATATTTCATTGTTGGTCTTTTGAAAGGTTTTTTTTTTAAAAGTATTTCCAAACTGATTAATTTTTGATCCTGTTGCCCTGATCCCAGAAAATTTCTTTCTGTCTTTGAAATTTCTTGAAAAGAATAAAAGTAATCCACTTTATTTTTGGTTTGTAAAAGCTTTTTGGATAGGGATGCTCCGATGGCACCCATAAAGGGCAGGAGCCTTGCTTTCCTGCCAAGGTACCACATAAAACAGGCCCTGGTTAAATGGTCACATTTAACCAGGCTCCATCTGAATTCTGCCTAGGTGTTCATCTACCTGAACCAATATAAAAAAAGTCTGGAGCTTCAGAACTTTTCACAACCCTGGGAAGAACTTCCCAATGCCATTTTTCGGGGTGATTCGGTGTCAGAACATTATTATTTTAATTTAATCTATTTTTATTTTTATTTTTTAGAGACAAGGTCTTGCTCTGTCTCCCAGGCTGGAGTGCAGTAGTGAGATCTTAGCTCACTATAACCTTGAACTCCCAGCTCAAGCAATCCTCCTGTTTCAGCCTCCAGAGTAGCTGGGACTACAGGTGCGGGCCACTATAACCAGGTAACTTATTTTTTGAAGAGATGAGGTCTCACTATGTTGCGCAGGCTGGTCTCAAACTCCTGGCCTCAAGGGATCCTCTCACCTAGGCCTCCCAAAGTGAGGACATTATTACTTGTTGCTTAAAACTAACATCAAAACTCTACTCTTAGTTAATCTTTTTGAGTCCAGGTTACTATATGTAGTTCAGCTACTTAGTCTAGAATGCCACATAACTTTACTTCTGGGGTATTTAATTTTATTATCTTTTTATAAATATAAGAACTCATCTTCCTGATAAGTAGAAAAAGGTACAAAGCTTAAAATGACCCATCTTTAAAAAGGTATTTCCAAGAAATCAGCAAGTGCCTGACCATGAGCTGTTAAGATAGTGTCATCTTAAAAAAAGCAAATTGAAGTGCTGTGTCTTTGCTCCAAACCCACCAAGAGAAGGGACGTGAGGGGCTGTGGCTGTGGATTAGGAAACCAGAGATTGTGAAGTTTAACTGTCACAGGGCTGGCCGTCCCTAGAAATCAGCACCCATCTTTGTTTAGACATAAAATACCCACTTACAAATCCAGGCACACACCTCTGGGCAACAGCCCGCTCTGTCCTTATGACAACATTCTGACGTGGGATGCCCAGTCATGTTCAGCATGTTTGAAGGGTATTCTAAAACATGGGGCTTCAGAGTCATATACAGTGGTGTCTATTTCTGCTCTGCCATTTTCTTGCCATACGTGAAAAGTGTAGAGCATGAAATAAAACAGAGGACCCACGACTGAATGGAGATTCCAGGCTGGTGGTAGCCTCGGGCTTGAGATTTTGAGCAGTGATGGGCGTCTATCAGCTCAGCTGCGTGGTTGGACCTGGTATGGACTTGGCCCTGGCTTTGCTTCACAGACCCCCTTTGGAGTTGCCGGAGAGTTGTACCCCACGTGAAATTGCATACACAACAGATCCGTCTACTGAATAGTCTTGTGCATTTAAGAAAGCTTGTAATCCCTGGAAATATGCAAAGAGAAACACCTGTCTGCAGGGATTAGAAGCTCAGGGTGAAGAGCCAGGGTGGGAAGTGCCCCGTGAGATAGCATGGCCCAGCAGCTGAGTTGACAGCCAGGGCCAAGAAGGACGCAGAAACGTGTGTCATGAAGGATGCCAGATGCACACACACACTGTGGAAGAAAGGCATTTAAATCAGACAGCACCAAAGAGAATAAAGAGTATTCTTATTCTTTAAGAGTATTCTTATTCTTTATTTAAATCAGACAGCCTCAAAGAGAATAAAGAGTATTTGTAAGGAGGAAAGGCCTAGAGTACCCACTTTTGAAAGCAGCTTTAGTCCCTTTCTGATGTACATGTGATGATTTTTCAACCCAAGCTGCTCTTTGCTTTCCCCATTGTTCATGAAGCTCTCGGGGGCTCTTACCAGCCTTTCTCTTCCTTCTTCACTGAACCCTGGAACACACTCCATTTGCCTTGGCTTCTACCTTTCCTTCTTAGAGTCAAAATCTTTGGCCAGGCATGGTGGCTCATGTCTGTAATCCCAGCACTTTGGGAGGCTGAGGCAAGTGGATCACCTGAGGTCAGGAGTTCGAGATCAGCCTGGCCAACATGGTGAAACACCATCTCTACTAAAAACATACACAAACAAAATTAGCTGGGTGTGGTGGTGTGTGCCTATAATCTTAGCTACTCAGGAGGCTGAGGCAGGAGAATGTCTTGAACCCAGGAGGCAGAGGTTGCAGTGAGTCGAGATCATGCCACTGCACTCCAGCCTGGGTGACAGAGCTGTCTCAAAAAAAAAAAAAAAAAAAAAAAAAGAAAAGAAAAAGAAAAAAAAGAAAGTAAAATTCTTTGTAGAATTATGGGGCAAAGAGAATTAGAAGAAACTCAGTGGGTTCAAGTGAGGTTCTTATATTAATTAGGCTAATTGATGTTCCTTTGAGACTACTTAAAAATGTCCTGTAATTATGATTGCATTTGACTTTTTTTTCTATTTAAAAACTGGGGAACTGTATGAAATTCTCTATGGTGGTGAAATTTTTAGAGTTTAATGCTTTAAATCTGGTATTTGAAATTTTAGAAGCTGGGGCACATGTGAGTCCTAGAAGGTGGTGAGCACCCTCAGGAGAGTCAGTTGATACCTGGTAAAACCAGGGAATATCAGAGAAAAAGGAAAACTCCAATTATTCCAAAGCTGTGAAAGGAAGAAACAAATAGACCTAGTGCAGAATGAAGGGAGTGGCCTGAAATCTGACTAGGGAGGTCACCTTCCCTGGAGCAGGACCTGCTCACATCAATTTCCTGTGTTTTCAGGCACTTGGAAAACTACACAGTTTCCACAACTGCAAAGGGAAGGGTATGGAAGGAGAAGCAAACGTCCCACAAGGAGAAAAAAAATAACATGAAGCAGGGAAGCCTCAGAGGGAATGTTGCCAAAGGTTACTGAATATAAAGGAAGTATTTCTGCAAAAAAATAATCTCTGGGATTTTTAAAACATTAAATACTATGAAGAAATGACCACCCATTTCAGAAACTGAATGGATGCACGTAAGCAAAAGATAAAATGTGCAGTTCAGGGAAGGAAATGAACCCATCCAATACACAGTAAAATGCATGTGAATTTCCATTATCAACTTGAAATAAAATGTTTCCTGATGAATTATACACTGATTATCACACATGTGTAGAAGATGAGGTTCATTTAAAAGAAGCTGAAACCCCAAGATAACAACTGCTTAAACAATGGAGAAGGTTATTTCTCTCTCATATAGAAGGATTCTGGAGGTAGATGGTCAAGGGCAGTCCGTGTAGTTTCAAGGAGCATCAAGCATCTGTTACCGTTTGGCAACATTTGGCATAAGACTTCCAACATATGGTTGAATATGGCTGCCTGACCACCAGTCATTGCACCTACCTTTCAGCCAACAGAAAACAGATATGAACAGAGGGAAAAAATGGGCAAGGGGTGTCTGTTAATTTTATTGTAAGATTTCTTTTTTCCACTTACATCATATTGGCCAAATCCTAGTTGCAGGGACACATCCAACAGTAAGGAGGCTGGAAACTGTTTTCTGGATAACCATGTGCTCAGCCCCAGATCAGGGGTTTTGGAACTAAGAAAAAGGGGATAAACAAAGGCAATGAACAGACTCAGCCACAACACCTTTCTGCTCCTGGAGTTTATTGGGTACTTACAAGCTGGTTAGCTTGCACAGAGGGATTATCTGAATTGTCAGATGACTAATTTGTCCTCTATCTCTCCAATTAGTCTGAAGAGATTTTTTTTCTATGTTTCCTAGTCAGAGTGTGAAGAAGGGCAAACTGTGGCTTTTCTGTGGTTTGCTGTTAGGGCAGCTAGCTGCTGATTCCTGGGAAGGAATTTCAATTCTTTCCATGTGTTCAGGGAGAAGAAGGCATTTGGTATGTTATTCTCACTCCCAAAAGCATTTTCATTTACCCACTTTCCTTCAAGTTATTCTCGAGTAAATATTAACGTATTTTCTATGTAAATAAACTAAAATCTTGCAATCTGATCTCTAAAAGCACAAGATTACCCCTTTTCTTTATATAATATTTCTCTCCTCCCCTGGCCCCAGTGTAACTGGTTATGGCTATAGGAGGTGGTGGTGCAGACAGCAGAATCTACTCTTGTTGGATTTGGAAGAAAGGGCTTTTATTATAAGACCTTTAATAATTTCTGGCTTAGTAAATTTTCCTCCATCCCTTTGTTTTGAACCTATGTACGTCTTAGTTCAACTATTGTTCAACCATTGTGGAAGTCAGTGTGGCGATTCCTCAAAGATCTAGAAGCAGAAATATCATTTGACCCAGCAACCCCATTATTGGGTGTATACCCAAAGGGATATAAATCATTCTATTATAAAGACACAAGCGTGTGTATGTTCATTGCAGCACTATTCACAATAGCAGAGACATGAAATCAACCTAAATGCCCATCAATAATAGGCTGGATAAAGAAGATGTGTATACACCATGGAATACTATGCAGCTCTAAAAAAGGAATGAGATCATGTCCTTTGCAGGGACATGGATGGAGCTGGAAGCCGTTATCCTCAGCAAACTAACACAGGAACAGAAAATGAAACACCACATGTTCTCACTTATAAGTGGGAGCTGAATGATGAGAACACATGAATGCATGGGGGAGAACAATACACACTGAAGCTTATTGGGAGCGAGAGCATCAGGAAGAATAGCTAATGGATGCTGGGCTTAATACCTAGGTGATGGGTTGGTCTGTGAAGCAGATCACCATGGCACACGTTTACCTATGTAAAAACCTGCACATCCTACACATGTACCCTGGAACTTAAAATAAAAGTTAAAGAAAAAAAAATTTCTGGGAGGCAGAGAGCTCAGCCTAGATGGTGTCCAGCCAGAAACAATTCATATGGAAGATATTTAGTGACATGATAGATCTTTCTAGCAGATGCTTGACTGCTCCTAACGTTGCCTGGCATGTGCCACCAGGCAAAGGACACTGGGATGTCCCCACAGCTGCCCCAGAGAAACCCAGTACCTCCACCTCAGGGCTTACCAGAAGGTGGGATCTTCTTGTGGTTGGCTGGCCCCTGGTGTGCACTTCTGCCTCTCATATCCTTTTAGTGCACCTGCCTGGCCAGCCCTCACCTGTGCTGCAGACTTCCATCCCTGAGACATCTGGGAATGATGTCCTCCAGCTTCTCAGCCTGGTGGTAGACGGAGAAGCTGGAAGGAGGGTGCTTTGGGCAAGCCAGGCTGCCGGCTGCCATCTTGGGCAATGCACCTCTGCATCGGGATGGCCCTCTACTCCTTACAAACTGTGTCCCTGCCCATGCTCTCCAGAGAAAAACAAGCCTGGGCAAGGATTTGAACCTCAGGAAGGCAAATCTGACCACAGTCAAGAGTCATGACTTGAATTCAAGCTGTCCTTAGTCAAGCTGTTTCTCATCATATCTCTCTGATTGTCTTTATTTTTTTCTTGAAAATGTAGGCATTTGGCTAGTGGAATTGTGTACTCCCTCCCTACCAAATTCAAGTGTTGAAGCCCTAATCTCCATAACCTCAGAATGTGATCTTATTTGGAGATAGGGTCTTTATAGAGGTAATTCAATTGAAATGAGGTCCTCAGGCTGGGCCCTCATCCAGTCTGGCTGCTGTCCTTATAAGAAGAAGAGATGAGGACACAGACAGTCACAAAGGGATCCTCATGTGAGGACACAGAGGGAAGCCATCTGCAAGCCAGGAGAGAGGTCTTACGAGGAACCTGCTCTGCCAACATGTTAATCTTGGACTCCAGCCTCCTGGATGTGAGAACATAAATTTCTGTTGCTTAAGTGACCCCGTGTGTGATACTTTGTCATGACAGCCTAAGCAATTCATACAAATAGGAATGAATTTTGCCTTTTCAATAGAAAAATTAGTATTTCTTCAATGATGATTATACCTTGTTTTTTTGTGTCCTTCCTCGCTTAATAAATTTGGAGGAAGATCTGATCTCATTAGTTCTCATTCTTTGTAATCGATAAGCATGGATTTGTGCTAATTTGATTATCTAGTGCCACAGTGGGCATTTTATATAAGCCAGGGTGCCTCTGGATGGAAGCCCGAGAAACAGAATAAGGGGAAATAGATGACCGAGAGGAGCTCAGAGTAAACTCTTACTTTTGGCTACCAAATTAGGGTTTGTATTAATGAGAACTTGATTTGAACAATTGAAGACTGTGGGTTTCAGAATACTTCTATTTTAGGACAAAAGAGAATTGTTCGCTCTTGGAAAAAGCTTTAAGTACCAAAGAAGGCACTAACTTGGTAAATGGAAAGCTAGAAGAAATGCGAATTGTGTTTTTATTTGATTTGGGGAATACAATAGATGCAGAAAGTCCCCTTGCCTGGGACTGCTAATGCCTGAACTTGCTCATTAATCTCTGCGTCTTAGCACAGACCTGGAAAATTGCAATTCTCCGCACCAGCAGCCCTCATTCGATAAATATGGAGCCAGCGGGCAGGAACAAGAAGTGGCTCTGGGCTGTGGGGCTGGCTTGTTGGAATCCCACACTCCCCAAGCTGCGGAGGGACTGCAACTCAGGAAGTCAGGCAGAAGGACACAGTGGCTCTCTGCATGCTTTGTTCCCAGCTTTTTAAAGAGCTTATTGTCTTTTTTTAAATTGGCATTTCATAAAGTGTGATGCTGTATGCCAGCATGATTAGGTACTATGGGTATAAGTTTATTGTTATAATTTTTTTCCTCTGGAGGAATTGACCTTTTCTCCAACACTAGATGCCTTATTCTCTGAGTATATCTTGATCCAATGTGAGGTGTAAAGGATAAAATTGCAATCCTTGCTTGCTTTGTTACCTGTCTCTTTGGCTTTCTCTGCTTCAAGGGCAAGGATTTGGTTCTTTAGGAGGGAACTCCACTCCCTCTCCTTGGCCGAGTGGCCTTGGTGTGGGCGAGGGGATCCCAGCTAAGAGGGCCCCAGCAGCACAGAACTCTGCATCAATTAGCTTAATTATATCAAGGGCAACACAGCTGACAGATGTTAATTCTTCCAAAGTTAATATCGTACTTTGAAAGAAGGTAGAACATTCTAAGAACCTTGGTATTAAAATACCCCAATTGGAAGGCATACTTAAGTTAAATGACTGTTATTTCTTTATAACATGCTAAAATTTAGGTCCTTTTATAGTACGCTATGTGCTGCGACTCCTAATGAAGGCAGACTCCTACTCGGGACTATTATATCCCAATTTACTGCTTGAGCACAAATTTCTGATCTACAGGATTAGGCGTTAGGAGGTCATTCGTTTCTATCAAATCAATCTTAAAATATGAAGAGTGATAAATATGTAAATTAAAGCATTTACCTGTTTGTGTGGTGTGTATGAGTGTGTATGTGGTGTGATGTGTGTGGTCTAATGTGTGTATGTGTATGGTGTGTGTGGTTTGTGTGTGCGTGGTGTGTATGTGTGTGTAGTGTGAGGTATGTAATGTGTATTTCTGTATGTGTGGTATGTGTTTGTGTGTGTAATGTGGTGTATTTTTGAGTGTGTGGTATGTTTGTGTGTTTTGTGTGTGTAGTGTGGTGTGTTTGTGTGTGGTGTGTATGAGTGTGTGTGGTGAGGGTTGTGTTTGTGTAGGAGTGTGTGTGGTGAGGTGTGTTTGTGTATGAGTGTGTGTGTGTGGAGTGAGGGGTGTGTGTTGGTGTGTGTGTGGTGTGTGTGTGTGGGGTGTGTTTGATGTGTGATGTGTGTGGTGTGTGAGTGTAGGTATGTGTGTGTGGTGTGTGTGTAGGATGTGTTTGTGTGTGTGTGCTGTGTGTGATGTGTGTGTGTTTGGTCTGTGTGTGAGGTGTTTGTGTGTGTGGTGTGTGTGGTGTAGTGTGTTTGATGTGTGATGTGGTGTGATGTGTGTGGTGTTTGTGTGTGATACGATATGTGTGTTTCGTGTGGTGTGGGTGTGGTGTGTTTGTGTGTGTTGTGTGTTTGTGTGATATGTGTTTGGTGTGGTGTGTGTGTGGTGTGTGTGTGTGGTGTGTATTTGATGTGTGATGTGGTGTGATGTGTGTGTGGTATGTGTGTGGTGTGTGTGTGCAGTGTGTGGTGTGTTTGCATATGTGGTATGATATGTGTGGTGTGGTGTGTGTGTGGTGTGTTTGTGTGAGTGTGTGTGGTATGTGACTGTGTGATGGGTGTGGATGTGTCGGTCTGTGGTGTGTGTGTGGCGTGTTGTATGTGCGTGTGTCTGTGTGTTAAAAGTAAAAGCTGCTGTGGTGACTTATTGCTGGTTCCTCCAATGACGTAACCATGATGACGTGAGCAATGACCTTTCATTGCCATCAATTGGGAAACAAACAGATTTAAGAGTTTCCATTCCCAAGTTTAGAGGTTAATATGTTTTTGAATTGTGCTGTGTTTCAAACTTTTTATCCTTTCTGGGACTGTTGCAGGATCCATGAATAGCTCTGTCATGCCCTAGGTGACTTTTCATGTCTGTTAATTTCCTAGGAATTTATGTTAATTATTTGAAGCCTGCCTCTTAGATTGTCAATGCACAGATGAAGACCATTTTTCTGGAAGTGCTATTTCCCACCATCCATGAAGAGCCCTGGCTGCCGCCCCCATCCTGGGGGAGGCTCCTTGGCAGAGGCCCCCCCCGACAATCTTACCTCACCCTCTCCAGCGGCCTGCTTTGCTCTTTGAATCTCTGAAATTCTATTACTTACTTGTGCATTTACCTTTCTGTTTGTTTTCCTGGGGAGGGAAGGGATTAGGTTTGTTCTCTGCTCCCTCCCAGCCCCTGGGACAGGGATGGCTCTCTCAGAACACTCGCTGAATGCATGAATTTGGTATAGTTCCCCCAGATTGCCTGGTGAACCAGCAGATTTTGCAAGCTGGTTGACTGTATTATGTGTTTAGACTTGGACCATCCAAGAGATGCTTTTCCCCCAGAGCTATATTAACGGGTCCATAAAGAAGTCTGTCAAATTGGTCTACATCTAAGGAGATGAAGTAGCACAACCCCACAGAATGAAAACAAGATTTGGAACAAGACCCAGATCCCAAGTCAGGCTTGGCCAGTCTTCATGAGGTGATCTTAAGGGAGGCCCTTCTAGAATGGGGATGATGAATGTTTCCTCAGCTCTCATAAATGACTATGTAACTCCAAACTACAGATTCTCTATGTAAAATAGAGAGTCTTAAATATAGATTCTCTATGATGCAAAGCTACTTTAAAACCTATGAAGCCTCCAAATTAGGTCAGGTGCTATTATAGGCTAAGCCATGTCGTCTCCCCACCCAAATTAATATGTGGAAGCTCTAACATCTAGCACCCCAGAGTGTAACTACATTTGGAGATGGTTAAAGAGATGGTTAATTGATTAATGTTAAATTAATGTCCTCATGTGGTGAGGACACAGCAAAAAGGTGGCCATCTGCAAGCCATGGAGAGAGGCCTCACGAGAAACCACACCTGCCAATGCCTTCATCTCCAACTTCTGGCCTCCAGAACTGTGGGAAAATAACTTCCCATTGGTGAAGCCATGTAGTCTCTGGTATTTTGTTATGGCAGCCTGAGCAAACTCATACTCTTCTCGACAAGTATCTGCTGATGGACTATGGGACTGATGTGAGAACCTCTGCTCCAGCACCAAACTCTGTTTTATCAGAATAGATAAATGCAAGTGGAATTTTAATTTATCAAAGCATTTTTCTGTTCTTTGGATTTTCATGACAATACCAGAGACTTAAAAAAATATAGATACAGGATCTCACTATGTTGCCCAGGCTGGTCTCAAACTCCTGGGCTCAAGTGACCCTCCTGCCTCGGCCTCCCAAAGTGCTAGGATTACAGGTGTGAGTCACCATGCCTGGCCCTGAGACTCGTAATATTCATTTGGGATTGTCTACAACTGGTAGTATAATAGTTCCTAACCTTTATATTTATGATTCTCTATTTTACATTTGCCCATGAAATGATCTGTAAAATAAAATCTACTTGAGTATATGAGGGAGGATCTATTTAATGCTCAATAAAGAGTAGTTTTTATTACCATTCCATCTTTAAGAAGGGCTGCCTGAGCTTTCTCTTATGACATAATAAAACATATAATTGCAGAGGCCACCTTCTATTCAGTTTCTGTGGGGGAAAGGCAGTATTTCAGGAAAGTAGCATAAGAAATGTCTATACTAGTGCAAAGTTTAAACTTGAATAGTACTGTTTTGCTTCCTAGTGGAGGTCATGGCAGAACTGAATCAGGGGACGTTCCAAGCCTCAGGGAGCATCATTTCTTCATTATTTTTCCAAGCCGCAGGGAGCATCATTTCTTCATTATTCAAGGGCCATTGGCAGAGCTCTGTGTCAGGTCCTGGTGGTTTAATGAGGTTTCTGCTCAAAGGGAAAAGCCTCATTGCTTGGAGCCATTTTGCTGCTACACTGTTTGTTGAGAAAGGGCAATGTGACAGGCAGACAGGTAATGGACAAGTAGCTAGACAATGTAGCAGTTCATGTAGCTGCCCAGCCTGATAGATTTTGATTGTCACTTCGTTTGAGGTGAGATCTTACAGGTGATGGACTTGGCTGAAGTCTGAAGGCCTTGTGAGGGATAATGGCTCCCCAGGCACACAGGATGTTGAATCATGGGACCATTTTTCTTGAGCTATAATGATCAGTAAGTCGGGTTTCCCCTCACCTTCTAGTGGAGTTGGAATTACTGTTCTCTTACATCAAATCTGCTAATTGGCATGAATATCTCTTGACTGTTCTGTGGTCAGCTTGAGAATTTCAGAATGTCTATGCAGAGTGGGAAAAGGTAGAATTCCAGGACCTGAGTCAAATACAAGTAATGACAACTGTGAAGCCCTGGATGGCTTACAAGGTGTTTTGGTGAAATACTTCTTAAAAGGAAAAGCCGTAGACAAGTCTAATGTAGTGGAGTTCAACAAAGAATGATTCCAGAATTAGGCATCTCTCTGAACCAGAACAGGTTCTCAGAACTCCAGCCTGCCACGTGGTCAGGCAGCCTTTATGGGCAGAAAGCAGACGTGAGGCACTGAGGCAGCTTAACTGGTTACAGTGCAGCATTTTGCCCTGTTTGAGTAAGTTACCCACCTGTGATTGACTGAAAATGGGCTGCTGTGATTGACGGAGATCTCACTGTTTCTTGACCAGAGCACGCCTGTACAGTACTCCTGAGTTAGGCTTCTAGTTAGTTTTTGTACTAAGTAAGATTGTAGTTTTTATTTGAGGACTGGAGTATGGAGGCATCCTCAGGCCAAATGTAATTTAGTGTAACCTGCTGCTTGCTCAGACCGAAAATCCGCCATGGAGAGTGGGTGTGGCCAAAGTGGTTTTCCAATACAGGCGGCAGAATCCTATATGCACATGTCAGGGAGAGGCCACCCAGTCCAGACCTAAGCCTTCAGCCATCTGTGTGAAGGAGCAAGTGGAAATATGACGGAAATGACCGTAATGCAATCTGGACATGACAATGGCATTCGTTTCGTCAGTACCACTCATTTAGACGCCCTGCTCCCTCCTGGACACAGAAGCTCTGCAAAGGCCTCTAGGCCACTAGGAGGGCGTGGTGTGTGTCCTCGTAGCTAAGGAGAATGTCCTTCTGCATTGTCTAAGCTTTACAGTGACATGACTTGTGAGTTGTGGACTGTATTGGTTGGCAGTGGGAAGTCTCTCTTTTGAACAAATTTTAAGGATATTCTTTCTGCCTTGTATTTCTGAGCTGAGGCCATCTTGCAACAAGCCCAGCAAACACAGCTGACCATGATGGCCATGCGGGCGGCCATGTTGGAAAGTGCCCCCTTCCTCCCTGGATGAGGGCCCGAGTGATTCATGAATCTCACCACTGAGCAGACACAGACACCCTGAGCCTGGAGAGCCACCTTACTGCCCATGTCCGCTTCACTGGCCTTTGCAGCTCTGGCCACGCCATGCCCAATACAGTGTGGCCCGTGCTTTAAGGTACAACTGAGTGTTGATCTGAACATAAACCTAAGACTGGGAGCCAGGTAGCACAGGCTTTTGTTTTCTAGATGAGAAAACTGAGCACCAGAGAAGCTAAGAACTTTTTTCAGAGTCACAGAGCAGTCAGAGGTAATCCCCAAATTCAGATTTTACCTGAACTCCACAGCCCCACTTCTGCAGGGTGCCTCGCTCAGCGCGGAGAGTATCTAGGTGTGAGGAGAGAGGCAGCCTCTCATCCCCAAAGAGACTGAGGGCTTTGGCTACTGGGACACGAGGCCTGTGTTTTTTGTTTTTGTTTTTGTTTGAGACAGGTCTCACTCTGTTGCCCAGGCTGGAGTGCAGTGGTGCAATCATAGCTCACTGCAGCCTCCATCTCCCGGGCTCCAGTGATCCTCCCATCTCAGTCTCCTGAGTAGCTGGGACTATGCTCAGCTCTGTGTAAAAATTAGCTGCCACCACTCCTGGCTAATTTTTAACTTTTTGTAGAAATGGTGTCTCCATATGCTGCCCAGGCTGGTCTCAAACTCTCAGTCTCAGTCTCCAAATGTGCTGAGATTACTGGCATGAGCCACCACACCTGGTCCCAGGTTTTGTTTATTCCCTGGCCAGCTACTGGTGGCAGTCTCTGTTCTAGGCAAGGAGAGGCTTAAAAACCCACCTGGAGCTTCTCTGGCTCTGCTGGGTCCCCACAGGCTCCTCTGGGGCCACAGGCCCTGGCCCAGGGGCATGAGGGTACACCTGTGCCTTCCTCTTTTCCTGTGTGCCTGTTGAGGTCTGGACGTCTGCTCCTGGACAGCTGTGCCACTCTTCTCTCCATCTGGCCTTGAGCATTTCCCAAGGCTTTCCCCCATGAAACAGCAGTGCTTCCTGACGTCATTCTCAGGTGCCAGGTTTTCCATCTTCCTTATAGTGCCCCCTGTGGGCTGTGTCCCTCTGGCTGCCCAGACAGTGGCTTTGTCAGGACAGCTTCCAGCTACATGCCCTCCTTAGAGGCCCGTTGAGACCCTCCTCCATGACAATGCTGCAGGGAGTGAGGACAATGACTCGCCTCACAAACTGAAGTTAAATGGTTACCAAGGAGGGTACCATGCTTGTTTAGTCCTCCAGATAAAAGCATGCATTTGACAGCTGCCTAGCATATTAATTAATGGCCCACTTGCAATCAACAGTTTTTAATTGAACACTACTGTGTGCTGGGTCTTATGTAAGCTGTTGGAACAAGGCAAAGTTCCTGGCCTCACAGAGCTCACACTGTAGCGTAGAAGACAGAGGACAAACTAGGGAAGGAAAGAAAAAAGTAAAGTAATGGGTAGCGATTACACCATGAAGAACTGCAATGCAGGCTTGGGGGTGTGGCATGCCCCTAGGGGACATATTCGGGGAATGTCCTCTCCTAGGGCTCTTCAGTCTCCCCAGCAGGTGTGGCCAAGGGCTTCCCTGTGGGTGTCAGCAGTAGAAAGGGCCCCCTGTATTGCCCGTGGGTCCCTGCCTCTGCCCGGGAGTGATGGGGCTGGGGAAGCTCCTCACAGGGCCACCCCGCTCCTGTGGTCTTGTCACTATCACTAGGGTCATCCTTGGGGAACCTTGGCAGGCTCCAAGGCCCTGAAGAGTGGTTCTGGGAGTGGATGCCCGGCTGTGGTCCCTTCCCTTACTCTTCTCCCCTACCTTTGTGCCTGCTGAATCTGGGGTATTTAGAACTGTACTTTCCTGACTTCCAGGGCCACAGACCATTTGTATTGAAACTTGTGCCACTGAGTCTAATTGGTTGTCCCTTCTCCACTGCAGTCGGGTACCCCATTCTCTTCCTTACACACTCCTGGCTGGCTCAGTGGAAGGAGCTCCTGTCACTCCTCTAACAGCATCTGACCTTCCCCCGGGAACTGGACTATCTGAAGTACACAGAAAGTAGTGATTCCTTAAATGTTAGTGGTTTATTTTTTAAACAATGTAATATTTTTCAAATGAGGAATCAATCGATCACTTTTGGCTGAGATATCAGTTTAAGATATAAGTGCAAAATTGATTTCTGTGACCTGTCCTCACTGTTTCATTATATATTTCCTTAATATACATAATTTTCTGCATCTTCATTTGTCATTTGTCAAAAAATAATATTGCCGCTTTCTTTCATTATTATAAAAGGGAAAAGATGAATCAGGCCCTTTAAAAACTTCAGATTGCAGCAACATTTTAAATTTAAAAGGGAAACTTCCCCTCCTACTTGGAATCAGAGTGAATTTTTCCCCTTTGCACTCACTGTACAGTCGATGCAAGGATTCCTCTGGGAGTAGAAGGATTTGGGACTATAAACCATCTTATGAAAAGTGACAGCTCCTAGTGCTGTAGATGCTACCTAACCAAGGATGTTATTGGTACTAAAGGGTTTATTGCCATCAGCAAAAACACTGGAGCCATTTGCATTCTGGGTTTGCTGGACACTTGCCCTCCAGTCCCAGGCTCATGTGATAACATTAATTAACCACTTTTAAAACATCTACTTGAGCCACAGGAAACTTTTACTTCTCCCAGTGATCCCACCCCTTATTGTTCTGCAAAGAAAGGGCCCTGGCAGTGTAGAAAACAATGTGAATAGCTACCTGCAGTGTGAGAAACAGTTCCACTTATCTCTCTATCATTTGGGCTGTCGTGGGTTAAAAAGGAAGCACCCCCCCTCCCCTGCCTTTGAAATATTCCTGAACATTGGTGCACTCAGCATCTCTGCTTTTATGAGCATTGGCGGCAAGTTTGAAATAGAAGACAACAGTTCTCTGATTTGGGTCATGGCTCCATCAGTCCTACAAGGCTTCCAAAGCCAGAGCTGACATTCCCTCCTCCTAGGTAAGAGGATGATTGAAGGGTTCCAGGTGGAAGCTGCTTAGAATCTTGGAAAATTGAGAGGAGGCTGCTTACAGCTCTGCAGATGCATCTGAAATAAGTGCTGATTCTCCTCTATCTATTACCTGTCTATCTGTACCTATCTATCATCTACTTATGTATGTCTGTCTGTCTATCTATCTATCTATCTATCTATCTATCTATCTATCATCTATCTATCTATCTAGAGCAAGCAGGATAGAACAGGCAGGACTTACCTCAAGTCCTCAAGTCCTCAAGTCCTCAAGGACCCCAGCTTCCTCCACCCTCTCTGATAGAGCTGGTGCCTGAGCATTATTATGCAAAGTCCCTAAACAAGGTAGTGGATGATGAACTCAGGCTGCCTGGTGACACTCAGGAATAAAGCCCACGCCCTGCTCACTGGCTGGGGCTTTTCCTCTGCCTCAGAATGCCTCCAGTTTCTCCCATCTCCAAGCTGGCTGTGCTCCTCACAGGGCTGGCCTCCTCTGCTCTAGGTGCAAGCCCAGGGTGGCAGCGAGGCTCTTGGCCCAGGTCCCAGGAGAGGTCGGTTCTGTCCCCATTTCTGGCTTGAGCTAACTCCAAGGCCTCCTTTGTCCTTGGATCTCAATTCCGGCCACACCTGCGAGTCTTTTTAAAAGAAGTGTAGATGTCTGGCCTCCCCCCAGGGACACGGATTTCTCAACATCCATCTTGCTCTTAGGAGCACCCTTCCCACTGCGGCTGTGCAAGGAGGAAGCTCTGAGTCTGGGGTGAGACCCTCATGCCTGTATTTAAAAAAAGAAAGAAAAAGAAAAAGGATGACTTTGATGAATCTGATGTTTAGCCTTCATCAGACTAGAGGCATTTATTATTTTATTTTAGTTTTTTATTTCTCTAGGTTTTTGGGGAACAGGTGGTGTTTGGTTACATGAGTAAGTTCTTCAGTGGTGATTTGTAAGATTTTGATACACCCATCACCCGAGCAGCATACACTATACACTCTACGGCCACACCACCCTGAACACGCCGGGTCTCATCAGACTAGAGGGTTTTGAAAGACATTTACCTTCCACGACTGAAGAATTTTATTGATTTATTTGTTTTTCTGTCTTGGCTGCACTGGCCCCGTGCTATGGTAAGGTATACAGCACAGAGGCCCAAACCTTCGCTCCTCACCGCCCCCCGCTTTGTATCCTATCACCGTGTGAATTGGTGAAATCCCTCCACCTTAGCAAGCCATTTGTCAAGTCTACCTCATAGGAACAAGAATGTAAGCTTTGTGAAAGTTCAGTCGAACTGTGAAGGTCAAATGGTGTCATCCCATCTTGACGATGATAAAAATGGAAGCCCTGATTGCAATAAGCAAATCTTTCCTGAGAATGACACACAGAATTATACACGGAAACTCAGTGTATGACTTTGCTGACTCAGTAATTGTGAATATCAGCTATCATCAGACCAATATCTTAGCAATATTAAATGGTACCTTTGTGAGATAGCAGGAGAAAGTAACAGCACAGCCAATATTAAAACCATATATCAAGATGGTCATTGAGAACAGAAAATCATGTGCAGAAAATACATGAAGTGTTGAGACTGTGTCCTTGAGTTTCATTGTCCTGCTCAGGTGGTAGATTCTGAGCTATGTCAAGACACTCCACTGGATTTTACTTTGCAAATGAGCTCTTGTCCTGGGGTGTAAGTTAAGCCCCTGTGTGTGCCCCAAGGTGGACTCCCTGGCTTCACTTATCTAGTGGGGCTGTCTGCTTTCCTATTTTCAGCTCAGTGACTGCCTTCTGTTTGTGTTTTTCTTGCTACAGATGGACAGAAGAAAGTTCAAGAAGAATTTGACATTGACATGGATGCACCAGAGACAGAACGTGCAGCGGTGGCCATTCAGTCTCAGTTCAGAAAATTCCAGAAGAAGAAGGCTGGGTCTCAGTCCTAGCGGGAGAGCCCCCTCCTAGTCCACCTGAAAACACCAAATTCAACCATCATCTGTCAAGAAATTAAAAGAACAACACCCTAGAGAGAAGTCATCCACACACAATCCACACACGCATAGCAAACCTCCAATGCATGTACAGAAACCTGTGATATTTATACCCTTGTAGGAAGGTATAGACAATGGAATTGTGAGTAGCTTAATCTCTATGTTTCTCTCCATTTTCATTCCTCCTGCAACTATTTTCCTTGATGTTGTAATAAAATGAAGTTACGATGAGTGAATTCAAGTGACTGCCTTTCTTTCTCTCTTTATTTTACCTGATGTTAGAGGTGACTGTGAGCCAGGTGTCTATTTCCTTCTCTTAGGAGTCAGAGATATAACACATTGTCTTCTGTTAGGAGCTTTTTTGCTGAGAGTGAGAGATCCATTTTCAGCCATGCTTGCCTCTTTTGGAGAGTCCTAAGTGCTGGCTGGCGATGGCAACATATTTTCTTCTCATCATGGGAATAGAGCCCTGTATCCTCGGGTGCCAAAGACAGAAGTTTCCCTGGGGAATTATGACTGATTCAGGAGAACAAAATGGGAGAAGGTGATGCATCTGTGTTTGGAGCATCCCCAGATTTACTCAGCAGACCCATTTCAGATCTCCAAAGGGGACACCCTAGCCTGTTATAGGCCATTCTGCAGCTTACCTGCAGTGCTCAGCACCTGTGCGGCTCCAGGGTACTGGCACCTTCTCCAGACTCCCCAACTTCCTCTATGCTGTGATTTGCCACCTGGTAGGGTTATTTATTACAACCTGTAGCAATTTAGAGAAGCTATCAGGCTTCTTTTCCACTCCACCTTCTCCCATGCAAACCTTGCAGGTAAACCGTTCTATAAATCCCAAAGTAGTTTTGTAGGCAGTGAGGAGAGGTCCATCACATAGGGAGGACCTCACCGCCACTGATTTGGGAGCCAGTTGGTTGGGTGGGTACCCGCCTTGGGAGGCACTTGTGGCTTTTGTTTGAACTTTTCCACATGATAACGTGATGTGTAAGTCATATCTCATCTTCAACCTCCTGAGATGTTTGAGATGCTCCACGACGGCTGTCGTACACAGTGGGACATTGCATGTCTTTCCTTTGCCAGCTCCTTAACAAAGGATCAAGGTGGAGCATGAAGAATAATGGGAAAAGGGGTGAGGGATGACATCGTGTGTGTGCACATGTGTGTGCATGGGTGTGTGGATGTAAGGGATGGTGGGAGTGAGGCATGGGCAAGGCAATGACTGCAGGTGGATGTGCCGCTGTTCCTGCGGCAGGGCCCCATTTATTGTCAGGAAGGCACAGGTCAAGAAACACTGGCATGCTTGGGTGATTTACTGTCGCAAAAATCCCTCTGAAAATGTGCATATTTTCTTGTGTAAGGAAATCTCTCCTGCCAGACAATTCCCTGCAGTCGTTAGAGACAGCGAAAACTCATAGACTCTGATGAATTTCCAATCATCAGAGAGCTAAATAGGATCACTTTGGCCCTGATAACCAGCGAGGGCTCTGAGGGGCTCCTGATGCTGTGGTCCCTACTGAAAATAGGACCACAGGCTGAGGGGACACTCCAGGAAAAGCCTCCTGAGACAGCAGGGGTACGAATGCCACAGAAATCAGATGGGTCTCGATGTAGTCTTCTTTGGTGTTCCCTAAAGCTACCAATGTAAAGTAAGCCAGGAACAAAACAAACTTACATATTTTGGATTAATTTCACCACACCTCATACTTCAAGCACCTCCATCCTCTGGATAGTTCACCTAAAGGAAGTAGGGGTGCTGTCTATACTGGCTGCACTCTGGCCAGTGCTGCCCCGATGCTGACCCCTTTGGAAGCTAATCTGGCTTATAATGAGGATGCTTTCTTTAGAGGGGACTCTCCATGCACAGTAGAAAATCCCAATGGAGTGGTTCTTCCGTATATCCCCAAGGGACTGGGAATATTCTTTCAGGAACAATGGCCCATTGGGGGAAGAAGGATGAGAGTGGGGTGAGAGACGTGAAATTTGGAGAGGTCCTTCAAAGATTGTGATGTGCCTCTCTTGTTCCAATCACAGGACAGGGATATAACTGCTTTCCTTTGAAACACGGGGATGAATTTAACTATTCACTTCCCAGATAGATTCATCAGGGTCTAGAGCTTCAGCTAACAGCATGAGGAAGATTCCAAATGCGCCCCCATCAGCATAGGAACTGGGTATGTTGAGTCTATGTCTCATAAGACCAGAAGAAGGACAAGAGATTGTGGCTCCAGGCTTGGGAGCACCTTTTCCTTACCATGGGCTGCAGTATTTATTTAGGGTAAAGGAAGGAAACTCCTGAGGTGCTACGGGGTGCCAGCAATTTGGAGCATCACTAATTCAATGTCCCTTCAGCCATGTGTATTTAACTCCTGCTGTGAGTGTGGACTTGGTGCAGTGGCTGCAAAGCAGGACAGTCCTTGTCAAGGTGCTGTCAGTCTGGTGAGGAAGGGACGAGGATAAGCAGATGCTGGAGTGGAAGGAGGGGCACAGCACGGCAGATCATGGAGAATCAATCACTCAAGTCTTCTCCAGGTGCAGCAATGCCCGGCAGTGCACTGAAGGCTGACAGGAGTTCCTGGGTAAATAAGGGCGGTGGTTGGTGAAGAAGTGTCTGGGCAAAGTCCTTGAGAAGGAGGTGCACAACTTTGCCATCCCAGAGGCTGAATTTATCATTGCACTTCAGCCTGGGGGATGTGACTCTGCTCTCTGAACTTGGGGAGGCCAGGAGGCAAGAACCCAAGTATTTGAGACTTGAAACTGGATCCGTCTTTGACTTACAGTCAGTCAAGTGACTAAAGAGAAGTTACTTACCTCAAGTAGCCAGTTTAACAGCAAAGTGATGATAAAATCTTTGTGGTAAGGTGGTTGGCAAAGTGTTAGGAATTTAGAATGAGGCAAAACGCATGAGTGTCTGGCTCAATGTAGGTGTCTAATAAATGTAAGCTGTCATTATTGATAAACCAGTGTGGTAAAGAGTCAACCATGGCTTCCCTTATCAACATGCAACACACAACACCTCACTCAACTGAAGCCATGGGACTCAGTTTCCCTTGGCTACAGCCAGGTGGACCAGTGGTAGGCACTTGACTCAAGGGGTGGGCTCAGCCTGTCTGAATATTTCTCTAGTGATTCTGAATTAACCATCATGGGAGCTGAGCCAGTTAAGGTGAGGGAGATGTTGAGCTGGGACAAGGCTGGTGTGGTGACAGGTAAAAGCTGCAAAAAAGGTTTTAAAAAACTTTTTTTTTTTCTTCAAGGAGCTGCAAAAGCCCATGTGGAGACAGGTGCAGGAAGAAGGAGAGGATTTGAAACTCAAGGTACATGAGCCCATGGGAGATGAAGAGGTAGCCTAGGTTGAGTTAGTCATTTGGTAGCAATGAATAGACACCCACTCATACTAGCTAAAAAAAGAGAGAATTATTCAGGTCTCACAGACATCCAAGAATAGAACATCCAAGACACCCAAGAAAAGAACAGAACACCATGGGCAGGCAGAATTATATTAGATTTATAAATAAACTAGGGCACAGTGGCGAAGAATTGACGTCTTTATATTATTGTTTTTATAGCATTTTATGACGTTTGGTGGTTTTATAGTTTTCTTCATATAGGTCTTGCACATTTCTTTTTGTTCTATTTCTAAGTGCTTCATAGTTTTTGTTGTCCTTGTAAGCACGATCTTTTTCCAAAGCATTCTCTAGTAGGTGTTGCTGTTATCTCAAAGAACTACTGATTTCTATAGATTTAGCTCTGTAACTATTCATCTTACTGAACTACATTCCTGATCATTTTCCAGTGAATATTTTTGGATTTCCAGGTCCTATCACTTGCAAATAACAATAATTTTGTCTCTTCTTTCCAACTACTTTCAATTCCTTTCCTTTGTTTTGTGTCATCTTCCTTATAATTAATTCTTGTGTGTTGAGGGAGGCTTGGGCATGATTTCAGTCTCAACAGTTATAGTGACAGACCATCTCATGGGGTTGTCATTTGCATGGGTCAGCTATTTTGGGTTGATTGATTTTAACTTCATAAGATCATCTTTTCTCAAGTTTTACGAGTCTCTTATTGTACCTTTGAATGCACACATTTTATATACTGTGGAGATTAACCTAAATAAATTAGTATAATTGTAAGGGGAGATTGAACAGGAAGAGTTTAGGGTTAGGGCTTATTTAGGATTTGCGTTTAAGATAAGGATTCACATAAATGTCATGTTTAGGAGATTTCACTTGATTACAGCTCAAATCGCGGACAATCAAGGTAGAGTCCCTTGGTCACTCTTTTAGCTAGAGATGCTAAAACAAAATACCATACAAAGGTGGCTTAAACAATAGACACGTATTTTTCACAGTTCTGGAGGCTAGGAAGTCCAAGATGAAGGTGCTGCAGGACTTGGTTCCTGGTGAGGTCTCTCTTCCTGGCTTTCAGACAGCCACCTTCTTGCTGTGTCCTCACATGGTAACATGGTAGACAGTGAACTTGCTCTTCTTTTTTTCTTGAGATGGAGGTCTTGCTATGTTACCCAGGCTGGAGTGGAGTGGTGTGATCTCAGCTCACGGCAACCTCTGCCTCCTGGGTTCAAGCGATTATTCTGCCTCAGCCTCCTGAGTAGCTGGGATTAGAGGTGTGCACCACCACGCCCCTCTAATTTTTGTATTTTTAGTAGAGATGGGGTTTCACCATTTTGGCCATGCTGGTCTCAAACTTCTGACCTCAGGTGATCCACCCACCTCAGCCTCCCAAATTGCTGGGATTACATCCATTAGCCACTGCGCCCAGCTCTTTCTTTTCTTGCAAGGGTACTAATCCCATCATGGGGCCCAACCCTCTTGATACCATCTAAGCCTAATTACCTTCCAAAGGTCCCACTTCAATATCATCATCTTGGGGGTTAGGGATTCACCATATGAATTTAAAGGGACATAAACATTCAGTCCATAACATTCAGCTCACCCTTGGGCTTCATTTTCTGTAATTTGATCAGATTGAACAGTAGATTGGACTTTATTTACTGCCCATCGATTTACTGCACAACGTGGATTTATGCTTATCACCTGCCACTCTTCCCCTCTGGTTGCTGCTTCAAGACTAGCTCCATTTTCCCTACAGCTGTGACAATGCACTCTGTTCAGTGCCCCATTGCCCTTTAGGAAGTCTTTTGCTCTTTTGTTAACAGTTGCTTAATTCAATAAGAATTAAGGGTAAGCAGAATGCTGCTATGCTTTATATGCCCTCCATGGGAGTTAGGAGTCTGCAGAGAGGGGATGATGATGGGTTTGGGCTGAGGCATATGTTGGAGGGCACCTGCTGGAGGGCAAGGCTTAATCAGGCTTTATGAATAAAACCGCCAGAGGATTGTTAAAGTAGAGCCACTGTTTTTGCTCTCTGCCCTGTAAAGCTGATTTGAATATGAAATTTTTGCCCCCCCCAGAAAAAAGCTAACCGCTCATTATTTCTATATGCCTATGCTTCAGGCTTTCTCTGGCATCTGTGGGTTTAAAGAGCTACTACCATCACATGGACCATGACAGCTCACGAAGGAGAGAGATGTACTTCTCTGTTAGTGCTTCTAGGGCTTCTACTGGGGGTCTTTCTTGTAGCCCCCAAGCTAAGGAAGAATTTTCTAGGCTACCTACGGCATGAACTATGTTGTTAGACGGTTGTCTTGTTCAAAGCCAGGCTGAGTCTTTGATTTAATGAGATGGATTCCTGCACAGAAATGCCTAGACTTAGGTGAAATCACATGGTATTCGATGTAACTAGGAGGAGTCCATGCCTTCCTGCTGTATTCTTATGTGAACGTTACTGATGCCAAAAATATTAGGCTGGCTGCTTTCCTCCCTCTGCTGCAGCCAGGCCACCTGTACCCAGGCCTTCTAAACAAGCACTGTGGTTTGGGAACCACACATGCGGCATGTCTGGCTCTAGACAAAATCACTTGTGGCTGACTCTGTAACTCTTGACAGGTGCAGAGGCTTAGACATTGCTAATCCTGAGAGCTAACACTGTTCTATACCTGGATACTTTCAGTGACCATCCCTCCAATTTCACCACATCATTTCCTCTTTCTAGTATATTCTGTAGCAGCCAGAGTAATTTTTAAAAACCGCAAACCTGGTCCTATCATCTTTTCCATGCTTCCCTCCCCTCAAACTTCAACATTCTTTAATGTCTTACCTGTGCTCATAGGATAAAGCCAATTTCCTCTGTGTGGCACCCACACTGCCACCTCTCCTCTCGTTCTGGAGGCTTCTGATGTTCCTGGGATGTGCTCTCTTGGCCGCCCCAACATCAAGATGCTTGAGTTGGCTTCTCAGTCTCACCCTGCCCGTCTTTCTCTGCATCTGGTACTTCCTATCATCTTAGTTCTGAGCTGACCTGTTACTTTCTGGAGTAGCCGAGGGAGAACTAACTGATGGAAAGATAAACCCCCAAATCCTGGTGCCTGCACCCAGTAGAACTTTGTTTCTTGCTTACAGCAGAATTCAAGACTGGTGCTCCAGAGTCATCTGCATTTCCCATGCGGGAGGCTGTGTCAAAAGTTTCTGATGGGTTAAACCCAGAAGTGACTGATTGACATTGATTCCACTGGCTGGGAGAAAACACCTGGTCTCGCCTATGTGCAGGTGAGTGGGGAAATGCAGTCCACCTGTGTGCTCAGGAAGTGGAGGAAGCAGGTTTGGGGCATCACTGCAGTTTCTGCCACAGCCCCCTCCCCTCACACCCCAACCCTTCCCACGTACCTACCCACCCCACTCACCTAAGGTCCTGTTCCTGATGGCACTTTTTACAACTGTAATTCACAGGCATCACTGTGATTGTCCAATCAATACTTGTCTCCTCCATGCTGCTCCATGAGGTCAGGGACACCCGTTTTACCAGCAGTTCAGGTGCTCTGTAAGAACTTGCAGCAAGAATGAATAAATACATCCATGCCCACATTTGTGGCATGCACTCTACAGATATCATCTTTCCCAGTGTATTTGAGGGCAGAGGTACATAAAGGAACCCTAATGTTTTCATTCAGTAAACAGTCAAGGAAGACCTTGATCTGGTCAGAGTCCAAATTCAGCTGGTATGCTTCAGCTTTTCATTTTCTTCTCTAAGGAGGGTGTTAGAAAGCCACTGTGCTGTAGATTTTCTTGTCATCCTGGTTTATAATGGCTAGACATAGAGTGGGATTCAGGACAGACAGGCACCAAGACACAGGTACATTTCTAGGCCTCTGTTTATTCCCCCAAAAATGCTGAACAAATCCTCAAGCCTATGGTGGTCTTGAGGTCAACAGGCACCTGAAAACTGCAAACCCAGGATCCTACTTTATTCCATGCTATTCTTTCTATTACAGGCTCTTTGCAACCTGCAACTTCCACCTCCTGGGTTCAACTGATTCTCCTGTCTCAGCCTCCCGAATAGCTAGGATTACAGGTGCCCACCACCATGCCCGGCTAATTTTTGTATTTTTAGTAGAGATGGGGTTTCACCATGTTGGCCAGGCTGGTCTCAAACTCCTAATGTCAGGTGATCCATCCACCTCAGCCTCCCAGAGTGCTGGGATTACAGGCATGAGCCAACACGCCTGGCCATGTCATTCTTTCTGTATAGAACAAATGCCTGCTGTCAGCCTACCCTCACTGTGGGCAGTGGACTGCCCTGGGCTTGTGGTCAGCCAGCCTAGTACTGGGGTTGTCCTGGGAAAAAAGCACAACTTCCTCTGGCCACAACCTACCCCTCTATAAAATGGACATAACTCCCAGGATGGTAGGGAGGGATTAAAAGCAACCTGTGTGGAACTCTTCCTGTGTATCGGGTTGTGGCAAGCTATTAAGGGCTTCACACATATTATTTCATTGAGTCTTAATAGTCTTAAAGAGGATGTACTTTATCCCCATTTTACAGATGAGAAACTTAAGGCTCAGAGAGGATGAGGGTCATGCAGCTATTGAGAGATGAGGTTGAATTCTGCATCTGGTTTGACTTGAGAGCCTGAAGTCTTTGACACCCATTTCATCTAGTAGGAGGCATTGAATACCAACGTATTCTGTAACTTACAGTGCTTCCTATCCATGTGGGGCACCGTTTGGGTTCTGTAATCTCCAGTGCCCCCATGATGTCTCTCATGATTCAAGGCCTTTGGGGATCCCCTGCCTCTGCATTCCAATAGTGATGACTGTAGACAGAATAAGACCCCTAAAGATGTCCATGTCCAAAACCCCAGAACAAATGAATATGCCCAAAAGGACTTCACGGATGTGATTAAGTTAAAGATTTTGAGATGGAAAGATTGTACTGGATTGCCTGAGTGGGTTCAATGTAATCGCAAGCATATTTCTAAGAAGGAGGTAAGAGAGGATCAGCGTTGGAAAAAAAGGTGGGAGGAATGTGCTTTGAGGATGGAGGAAGGGGCCAAGAGCTAAGGAATGCAGGTGGCCTCTAGAATGGGAAGGAACAGATTCTCCCTAGGAGCCTCCAGAAGGAACACAGCCCTGCCAAAACTTTGATTTTTGCCTTATTATAATAGACACATTTTGGACTTCTGAGTCCCAGAACTATAGCATAGTAAATTTGTGTTGTTTGAAGCTACTAGGTTCGTGGTAATTTGGAAATTATAATGCAGTGATAATTTCTGTGCCATGTCTCTTGTACCTTGATGCTTGGTGTGGTCTCGCAGCTCACCTGTTATGCATGCACTAATTATTATCACCCCAGCTCACACAGCATCCCTCGAGAGAGTCATCAAGTACATCCCTCTCTATGAGGACACTGCAGATACAGAAGAGCCGAGGAAATGTTTTCTGGTCTTTAAAACTGTGGTACGGTGGTGAGGCTACTGAGATGGCTGGCCGATCACACTGTCCTCAGCCCTGGTCTCTGGGAATAGGTGGGATCTGCAGCAACATGATTATACCACAGTCTCTGTAGGACCCCCTTGGACAGGGAGGTGCCGAGGGCTGAGGCAAGCTAGCAGCATTGTGGTTCATCAGCTACTGTGGCCTGACAACCGTGGGTGAGCTTTGGAGGCTGGCCTGTGGCCAGCACTGGCCACAGATCTTCTCCTTGTTCAGGTGTTGCTCAGGCTCTTTTGTGTGAGTTGTTTGCAACCAAGCCAGCAGCCTCTGCAACCCCAGGCACGGAGCCAAGGCAATAAATCTGGCTGCCATGCAAATGGCTCTGCCACTGCAGAGCTGCAGGCTGGGAAGGTGCCGTGAAGACTCTGCACCATTTGTATTCCTGCCTGAAATACCATGCCATTCCCTGCGTTCCCTGCATTCCCAAGCTCCCAGGGGAGGAGCTGCCCATCCACCCAATGTAAAGGACCGGTGGGGTGGTAAAGCAGAAAGTGGGTGTTTTATGACTTTGATAACCTCCTTGTGGGTGTGTGAAGGTGAGGGAACTCCGTGGGACAGTGATTGGAGTTGTTGGGCTCCCCTTTTTGATTGTCTTGGTCTCAATGAACAAAGGCATTCTTCAGCTCCTTTCTGAATGCCTGGCTCCCAATCCAGCTCTCATTTACTCAGTGCCTCTCACCCACATCTACCGGCTCCCTGATGTGTCTTCATGTTTATAAATCAAAGAGCATGAGTGCTGCTAGCTACCTTAGGGACCTCATCCAGCCCTGCATTTTATAAACAAGTGAAGCAAAGGTCTGAGAAATGGAGCACTTGCCTGCAACCACAGGCCAGGCCCAGGCATAGCATCCTTCAGGGCCAGTGCATACCCTGATGCAGCTGAACCCTCAGCAAGGCTGCCGCCACCCATCTGCAACTCTCCACCAGAGATGGGAGGCTATGTTTTGTCCATCCAGGCCCCGAGACGCCCCTTGCTGGCCAGGTTGCCCAATCACTTGCTTGAATTCCCTGGGAATAGACATGGAAGAAAGAGCAAAAGCAAACAAACAGTGGCCCACTCCATTGCTTTTTCAGTCCGAATTTCAGAATACTGGAGGGAAGGGATGTGGCCATCAGCATGGAATCTCAGCACTTTATCTGACACCCCCAGTAAGGGTGGCTTCAACAACAGTGCTCATGTGTCTCATCTGTAAGAGTCTGGATGAACAGCAGCTTCCTGGTATCAGGACCAGAACTTCTACCTTGTCTGGCCATCTTTAGTGTCCCTTCCCTTTCTTTCATAGTCTGAGATGGATCACCACTGCATTCATGTCCAGCCACAGGAAGGGGACAAGGTGGTGGACAACTGGGAGGATGGATGGAGAAGAGCACAGTCTCTGCCTCATGGGCCATCTTCTGTGGCCTAAACTAGGTAGGTAGGCATACATGTGGCCTGAGTTCCCCAGACGATTGACACCTGTCCAATTCTCCTGGTGCTGTGTGGCCTGGAGACATGTGATTGGTATGACAGAAGATGGTTTCCATCCATGCACGCATCTTCCCAGCACTCATCCTTCCAGCTAATGCTGATGCATCTCTTAGCCAGCACACAGGCAGCTGGAAGTGATTGGCATTCCTGCCGCTCAGCACCGTTCCTGGCCAATGCCTGGTGGGACTTGGAGGATAAATATCCCAGCTAACTTGCTCTTTATGTGAAATCACTCTGAGGCTGTACTCTTCTGCCTTCCAGAGTTCCGTTGTAGGGGTGAGCCCCAGGTCACATGCAGTAAACTGCTGGAGGGTGCACTTTGCATGGGCTTTGCTCCCTTTCTCACATGCTCACTTCCCTCCTGATACTCCCCAGATAACCTCCCAAACAAACCACTTATATTTAAATGCTTGTCTCAAGGTTTGCATCTAGGAGAACCCATCCCAAGACATATGGCAAAGGAGACATGTGGGCATTTTTAGCTAAAACTCCAGGTTCCAAGATTTCTGGACCATATGCACCATATGTTTTGTTTACATCTTATGTTTCACAACCTCTTTTTTTTTAATTAAGAAATCAGCCTCTTAAGATATAAATGGGCAGAAATTAACTTAGTTTTTGTCCATCAAGAGTTGTTTCCTTTCCTTGAAGGAAAAGCTTCCCTGCAAGGGAAGGAAGGTGGAGTAGGAGGACCCATCTGCTCTGTGTTGGAATTCATCTAAGTCCTGGAAGTACGAAGACGAGAGAGACGTGGTCTCTACTTTCCCTAGAAGCTTCATTCAAATGGGAGACTTAAGAGACATATATATGAGAGGTCAGCTAAGAGCATGAGAGAGAAATGAAAGATGTGTCGCAGTGAAGCTCACATTTATCAAAAAGCAAATGTGTCCTTGAGAAAGGGACAGGACTCCATGGGTAGCTGGGAAGGCAGAAGCTTCTAGAAGAGGACCAGAGAGGTGGGAGGAGGAGAAAGGACCCTCAGCCCAAGAGTGAGGGTCTCAGTGTCCATCACAAGATCACGTGCTGCTGTGTCGGCCTCACCTATTTGATCGCAGGCATTTCAGCCATGAACCCCTCCCTTCTGCTTCCTTGGGAATTGTATAGGAACTCTCCCTCTGCTTTTCTAGGCTGGTGGAACATGCATTTCGGTGGCTTCAGGGACACTGCTTTCTTTACTGATTTGCATGTGTGACTTGGTGCTCCACTCTCTGGGATACACTGACATCTTGAATCTGCTTCTGCATCTCAGGTTAAAACAGGGATGTGCTCTGTGCACATGTTCATCCCCTCCCTTCCCTGTGCCACGTTACCCATGGCCTGGCCCCTCTCTGTCTTCCTGATGCTTGCCTATTTGTTCTCTGTTGAAGAACTTCAGGTTCCAAGCATTCTGGACCATACGTACCATGGTTTGTTTATGTCTTATTTTTCACAACCTCTTTTTTTTTAAATTAAGAAATCAATGCCTTAAGATAAAAATGGGCAGACATTAACTTAGTTTATGTCTATCAAGAGTTATTTCCTTTCCTTGAAGGGAAGGAAGGTAGAGTAGGAAGGTGTGACCCAACTGCTTTGTGTTGGGATCCATCTAAGTCCTGAAAGTATGATGAGAGAGATGTGGTCTCTATTGTTTTCTGGAAGCTTCATCCCAGTGGGATGCCCCTTACCCTCAGACCATTCTTGGAATGGTCCTCACTCCCTGAGAACAACTCTGTGTTTGGTCACCTCAGTCACCTTGAAGCTCTCTGTCCTTGGGACAGCTGCTTCCCAGGAGGCTCCCTGACACCTTGTGCCAATGTTCTTTGGTGGACAAAGGCTCTCAGCCACCCTGGCTGCAGAGAGGCATGACTCTATAGCCTGCAAATAGCAGAGCCCACCTCCCAGCACTGTGCTAGTCTAGGACTGTGAAAAGCTATTCTAACTAAAATCAATTCAGTTTGGGGTGAAATTGATTCCACTGTAGCCCCTCAGCATTTTCCAGGGTCCTGTTTTTCCTCTTTTCCTATAGTTTTTAAGTCCCATGCTATGATTTTCTAGTTTCCTTTATGGGCAGTGTAACAAGCTGAGTTACCATCTAGATAGATTACATCATCTTTAACTTGCTTTAAACTGGATGCTCATTCTGGATTGAATCAGTCCTGGGGTGTTTCTCTTGGCTTCCTCTGGTCTGGAATCACACTCATTCCCAATCTGAGGTCTCCCCAGTGGCTTTCCATAGGGTTCATGGACTCTCTCATTCTGTTTGTAATAAGAAGTCTGACTTAGTCTCTAAGACAACAGTTAGTTCAGTAGGTTGTGGGGATAATGTGGGGCTTAGCAGGACTGTGTGGGTCGCTCTATCCTGAACCCATATCCACTAAAAAGGTCCACAACTTGATATGCTACTGAAGGTGAGGGGCTGGAACTGCTAACTACAGTTAATCACTGTAATTAGTTCTTCACCACCTTTCCTACTATCCAGGCTTCTTTTCCTCTCTATCTAGATCCCTACTATAGAACCCTTAAGAATAACAGTCATATTGCTTGGGATAATCAATGCCAGATGCTGTAACTAACAACCCAACCATTCAGTGATTTAATAAACAGGAAGTATCGTTCTCAATCCTGTGAAGCCTGAAGAGCTTTGTGCAGCTATCTAGGCAGCTCTCCATCCAGGCAGTGACTCAGGGATGCAGGCTCTGTCCCTTGGATGACTATGTCTTTGGGTCACTTGCTTCTGAGAGAAAGAGCTTGGATGATCACAAAATGTGTTAGTTTCTAGGGCTGCCATAACAAATTTCCACACTGGATAGTTTACATGACAAAAATTTATTGTCTTACAGTTCTGGAGGCTGGAAGTCTGAAACCAAGGTGTTGGCAGGGGTGGTTCCTTCTGGAGACAGAGGGAGAATCTGTTCCATGGCTCTCTTAGCTTCTGGTGGCTGCCAGCAGTCCTTGGCATTCCTTGGAGTGTAGACACAGAACTCCAGTCTCTGCCTCCATCCTCACATCACCCTTTGTGTCTGTGTGAATCTTCTTCTTTTTTTTTTGCCTCTTACAAGGACAGCAGTCATTGGATTTAGGGCCTACCCTAAATCCAGGATGATCTCATCTTTTGATCTTTAACTTACATCTACAAAAATACGTTTTTTCAGATAAGGTCTCCTTCACGAGTTCCATGAGGTAGGGCTTGGGTACATCGTTTGGGGGGGTGCTATTCAACCCAATGCACACGTTCGTTTGTTTTATTATCATGCGTAGAAGTGGCGCCCATGCCCACTCACATTCCATTGGTCAGCTCAAATCACACAGCACAGCCCTGGTTGCAAGGGAGGGTGGGAAGATCATCCTCCTGTTTGCCCAGATAAGCAGATGAAGGTGGTGAGCACCTAGCCAGTCTCAGACACATGGCCAGTGCTCAAGGAGTGCTTCCTCTGTGCCCGATGCCATGCTGAGGACTTTGCAAGGATTATCTCCTTTTAATCCTCACAAGAAGCCTCTGAGGTGGACACTCGTAGTTATCCAATCTTCAGACAAATAAACAGAGGCAAAGAGTCCCTTGACAAATTTCCCAGGTCATTTATAAATGGTAGAACCACTGATTCCATCTGAGCAGACTTTTCAGAGCCTGTGCCTTTTGCCCCATAGGATGCTGCTTCTAACTGTACTGACTCCTGATCTTTTATCCTTGTGGGACAGTTGTCACAGCCCCCATGCCTAGCCTCAGATTTCCTTTACTTATCACTGGGGGCTGAGCTCACTGGAGCTAAGTGCTTAGAGCTAAGTGCTTACTAGCGGCTGCCTTTACTTGCAAAAGTTCTTTCTTTCACCCTAGACACTGTCTCAGCTTTCTTGTCCCCACAGTGACTTGTTCAAGGACACATCAAAGACTGAAAATACAGCCAAAGTTCTCAATTTCTGGTCCAGAAACTGGATGAAAGCAATTGACAGGAGTGACAATGCAGATGTCTCAAGCTGATGGAAGCAAATGTTGACAAGTTCATCTGCCAAAGAAGAGAAGCCGGCTAGGTGGAGCCTGATGTTTTATTCTTCAAGCACAGCTATCAACTTTGAGTGAGAGGATACAGAAAATTTATTTCTACTTTGGCTGCTTTCAGAACTGCATATCAGCAGCTCCAGCATAATCTACATCAAGCTGCAAAGCATCAATTGGCAGCCTGTTTGAAGCAGATCCAGGCTACCTTGTCTGAATATAGAGCCACATAGCATATTTGCAGGCAAGAAGGCTGTAGGTTCTTGGCAGGTGGGGAAAGGGACAAGGTTCACTTTCCTATTCTATGCTATCCTTTCTGTTCTGGAAAATTTTCTGCTGGCTTGCAGAAGATCAAAGCGTGAAAAACAAGCTTACGTAATTTAGTACCTCATTACTGATTATTGATCCAGATCTGTCTTGTACACATAGCAGATAAAAAAGTAAATAATGTTTTTAAAGAAATAAAGACCAAGAGAATAATGAAGCTGGAGGAAGGGCAAAAAGAAGGAAGAAAAGAATCAAAGGAAGGAAGAGAGACTGGAAGGGAAGAGAGAAAAGAAACAAAGTCACTAGGTGGGAAAGAAAATAACTTCCCTGTAGTTTGGTTTTGAGGTAAGAGAAAACATGTTCTACCATGCCTTTTACAAGTACATAGTTAGTGGATAACCCTGTCTGCCACAAATTCTGGCAAGCCCACTCTCTGTGTCTGCAGATGCAACAGATTTCATTTTAGGAGTTGGATGGCCATGGTCAGTTTGTGACTGGGGCAGGTGACACGAGAGAGCATGAGTTGGGCTCTAGTTCACTCTGCATCTACCATGTCCAAAGCATTGTACCGATTTCATGGGGACGGAGTGAAGGATGCAGTCAGGCACAGGTAGTGCTTATAGGTTTTCTTTGGTGAGGCACAATGGCAAGATGTGGCCACCTGTCTTCAAGGAGTTTGCTTTTTCATGGAAGTGACAGACATGTTCCCCAATAAGGTAAAAGTGGTGAGTCCTTTGAGAGACAAACAGATGAAGAATGGGACGGAGAGAGATCAATGTTGACTAGGGGAACACTTGATAGAGAAATATAGGTCTTGAAGAAAGCATAGAAGTTGAACAGGTGGAGATAGGGAAAAGGACATTTTAGAAAGGGCCACACACAGAGGCAAGAAAACACTTCTTTTGAGGAATAGCAACTCTTCCAGGCTGGGAAGTGCATAGGGAGCTTGGAGGGGTGCAGTGGAATCTAAGTCTGGAGAGGGAGGTGAAGGCCAGGCTGGACGACAGATGGCCGCTGTGGCCGAGCTGGCTAACAGCTCACCAGCCTGTCTTCTCTTCATCTTGGGAACAGCCTGTCAGCACTGGCCAGCCTTCCTGGCAGTGAAATGTGGCCATGTGCCTGAGTCCTGGGCAGTGAAACCACAGGGCAGAAGCCACATGAGCCACTTTCAAGCCAGGCGCATAGAAAATAAAAGTGCTATGTGTGGTCCTCCATTCTCTTTCTCCTTGTTTCCATGATGGGGAAAGAGAATGGAGGATCACACATAGAACTTTTATTTTCATGCCCATTAGGGTGACTTTGGAACTGGTTTAAGAGGGCTGCTAGTATTTGAATGTTTGTGTTCTCCCAGAAATCCTATGTTGAAATCTAATCCTCAGTGTGACAGTGTTAAGAGGTGGGGTCTTGGAAGGGGGAGGGGGGTCATGAGGAGGAAGCCATCATGAATGGAATTTATGCCCTTATAAATGAGGCCTGAGAGAGCTCCCATGCCTCTTCCACCACATAAGAACACAGCAAGAGGGTACCCTCTATGAACCAGGAGACAGACCCTCACTGGATGCAGAATCTGCACCTAGACCTTGGACTTCCCAGCCTCCAGAGCTGTGAAAAATAAATTCCTGTATAGAAGCCACCCATTTGATGGCAGTTTTGTTTTAGCTGTCTTAACAGATGGAGACAATAGCAGAGCCCCACAGGATGGAAAGCATCCAGGTCCCTGAATGGTCATATAGAAGGCCTCCTGATGTTCAGGAACACTTCTTTTGGATTTAACTTGAGCAATAAATGAACTACTGTTGTGTGCATCCCAGAGATTTGGGGACTTACCTGTTATAGCAGCTAGCACCACTCTAACTCATAGAGTTATAAATGAAAGTGAGGTGCTTATGTTTTATTAACAGGCAGTGAGGAGTCAGGGGGTCTGTATCTTCCAGGGGGTCTGTATCTTCCACCTAGCACCACTCTAACTCATAGAGTTATAAATGAAAGTGAGGCACTTATGTTTTATTAACAGGCAGTGAGGAGCCAGGGGGTCTATATCTTCCATCTATCAGGGAGCACATCTGAGATGGAACTGTTGCCAACCCATGTCCCATGGAGGAAATAAAAGGAAAGTCCATAGGTTCCTTATTGTGGAGCCTCAGACGACAAATTCTCTGTTACCCTTTAGAGTGGATAAACATCCTTGAATGGTGGGTCATGCTCATTATTTCAAAAATTTCTTATTTCACTGTAGGTGTTGAGCATCTATTATTTTCAAGTCCCCCTACTCCAGCATGTTGAAAAATCAATGATACATAAGATAGAGTTCTTGCTTTTTGAAACAATTCAGCGTAACAAGGAAGAAAAGTCAGGATCAAACTAAAGTGCATTACAAAGCAGGGTATAAACTTGCCCCCAAAGAGGAGCAGACTCTATGTGCAGGGGGAAGGTGAGCTTGCATGGTGGTACCACACATGCTACCATGCCAGCTGACACCAGCAACAGCACGACCACCATGGCTGTGACTATGAACAGGTGTCCAGCTCACATGCCATGCCAGATGTCATTCTAAGTGCTCTCATTTTTTTTTTTTCATTTAACCCTGACACTGACCCTGTGGATTGGGAACTATTATCTCCATTTTGAAGATGTATATAATGCCATTGGTTGTATTCTGCATATAGGGGCTTTAGCCTGTCTATGCTTTTAGAGTTCTTTGGAGCCAATTCTTAAAAGCATGATATTCATGTCATGGCTTAGGCTTTGTTTTCTTAATCATGTTCATCATGAGTCCTGCAGACCTTTAATTAATCAGGTAGACCACGGTATGTAAAGAAAAGCACATTCATCTGCCAAAGGCAGAATTTCCAGCGAAGTGTTACAGAATATAAATGTTCAGTGCATGTGTCCCTTGAAAACTTGGGCAGCAGCAGTACTGTCTTGATAACTGTTCTTCATTATTATGCCTCTTACTTTATTGATAAAATGATTTAGAATAGAACAAAAGGAACATTTTGTTTGAGAAATGAAATGAAGTGCTTGAAGACCTGAACTGCAGATGAACAGAAAATTGATGAACATAGTTTTCAAAACACATTGTTCTGATCTGAATGCTGAATTCCACCTCTACCCTCCTGCTGCCTCCATTAATTCCCCCTGCATGTCTGCAACCACAGCCATTTATTGACCTTGCTCCACAGCCCCACTATGACTGTGCCTCTGCCCTCTCATTAATTTCTTCCAACCACCCCCATTTAACCTTCATTTTCTTTTTAGCCTCTGCCTCTAAGTCAGCCTAATTTTTTTAGCATATACATTCCCCTTCCCTCTTGGCCCATCGCCTGGTTTTTGTTTCTTACTTGTGAAAATATTACATGATTCTACAAAGCTGATAAGAAAAACACAGCATTCTATGCCCCAAAATTTCCATTTCCATGTCCTGTTTCCCTGCCAAAATAGCTTTCAACTTTTTCAGCTGCTCCTTTGGGCACTTACTTCCATATTTCTAAAACAAGTTTATGTAGCTTTTTCTTAATTTTTCAGTTTCACTTATTGTATGATGACTTCCTACATGAAACATGAGGATTTGCCTCTCCTCCTGGTCTTTCCTTTCCCTTATTTTCTCAATGCAATTGTTGTTTTGATGTTTTCTTTATTATGTATTTGTTAATGTAATCCACAGCTGAGTCATTTAACATACTGTCATTGCATTTTCTTTCCTGGAGTTAATAATTTTCTAATTTTACCTTTGCTTAGTTTTTATGTACTTACCCTATTTTAATGCTGGACTTTCCACCAAAAATATATTTTTCCTTAATATATTCAAAGGTCTCAAGAGTAACCTGTAGTTTCCTTTTTTCAAATGTTTTTTTCAGAGACTCTTCCTCCATCTTAATGCTCCAGTAGGGCTGTGGCACAGATTCCATCCTGGCGTGTCTATTCATTATCCTTCAGGGAGCTGTTCAGCATTTCTCCTGTCCTAGGTTATCATATGTTCGTTCCTCTTTCATGGTTATCTTTCTCATGTGGATGGAATATATCTTTAGGATCCTGTTAAGAAAGGTGAAGAAACGGGACCTAGAAAGTATTGAATTTCTGCATTTTTAAGATGTATTTTTCTTAACACTTTAATTGAATGATAGTTTGGCTAGGTATAAAATTTTAGGGGGTGAACAATTTTTTTTTGATTTTTAATACTCTTTTTTATTAGCTTTACTGATACATAATTTACAAGCAATAGTGATCACTCATTAAAAAATATACAGTTTTATGATTTTGGTAACTGTATACAGCTGTGTAACAACTACTACTATCAAGATACAGAACAGTCCTATCACCCTAAAACAATTCCTCATGCCCCTCTATATTTGAACCTCAGGCATCCAGTGCTCTGCTTTGTGTCACTACAGATTTGCCTTTTCCAGAACTTCATATAAAAGGAATCATACATTATGTAGACTCTTGTGTTTAACTTCTTATTTAGTATGTTTTGTGATTCATCCATGTTGTTGTGTATGCCAGTATTTCATTTCAATTTATGGCTGAGTAGTATTCCCTAGTATGGATATCCTGTAACATCCCTTCAACAACTGACAGACAATTTATTTGCATTCATTTTGGGATTTTATTAATCATTCTGAAACAAACATTAGCATACAACTCTTTGTGTGCACATATGTGTTTATTTCATTTCTTTTTCAATGAATGGTATTGCTAGGTCATATGGTAAGTTTGTACTTAAGTTTATAAGAAATGGCCAAACTGTTTTCCAAAGTGGCTGTGCCATTTTGCATTTGTGTCAGCAACGCATGAGATTTTTAGTAGTTGCCCATCCTTGTCAACACTTGGCACTGTTTCTTAAGACTCTGAATTGTTCTTCTTTATTGTATAGCTTCCATTATTGCTGAAGAGGACTCCAACACCATTCTCATTTCCAATCTTTTGTGCCCTAGTTTTTACTCTAAAAGACTTAAAGTTCTTCTCTTTAGCCCCAGTTTTCTGAAAATTTACATGGATCGCATTGATGTAAGCGTCTTTCATCCGTTTGTACTGGATGTTTAAAGGTAACTTTCCAACTGGAGTCTTGCATCCTTCAGTTCCTGGAAATATTCCTAAATTATTTATTTGGTAATTTATTCTCCATTTTTCTCTGAAGTTACCTTCTAAAATATCTGTTATGTGGATGTTGGCTTCCTGGAATGATCCTTTGATTTTGTTTATTTTTCTCTCCCATTTTCATCTGTCTGTCACTTTGTCTTACTAGCTGGAAGATTTCTTTTTTCAATTTTGCCTTTCAATGCATCTATTTTTCATTTTGACCTGATATTTTTAGTTTCCTATGTCTATTTTTAGTTGCTTGAGTCTAATTTTTTTGGAATCACACTTTATTCTGATTTTATAAAAAATATCTACTCATAGCTATTAGGATATTAATTACAGTTTTTTTCCCAAAAGATATATTATGCTCCCTGCAACATCTCTTTTTTTCTATTTTTTATTTTTTAGAATTTGTCTTTCCTTTCATGTTAGATAAGTGATTCTCAACTGGGTTGGCGGTAGGCAGATATTTCATCTTCAATAGATATTTGTCAATAGCTGGAAATAGTTTGAGTTGTCACAACTGGAGTGGATGCTGCTAGCATCTAGTGGGTGGAGGCCAGGGATGTTGCTAAGCATTTTACAACGCACAGAACAGCCCCCTGTGATGGTTAATACTGAGTGTCAACCTGATTGGATTGACAGATGCAAAGTATTGTTCCTGGGTGTGTCTGTAGGGGTATTGCCAAAGGAGATTCACATTTGAGTCAGTGGACGGGAAAAGGCAGACCCACCCTCAATCTGGGTGGGCACCATCTAATCAGCTGCCAGTGCAGCTGGAATAAAGCAGACAGAAGAATGTGGAAGAACTAGACTGGCTGAGTCTTCTGGCCTTCATCTTTCTCCTGTGCTGGATGCTTCCTGCCCTCGAACATTGGACTCCAAGTTCTTCAGCTTTTGGACTCTTGGACCTACACCAGTGGTTTGCCAGGGGCTCTCAGGCCTTTGGACACAGACTGAAGGCTGCACTGTCCCCTTCTTACTTTTGAGGTTTTGGGACTTGGAGTGGCTTTCTTGCTCCTCAGCTTGCAGATGGCTTATTGTAGGACTTCACTTTGTGATTGTGTGAGTCAATGCTCCTTAATAAACTTCCTTTCATATATACATCTATCGTATTAGTCCTGTCCCTCTAGAGAACCGTGACTAATACACCTTGCCATAGCAAAGGATTTTCCAGCCGCAAATCACAATAGTGCTGAGGCTGAGAAACCCTGTGCTTGTAGATGCTTTTGTGAAATATCTGCTGATAGTTCATATTTAAAGGCAGTGCGTTCCAAAGTATCTGTGGGCGAGGCTTCAAGGTAGGGAGGTTTGGCTGCGTCTTTCCATTGCTATGTTTGGATCATTGTTAGGGCTCAGGAGAAATCCTCAAAGTCCTAGTGTGAGTGTGTAGCGGGAAGAGTATAAGTCTGGCAACGCATGTGCTCTGAACTGAAGGGGCACAGGGGTCTTACCATTTAGTGTGTCCATTTTTATTGAATTCTCTTAACCTCAGTGATGCCTCTGTTTCAGTCTCTCTAGAGAATGAACTTCAGCCTCATGCCGGGTGGAGGTGGACAGCTTGGGAGGTAACTGCCCTTACACAGACTTTCAATCAATGCTCCTGTTTTTGGGAACACCTGCTCCCCAGTGTTCCCCTGAGCTCTAACCTCGGTCCATCCTCCCTGCAGGTCATTCCTTCTTTCAGAGTTGACTCTGCTGATTTTCCCCAGTAGCTGCCACATACCCTTTAAATTCTCTTTAAATGCTTATCCCACTGCCAGCTGCTCCCTGAAGTCTTAGCAGATGATCTCACCTCCCAAGTTACTGAGCAGACTGAAGCCATTCCAATATAAATCTTAATTTCACTCCTCTTGTGGACAGCGTGGCTTAGCCTCATCTCTCTTCTCACTCCTGTTTATGAAGAAATGTCTGTTCCCTTATAAAGGCGCCCTGTTGCCCTGTGTGCCGGATCACTCTCCTCCCAGCTGTCCAAAAAAGCTGCTCCACAGTCCTCCTTTTCGTGAGCATTCAGTTTCTTCCACATCATGGTCCCTGTTCTCCCTGTAAAAATATGGTCAGGTCTACTCTGGCTTTAAAAACAGTCATTACGTTATTCTGGTATTTACTAAGACTCTTGTCCTTCTCCTCACAGCCAATTTTCTTTAAAAAAGTTGTCTGCATTTCTGGAAAAAAATTACCCACCTGGCATTTGTGGACTGGCCCTCCCTTCCTTCCCTCCAAATATCACTGGTGATAATCCTGGCTGATCCTCTGGGGGACAATCCCAGAGTTCCCTATCCTCTTGTCACTATGTTTCCTCTCTGCTGGTTTCTTCTCTCCCCGTTATTGGGTGTTCCTTTCCTCCTGCTCACTAACAAATGGAAGAGTCGCTCTGGGCACCGCACTCCCCTTATTCCTTCTCTGCGGGATAATCGTAGGCAGACCCATGGTTTCTACTCAGTTGGCTCCCAGATCTCCATCACCAGCTTTCCGGTTTAACATGCTCGGGTTCCCTATGAGGCATACCTGAGGGTAAGAGCCCTGTGATTTTAGATTATGTGGGTATATTAGCCATATGTGTATTTTTGGCATTTTATGATGCTTTACTATTCTGAGGCCTGGAGAGACGATCCCTTCCAGGGCTAGCGAATTCCCGACGTAGCAAACATTTTCCCTGCAAACACGCCTTTCATGTACAAAACAATAAAACAAAGCCCAAATCACCAACCACCTCTTTTATCAAACTCTCATATGCCAAGCCAATGTTTTCTCTGCCCTAAATTGCCCCCAAGGTCAGGTACTGGACAACTAGAGACCACCTCTCTAGCCCAGAGCCTGCTGAAATTATTCAAACTATCCAATCCTAAACTTGCTCAAACTTGTCTACTCTGCTTCACCATGGAAACCATCATGAGGGCTCCGGGCCAGGATTTCCCCAGCCTCCCGACTGGTCCTGCACGGCATGGTGAACTCCCTTCTCTTGGGAACTGCGAGGGAATCCTGGCCACAGCCGAAGCAGTGGGGAAAAAAACACAGAAGTCAAAATATTGCTGCAATGGCTACATGCATAAGGGCAGAGCGTGGCATCCCCTGTCAACCTGCTGTGGTTTCCTGGTGGGCTGACATTGCCAGGTGTGGAAAATAGCCTCTCACCTCAGAGAAAATATTGGGCGTTTCTCCCCTTCCTCCACATCACACCTTCATTTTGTTCTATCTTAATTTGGGAACTTTTTTTTTTTTTTTTTTTTTTTTTTTTACTCCTAAGCTATTCATATACTTCTGCTTGCCAAATTACTCTGAAATTACATTTTGTTGTCCATCTGTAGATGTAGACCAAAGAAATATGGTCTTTCATTCTTTTTAAGTTCAAAATAAAAGCCTAGTGTGTATTCTGTGATTTAGCGCACAAAGGAGCAAGCAACCTCTTTGGAGCCCTGCATTTGCTCACGTGCTCATTAAGCTGCTCTTGGATGGAGCCTCGTGGCTTAGGTGCTGGGTCCTGCCACACATAATAGTCACCTGGGAAGCTCTGCAAAAGCACCATTGTGTGGGCTCCTCCCCAGACCATTATAGGGCTTGGGCATCAGGATTTTCACAAAGCTTTTCAAAGGATTCAAATGTGCTGCCAGCACTGAGAACTAACGTTCCAGTTGGGTTTTGTTCTCTGCTTTTTTGGCCAAGACTTAAATCTTTCTCCAAAGGTTCTCAGACTTTAGTGTATATTGGAATCACCTGGAGAACTTGCTAAGACAGGGATTTTGGATGCTTACCCTCAGTGTTTTTGATTCAGTAGGTCTGGGGTGGGGCCTAAGAATGTGCATTTCTAACAAATACCCAGTTGATGCTGATACTGCTGATCCAGGCCACACTTTGAGAGCCACTGCCTAACTCTGCCTAAGGGTGTTCCTCTTCTGGGATCTGTTTCTCAGAGTTAGGGTAATCAATTAGTCTCCATTTTGGCAGTAAACCTCCTGCGTTCTGGGAAACCCCTCAGTCCCTGGAAAATCGGGATAGTTTGTCCCCAAAAAGATATGTCCGCATCCTAATCCCCAGAATCTGTCAATGTGACCTTACTTGGGAAAAGACAGAGACCCCAGACCCTGTCTCTGCATATGTAATGAAATTAGGAATCTTGAGATGAGATTATCCTGGGTTATCTGGGTAGGCCCTAAATCCAATGGCAAGTGTCCTTATAAGAACGACACAGAGGAAGATTACACAGACAGAAGAGGAGGCGACCATGTGACCAAAGAGGCATAGAGTGCAGAGAGACAGTCCTAAGCCAAGGAATGTTGCCAGACTTAATCGAGGGTAGGGGTGCTTATTCTCTCAGCCCAGTAACGAGATGTAGATGAACTGGGAAAGAAGAAAGCTTATTTCTGTAACCAGGCACAGGGAGAAGGCCAGGAAAATATCACCAGGCCAACTCAAAATTACAAAGTTTTCCAGAGCTTATATACCTTCTTAGCTAATGTGTACGTGTAAGTGTGCATTCATCCAAAGACATAAGTGATTAACTTCTAATCTATAACTAAGGTCTGAGTCCTGAAGACCTTCCTCTGGAGCCTCAGTAAATTTACTTAATGTAGATGGGTCCAGGTGCCAGAGGTGATTACCCTTATCTTGTCACCTGCTAAATCATGGAGGTTTGGGGAGTTCCCAATAAAACTTGTTTGTGAAGGTCTGGAGAGATTCTTCAGACCCACAATAAAACTTGTTTAATCCGAACAGGTCCTGTTAAGAATTCGTTATCTTGTCATGCTTCAAGGCCCAGGAAAGGCCTGGGCAAAACTCTTGGTGGGCTTTTGTTACATTCCAGCTTTTGTATGAAGATGCTGGCTCTTTCAGCCTTTTTTTTTTTTCTTTCTTGAGACAGAGTCTCGCTCTGTTGCCCAGGCTGGAGTGCAATGGCATGATCTTGGCTCACTGCAACCTCTGCCTCCCAGGTTCAAGCAATTCTCCTGTCCCAACCTCCCAAGTAGCTGGGACTACAGGTGCCCGCCACCATGCCCAGCTAATTTTTGTATTTTTAGTAGAGATGGGGTTTCACCATATTGGTCAGGCTGGTCTCAAACTCCTGGCCTTGTGATCTGCCCGCCTTTGTCTCTCAAAGTGCTGGGATTACAGGCGTGAGCCACCATGCCCAACCTCTTTCAGCTTTTAGTATTTAACTTAACCACTCAGTCAGTGCTGAAACCGCTGTCGTGGAGGCCTGCCTATTCAGCTGATAGTGAGACCTGGCCTGCCACAGGAATGCAGGTGGCCACCAGAGGCTGGAAGAGACAAGGAATCCATTCTCCCCTAGATCCTTTAGAGAGAGCATAGTCTTGCTGATATCTTAATTTTGGATTTCTTCTGCAGAACTGTGAGAGTCTACATGTCCGTTATTTTAAGCCACCGGGTTTGTGGTAATCTGTTATAGCAGCTCTAGGTAAATAATACCATCCCTCTAACTCACCGCTACTATTCCAGAGGGATATTGGGGGCACTTTCCACCTCTCCTGCCTATCAAAAGTGAGATGTTCTGAAATCGCATAGCCTTCACAAAGACTAGCTGATTGACTAATGAGTCTATAAAAACACTTCCCAGAAAGAACAGTCTAGAAACCAATGAAGCACAGCTAATCTGATCTATTACAAGTACGGAAGACTATCTACAGTAGGTCATTAAGCAGCCAATGATGTAAATAAAAACTCTGTTAATATTAAATGTGCCACTTTGTTTTGCAGGATGCAGCAGGCCGACAATCATAGGCGGTCTGTTGGAAGTGCTCTGCAGCAGCTGTGCTCAGGGTGCAGAGAGAGACCTGGTGGAGAGAGCTGGTGGCTTCGATGAGGAAGGATGGCAATGTTAGAGCCCAGTGTGGATGGCCTTTCCGTGTTCTGTGAAGGCGCTGGCAACTCAAAAGAGCTGGAAAGGCTGGGCCATGAACAGGGCTCACCCTGTCAACTCCAGGTCACCTCCAGGGCCTGTGGCCAAAATGCTTGGGAGAGGAAGGGCCAGAAACACATGGAAAGCTCCAGAACTGTCAGATTGGCCTCGTACAGCCCTTGGGCTGGCTCCACTCTGGAAAACCAGGTGTGAATCTATTTGGGGCCCTGGACTGGGGTGCTCTCTTTTCCCCATTTCTTCTGGCTGTTCAGCTGCTGCCTCTGAGGGGTTTCTGGCTCCTATACCTTTGCTGAAGTTTGAGTCATGATTTTCTCTTGATGCTCATCTTTTGGACTGTTTGCTGACGTCCCACTGTGTGAACAGTCTTCTTCAGGTTGCCCGTACTTAGTGTCCAGCGTATGCTGTGATGTATTGTACTTAAAAAAAGAAAGCTCCTCCGTTGTCTGATAAGAATATATTTCTGCATACAGAGATTATAAATTATTTTATTTTATTTTATTTTTTGAGACAGGGTCTAGCTCTGTTGCCCAGACTGGAGTGCAATGACGAGATCTCAGCTCACTGCAAACCTGCAACCTTTGCCTCCTGGGCTCAAGCAATCCTCCCACCTCAGCCTCCGGAGTAGCTGGCACCACAGGTGTGTGCTACCACACCAGTCTAATTTTTTTTGTTTTTTGTTTGTTTAGAAACAGGGTCTTGTTTTATAAACAGGCTGGCCTCTAACTCCTGAGCTCAACAGATCTGCCTGCTTTGGCCTCCCAAAGTGCTGGGATTACAGCCATGAGCCACCATGCCTGGCCTAAAAATTTTTCTAACAGTTTACTCTGCATATAATAAAGCAGTCTTGAACTGGGAGACTTCTAACCAAAAGTGCTAAGTAGCTCAGGTCATAGCGTTTACAGTGTAGCTCATGAAGCACAAATGAAGAAGAACACTGACTTTATTGTTACGGGCTATTATAAACTCTCATTCCTTTTAGGCCAAGTAGAGCTGTATAAGCTGTTTTGTCTGTAGCTGATTAGTTCAGAATCATGCTGACAAAATAAAATCTTAAGTTTTGTTTACAGTTAAAGCTAGCACTGCAAGGAAATCAGGATGGTTTAAGTGTTAGTTATGTGGCTGTGGGCAGTTGGCCCAGAGGTATAGCCGAACTGTGACTTCTGTTTTCTCTTTTTAAATATTCTCATTATATGAATTTAAGGTTTACAACATGTTGCTTTGATGTATGTGTATATACTGCAGTCATTACCACAGTCATGTAAATCAACGTATCCATCATCTTGCATAGTTCTTTTTTTTTTTTTTTTTGTAGTAAGAGTACCAAAAATGGACACTTTTTAGCAGTCCTCATATTGTATATTAGATTTCTAGGGTAATTCATCCCAACTAACTGCATCTTGATATGCTTCCATGTCTCCACATTCCTACCAAGCCCCCACCCCTGGTAATCAACTTTCTACTCTGTTTATATGTATTTAATTATTATTTTTGTATTCTACGTATAAGTGAAATCAGGCAGTATTTTTTTTTCCCTGTCTGGCTTATTTTACTTAGCATAATGTCCTCTAGGTTCACCCATGTTACTGCAAATGGCAGGCTCTCTTACAAATTATTTAAGGGCAAGAATCGGCCTATCTGCTTTTTCTCACTTTCAACACACCCAGACCTCTCACATCACCATACAGTGGACTCTTAACTAGCACAGGTTTATTCCATTTCACACCATTTAAAAATTATTATTGAGTCTAAATATTAATGAAAACTTTCTGGTTCAGCTTTCAGTTGAATGGGGCCCCCAAATGGATCTCAGCAGCTGGCTACTAAATGTTCCAAAATACGAGGCGAGAGGATCCACACACTGTACCTGGGAGAGGGTGCTATGGCCACAGGAAAAGCTCAGTACCCGGCACCTCTGCAGACACTCAGTGACTTTGCTGAATGAATGCAGCCCGAGGGAATCAGCGGCACCTGGTAGTAGAAATACATAGAAGCATTTTGCATGACAGAGAGAATCCATTTGGAAACTCAACTTTTGCAGTAACGGTTGTTATCGGACTCAGTTTCGGAGACCACAAAAGAGAAGTTCTAAGTTATGTTTAATGTCATGTCCAGCCCAGGGCATGACCTGACCAAAGGCTTCAAATGTGTTTGAAATCTGGTGTTTCAGTCTAAAAATTCACATAAACATTGCATTCAATTCTCTAGTACTTGCACTTTACTCACCAGGGAATGAAATCAATTTTTCAGGAAGATGCGCCATGTTTGCTTTGTGACTTTCTCACTCCTTCACTGCTAGGTACTCTAGAATTCAAGGTTCTCATGCATAGCTCTTCAATGTGACTGGCTCATAGAACAATTGTAAGTAATTGTGTTAAAATAGTAATTTTAAAGAGGGAGTGTGTTCAACACAGTATATAAAATGTAAAAGATGTAAGATCCAGTACATAGTTCTAGCCACCTCTACAGCTAGCTATGAAGGATGATCTTAGAGAAAATTTAAAGTGCTTATTGCTAAAAACAGAAGCAACCTGTCAAGATGCAATGGGCTTTTGTAACAGGCTCTGCAACCTCTTCTCAAAAAAGTAGAATTGTTAGTAGGCTAAAATGCTGTGGGATTTTAATACACAGGTTTACCACTGAAGTTTTTAATTTGGGATGGCTAACATAAAAATGATCTGCTATCAACACTTTAGAGGATGGTTCCTTTGGGATTTATTTATAATTTTATTGAAAAATTGCAGTATAGGGAAGAGAGAGTGACTGTTTCTGAATATCATTGAAATTACGCTATGCAAAGGACTTAAACTGGAGAAAGAAGAGGAGCTTAAAGAGAAAATAGAAAACCTCCCATTGATGGGATGATTATTTCAAAAACTAAAAATTTTGTATCAGTCACTTTGGTGCAAAATTACAAAGACTCTCTGTTGGTTCCTTATACATTTAAATTGGATTTGTTTTTGGCATTTTATTACTCAGTCCCAAATCCAAAGGGAATTTCATAAAATTAATTTGTTCACTTCCCCACCACCCCATCAACAAAAGCCCCCAAACGCATGTTGTATCCAAGGATAGTCAGGCTTCCTGCTGATAAAAGCTGATCTTGTTCTTCTAGCTATTGTTCTAGGGATCTATTTCTAGAAGCTTAGGAATGTCTTTAAAACTTAGAAGCTCAAGCCAATGTCATGTAAATGAAACTAAGCTTATGAAAAATTAGTTTCTTTCTACTTTTGGCACCCTCAGTAAACACTGCAGCACAGATTTTCTTTATTTTTATTTTTATTTTTATTTTTATTTATTTTTTTTTTCTTTTATTATTATTATTATTATTATTATTATTATTATACTTTAGGTTTTATGGTACATGTGCCCAATGTGCAGGTAAGTTACATATGTATACATGTGCCATGCTGGTGCGCTGCAGATTTTCTTTTTTTTCCCCACAATGTCTGACCTTGGGGAGTTATGGCACATGACAGAATAAAACAAAGCATAAAGAGTATTTTAAAAATATTATGTGAGCCTGCTAACTCTTGGTTTTAAATGTAGATCTTGGCTTCTAAGCAACTAATTTTTAAAAACTTAAAGATAAGAAACTAAGTTTTATGAAAAGAAGTGGTACTTCTGAGGGTTTAAAAGTTAAACTTATCTGAGGAGGAAGAAATTTCTATGAAAGTGTAGCGAAACTTTGAGGGGTATTTGATATACCTTCTGCGAACTGACTCTCAAAGTGACATACAACTGTACATCTGCTGAATACTCCCGCCCATAAGGTATATATCACTATTAAGCAATTATACAACATTTTTTTTTTTTTGAGACGGAATTTCGCTCTTGTTGCCCAGGCTGGAGTACAATGGTGCGATCTCAGCTCACCATAAACTCTGCCTCCTGGGTTCAAGCAATTCTCCTGCCTCAGCCTCCCAAGCAGCTGGGATTACAGGCAAGCACCACCATGCCCAGCTAATTTTTGTATTTTTAGTAGAGATGGAGTTTCTTCATGTTGGTCAGGCTGGTCTCGAACTCCCAACCTCATGTGATCCACCTGCCTTGGCCTCCCAAAGTGCTAGGATTACAGAGGCAAATACACAACATTTTAAACAGGTAAGGCAGGGTAGAAGGGGAGGCTGTGGATTGAGTCACATTTTTCTCAAAGTTGTGTCCAAAATATGCTTCTATCAGTGTTGGTGTTTATGAATAAGCCAAGCAGTCATGTGAAATGGGATGTTCTTTCTTGCTTCTTTTTTTGAAACTTGCTGACCTGATGTGTTTTCCACCTCAAATTTCAAGAGTCAGGTGGATTTTTCTTTCTTTTTCTTTTTTTTTTTTTGAAGTTCAAATTCTGCCAGTTTGTATATTTTTGGCTGGGGCTCAAAAATAAAATAGGCAGGCATTTACTAAACACAGTGACTTTTCAAAAACTGTTATTTCTATATTTTTATTTTTAACAATGTGAATAGAAAATTTAAAAGAATGCTTCATGTTAGCAAGACAGCTTACAGAATGAAATTTTCTTAAAAATTTGAATTTAACAACCCCAGAAAACACTGCATTTTAGCTTAAGTCAAGAATCCAAGGAGAAGAGAGGAAATAGAGGGATGGGAGAATGGGTCTGACTTGGATTCTACCTCAGATGTAGGGAAACATGGTAACAGTTTTTCAACCCTTTTTGTATCAATAATTATCACTTGCATTTCAGTTCGGTTCAGAAATTGTCATTCATGGCCTTTTTCTGGGTCTTATAGGCACTCAGCGCTACTCTGCTTACAAGGAGGGCAAATTCCTCACCTTGGTTTTGACCTTTGGTCTCTTCCACTTCCTCACTCTCACTGCTTTTATTTTCATTTATTAAATTCACCTTTGTGTGTGTCCACGTGCATGTGCAGTATTTTTTTTTTTCTAGTCTTGATGTTGAGCTTCTAGATGCTGCCAGAGAAAGATACTCAATAATGGTTGTTTTGTTTGTTTGTTTTTGAGACAGGGTCTCATTCTGTCCTCTAGGCTGGAGTGCAGTGGTGCCATTTCGGCTCACTGCAGCCTCCACCTCCTGGGTTCAAGTGATTCTCCCACCTCGGCCTCCTGAGTAGCTGGGATTAGAGATGTGCACCACCATGCCCGGCTAATTTTTGTGTTTTTAGTAGAGACAGGTTTCACCATGTTGGCCAGGCTGGTCTTGAACTCCTGACCTCAAGTGATCTGCCTACCTTGGCCTCCCAAAGTGCTGGGATTACAGGCATGAGCCACCATGCCTAGCCAACGATACTCAGTAATGTTTATTACTCTAACTACAAAATTATTTCAGATAACCTCAGTTGAGTCCTCCTTCCTATGTGACATTTCTCATCATTTATCCTAGTTAATTCCCTAGTGAGTTGCTCACAGTGGCTAATCTGTCCCTTTCCTAGTCTCTCCAATTTTCAAACTTGTTTTCTTAAACCTTCTTATCCTCTGAAAATCAACTTGTGTTCTACTTCACTGAGAAGACATGACTATTTAAATTTTCCCTCTCTCTCAGCCTGTTTCATCCCACCAGTATCAGAATTCTCTACATCGCCTGTTCTCTTCTCTTTTAGTAATATTTCATAAGATGAAATATCTCTCTTCCTTTTTCATCACTGGAAAATTATCAGCCATTATCTCTTTGAATATTACTTCTGTCCAATTTTCCCTCTTTCTTCTCCTTTTTGGGACACCAAATATATGTATGTTGGACCTTCTGTGAGTATCCCATATGTTATTTATGCTCTTAACAATTTTTCCCACTATTTTTTTCCCTCTCTGAAATTCGGGTGCTATTAGCTTTTCTTCCAGTTCACTAATACTGTATTCTGCTGTGTCTGATCCACTGTTAAACCTATCCACTATTATCTAATATTTAGATATTATTACTTTTTCAATTCTAGAGGTCCACTTGGTTATTTATAAAGTAGTTATTTAGCAAAATTCTCCTTCTTTTTATCTACTTTATGATTCTTTTTCTTCATTTAAATAAACATATTAATCAAATTAAAGACCTTGTTTGCTCTCTTTAGCTTATCTGTGATTTTACTTTGATTGAAATTTTTTTTCCTCTGATTATTGGTCATATGGTCTTCCCTCTTTGGATGTCCAATTCTCCTTTTCTTCATAGTAAGTAGAGACTGCAGTTGTTGTTCTCTTCCACCAAAGAGGTTGTTGCTTCCTTTGTTAGGCAGACAGGGTAAGGACTAATTGGCTTAATACAGAGGTTGAGCTGAGCTGGGTGTTGCGCTTCAGTTTTAGTGAGACTCAGTCTACATCTAGTTCACGGCTCTTCTAGCCTTTTGATCTGAGCCCATCGGGTTTCTATCTCAGTCCTGAAAGACCGTGAAAGATTTCCTTCTGTCCTTCAGAGGTCTTTAGCTTAGCTCTTGAACTTCACACCTGTATTGGTGTCTATTTCTGCATAACAAATTACCTGAAGTTTAGAAGCTCAAAACAGCAAATACTTATTTTGTCATGGTTTCTGTGTGTCAAGAATTTGCGAACAGCTTAGATGGGTGAATTTGGCTGCAGGTCTCTCATGAGGTTTCACGCACGCTGTTGGCTGCAGATGCCACAGAATGAAGACTGGACTGGGACTGGAAGACCTGCTTCCAAGCTTCGTCCTGTGGCTGTGGGCTGGGGCCTTTTGTCTTTTTTTGCTGCTGGCCAAAGGCCTCATTTCTTCACCATGAGCTTCTCTGAGAGTTCTTATGTGTCTTGATGACATGGTGATTCATTATGAGTGATTCAAGCATGAGTGATTCAAGAGAGAGCAAATCATAATGTCTTTATTACTTAGGCTCAGTGGTTACTGTCCATATTTTCTGCCATCAGAAATTCCTATTGATCACAAGTGAGTCACTAAGTAGAGTCCACCCTCAAGGTGAGGGGAATTAGCTCCACTGAAGGGAAGAGTATAAGCAAATTTGTGAACATACTTTAAACCATCAAACCTCTTTATATGTCTTTCAAAATCTGACAAACATCTTGAGGGAAGACCTGCCTTGTGTTTGAGGTAAACCCCCGGTAGGTTTTATTTTTTAAGTACTGAGAGAATGCAGGAGAACTCACTTTATTGTTTAGAGACTGTGGCCTGGCTCCCCCATCTCCCACATAGTTCCAGAGCTCAGCAGATTTCCTGAGACCTCTCTCCTTTCCAGTTGGTCACACCAGCCTCATTTGCTGCTGGAAGCTTTGCCGGTTCTCCGGTCTCCCAACAAGGGCCCTCTGCATGTTCTGATCCTTGCCCTCACCCAGACATAGAACATCTCCCAGGGAAAAATGGAGGCTCAGAATGGTTTCCCTACATCTGATATTTTAGTTCATCCCTTTCCTATTGTCCCATAGTTCTGCTTTAAAACTACAATTTTATAATTTATTCACCTTTTTGTAGCTGTTGTAACAGGTGCATTGCCCTACCATGACTTCTACATCTTACCCTGAAGCAGAAGTCTCTCTATCTTCCCTTTTAAGGAAAATGTCTCTATGCTTTGTCTTGTGTCTGAGTCCTCAAAGATCCTGCTCCACAAACCATATTTCTTTCCCTCGAATCTTCCTTTCTTCCTGTTCTTTTCCTTTGGCTTAAAAACTTCTTTATGTATTTTCTCTCTTAAACAGTTTTCTTTCTTTTTTTTTTTTTTGAGACAGGGTCTCTTGCTCTTTTGCTTAGGCTGGAGTGTAGTAGTGTGATCTCGGCTCACTGTAGCCTCAATCTCCCAGGCTCAGGCAATCCTCCTGCCTCAGCCTCCCGAGTAGCTGGGACTACAGACATGCACCATTGTGCCCAGCTAATTTTTAAATTTTTTTGTAGAGATCGGGTTTTATCATGTTGCCCAGGCTGGTCTTGAACTCCTGGATGCGAGCAATCCTCCCACCTCGGCCTCCCAAACTGCTGGGATTACAGGCATAAACTACCGTACCCAGCCTCTAAACACGTTTTTAAAACTCTGACGCCCCTTAACACCACCCCCTTTCGCCTCCTCCCCTTTTACTCCAGTGTTAGGGCTGTCTTTGTCTCCCCATCTCCTACTTATTACACCCCTTGGCACTTTGCTTCTTAGAGTTCTGGGTAAGGTCCTCAAATGCATTCTACATGACAAAATCGAGAGGCTTCTTCTCAGTGTTTCTCACACCCAAACATCCAGCTGCTTTTACTGTTAAAATTCTCCTCCTCTGGCCTTTTTTTCAGCATTTCCCTTGATGTAACCTTTCTGGGTCTTTTCCACTTTCTCTTCTCTTTCCTCTTCTTACTGGACATTCTCTCCTAACTTCACTAAAACTCATGCCTTACACTTCCATTTCTATTTGAATGACTTCAAAATGTTCACCTGTAGTCTCTTACCTTTCTCTCTGGCAACAAACCAGATTTCAAGTGCTTATCAGACACCTCCATATAACTGGCTCATTATTACCCTAAACACAATATGTTGACCTGAAATTTAAGTTGCATAACCTCCATTCAGCCTTCAAAACTCAAGTCATATTGCTCTTTCCCCTGGCATCCTCTGGGTCCTCAGGCTGCATGGAGTAGTTTGGAGTTGGGGTGGGGAGAAGTTTTTCTCTGGGATCCCTGTGTTCCTCCATCAGGACATTCATCACTGTGCATTGCATTTTTGTTAGCTGTCTCTCTTGTTTCTTAGAGCAGTAATTCTTAACCAGGGGAGATTTTGCTGTCTGAAGGACATTTGACAATGTATGGAAACATTTTCTGTTGTGACTATTCAGCGTCTTCCACTTGCATCCAGTGAGTAGAGGCCAGATATGTTGCTGAACATTGAATGATACGCAGCAGAAGCCCCACAACAAGGAATGCCTCAGTCCCAAATGTCAGCAGTGCCAAGGTTGAGAAACCAGTCTAGACTATGAGCTTCTCACAAAGTGGTAGCATGGTTTTCTGATCCGTGTACTTGGCACATCAGATGTACTCAGTAAGTGTCTATTAAATGGAAGACAAGAAACTCATTAAATACATTCTTCCCTTCTTTTCTACATGCTGTGCTAGCTTCTCCTTTTTGCTTACTAAAATCTTATCCATTCTTTATGATTCAGCTCCAATGCCAGCACTTCCCTGAGGTCTGTCGTGTTTCCTCCAGAATTCCTCTCTCTATCCTCTGTGCTCCACAGCAACTTGGTGGTAGCATTTATCACCTCTTCTGGAGTAATATGTTTACCTGCCTCCCTGGTCACCTGAGTAACTCATAAGTCCCTTGTGAGCACTGTTGGCTAACAGCTCTTTTTCAAATGCTTCTCTAGGCTGGCATGTGCCTCAGGATTGGAAGTATTTATTTCATTGTTAATGAATGGACTCCTGTTACCAAATGGCCCTCAGTCTTCTCTCAATGCAGAGTCCTTTCCATGTACCAGGCTCTCTCCCCTAAAATGGTGCAGAGCCCATTGGATCATTTGGACCTCCTGTTTGCTGTCATTTGTGGTATAACACTAAATGCCTGAGACCTTCCTGTGGGCTGGTAATGCCCCATAGAACTTGTTAAAAAAAATCCCAACAAAATGGTTTCCAAAAACATCCTGTACAACAACAGCATCACTGGAATTAATGTATATCTTTCCAGTTGGTGGAAAATTTTTATTTCAAAGTATAAGTGTCAGCATATTTATGAAAAAAATCAAGCATATTGATAGTCACACTTGGCTTAAAGTGTACACCCAAACCATTACAAGCAAGTATGGCCACTTATTTAACAGATAATATGATCTGGGCACTAAGCATATAGTGGTAAACAAAAAAGTTCTTTCAAAGACAGGCACATTCTTCTCACTGCTGGCAAATCCCTGTTCTTTGATGATGAATTTGAGTTTTTGAAATGTCCAAATGATTTCAAAATGATTGGACATTTTGAAATGTCCAAATGAGAACAAACAGTTCAGAGTTGAGAACAGAATTGAGAATTGTCTGAAATCATTCAGAGTTGAACAAAGGAGGTTAGTCCTAGGCCTTTTCTGCTAGTTAAAGACAGGATTTAAATAAATAATTAAGCCTGTATTTCTTATGAAATTTTTTATAAAGCCTGGATTATTTATAAATGAGCTCAGAAAGCCATTTCAATATGACTTTATGGGTTTCAGCATCACTGAAACATTACTTTCAGAGTCAAACTCATTTTGAGATATAAATTCTGTCATAATCTCATTATCTCTCATTCATACCTTGTTTTGAAACAAGTATGCTTAAATACCTTGTGAAGAAGGCAATGGTTCCTACTCTATTAGCAAAGACTAGAGTATTCACAAGATGGGGGGAAAAAGCACATTCAATATCCTTCTTGCATGACTTCTTAAAGATTTCTATTGCTTTTAATGATGGTCTCTTTTCTGCCTCTGGCTAGGAACCTTCCAGGCATTTTAGATTAGATTTTCTGTGCTTCCAACAAAAACCTATCACTGGGGAGCTAAATTACATTTAGAAGCTGCATTTTTATTTTAATGATATATTGTTGATTGACTTTGTGCTCAATTTAATAGAGTAATCATCTTGTTCGCCAGTGGTTCTGACATGCTCAGTGCCCTAGGCCAGAAGCCAGAATCAAGATCCTGTAAGAATAGAGAAGACAGAGATAATCAATTCCTCACTCCACACCCTGTACCCCCACCAGCTGCTTGAACTCATTTTCATTTGGATTCCTAAATTAATGAATTATCTTTTCCAAAATAGCAATCCCAGTTTATATAAACTGATTCATACTGAATGCACAAAATAGGTGGTGCTTGTTTTGCCAAAGGAAACGAATGAACTTCCATGGTTATGATTTTATTAGACACTGAGTTTCCCTTGCCTTTTTAAAATCTGCACTCACACACAAGCACACACATGCACACACACACACACACACACACACACACACGGCAAATTGCAATTAAGAACTCCAGAACATCTCATTCTGCAGTTCTGGGATTGGATTACAAGGGATATTACAATTCTACATAACCTCATTATTTACAGCACACATTGTATTTTATATTTTAATTTATTTAATATCCAAAATGATCACTAGAGGTAAAATAACCCACCAGAGGAGAGAATGATGGAGCCAGCACTTGATCATGTTTTTAGACCCAGGTCTTCTATGCTCTTTATTACAAGAGTGTTTCTCAAACTCAAGTATTGTAGAAACTCCTTTGAAAGAGGAAAATCCTTTTTATGGATCCTTGAGGGAAACACTAGAGTTAAATGCTGCCATTTTTGGCGGTCAGCTAGTCTCATAACATCAGAAATCCTGAGGTGAACATGAGCATCCAGCCATTCAGAATAAGCTCGGGCTTTAGAGAGTTGACATCAAGGAAATAACACATGTTATAGAATATAAATGTTATCATAGGATTTGAAGGATCTCCACAAATTTATAGACTCCAGATTTAAAAACACAATGACTTATGACAAAGAGTATTTTATAACTTTTCTGAGTGAAGATGGATGTATTACTCTATTTTCAGGCTGCTGATAAAGACATACCCGAGACTGGGCAATTTACAAAATAAAGAGGTTTATTGGACTTACAGTTCCACATGGCTGGGGAGGCCTCACAATCATGGTGGAAGGCAAGGAGGAGCAAATCACATCTTACATGGATGGCAGCAGGCAAAAAGAGAGAGCTTGTGCAGAAAAACTCCCATTTTTAAAAACATCAGATCTTGTGAGACTCATTTCACTATCACAAGAACAGCCCAGGGAAGACTCACCCCAATAATTCAACCTCCTCTCACCGGATTCCTCCATGACACATGGGAATTATGGGAGTTACAATTCAAGATGAGATTTGGGTGGGGACACAGCCAAACCATTATCAAGGGATAATTTACCATCTTTGTGCTCACAGTTCTGCAGAGAGGATGGTTCTCGGTTTTCAAACACAAGGAACCAAAAATTCAACCTTGTTTTCATGTTTATCCTCTAACCCTTACTGGATGGTGGGGTCAATTAATTAAACATAAGCACAACCAATTCAGAGTTTCCTCTGGCACTTCAGGGTCTCTTCTCCCTCTGGTGGTGTCTAAATTCAAGGATGGTAGGTTCAGAAAGTGCCACAGCCTGGGTGGGATTGGGCATCATGTCCTTTGAGGTCACAGTCCATTCCTGCAAACTCTGAGACTCCCACGTTCCTATTTGATCAGGGATTATTGGTCCACCCGGAGCTCTCTATGTCTGCTTTGTCCTGAGCTTGAGCCCTCAGCAGATCTCCTTGTCCTCCCCTTCAGCCCCTGCTGGGCAGTTCTCAGTGAGGAAGGGACACTTTTCTAGGCTTTGGGGAACTGTGTGGGGCTGTCCCAGCTGTCACTTCTGCTCTCCTGCATCAAAACACCAGGGTGGGTGGAAAGCTGAAGAAATCGGTCCCCAGCTGGGAAGTAAGGCACAGGTCACTTCCTTTCTTGGACCCTCAAACTCCGCCAGGAGGGGAGGGGGAAACTTATCATTCCTCCCTCATATTAGTCAGGGCTCTTCAGAGAAACAGAGCCACCAGGATACATGCATTGGTCTATATCAATGTCTATGTCTGTATCTGTCTCTTTCTATTTCTATCTGTATGTACATGTAGATATATACAGATAAATTTATTTTTAACGAATTGGTTCATGTGATTGTGGGAGCTGGGAAGGCTGAAATCTGCAGGGCAGGCTGGGAGGCCAGATATTCAGGTGAGTGCTGATGTCACAGTCTTAGGATTGAGTTCTACAGAGCAGTAGGCTGGAAGCTCAGGCCAGACTTTTGTGTTGTAGTCTTGAGGAGAATACCTTCCTATTTGGGAAACTTCAGTCTTTTAAGGCTGTTAACTGATTGGAGGAAGCCTCCCCAAAGCATGGAGGGCCATATGCTTTATTTGAAATCTACTGATTTAAATGTTGATCACAATTACAAAATACCTTCACAGCAACTTCTAGGCTGGTATTTGACCACACAACTGGCACCAGGGCCCAGCCAAGTCGACACGTAACATTAACCATCACAAGGTGGATGGAAAGCTGAGGAATCAGTCCCCAGCTGGGAAGTAAGGCACAGGTCACCTCTGTTCTTAGATCCTCAAACTCCTCCAGGAGGGGAGCAGGGAAACCTATCATTCCTGCATGGCTTCCTTCCAGAGGATGAGAACCAGCCTGGGCATAGGGTTTCTTCTCAGCACACCCACTGACCCCTAACTGTCAGACTTCCTTTCTTGTACTCCTTCACTCAAAGGCCAGGGACATCTAAGAGTTCTGTCATGAGGCAGAAAAACCTGGCTCTCTCTTTATCCTGTGTTCTTCCAAATCTATTGTTTAGGGTGTAAAATGTATTTTCCCCAGCCCTTCCAAATCATGGTTCCTGTGACTCAAATAGCTTTTCTTGTAAACTGTGGTTTCTCCAGTGAGTTTCAAAGGTTATTTATAAGCTCAAAAGCTGAGCCTTGCTGCCCTGGTTCTGCATGTCATCTTTTCTCCAGGAGGGGACCCTGCAGTGCCTTAGCTGCCACCTGACATAGAGGGTGCACCACAGGCACAAAGAGTCACTGGGTATGAAACGCTGAGTCAGTTCATTAATGGCTGTATGTCTACAATAGCAAACAATTACAGCTTTGCACTGATGAGATTGCCTGTGTGTTCTGTTCACTGGGACCAGAACTTCCTCCATCACTGTCTCTGCATCTTAGTCATCTTGCTTTCACTGGTGTCTTAATCCATTTGGGCTCCCATAACAAAATACCATACACTGGGTGGCTTATAAGCAACAGTAGTTCATTTCTCATGGTGGTTCTGGAGGCTGGAAAGTCTCAATTTGGTGTCTGGTGAGGGCTCATTTCCTGGTTCATGGATGGTATCTTCTTTTTCTGTTCTCACATGGTGGAAGGGGTAAGGAGTCACTTTGGGCCTATTTTATAAGGGCACTAATCCCATTCATGAGGGCTCCATCCCCATGACCTAATCACCTCCAGTGGCCCCACCTCCAATTCCATCATCTTGGGAGTTAGGATTCTGATATCTGAATGCAGTGGGGAGGGGACAAAAACATTTTGTCCATTTCAGCTGGTGGATCAGTGTCCACCACACTAAAAAAAAAAGAAAGTTGAATGAAACTGAAGGAAATTTTCAAATTTTCCTCAAACCTGATGACTGGGACAAGATAAGGAATATCACAAGCATTAGTTTCTTCATATAGGAACAGCAATTCTTGGTGATCTCTGGCTGGCACTGTTCTAGTTGAATGTTTTCACATCTACTAAGGCCAGGGCTTAAAGCATTTGCACCTCTCTATTCATAAGCCCTTTTCTGTGGTTTGATTACAAAGCCAAAACCCATCTATTTTGTCACTTAGATCAATTATTATAATTATGCTTTGAAAAATAAAACTTTTGAAGCCCAGACTTAGAATGATTATAGTTAGTCCTGTGTGTCCTTGAATGAATTTCCAATTTGTCTCAGAAAAATCTGGTTCTATGAAATATGGCATATCTTTTAATTGCTGATTAAGACCTACACAAATCCCAGACCCTATTTCTTTGTTCAAAGACATACCATCTTAAATAACTAGTGTAGAGGTGGCTCCCAATGATATTTGTTGAATGAATGAATACAAGGTAAGAATATAGATGCTTACATAAAATGTAAAATAGTTGCCAAGCCTGAGGGGTACACTTGTCCATGCTTAAACCACTCAACATTGCTGGCCCAGATATTACCATGTCCGTCTGATTCCTGACCTTGGGGTCTGTTTTGTAGGTGAGCACCTTGTCAGAGGGTGTAGGGTGAATGCAAAACAGCCTCTGCCAACTGAAGCAGGGAGGAACGCACTGGAAGTTTCTAGAACCAAAGAGAAGGCTGGAGAATGTGGTACAGAGGAAGGGCAGTATCCAAGGTAGGTGCAGCACAGCGATGAAGCCCAGAACCTGCCAGCCTGGGCCTCGTTGTTGGCACTGTGGCTACCACTGGTTGCTTAATGCCCGTGCTGATACATCCTGGGGGCAGAGGCCCCTGGACATCTGCCTCCATGTGGCAGCCACCACACTATCCCAGCATCTCTGGGTTACCCTCCTGAATGTGAAGCCTGGGGCGGGAGCTTCTCTTTGGCAGAGTGGCAGTCCCAGGCCCACGCAGTAGCAGTCACGGTGGCACTGCCGCTATGCCTTCCACCGCAAGTCACATAATGGGGTGACTCCCTCAAAGTGAGAACCATGTTCTGAATCTGAGTGAGCAAAACCCCCACTGATTTTCACTGCTGTGTGCAACAGAGTCATGAAGAAATGTAGTTTTACTGAAAAGAAAGGAGCATTACGCCAAGGCAAGCAAAATTACAAAACCGGCCCAATTTTCCCATAGAAATGAAGCTTGAGCAACTTGCATTTGTTTCACCTGAGTTAACTTCTCAGGAAACTAACCATCAGGCCTCCTAGATCACATCAAGGAACTGAGACTTCTCAGATCACCACATCCGGACAATCAGATGCACCTGCTGACTCTTTACTAACTCCTTTTCCTTACCCCTCCCTAATTCTCTGCTATACAAACCCCTAATTTTACTTGGTTACAGAGATGGACTTGAGACTTGTCTCCCATCTTCTGGCTGCCATCACCTGCAATAAAGCCTTTCTTCCCTGGCAATACTTGTCTCAGTGACTGGCTTTCTGTGTGGTGAGCATCCAGACCTAGGCTGAACCCCTGGCATTTGGCAACAATTATGTGAACATCAAATTCTCTGAGCTCAGAGTTGAGCTTGTAATAAGCACTTGACAAACAATAGTTATTATTTACGTTATTATTATTTCAGTATCATCATTGTTAATAGTCTGAAATTGGCCAGATTTTAAAAATTGTAAGTAAAGACTAACTGCCCGTGGGCTGGTTCTTGGTAAAATTTTGAAGCAAGGGAGTTTAGTCTTGACTCCAAGTCCTTGCATTTTCAACACTCTATTTACCTGCCTCCTTCCCATCCTCACTTTCTTTCCCTGTGCTGCCTACTCCTCTCTGCCAGTGCCACAGGGTATTATTCTTTGCTGGTGATCAACTAATGTTCACTAACATAGTTAAGGCTGAGAGTGTTTTAAATGCCAGCTCTGCAGAGCTGTTTGAATTTGTACCACAGACACTCAAAGATCTTAAAGTTTGCAAGGCCAAATGAGTGAATCTTTCATGGTGACAGTTAACCACAGTAACTAGGATTCATTAAATACACACATACAAGTTGGGCACTGAGCTAAATGCTTTAAGTGCATTACTTCCCAGGCATTAACACTTTTAATTCTCACAACTCTTTGAACTCTTTGAAATAGTGACTATTATTATCATATTAATTTTCAAATGGGAAAATCGAGGTTTGGAACTTAGGCTTGAACCCAGCTCTGACTGACTCCACAGCTCACACTAGATACTGTGAACTAACTACCTCATCTTTAGCCTAGTTGCACATATTTTCAGCACCATTTTCCACTCAAATGATAAAGAAGATAATTCAAGGAGCATTGAGGAGCCCTAATCTTCTAAGGTGCTTTGAGGGCAAGCACAGTGGTTCATAGCTGTAATCCCAACACTTTGGGAGACTGAGGCTGGAAGATCACTTGAGACCAGGAATTTGAGACCAGCCTGGGCAACATAGCGAAACCCCATCTACATAAAAAAAATAAAAATGTTAGCTAGGCATAGTGATATGCACCTGTAGTACTAGCTACTTGGCAGGCTGAGGCAGGAGTATCACTTGAGCCCAGGAGTTTGAGGCTGCAGTGAGCTATGAATGTGCCACTGCATTCTAGCCTGGAAGACAGAGAAAGATCTTGTCTCTAAAATAAATAAATAAAAATAAAATTTTTTAAAAAACGAAGTGCTTTGAACTCCTTGAGACCAAAGACTAATTTTTATTCTTAATTCTTTTCTTTTTTTGTTATTTGATAATGAACAGTTAGTTATGCTGAGTCGAATGACTCTGCACTAAACCTAACTTCAGCACATGGGGACAATTCCAGTGGTTTAATGAGGAATTATGTGTCTAAAATGCCCAGAGTAGAGCTGAAAGAGTCTGGTTTCGAGTCTTGCATCAGCAACGAATTAAGTAAATAAATATCTCCAAGTCTCACTGTTTTCTTTGTAGAATGGGAGAAAGCAATGTCTATTTCCTAGGTTTGCTGTGAAGATTAGAGAGTACATAGGAAAAAAATGATTGCTGTTATATGAGGAGGAAACTGAAATACATTTTCCTTGCCATGATCAAAGATGGCAGCTTTTTACCAATTGTGTCCCAAAGTGATTTAGGGAGAGGGTCTTCCCCAAATCACCATCATCAATTAGCCACTGAAATTTTTTTTGTGTGTGCAGTTTATCCAGGATGACTTCATTTAAAAGACATCCAGCATGCCTGCTTTTAAAAGATAAATCATAGAAACTCTGACCTTTGTGTTCTAAAGCAGCTTTTATCTGGTACAAACAAAATATTTGAAATGCTGAGAAAGCCTTTTAAGTGGAGACCTTTGCTGCAGACTGGCACAATCAGGGCTGACGACTTTGTTAATTGATGTTGCACCAAGCTCCTCTGAAAAAATCAAGTTCAAAGTTAGTTTGTCAAACAAATTTTCATTTAAAGAGCTGGAAGCTGTGATTTCTTCCTTTCTAACAATAACAGAGGGATTTTCTTTTTTTTTTTTTAGCAAAGTATTTGCCCCATCTTTTAATATCTCTACCACCCCCAGCATCTCTGAGGCTTCGACATGGAAGTTAATTCTCTGTAGGTCAAGGCCTTTGCCCTGGGAGACAGATTAGCTTCAGGAAGCACAAAGGCTTACAAAGAGTTCCCAGAGATGCAGAAGGATAACGCTGGGTCCTATGTTGCCGGCCAGGGAAAATCCATTTTGCTATTGAGTCTTGATGCTGGAGTCTGTGTGCTGAGTCATCACAGAAGTCGAGGGTAAATGCAAGAGAACACCTGCCCTTTGGTCTTGCTAAGGCAAACAGAAGAATCATTGAGAAGGTGTGAGCCTGCAGGTGTTTCATGGGACTCTAAGTAGACCTCACCTGCCTGGAAGCCTTTCATGTTGCAGACGCCCATCCAGTTCCCCAATTTCCTGGACATCACAGCTTCTCAGCAGCCATGTCTATGAGCTTATTTCCAAGCATCTCTTTGGATGGGAGGTTTTCTGTTCCTTTCAGTCACCAATATCTATGCAAACATTCAGATTTGTTTTTGTTTAGTGTGTCCATTTTTATCCAATAGTACGTTTGGCTCTGTGTGGCTTCTAGAATGTTCCATTTGGTGATGGGTCTGTTACCCACCTCCGATTTCCTGGACTCTTGATTTGTCTTAAATATATTAGGCATACATGAGTGCAGGTGGCCTGATGTTTGCCGTGCAATCCCATGTCTGGCAAAAGGCATGGACTATGGAATGTCCCCCGTTAATGGCCACCACCAGCCTGGAGCCATACTAGACACATGTATCACCTCTCCCAGGAGAAGGTCAGCTTCTCTTCAGCCCTGCATCTGTCTCCCCTGGGGTGGCCCACAGAGGCAGGTAGAGGAACTGCTCTTGGTGCTTGGCCCCCCCCACCCAAAGTTCTGACCCACAAGTCCTTCCCTGCCGTCCTGCTGCTGCTCAAAGCATGCCCAGTCAACTTCAGACGGAAGGAAATCAGACTTCAGACTGCAGCCCAGCATATTTCTGGCTCAAGCTAGCTAAGAACCATGAAATGCTGATTTTTCGAGTTTTTACTTTTTGCCAGAAGCATGTAACTGCCTCTTTAAATTATTTCAGCTAACTTCTGTTGATGGTCTGTGGATAAACAAAAGTGTCCGCTGAACTGAATTTGTGGGGTGCTTTCACAGAAAACAGGCATGCTGTAAGTAGGAAATCTGCATTCTGGAACATCTAATTAGGTAAACCTAACAGCGGCCTCCATAAATGTCTCCCAGGGAGCCTGCATCTGCGCTCAGTGCATCAGTTGCATATTAAAGATTCATAGCTTGTGTGAGTCGTTAAAACTATGTAACAATCATCAAGGCATGTTTGGCTCTTGGGGAAAATGGAAAGCATAGTTTTGGCTTTAAAATAATTTGTTTTATTAAAAGTGTGTGTATGTGTGTGTGTGTGTGATACAAAAATGTCCAGTAGGTGACCTTTGTTGATCTTTGTTGCTGCCTCTTCAGAGCCCTGACTTCCACCTTGGACTCATCTCCCTTGTAGGCAGCTAAGTGAAATCTCATGACTATAGGTTCTTGATATTTTGCTCACTACCAGGTTTAGAAAATTAATAAGCACCAAATTTCTCAACAGCTTAGGATGCCACCTTTTAATATGCAACTTCTAAAAACTGAAAACCGTTCACAATTTGCAAAAATTCATGTCAAATGATGGCATGTGGGCTTCCTAGAGAGTTGACTGGAAGGTGGTGGTGGCCAGGGGTGTCTTCTCCACCGCCCACATGTGAGTTTCCTGGGGCTGTCATAACAAATTTCCATTGACGTAAAGAAACACACATTCATTTTCACAATTCTGGAGGCCAGAAGTTCAAAATCAAGTTTTTGGCAGGGCCGCATGCCCTCTGAAGGCTCCAGAGGAGGAGGCATGTCAGGCTTCTGGGGTGGCTGGCGGCCTTCACATTCCTTGGTTTGTGGACACATCTTTCCAATGTTGGCCTCCTTTTCCTATTGCCTTCTCCTCTATGCCTGTGTCTGAAATTGCCCTCCACTCTTCTCTTACAGGGAAAGGTATCACTGGATCTAGAGCCCACTTGGATAGTCCAGGATGATATTATCTCAAGATGTTTATCTTCATCACACCTGCAAAGACCCTTTCTCCAAATAAGGTCACACTCTCAGGTCTCAAGTGGACATATCTCTTGGGGGCTGCTCCCATTAAACCACAATACACAACACAGAAAGGCCACTAAGTGTTGTAACTCAATTTTCGGGAGATATTTGTTAGAAAACCAAAGCCTTTGACAGCAGGAGTTTCACTCTGCATTGACCTGACCCATTTTCTTTCCCCCAAGATAATGCTTTAAAGTTCCCCGCATGGTGGCTAGAGGGTGGCGCTCCCCATAGCTCTGAAACTGATTTTGCATGTAAAAATTGGAATTTGAGGGTAAATCGTTGAATTAGGCAGTACTACTCAGACACTTTTTCACTTAAAATAAGGAATGTTACAAGTAAAAATCCAAAAGAATTCCTCCAAAATAATGGCATTTGTGCTCTCTAAAGAGTTGATGGGGGAAGATCTTTGTGGTCAGAAATGACTTCTCCTCATTCCTCAAACCACAGTGTGTGGACTCCCACTGCAGACTCATGGTGGCCCTGCCGTGGCTTCAGGGCTGGAGTGCCCCTTCCTGGAGGAGCTGTCAGAGCAGCCTGTGCTCACAAAAACACATTCCCCTGCTGAGGGGGTCAGCAGCGAAGTGATGAGGAGGCCTGGGGCAGGGAGAGGGCAGCAGTGACTACAGGGCAAGATGATATTGGGATAAATAGAAGAAGAAGAACCCCAATATGGCAGAACAGAGGGAATGGGCCCAACCAAGGTGGGGAATGGGCCCACGCAAGGGTGAAAATAGAAGCTAAGATATAGATGGAGGCTCTGGAACAAAACACATGGAAGAAGGCAAACTTGCCCTTGTCAGTACTGCCGTTTAGAATTTTTCTATTAGTTGAAGTCAGTAAAGATGGTGGTCCAACTGGAAGTCATACTGGACTTCTGTGGTTCTATAATTCTAACTAGGAATCTTCAGTTAGAACCTGGACTTGGCAGACGGAAGCACCTGCAAAGATCCAGCACAACCTGAAATCAAGGCTCTTATTTATTTGTTTTCCTGTTTACTACCCCAGCCCCTTACCAGAATGGAAGCTCCTTGTGGTCCAGCTACTTGACTGTTACGTTCATTGTTGGATCCCAGGTACTATTCCCAATGTTTGACATAGCAGGTGCTCAATAAATACATGACATGTGAAGGAATGAATAGTGAGCATGAGGCTTCATTTATGCATATTTTGTTCAAATTTAACTCTGAGTTTTTTGACTTTCACTCCCTGGTCTGGTCCTTCTCAGAGCTTTTTTATTTTTATTTTTATTTATTTATTTATATTTTTTTGACAGGGTCTCACTTTGTCACCCAGGCTGGAGTGCAGTGATGCAATCTCAGCTCACTGCAGTCTTGACCTCCTGCATTTGAGCAATCCTTCTGCCTTAGCCCCCCAAGTAGCTTGGACTATAGGTGTGCACCACCACACCTGGCTAATATTTGTATTTTTTGTAGAGATGGCGTTTTGACATGTTGCCCAGGCTGGTCTAGAGCTCCTGAGCTCAAGTGATCCCCCAACCTCGGCCTCCTTAGAGCTTTAATTGCCTCCTGTTTACCCCGTTGGTGAGGGAGGGATTCTCTCCCGAGGATTTGGAATGTGGCTAAACACACAACACCTGACAGTGGACAGATGCGATCGACAGCAGCCTGTTCCTAACATATACCCACGCCCATGGGAGGAGGACACCATACCACGCAGGCCATTTAAGGACAGAGTGAACAACCAGGAGCCGTGGGAGGCAGGCTTTGTAGTAACAAGAGACTGCAGTGTCTCTCGGTTCCTGTGGGAGGATGCGACTGGCTCGTTTGAGTAATTCCACAGGCTGGCAGGGAATGAAACTCACTACTCAAGGATAAGGAGTATCTGCCTGGTCCCTTGATAAGGAGGGTTGCTTGGCTGGGGGACCTTCTCTGCAGGAGCAGACTGGGGAGGGGAGTTTGTGGTTATGCCATCTGAGGCCCTCCTGATTTTGCCAGATGTAAGGAAACAAATAATACTTAGCTTTAATTTAAACCTTAGACTATACAGAGTTACAAGAACAGGACACAGAGTCAGTCCTTATGAGGTCAAATAACCTACTAAGCGGTGTGTCTTGAAGTTATGTAGCCTCTCTCTGCCGTTCTCAACCTATTAATGAGGAATGATAATAACATTCACTTCATAAGCTGCTGTCCAAAATAAGTTGATGCATAAAAGACACTTGTACCAGCCGGCCGTGGTGGCTCATGCCTGTGATCCCAGCACTTTGGGAGGCCAAGGCAGGCAGATCACGAGGTCAGGAGATGAAGACCATCCTGGCCATTGTGGTAAAACCCCAATACAAAAATTAGCTGTGTGTTGTGGCATGTACCTGTAATCCCAGCTACTCAGGAGGCTGAGGCAGGAGAATGTCTTGAACCCAGGAGGCAGAGATTGCAGTGAGCTGAGGTTGCACCACTGCACTCCAGCCTGGTGATAGAGTGAGACTCCGTCTCAAAAAAAAAGATACTTGCACCTTGCCTGGCATTAACACAGCTCCCAACCAATGTGGGTTATCATGCTTAATGGAAGGAGCATAGATGTGGAAGTAGACAGACTCACATTTGAGGCTGTCTCTGCCATGAAGTAGATTTCACTTCTCTGAGCCTCAGTTTCTCCATTTTTCAAGTGGGAGCAATGAGATGTATGGAAGGCTATTGGCAGGTAATGGATATAAAACACATAGCATGGCCCCTGGCCCCTGAATAGCCATCCACTCACGTCCACAGGGGTTATTCTATTCATACTACTATAGAAATAGCTTCCACTTACAGAATGCCTACTCTATGCTGGGTGCTGACCCAGGCACTGGCTCAGGGGGTCTAAGGCCCTGGGAGGGTGGAGGCTCCAGGGTGAGGGACAGGATGGGTCAGAGCAGGAAGGATATTGTAGACTGTGGTGAAGAATTTGGAACATGTGGTTGTCACCCTGGGGTCTGGAGTTATGAGATGGGAAGATGATAGTGTAGAAATTGTAGAGAGGGGGGCATTTCAAAGTTCACATGACCCCGAGAGATCTGGCCACTCCTTCCACTGGGAAACCTGCACATCCTTCTTCCCCTCTGCATGCACTGGCCTTGGTTGGATGAGAGTGGCTGCTGCGGGTGTGTCCCTCAGGCATGCTGGGACAGAGATGGTGTGGAGGGCTGCTGCAATGGAGGGACGTGGAGACTCTGGAGGGTGTGAGCTGGGGAGGATAGGTCAGGGTGTGGGTGGAGTGAACATTCAGGCTGCCATGCAGAGGACAGACTGCAGCTGAGAAAGACCTGAGAGAGAGAGAGAGAGAGAGAAAGAGAGAGAGTGAGAGAGCAAGGATGGTGTGCCCATGTCTGGGAGAGACAGCATGAGCAGGGCAGCCAAGGAGAGGATGAGAAGGATTTGTGACTACGGGGCTCTCTTTCCAACCAAGGGTGTCATACCAGTGCAGACACCTTTTCTTCTCAATCTGGGAGAATTTCACTTCTGGTAGTTGTAAAATAGGAGCTCCTGCGAGTAATTTTTTGAAAACAAGGTGGAATAAAAATACATATTTTTGTACTGAAAGCCTTGGGAGATGGAAAAGATCTCAAATCACAGATCCTGAGGAGAGAGGGTACAGAGGTATAGGTGAGAGGGGTTGGGGGCAGGGGCTGCAGGCTGAAAACATGGAGGGCTTGAGAAATGCCCGTTCTGCAGTCTTCAAGGAAATATTCCAATGTATCTCCAATAGTCATGCCATATAGCCTCGCTGGGGCCACAGGGCCATGTAGAGGTTAGCAACTCAATCCCGCAGTCAGAAAGTCCTGACAGCACATCAGATGCAGGGATGAACTGCAGTAAGCAGAGCTGCAGTCAAGCAAAATGAGGGTCAGAGCAGCTCACTGAGCCTGGGCAAGGTGGAGCGCTAGAGAATTCCCTAGCAAGCAAGGAAAATACATGGAAATAAATCTCCCTGCAAACAACATTGCTAATTAAAAATGTATCCATGCCATTGATGATGTGGAGTTTTGTTGTTTTATATTAGTGACTATAAATGTATTTACATTGGCTTTCAAGCTTACTGCCCTTTGTAAGTTCTTAAATTCCTTAACGTCAGATTCTACAATCAAATTCTATGACCCATGGGTCTAACCCTCCAGTAGTGGTGCAGGAAAATCTGTAGTATTTAAGGGTTCGGATCCCCAGAACTTAGTGATGTACTTGATGGAGAGGGGGCTGGAGGTGGCTGGGGCAGGAGTCAGGGCTGGGCACAGGGAGGCAGCTACATGAGTGGTGGGGGTGGGGGCTTATGGGGCTCCTGTGGGACAGGCATAATCAGGTGACTTGGAGCTGGAGGCATGTAGTCAGCAGGTCGGGCTCTCCCAGCAAATCCTTTAGTTTCACAAAATCCACCCGGTTCATGTGTTAGATGTGCACTCACATGGGTGCCACCTTTCCTAGTGGGCAACAACCAAATAGCAATACACTGGTATCAGTATCATTTTCTTTTTTTTTCAGGATAATTGAATATATTTGCCAAGAAAAGAGATCTCTGTCTTTTGGAAAGAGACTGGGCCATTTTCTTGACCTGGGGAAGTCGCTTACCTTTACTTAGCTTCAATTCCTCATTTATTATGTGTGGAGAGTCACCTGTGATGCAGATTAAATGTAAGGGAGTAACATGTACAATCTCCTAGCACGGTGTCTGGGGCATAACAGACATTCCACAGTAGTAATGATCGTCATCAGGATCATATAGCTGGTTCCTTTGAAATACCTTCACATAAACCATCTATAAGGTTCTTTCCGAAAAAATACTAGTTGATTTGCATGTGGATTAGGAGAAAGGCCACTGGGGTTGGGGAAGGTGGAGACATGGCCACATTCTAAATTTTAATGGTATGCTCCTTTGAAAAAGAAGTTCCAGGCATGACTTCCTCCTTTGTGTTCATGTATACCTGCATGATTGCTTGAGGGTAAGACTAACGTCCCATACATTTTATTAGTCCACATACTGGCCATCAAGGATGGGAAAAGTCCTTCTCACTGGGTCCCAGGAGTGGCATTCCTTGTGGTTAGCCTGTGTTCCTTCTCTGGTTGCCTCAGCTCCTTTTCTTTCTTCTTTCTCCTGAGTTTTCTGGGCAGGCTACTCTGAGAACTAGGTATAAAGATCACATTAGTCAGAGGAAAGATGAAAAGAAATTAGTGGTTACAGTCTTATAGCTCACTTGGGAAATCTGTGCCCTTTCTCCAGGGGTTTCCAGGTTTAATTTTTCTTATTCAATCTTTTTACAGTCTGAACCCGCTGGCAGGCAGTGAATTTCTTTTAAGACTGCTGCAGCATGGAGCTTCTATTGGCAGAAATAATTTTTTAGTGCTATAAACATCTTGGCGGAGTTTGAGAAACATCCTGGTGGTCCCAGCCCGTCTCCAAGTGACCACTCCGTTAAATCCAGGAAACAAATCCTTCAGCAACTGCTATCACAAAGTTGAAATTTATTATACAGTTCAGAAGTGTAACGATTCTGGGAAATCAAGAAGAAATGGAGATAAAATTCCCAGCTCCACAGCATAATTCTCTCAGTAAATGGACACAATCCTGCCTCTTATTTTGAGCTCAAAAGACAGACTTTGAAGATCTGAAAGTTTCCATTATTGATGCTACTTAAAAGAAGTTGGCTCCAAAATCATCAAGTACTCTGTTTGTGGAATAAATGGAGTTTTAATGGCCTGTGGTGCCATATGAATATTCATGCTAATAGGTATTTTCCATTTAGGATATTAACTACATAGTAACCAAGAATTAATTCTAATGGCTTGGCCATTGTTATAGGCAACTAATTTATGTTGATTCTTGACTAGAAAAAGCAAATTGCCACATCCATTAAGGACATTAAAGGAAGCTATCTTTTTTCCTTCACCTGCACCAGCCCACAGGCAGCCTCCCCCTACATCAGTTGAGCATCCAAATGTCTTCTAAATGTGTTTACCAGCTTTATTTCAACCAGTAAATGCCCTGTTTTCCATTTGCTATTACTCAGTTAACAAGAAAGGAAACCAATATGGAAAATTTAGATTGAGCGCCAAGAGCTGAATACTTACAATCCGTTTAACTAGGTCCTTTATATCAGAATGAGGCCTTGCAGAAGGCAAAAGAAATCTTGTTGGTCACTGTTTTGTGCAGATCAGAACGAGTGTCCCTGACCTCAAGTATTGTAGACGTCAAAGCTGATTGGGTGAGGAGGATAGCCTTTCTTTTTGCACACTTGGATAGGGCAAAAGTGAAGGAGTCTCAAGGAAGAAAATAATGAACGATTTATTTTCCAGTCTTTAACCAAGATCATAAGAAACTTGTTGTGATCATAAAAAACCAGCCTTCCCTCAAAATCAACATGTTAGATGTCAAGTCTCTGCTTACAGAGCCCGGCTGAAAAGAATAATTTTTCTGAGAGTTATTCATTGAGGGTTCTCTGCTTTTTTCCCCCTCTTTCTAGCCAAGAGTTATGATCTTTAGTAAGACCACCTGGTGGTAGACCACCTACTACTACCAAACTCAAAAATATACTTTAAGTACTCTAACAGAAAAATAAAAAGGAAAAAGAGAAAAGCAAAATTCTAGGAGTTTAATGGGAAACCAGAATATCTTTGGCATGAAAATATTGGAAATTTATATACTCTAGCACAGTAACTTTCCTCCAACTCCTTTTCCTATGTAAAATTCAGCTATTATGTAGATCAGCCTCTAGATGCCTTGCCTGCAAATGCACAACTTTGGAATCAGTACATGCAAATTTCTCCAAAATGCTCTCATATTTTTCATGAGAAGATCTTTTCATATAGAATAGATCATGATTAGGACATAATTTGTCATATTTTGATTCTATGTCATGAATTTATCTTCTTTGTCATATTCCTGTGGTGTGTATAACCGTTGCTCACTGTTTTACTCTCATGGTCCTGCTTATATGGTAGGTGATCAATAAATATTTATTAAATGTGTAAGTAAATAAATGAATATGATCTTTATGTAGACCACATGCTGTTGAGCATAAAATATTCAACAGTAATGCCTTGATCTGCTGTTGCTGGAGAAGGGAAGAGGATGATTTCTGATGGTGCAATGGAGGATCGCATCCATTTTCATCTTACATCCTAGCAGGATCTCTTTTAACCACAGGGTGTTTAAAGGATCCCTCCATTACCACCAATGTCAGTGGACATACGTTCCAATGATTTCAGAGCCCATTTCATTAGAGAGCTTTGTTTTCACACCTTTCCACGTTCGATAACATAGGCAGCCTGGATTTTGTGCAACAAAAAGCACTTCACAGGATTCAGTTGACAAGAACTAGAACTTAAAGCATCATTCCTTCCCTTAATTAATAGATTAAAAAAAAAGTGTCTATGGGCTAGGGACTCTGTTTTGTGCTGGGAACTAAAACAGGATTAAGATAGGAGTCTAGTTCTCAAGGAGGGGAGGCCTGTCATTGCTCACTGTAGTTTGAGGTGTCACGACACAGGCACACGGCCTGCACTGGGGGAAATGATCCCAAAACTCAGATTCAGGGCCCAAATCGTGCTGTACTTAGCTGCCCATGTTTGTGACTGTCAGCACCATGTCTCCCTCTGTGCCACTGCTAATGCAGTAGTTCTACAAAGAACAACTACCCCTGGATTTTCTGCAAGTTTCAATTTGGTGCTTACCAGGATGGGTCAAGGGAAAATTTCTCATGGACTGTGGTACTCGTTTCCATCACTAAATGATGCTTAGCAAGTTTGCTGATGAAAACGTCTAGCGGAAAGAAGCGGACGGTGGCATGGCTTTGGAAACTCCCTACATTCCCCACAAAAACACCAGAGCACAAAACTAAAAACCCACATACACCAACTGAGCCAGATTAGGGACGAGTCTGAACCCACCCCCACCTACATGTTTCTCCACACGTGCCTGCTGACCCTTGGACCTTCTGGCATCACCCCAGCTGGCTCATACCTGCTGACCAGACCTTGCAAGCTGTCTAAAAAAACTAAGCTAAGCAGCATTCCACCATAAATCCCACTCAGGAGAGTTAACTCTATTGCCCACCTGTGCACGAGACCAGGAGAATGACCAATTCTTACCCTGAGCCTCATTGTAACACCTTCGCCCAGGGAGGGGCTTAGCTGCCATTTTCTAATCATGCAAAATATGTGTTAGCATGATTTTTTTACTGCATCTGCACACCCTGCACTCCACCCTGCACGTGTAATGACCCTCACCTACCTCATGAGTTACGCATGTCACCCTTCTTAAGACACCGCAAGGCATTCCCCTGGGGTGCCAGCCAGAGGACCCTTCTTCCTGTGCTGTCTCCCAATGTATGCCCAATGTTTCAGGCAGAAATCTTAATAAACCTTCTCTAGGAAACTTGCTTGGCCTAGTGACAATTTCTCTTGCATGGGGGCCTAAGAACTTGTGGTCAGTAACACAACCACCAGGAAACTTAGTGAGAGGAGCCCTGCAAATCCCATCATCTAAGGGAGTAGAATCCTGGATCACCAGATGCCATCACCCCACCTTTTCTGCACCACATCCTCGTCCCACCAAGTTTGCCTGCCTCCCTTCCTTCCTTCCTTCCCCCTTCTGCACCACATCCTCCCCATCTCTTAACACTAACATTCCCTCCCTCCCTCCCTCCCTCCCTTCCCTCCTTCCTTCCTTCCTTCCTTCCTTCCCCATTGTCCTCTGAGGCTGAGGCTGAAAGGGAGTAGGAGAAACTAGTATGTATTGGGCCACTGCTCTCTGCCCAGCAGTGGTACCCACGAAAATATCTCAAATCTGAGAATGGGATTTTCCAGAATCCCTGTGGTTTCATCTAATTTTGTTATTTTCAATAAATTTAATTTGTTGAAGTTACATAACTAAATGTTACTTTTTGTACGCTTGTAAAACTTCTCATAAATAATTCCATAAACCCTAAAAATACTCTTATTTCTAAACGTGTACCATGGTTTTGGTTTGGGAAATACAGTTTTACGCAAAGGGATAAATTTAAATTGAACAGCTGGAGAAACAAGCTTGAAAAAAAATTCAGCCAAATAAGACAGAAGGATTCGATGGTGAAATGTAGTTCAATGAAATTTAAAATAAGTGCCTATGGGCTTTCGTTGTGGTGGTTTGTGTTCTTAAGACATTACCCAGCTGGAGTTAAAATGTCGGTGGTCCAGCGCTGTTTGCAGCTCTCTGGTGTGGGGGCTTCTTCTTCAGTTTGCTGACCCCTTCCCATCGGCCTGTGGACCGCGTGAGGCCGTCCAAATTCCCCCTTGAGTCTCCCCACTTCCCACGGAATGTCTTCAGGGTTCATGATCTTGGACAAACATTTGCTGGAGATTTCCATGTTCATGTCTCTGGCTTTGACTAGTCTCTGGAAATCCAGCCACATTTCCAAATATCTGCAGGATGCCTCTATGGAGACTGGAACGATTTAGCCTGGGTCCATGGGCATTTAACAAAATCCACCATGGCTACTGGGAGCCCGTAGTTCCAAGGAAGTTTTATGCAAAATTGAGCTTATGTGTGTTTGTGTGTGTGTGTGTCCGTGTGGTGTGCATACTTATGGATGTAGGGGTGTGGGGAGGGTGTGTTTGCACAGTGCATTTTTCTGGGAAGAAAGTACATAGATTTTTTTCAGATTTTCAAAGTGTACTTTGGTGCTTCTCTTCCCCCACAGTAGCTAATGTTCTAGGAATGCTTATCTTGTGCTGGGCATCATACCAAATGCTTTATTGGTATTGTTTATTTAATAATTTCAGTCATCTTTTGAGGTATGATCTGTTCATATTTGTCATTTTGGAAATACGAAACATAGTGAGATTGGTAAACTCCAAGGTCATAGCTAATAGACATTGGAGGGAAGGTTCAAATCCTGCCCCTGCCCCAAGGCAAGATCCTGGCTCCTAATTCAAGTACTCCACCAGCATTGCATCACTGGGACCTACCTGTCTCCCCTACTTGGTCATGGATTTTGGTGTTTCTTTTTAAAACTCTGTCTCCCAGACATTCTCACAGCCTCTCCTCTAGTTCAAACCCCAAATATGATGTTAGTTGGCCTATGGAGGCTGACCCATCTCCAGAATGGATTATTGTCACACTGGCCTTCCCGCCCCTTCCCTTCTTCCTCCATCCCTGAGTCACCCGGGGCCCACAGGGTCTCTAAAGCATCGGTGGGCTCACAATCTACAGTCCAGCCTGTCAGCGGGAGGTCATGTTACTCCACGGTCAGGGTCACTCTGACCTTTCCAGACACGGTTCTGAAGGGGTCTTCAGGAGACACCACACATACACACCAAACACACACACACACACACACCCCCCCCCCAAATAAATCAGACACCCCCACGCTACACACACACACACACGCACTCACATACAACACAAACACACCAAACACACGCACACCACCACTCTCCACACTACACACAAATATACACACACTCACCACCCATGCAAATGTACATACACCACCACATCACACACACCACACACACTCGCCCACCAAACACATATCAGACACCCCACATTACACACACACACAAACACAAATACACACCTGACATTTTCCACACTACACACATATGCACAATCACCACCCACACAAAACACATCACACACACCACACAAACACACACACCATACAGTGTGCACACACACTCACATACCACACAACACACCAAACACATAGACACCAGACACCCCTCACACTACACACACACACTCACATATAACACAAACACACAACACACACTCCCAGACACTCCCCTATCTTCCCACACACCCTGCTCCCCTACACCATACCCCACATACTACCTCCCACATCCCACACCACATCCCACCACACACACACACACACACACACACACACACACACACTTTTGATGTCTCTGAGGCCTGGAACCTCTGCCATGTGAGGACACAGCATTCACCCCCTCCCGAGGACACAGTGTTCAAGGCGCTGTCTTAGAAGCAGAGGCCAGACCCTGACCAAGCAATGAACCTGCTGGCAGCTTGATCATGGACTTCCCACTCTCCAGAACTATACAAAATACATTTCTTTTCTTTATAAATTACATGACCTGTGGTGTTCTGTTATTGCAGCAAAAAACAGGCAAAGATAATTGTCTTCCCTGAATGTGTATAATTGTTCGCAAATTTCTCCTTTTTGTAAGGACACCACTCATATTGGATTAAAGTTCATCCTAAGCACCTCATTTGAGCTCGATTACCTCTGTCAAGACCCTATCTCAAAATAAGGTCACATTCTGAGGTACTGGGAGTTAGGAAGCCAACATACCTTTTCTGGGTAGTGGGGGACGTAATTTCACCCATCACAACATTTGATCACTCTCTTGGTTTCTGTACTCATCTTAGGGTCAGCAATTAGCCCCTGAAAGGTTCTTCTTTCCACCAGCTCTTCCTTCTTCAACATGGACAATTTACATTTTCATCTGCGCTCTTATCACCCTTGGTCTCCTGTAGTTAAGAATCCTGAATCGGGCCGGGTGTGGTGGCTCACGTCTGTAATCCCAGCACTTTGGGGGGCCGAAGCTGGCAGATCACAAGTTCAAGAGATTGAGACCATCCTGGCCAACATGGTGAAACCCCGTCTCTTCTAAAAATATAAAAATTATCCAGGCATGGTGATGTGTGCCTGTAGTCGCAGCTACTGGGGAGGCTGAGGCAGGAGAATTGCTTGAACCTGGGAGGCAGAAGTTGCAGTTAACTGAGATCCCGCCACTGCACTCCAGGCTGGTGACAGAGCGAGACTCTGTCCCCCCCCCGCCCAAAAAAAAAGCATCCTGAATCGAATCAATGTCTTTTTACAGATTTTTACAGGAGAGCTGTGTTTTCAGCTTTGAGGTCACTGCAGGGTGGTTTTGTTTTAATTAATTTATATTTTTCTTTCCAGCCAGGCTGCTGCAAGTGCTTGGCTTTCTGGAAGAGGTTTTGGGATGCTCAGATGTACACAGCAGGCCAGAATTTGGCCATGCGAAGGGCCTTAAGGTTAGAGATGAAGCATGACTATTAATAACAATTATCACAGGTGGCTGCTCAGAGTCAGTGTCATCTGCATAACTATCTTTCACCTCAGCATCTGCTCCCTTCAAATACAGGCGTGTGATTTTTAAAGAACCAAATATTCAGAATATGCCTTTCTTCTCCCCCACTTCTGAGGAACTCAGATCACTTTGTTGTGAGATCTAACATGATTCCTTTGCTCTTCATAGGCATTTCATGATAAGGTGGTAATTTCATGCCTTGGGGAATTAGATGCAGTTATAGCTGTAGATGTACTTGAGTTACTGGAATCCAGACAGGCAAAGATGATTTACTGGTAGATGCACCACAGCTCAGCAAGGAGAAAGAAACAGGGCCAACATTTCTGACTCTTGGCTTCCAACTTCTAACCATATTCTATCTAGGTTGATCAACTTTGAAGCACCTGTCATTGCAATTTCAGGGTATGTGCTCTAACGCACGTCTTCTGCAAAGGCTTCAAGTCATTTTGTTTGATGTGCTTTTTATTATCTATTGCATCCTGAAGCTCATGCTGGGTGCAAAACTCTGACATTTTTGGCAAACTCTGCCGTTGGCCGACCAGATGTCAGGGATGCCCTGTGGACAGGATCCAGGTGTGTGATGGGCTCCATGGGTCTAGCTGCCCTTCATCTTTCCAGATGAGTCCTGTCGCAGCCTTGAGCTGAAGAAGATATAACAAGGGATGCAGGGAGGGGCTCAGGAGGTTACATTTTCACTACCACTTTTGAGCTTCAGCAAAGGAGAAATGGAAATGTCAGTGAGGGCTGCTATCTTTAAAATATGTGCATTCTAAGGAGAAGAATTAAAAACAAACAAACAGAAAAACCTAAAATCTATGCAACTCCGGATTTCTTTGCAACTCGGGATTCCATATCACACACTGGGTAGCTTAAAATGGTAGAGCTTTATTCTCTCACAGTTCTGGAAGGTAGAAGTCAGAAGTCAACATATCAGTTAGAGACATACTTCACATTCACTTACCCACAAACTAGTGGAGGACACATTTTGGCCATTCGGAAGATCTTTATTATAGGAATATGTAGATTTTCCATAGAGTGCTGTTGTGTGACTTGAATTTTAGTTGTGGCCCTGCCTCTGACTTCGTCAGTGATTTATCCTGGTTCCAGGAAATAAGAATAGCCTTTTTCTCATGATAGTCTTTGGTAGTTTTTAAAACATTTGTTTAACTCAACACATGCACCATGTGCCTGACACTGCTCTACATCAGTGAAGAATTTACACTGTAATGGTGGGAGGTAACTATAAAGATGATAAACACAACATCTTAATTGGAGGGAGTATGAAGGTGGTTGTTATCTTCTCCTAAAAGAAACAACAACAACAACAACAAAACAAAAAAGGAAGTCAAGGTATCAAGACGGAGATGCTCCCTCTGAGACACTGGAGAGAATCCTTCATTGCCTCCTCCTTGCTTCTGGTGGTGGCCGTCAATTCGTGGTGTTTCCTGGTTTGCAGCTGTGTCACTCTCATCTTGGTCTCCATCTTCACATAATGTACTCCTTGTGTGTGTCTATGTGCTCAAATTTCCCTTTTCTTATAAAGACACCAGTCATTGGATTTAGGACCCACCCCAATCCAATATGACCGCATCTTAATTTGCTTACATCTGCAAAAATCCTACTTTCAAATAAGGTCCCATTCACAGGTACAGGGGTTAAGGATGCCAACATATCTTTCTGGGGGACACAGTTCAACCCAGTGCATGCTCCATTATCATCACATGGAGGCATTTGTCTGGTTGGCTTTCAGGGGCCCTGTTATAAGAATGTAAAATCCTAGGAAATATTGAAGGCTGTCTGAACTTGGGGTTTTGAGGTTGTGTCTATAGTCCTCAGATGCTTTTTTTTTGATAGGGATAAAGAAGTAAAAATTGGAATGGGTTTTGGTTTCTAGGAATCAGATGAGTTGTCTGAGAGATAGTTACATGGGGTTGATCCCCAGCTGGTTGCCATCAGAACCCATAAACACCAGGTTCCTCCAGTCCAGACAAATCCAGACCCACAGCTCTGTTTCACATTAGTGTCATAAAAGATTTTCCTGTGCTTCTGTGTGTGGAATCAACATAGAAATTAAACAGTGCATCAAAAATCACTGACATTTTGTAATAACGTTCCTTGGCTTTCATTGGGAATTGGCAAATCTCAGAAAGAAATAATTGAGTAACTTGGGTGCTTGACTCATGTCTATCACTCTTAGGAAGGGAGTGTCTGTGGTCCAGAGTCACAGCCTAAGGAGAGCCCCTCTCCAAGGACCCTGTCCATGCGGCTTCTCTATGTTCCTGATATTGGAGGAATAAAGGGGATATGTCGTCATTTTCCCACCATGTTAAGAAGTCATCTGTGTGGTCATTGGACTGGCAAAAAGACAAAGAGAATGTCCATTTCCATTTTTGATGCACTTGCTTCATGACCCTGAGCAGAGCCATTTGACTATTTTGGTTTTGCTTCTTTATTTGTGAAGATCATGAGAAGGAAGCTCACGCCAGGAAGGCCCACCTTTGCTGTATTCCAGAAATAAATAAACGGGACCTTTAAGGCAGGTTTTTGAGGATTCTTGTGAATGATTCTATAGGTACCCCAAACCAGCTTTCAAACATGCTCGTTAATGTTTTCAGGGTGCCAGGGCATTATTGAGTAAATTGCAACTTTAAACTAAAAAACAAAATATGACCGAAAAAGAATTCTAAAAATCATGACAATTGTACATAAACTTAAAAAAACTAGGTCATTGGAAATTTTTGAATACTTAAGATCCCCTCCCATTCAAGGACTTTCCCTACAGTCAAATTAACTGGAATGCTTAGGTCCTGAAACCTGCTTTGTAGCAAATGGTTTATTTTACTGGATGCTTCTTTATGTAAATATGGCTTTTTGCATATATATGTAATATTTCTTTGTAGGGTAAATGTAGTGCTCACCAAAACAACCACTGTCTGGGAATTTTCTGTCAACTGAAATTGAGGTTGTTGTGAATTAGGGGAAATAGCTTTTGTTGTCACTTTGGACTGCAGCAGGGCAAAAAAGGAAAAAAAAAAGCATTGTGAATTATATGTTTTATGCTCCTATTACGAAGCTAATGATTTCCTACTTACTCTTTCCGACTCCTTATAAGAAGCACCTGCAAAGGTATTGACAAAGCTTGAACCATAGGTTTATGTAGAAGCCCAAAATGCTAACTTTTAGAAACGTGAACATATTCATTTCTCACAAATACAAATGAACATTGGCTTCTTGTGAAGTGTCAGTTCACTGGCAGGATGCACAGGAAACCCTGTAGTTTTATTTTTTCCAATATTTGCCCCTTCCAACTCTGCTAGGATGAACCCTCCCTTCTCCAGGCATCCTCAATGACTTTCTACTGCAGTCTGTACTTCTTTCTCAGCCCCACTGATTCTTGGCGCAGTTTCATCTTGCTACTCAGGATTCAGTGCTGTTCCTCTGCAAACGTCACTCTCGAGATGGGTTCAGATCTCTTGTCTCCTGCCTACAGAGCAAGTACACCTCAGCTGTTTCCTCCTCATCCCCCTCATCCTTGTCCTCCTCCTCCTCCTTCTTCTTCTCTTCCTCCCTATCTCTCTTCTAGGATCCTCTGAGTATAAGGTGAGGAAGTTGGCAAGAAAGTGCAAGTGCCCTCCGAGTGACTGGGTGAGATGACAATCTGCTTTGCTGTGTATTGTGGTCTTGGTGGCTGACGCTGGCCTTTGGTGCTCTTCCTAAGCTGGAAATCCAAGGGTCTGTCATTGGTGGACACCCATATGGTTCTTTGGAGACCGTGTGGAGATCTCCACCTCCTTAACTCCCACTATAGGAAGTCATGCCCTCAGCTTCTTGCTTCATGCCTAAAAGACCCCTCTTGACTGGGTATCCACATGCCAGGACAAGCTTTGGTATTCACTCAATCCACAGGGAACTCCTGGATTCTTGCAACATCTCATGAGGAGGTTCAGGCTGCTTTGGGGTGCCCAGTCTTGAAGACCTCTCCCTGGTCTTTGTGGAGGAGGAGTGATGCTTTACCCCACTTTTCCTCTACTCTGAGGAGAGCCATGGGGAGCAGCAGACAGAGCAGTAGGGTGGGGCTAGTGGTACCTCAGAGGGAGAGAGGATTATGGAAGAATCTTCTGATTGGCTACAGGGAGTCATTCTACCAAGGACCCCATGGCTTCTAACTTCCTCATCAGGCTTGAATTGAAACACACCAGCTACCTAAATTTCCTGCTCAGAGAAATCCAGTAAGGCTGAAAAGACTGATGCTTTTCTCCTTTTACAGAAGAGAAAACATCCCAGCCTATGTCACCCCTCCATTTCACATTTCTCCCTCACACACGTGGTCCTTGAGCATCTAGATCTTTCCTCCATCATCCAAATCAGTCCTCCTTTTGATACTGAGATAACTATGTCCTCGAAGGCTCCTATGGTTACCTTGGCCTTATCTTTCTTCCTGAATGCATAATTCAGCACTAAATTTAATCTGTTTTGTCTTATTACGTATGTGGAGTCTATTCATCTCACTTCTCTAATCAGATGATACAGTTTTAAAAGTGGGAATCATATTTTCCAGGACTTATAGTTGCCTCTTTATTGAGTAGAAAATGCCGAACATTTGATAGAGTGTTCTTTATTGAGTAGAAAATGCTCTTTATTGAATAGAAAATGCTGAACATTTGATTGGAAGGGGCAGCTCAAACTAGTGGTAGAAGTTTGAGTTATTCTGATCTTTCTCTGAGTCCTTCTTTATTAGGAAACTGTGATGTGCTTGAAAAGATCCATAATTGATAGATGCTCCCCTTTTCCCTTATTTAATTTTATGTACAAATGTATGACCTTGGGCAGACTGAACCAAGTGGGGGCCCCATTCACAGGCTCTGATGGAGGAGACATCCCGGTTCCACCTATTCTGAGATCCAGAAACTTAACAGCGGATGGTGGGTGACCTCTCCTGTTCAGCTCCCTTCCCAGTCTCCCTAGAAGGGGCCTCTCCACAGTGCCTTACAGAGGTAACCAACGAAAAGTTTGAGAAGAATCAAAATCATGCTAGGGAAGATGTATACATAGCTGGCTAGGCAGGAGACTTTGACTATAATATGTGCTTAAGAAACCAATATTCCTATGTACCATAAGAATAGCCTGGTTCTGGTACTGAGTGCAAATCCATTTCCCCCTAAGAGTTGGGGCCACTGAAGAGACCCTGTCTCTGCCCTCTTCTTTCCACTGGTGTGGTTCTGCGGTGTCCTTTTCTTTCTGGCCATTCACTGACTGCATTGGATGGACAACCACTTGTGTTCTGGCTGATTTAAAAATGGTAAGCCAGTCTCCAGCAATTATTCCTCAAAGTACTGACTCTGAAATATAGAAAGCTGTTCAAGAATTGTACTCCTAGCTTCATTTGTGCTGAGGCAGAGGTCCCTTAAAGTAACTCAGAGGTGCTGTTTTCTTCCAATGTGACTTCCGCGTAAGTCTCACTGCCACTCCTGACCTCTCCTCCCCAGGAATGGCTCTTGTTTCCTCCTGATTATTTCAGTGGCTGGGTTGGTTCTAGAATCCACTCTGGTTTTTGAGTGGACGAAAGCAGAAACTGCAGTCAGTGAGACATGGGTTCTGACCTCCACTTGGCTGCCCATTGGAGGTATGTGACTTTGGCTGACTCACCTGCACTCGCCGTATCTTCATGATGACTTCTGCCTCTGATCTTTTTCATCTGTAGAGAGCAGAATATGGATGTTAAACTATCAAAGGTCCCGCGCTTGCAGCAGCCCAAGAATGGGGTTGAGGACACGGACTGTTGTTGCTGCCAAAGGGCTTTGTGTCCACTTATGCTGGCTTACATTTGTATAACACACCAAAAATCATGTTGCTTCAGATGCAAATATCCAAATATTGATGCCAATGATGAGGAAGCCTGACATCTGATCATACAGTATATTTATATCTACCATGAACTGGGTTGTTTTTCATTTTACTTTTTTTTTTTTTTTTGAGAGAATGTCATAAGGTTTCCATGAAGGCATTCTGGTTGACATCTATGAACTTATAACGCCCCCTCACTTGAGTTTGAGGAAGGAACAAGGATGTGGGATCCTGGCGAGCCCTCCTTAAATTCAAGAGGCCAGGAGCCCTGCCTCCGGTGAATCTGGTGTGGTGTACAAAGGTAGTATCTTGAATGCAGAGGACAAAGAAGAGTGGTTAGGAGAAGAAGCAGAAGGCACGCCAGCTTTGTAAGAGATAGTAATCAATCCAAGACCCAAAATAAATAGGAAAAAAAAAGTAAAAACATTTTTAAAAATTCTCATTAAACTGAAGGCATTTGGGTCAAGTAAGTCTAAGTCTTTCACAAATTGTTCATTTGGGCCTAAACCCAAGAGCACCCTTTGGCTGAAAATATCAACTTGAAGAGTTACTTGAAAATTATGAAACATTAGCAGTGAAACTTAATTAAAAATAGCCATTGCTTACCATGTGAGAGGACTTCCTGCTTAACGGGGACACGGTAGAGGATGTTTAAATTGTTTACAGCATAAAATTTGCTTTAATCCTAATGAGAAAACTCAAAAACGTTCAGAAAAATAACTAAAAAAGAAAAAGACTTAATGGCCTCACAGGGCTTGGGCCCATGAATAGCCTCTTCTGCAAGGAGCAACTGGTCACCCCAAGAAGCAATAAACCCTCTTGAAGTGAAGAGAGGGGCAGCATTTCCAATGTTTATCAGCCTGAAATTTTTGTTGGTATGAACGTCCTTTCTGTTAACCCTGGGGCTCTCTGTTAAGCAGGTGTCTTTTTTTTGTTGTTGTTCTTCTTTATCAAGCTGTTGATTCTCTTTGAGGCTGAGGAGGTTCCCATGAGTTTGTAACTCCACCTGACCCCAGCTTGTTAATTCCTACAATACAGACCCTGGGAAATGCTCCCTCATTAAACAATACCCTGATAACTCCTAAGGGCCCTACACAGCAGCACAGCGTATTTTAGGTAAGTTAACCTTTGCTTTGCCATGGATCCCAGAGCACAGCTTCTCATCTGCCGAAGGTGCAGGCTGGGTGCTCAAAGCCTTGCATGGTCAGCCCTGGGAAATGCGTGGTGATGGAATCCAAGCCATGGAGTCCCACGCCTGGCTCAGCCACTCATGAGCAGCATAGGTGAAGTTATGACAGCTCTCCAGCTCTGTGCCACTGTTTCAGCATCTGTAAAATGAAGATTGCTGTTTCATAAGGATATTGGGAAGATCACATGAGATAATGTCTGGGAAGGGCTTTCTAGGTTCCTGGCATGTGATAAGGACTCAATCAATGTGCAGTTGCTTTTTTATCACTGTTTTCATTCCACAAAACTATACTGAGCCCCTACTGTTTACCAGGCACTGGGCTAGACCAGTGGGGGTGCCAAAATGAATAGATGAACCCATTGGACCCAGAAGCTCCATCTGGTAAGAGGGGAGACAAGTAGAGTAGTCAGAGAGCTCAGGTTGACCCTGGCTTTGACGGAGGTTTCCCAGGGTACTGAGGAGCATCTGTCCCAGATGTGGGCTCAGGGGGTGACACCTGAAGGGACATTCTGAAGACTGGGTAGGAGTTAGGCATAGCAAAGTGTTCCCAATAAAGGGAAGCCCTCGAGCAAAAGCTCAGAGGCGTGGAGAGCCATGGTGAGTTCTGGAGTTACTGCTGCAAGGCGCTGGGGAGTTGAGTCTGTGTAGTATGAACAGTGAGACCAGGGGACCCTGAGTGCCATGTCCTGGGGCAACAGGAAGTCACCAAAAATGTCAGTGGAGGACTTATGTGATCAGATTCCCATTTCAGGAGAATGGAGTTTCCAGGAATACAAAGGAGGGGATGGAGGGAGAAGGACTGGAGTCCAAGGGGCTGGATGGGAGAACGTCGCATTGAGAGAAGGAGCACCTGGCCCTAGCAATGGCTGCAGAGATGGACAAGAAAACACAGAAACAAGCGGTGGTTGAGACACAGAGTAGACAGCATTTGCAAGCAAGGATGGTGGGAGCTGAGGCGTCTGGAGGGGAGAAGGGCATTGAGACATGTTAGAATCTGGCAGGTGGTACAAGGTGAAGCCTGCTCATCTTGCAAGAGCAGCCCCTGAGACAGTGATAAGGAGTTCTGGGTGCTTCAGACTCCAGCTTTTGTACTTCATAAGTCCATGACCTTGGGCAAGTGGTTATTTGCAAGTCTTAGATTCCTCACTCGTAAAATGGGGGTAGTAACACCTTCCTTGGGGGCTGTGGTGCACATCAAACAAAGGACTGTGTGCACTGAACACAGAGCCTGGAGCCTAAGGCGTGGTCAGGGGGCCCAAGTCAAAAGCATGTCATCAGAAGTGTCATTATATCGTTTCAGGACACGAACATTGCCAGGGGCCAGTCAATATCAACTGCATGGTGATTTGAGGTTTAATTAATTGCAGTTGTGATCTCCATAAAAATGGGTCCTTTGCTTTGCACACAGGAAAAGGATTTGAATGAATCCCAAGTGGGTTACTATTATGTGCAAGCTACAGAAATAGTCAACATGCAAGTGACACAGATAAGGCACAGTCTCTTTCCCTTGGGGAGCTGAGAGCTGGTGAGCAGGCTGAGTGTCAGCAGAGGGTCTAGGTTTCAGGCTCACATCACTGCCCCCTTCTACTGCCATCGTCTCAGGAAACTTTCCCACGTTCCCTGAGTAGTGTTCTCCACCTGGAAGAGGGGGATTATCATGCTTGCTTTCTGCCTGTTGGGAGAATTAGAGGAGATACAGGGCAAGGCCTGGCCCGTCATGGTTTAATTATCATTATTAGGGGAAATAAAATGTAATCACAAATGGTTATTATCTAGCCCAAAGTGAAAAGTGCCATTAGAGAAGGATCAGGAAGTTCAGAGGAGAAAGGGGTCATATTCAGCTGAGACAATCAGGAAATGGAACTTCCACTGAATGTGGAAGAAAGGCAGGGATTGTGGTGGCTTCACAGGTTGACTTGGCTATGCTGGAGTTACATTTTCCAGAATTCCGCTCCCCTTGGAGGGTGGGTTGGAGGTGGGCCACAGGGCATTTGCAGGAGGTTTTGAAGGTAAAGGAGAAGCAACAGCTGTGTTCCTTCAGCCCTTGGGGACCAATGCACAGGGCTGGGCTCTGAAACTGCCTGCGCACTTTGTCCTCACCTGTGGCTCATCTGGCTGCTCAGCCTCCAGCTCCTGCTGAATGACCACTCTCTTCTCCAACTCCTGGGCTGCAGGCAGACTCAGCCTCATGACAAGGAAAGCCAGCTTCTCCTGCAGAACCCCCAGCCCTGTCACTGAAGTTGAGGCCTAGAAGTGTGAGAGACTAGGGTATGAGGCCTAAAGCTACAGCCCAATATTATGTGTGTGCCTTCACATCTGGGGAACCCAGCCTAACAGCAAATTCCCCATCCCACGGTGCTCCTGCAGAGAAGGTGTCCTGGCTAAGCCACTCTCTCTAACACCAGGGCCAGGCACAGTGCCTGCTATTGTTGGTAGGGGCCTCTGTTCTCTGCAGGAACCACCTCCTCCTGCAGAAGCCAAGGGGCACCCCATTCTCTTGATACCACAGAGCCTGCCTCCCTTAGACTTTTCTTGTTCACTCAGCTCCTGGGTGCAACCCCTGTGTGGCACTGAATGATATATGGTGTCCTCCTCCCAACCTGTCAATTTCACCTGTTCGGTGTTGGGGCGTTCTGTGTTTGACCAGGCTCAAAATCCTGGGCAGGGAATCCCTCCTTTGCCTACAAGGTGAAGAGGTGATGTTCAGAAGACAGCCCCCTGCCAGGTTCCAGTCTGTTCTGGATTCTGGCTCCTGCCTCTGATCTCACTCTCTCCCACTTCAAGTCCCTCCCCTCTTCCTCACTGCCTCCCTGTGGACTTTAAATGCCAGCACCAGACACAAAGACGACAGCCTTGCAGAGACCATTTAACTAGCTTCCATCATTATGTGGCATCAAATCCCCATAATCATATCATAAGGGATCAAATCCCATATCATAAGGGATTTATTATAAGGGAATGTGACCTCACACAGGGATGGAAGCTGGTTAAACAGTCAAGGATGGAAGCCGGTTAAATAGTCTCTCTCCGTCTCTTGATCTCTATCACTCTGATGGTTTTGTTGCTCAGATCTAACCCTGATTTTTGTAGACTCTAACTGGTCAATCAGGCTGAAGGAATAACAGGATCTGAAAAATCTAAAGATGGTGAAGAAAAAGGCTGCTTCTGTGACAGGTGGGAATTTCTCAATCCACCACCTTTGGTGTGCTAGAAATGTGACTGACTTTCTCTCTGGAGGCCCCTTTCTTGCAAGGAGCAGAAATAGAGTCTCCCTAATTCACAGGAAGCACAACGACTATTCAGATTCCTCTCCCACCACCTTCACTTCAGAGGGGACACATTCCTTCCAGGGACTGACATGGCGGCATCTCAGTCTCAGTAGGGGAGAGATGGGTTTTCCTTGGCCTAGGTAGGCATTGGCCTCCTCTACAATGAGTGTTGTCCCATTGGCACTTATTGGTTCCACTGGCCAGTCCACCCTACCCAAGGATGGTGTCCCCTCCTCCATTGTCTGCTGCCATATTTGATTCCTCTCTACTCTATTATGGGTTGGCAGGGGCGGGGGCCCACTGTGAGCCTTCCTCGTGCCCTTGGCCTCAGCCTCCTGAGCAGACACCTGTTCCTACTTGTCTTGGTGCCCACGGTAGCCGGAGGCAAAGGGCACTCAGGACCCCTTAACTCTAGGATTGTCAAACAACGACAATCCCCTTGGGGCCAGTCATTGGTTAGGTTCACGGTTCCTTCTGAGAAACCCCATATGCACTTCATTCTTTTCATTTCCCATGCTCTCTCTTTTTGCCTGAAGAGAGTATTTTTCCTTAGAAGAAGCAAGTAGTTAAAAAATATTTTCTTCTTTTCTTTGGCCTAGAGCTTAACAAAAGACAAAACTCAGACAATGAAGAACTTGATATCTTCCTTCTTTCTTTCCTGCTGACTTGATGACTCTGCTTTGGAGCAGTGGGGGCCTCGAGGTCGCAGTGGAGAAAGCCATGGGCCAGCGGGAGGTGAAAGGGAGCCAAAGGTGGGAGAGGGCTCGAGGGAAGAGGCCATGGATAAAGGGAACACCTTTTACACAGAGGTCGGGGGAAGATGGCCTTAGGAAAAGCCATTTGATTTGATATTTGAGAGATGTTTGGTGACCTTCACGAGCATATTTTTGGGAGAATGCCAGAAAGAAAATAAGGTTGTAAAGAGTAAGGAGGTCAGTGAAGACTGTAAGGATAGGAAATGTGGAAAAGCTCAGTATCAGTCACTTACTCTTATGGGATCCTAGTAAATAAAGGGGGAGACAGATGATGGAAACTTTAGGGCATATAGGGAACATTTAGGTCCAAGCAGGGTGGAGGAAAGATATTTTTAGGATGAGGGAGACTTGGGTATCATGGTTGACAGAAGAGAAAGAGCGGGAGTGCAGGAGAGACCAAACATGTATAGTGAAAATGCTCAACCTCTTATGGAATCTTGGCTACATTTCTGCTAGCCTGGTGACCCTGGAAAAGATAATAAACCTCTCAGAGCCTCATATTCTTAATATATGTAACTTTTAGAGATGGCAAGCCTAAGTCAAAGTCTAGTTTTGTAATGTTATACCATCAATATAACAACAATCATGCATAATGTGCCTCTACTTCCATAAATATGGAACACATATATGGTGCTTACTATGTGTCAGGCCTTGTTCTCCATATTTAATGCATATGAACTCACTGAATTGCATGCAGTTAACATCTACTAACTCGATTCTCAAAGCAACCTTAGGAGCCCAATTTTTAAATGATCCCTGTCTTACAAATGAGGCAACTGAGGCACAGAGGGGTTAAATAACTCTCCCAAGAACACAGAGAAGGCAATTGACAAGGAAATGGGCTTGATAACCTATGCTCTTAACCACTGTACAACACTGTCTCATGTTGAATGAGCTTTCAGGATAAAAACTGATTATTGGTTGATAGATTGGCTGAGCAGAGAAAGATGAAGGAAATTGGTGGTAAACAATCACAAAGAAGGAATAAAAGTGTAGATCATTAGACCAAGTGAAAGGATTGACCTGTGAAGAGCAAAGAACAAGGCCAGGGGAAAATACAGAGGTGCTGGGTAACAGCAATGCTGTTTGAGCCCCTGGATCCAGCTGCTCCTGAAGCTGATAAAATCTATTTTCAGAACTTTGGTTAAGCCAACAAATTTTCTCTCTTGCTGAAACCAAGATGGGCTGGGTGTCCACTCACTTGCATCTGAAAGATGATTCACTAATATGCTCATCTATTTTGAAGTCTGGTAGCAGAGAAGAGAGGTGGCATAGGCTAGCAATTCATGATGGTACCAGCCTCTGGCTACCTCCTTGTATTAGTTTCCCAGGGCTGCCACAGGAAGTGACCCCAACTGTGTGGCTTAAATCAGCAGACATTTATTCTCTTATAGTTGTGGAGGTCAGAAGTCTGAAATCAAGGTGTTAGGTCAGCAGAGCCATGCTCCCTCCGAAGGCTGTAGGTGAGAATAATTCCTTGTGTCTTCCTGACTTCCAATGTTGCCATGAATCCTTGGTGTTCCTTGGCTTGCAGATGCATTGCCATCTTCCCTGCTTGTCAGTCTGTGTTTTCCTTCTTCTTATAAAGACAACAGTTTTATTGAGTTAGGGCCCACCCTAGTTGAAAACAACCTTGTCTTTATTTGGTGGCAACTGCGAAGAGCCTATTTCCAGGTCACATTCGCAGGTACTGGAGTTAGGGCTTCAACATGTCTTTTTGGGAGGCTCTCATGTCTATTGTACATGGCCGTGCATGGCAGAGAATCATTTTGCTGTTTTCCCCTTGTTCCCTCTACCTTCCACCGGCATTCGGGCAGCTTTCTATCTCCCAGCTCTCAAGGGAAGGAATGATCATGTCTAGGATAAAGGCCAGATTTTTGATTTTTGAGTTTCAAAGCAGGCTCTTGAAATTCACTCTACAGATTACAGTCTAAAAACTAAAGGATATAGATGAACAAGTGCTGGAGTTTGTTGAGACACAAAAGGATTTGTGGGTTTCAGCAAGAAAGCTCAGAGGCCTGAACACAGAAAGCATAAAATAAGCCAGAAAGCTGGGGGCACACAAAGTAAGATGCAAATGCAGTGATACGGTTTGGCTCTGTCCACACCCAAGTCTCATCTTGAATTATAGCTCCCATAATTCCCACATGTGGGAGGGACCCAGTGGGAGATAATTGAATCATGGGGGTGGGTCTTTCCTGTGCTATTCTCATGATAGTGAATAAGTCTCATGAGATCTGATGGTTTTATACAGGGGAGTTTCCCTGCACAAGCTCTCTTCTCCTGTCTGCTGCCATATGAGACATGCCTTTCACCTTCCACCATAATTGTGAGGCCTCCCCAGCCACGTGAAACTGTAAGTCAATTAAACCTCTTTCTTTTGTAAATGGCCAACTCTCAGCTACGTCTTTATCAGCAGCGTGAAAGAGAACTAATACACGCAGCTATTTACTTGGGAAGAAAAAGGGAGTTCAACCGGCAAGGGGCTCTGGAGGCAATGAGGCCAGAACTGAGCTTGCTGGGGGGAGTCTGAGAAGACCCCTTCCACCCACCATGCTTTCTGCCTCCTCCCAGAGTGAAGACTCTAATGAGAAGGAGTCACAAAGAGAGGTTTGAGGAGCTCCGTAAGGAAGCCTGCGAGCACTGCAAACCCCTTAAGATGGGGCCAGAGCTCATGGCCCTGGGTAGCCAAAACCACAGCTGGGGGAAGCAACCAGCCAGAGAGGCCACTGGGTCCTGCACATCCTAGGGAGGAGCAGGCTTCCAAAGTGGACCTTGTGCCTGGAAGGTCAGTGTGGAATTCAGGTGCCACGGCAGACACCACGGACTTCAGCCATGACTGTCAACCAAGAATTCTCAAAGACCATGAGGGGTGACTTCACTGAGGCAGAGGTAACTGCAAGAGCTGTAGGCAGCCCTTGTGCCAGGCACCCTGTCCTAAACTGCATGTAAGTTCTCTCCCCTGCTTCCCCCAGAACGTAGAATGCTGAAGAGATAAGGAGAAGAGAAAGGACAGGAGGGAGTGCTGCATTTGGAAAAACCTGGACAAGCAGTACTCTGTAGTGATTGCTACAAGGATTGCTTCCATGTGGGTGTACTGTATTTTACACTTTCATATGCCACTAGAGTCCAGCAGAATTGTTTCCTTTACTTACTGAAGTATTACTGAATATAATCTGGCTATGGCCAAGCATGGTGGCTCACGCCTGTAATGCCAGCACTTTGGGAGGCCAAGGCGGGTGAATCACTTGAGGTCAGGAGTTCGAGACCAGCTTGGCCAACATGGAGAAACCCCATCTGTACTAAAAATACAAAATTAGCTGGGTGTGGTGGTGTACTCCTGTAGTCCCAGCTACTTGGGAGGCTGAGGCAGGAGATTTACTTGAACTCAGGAGGCAGAGGTTGCAGTGAGATGAGATGGTGCCACTGCACTCCAGCCTGGGCAACCGAGCTAGACTCTGACTCAAATAATAATAATAATAATATTAATAATTTGGCTCTTGCAAAAGATATAACATTTGAGAAACTCAAACTTGCTTTTATTACTTATTATTAAGTCTAATACATAAGAAATAAATGGGAGCATGTAGCAACAGCAACAAAGACTATTTAAACATGTTTCTTTTAGGCTGATAACAGAACAGTTTCATTTGAAGCTTAAGATGTAAATGCTGCCATTTATACATATTGGTAGAAATCCTTTAGAAGTTGGCTTTAATTAGCTGCTCTTCTCTTTTCTCCTCCTCATTCTTAAATAGATGTCAATATAATTAACTTTATTAACGAAGCTGGTTAAAATGAGCTGAAGACATGGTATCAGATCGGCAAAGAACTGCACAATTAAGCATTTGAACATGAGTAAACACACGCATATATGCTGTTGGGCTAGGAATTGATTTCAGGATACATGGGCTGTTACCCAACCAAAAGTGCCTTGGGAATGTGCCTTATGCTGATATATACAAATATAACAGAATGACCCTTTTCAGCCCAAATGTTGAGACAGTGCTTGGGATGACTGAGTGGGATGTTGGCTGAGACATTCTCCATGGGCAGGTGTTACTAAGCATGCATGGTCTTATGTAAGTAGATTAAAAGAATGGCTAATTATCATCATTAATGTTTATTGGAGAACTTGTTATGTGCCAGGCACTATTCTAAGCCCTTTAGATGTCTTAACTCATTTGATAACTCAAAATATCCCTAAATCGAGTGAGTTACTGTTATTTCTCATGCCTTAAAGATAAGAACATTGAGCCATGGTTAGTACCTCGTCCACGGTCAGAAGCTTATCTGTGGTGCAGCACGGTTCTGAACTCAACCTCTGGCTCCAGATCCCACACTCTTAAGTACTGCATTTTAAGTTCCCTTCAGGGTTGATGCACATGGGGAAGTCAGTGAAAAAGTCTTGAGATGGTTAAAGAAAAGCAAATAAGCCCTCTTTGGGCTGTTGCGTGAAATCTCAGGATTAACTGCTTGATGAAAATATCCTGGTGTGATGTGTGTTCAGGGTCTCAGAGTGGCTTCCATCTGTACGACAGGAAGGCTCAAATGAAGCTCATTCTCTCAAATTTATTATTTTTAGTCCAAAGATAAGCTTCTGTTAACTTTGTGTGCAATGCAATTTATTTTTGGCCCTCTTTTGAAATATTGTGCTCAGCTCAAGTCAACAAGCTCTTGCCCCAGGTGTTAGAAACATGGGCCACATCCTAGCAGGAAGCTGGGAGCATGAATCAGCCACAAAGAAGGGCATCACAAAGGAACCTTAAAAGGAGGCCAAACTCAAATTTCTGGAAATGTGTTAAAGGTTCCACATATATTCTGAGATCTATAAATGTCTCATCTCCTATCTTTGAAAGCCCTTACTGCTAGTCCAAATGTAAATCCTCATTAGGTTATAAACCCTGAAAGGATTTTGTCATCAAAGATAGTGCTAAAATTAGATGCTTCCTGGCTGAGCCCATCCTGCTTGCTTGCAGAAGCCAAATTATTTCCCCCTGTGTGAATTCAAAGCCCTGACGGATTCACCTCTCCCTCCAGGCTGTCAATCCAGTTGAAAAAGTCATTTGCTGAGTACCTGGGTATCAGTGTCCTCTCAGGTCGTCCTCTGCAGGAGGGCTCACAAGGGAAGATTTGAACCCAGAGCAAGCCTGTTCTGACTGCTGTGGGATCCAGAAGCAGTGGCTATCATGCTGCTTCCCACTTCCGTCCCCTTGGCTCCTGGGCAGCTGCAGAGCAGACTCAGGCTGGCTCATGTCTCCTTGAAAGCGTAGCAGAGACTTTTGCATTTCAGGAAGATTTGATCTTATACTTTCTCCTTTACTTTTGGCCAAGATTTACTTGCACTATGCATTGAGAAGCTCAGATAGTATTCAGTAAGCATCGCCCTAGATAAATCTCTTATTTTTTATTTTTTATTTATTTATTTATTTATTTTTTGGGATGGAGTTTCACTCTTGTTGCCCAGGCTGGAGTGCAATGGTGCAATCTTGGCTCACTGCAACCTCCACCTCCCAGGTTCAAGCAAGTCTCCTGCCTCAACCTTCCGAGTAGTTGTGACTACAAGTGCCCACCACCATGCCCGGCCAATTTTTGTATTTTTAGTAGAGATGGGGTTTTCCCATGTTGCCAAGGCTGGTCTCAAACTCCTGACCTCAAGTGATTAACGTGCCTTGGCCTCCCAAAGTGCTAAGATTACAGGCATGAGCCACCACACCTGGCCCCTAGAGAAACTTAACGGGGGAAAATAAGGAAGGAGATATTCACATTTACAGTGTCATCTACTCTTATTCATTCATTCATCTACTTATTTATTTATTGTCAAATATTTATTGAACATCGAATGTATACTAGGCACTAGGATAGGTACACAGATAGAATAAAGGATAAGAACTTGCATTAGGTAGAGCTCCCCAGAAATAGAACTCGAGATGTGAATTTATATGCAGTGATTTATTAAAGTGTTATCAAGATAAATCAGAAAAAGGGTAGAGGAGGAAAGGTTGGAAAAATTCAGACTGTGTTCCATCTTGAGGCCAGGAAGCTGGGTTTCCATACACCTGCAATTGTCAGTCAGTCTGAGTGCTATGGTAATGCCATCTATTGCAATACAGATTCAGGAAGAGGGGATCCAGGAGCAGTGGGGTCACATGTAGTTATGAGTGTTGATTAGGTTGAGTTTGAGCTTTACATGGGATGGGCAAGCAGAGGTGTCTGGAGGCTACTGAATGTGGACTGGAAGCTCAGAGAAGTTCAGGCTGAAGATTTAAATTTAGGAATCACCAGAATATAGATGGTAACTAAAGCTGTGATTGAAGACGAAATGCTAACATTGCCCAGGGTGAGTAATGCACAGGACTGAGGTTGCAACTCTGGGAACATACACCTTTGAAGGTACTTTGGAGAAAGAGGACCTTGCTGGGGCCGGGCGCGATGGCTCACGCCTGTAATCCCAGCACTTTGGGAGGCCGAGGCGGGCGGATCACGAGGTCAGGAGATTGAGACCATCCTGGCTAACACGGTGAAACCCCGTCTCTACTAAAAATACAAAAAATTAGCCAGGCGTGGTGGCGGGCGGCTGTAGTCCCAGCTACTCGGGAGGCTGAGGCAGGAGAATGGCGTGAACCCGGGAGGCGGAGTCTACAGTGAGCCGAGATCGTGCCACCACACTCCAGCCTGCTGGGCGACGGAGTGAGACTCTGTCAAAACAAGAAAAAAAAAAAAAAAAGAAAGAGGAACTTGCTAATGGCTCACGCCTGTAGTCCCAACACTTTGGGAGGCCGAAGTGGGTGGATCACGAGGTCAAGAGATGAGGACCATCCTGGCTAACATGGTGAAACCCCATCTCTACTAAAAATACACAAATTAGCTGGGTGTGGTGGTGCTCACCTGCAATCCCAACTACTCGGGGGGCTGAGGCAGGAGGATCGCTTGAACCCGGGAGGCAGAGGTTGCAGTGAGCCAAGATTGCGCCATTGCATTCCAGCCTGAGTGACAAGAGTGAGACTCCATCTCAAAAAAAAAAAAAAAATGGAAGAGAGATCTGAGGTGATGCGCTGTTTTACCTCAAGACCCTTCAGAGAGTCCCCACCAGCAACACGGCTCTCACTGAATATAGATAGCCCCTTGATCTTGGACTTCTCAGACTCTATAACTTTGAGAAATAAATTCCTTTTCTTCATAAACCAGTTTCAGGTATTCTGTTATGAGCAACAGAAGATGGACTAAGACTGAAGGGGAGACATAGGACAGTGTCTCCAGTGAGTTCAGGGAAAGTGGGGGGCATTTTTATTGATGGGGGAGACTTGAATGTCTTCACACATGGGTATGAGATGAGATCCAGGTGTAGAAGGGAGGGTGAGAGTTTTGTAAATTTGTGAGCAGCTGGGATCCAGAGTGTGGATGGAGGGAGGAGTTATGGATGGGAAGACGCAGGGTTAGGAAGGAGGTGGCTGTGAAGAGTTTGGTGGTGCGGGCAGAACAGGGAAGATACACCACGGCCTTTGATGTCAGGGGTGTCTGTCTGCTGAGAGTGAGGGAAGGAGATGGGATGGGCATTTGGGAAGGTCCCTAAGGGTTTGCCTGGGTTGGCATCAGATGTGCTGGCTCCCCAGGAGCCTCAGCTGGCTCAGCTCTGGTCACCTGGTTCACATTTCCAAGGATGAGAAATGTGAGGTGCCTGCTGCCCGGTGTACTACGGCAGGAGCAGGGCCTGGGGAGAGGGAGGGACTGGGCACACGCCCCCTACGGAGAGACCCTCTGACTTTTTACCAATGACGGCAACAACAGAAAGCAGTTTTCTGCTGACTCTCACGCAGAGGCCACCACCATGAATTTAGAAATCTACTCAAGAGGATGTTCAGGTAGAGCTTTGCCTAAAGAGAGGTTTTTATTTAGAAGGACCTGAGGGAAGGTGCATCTTTTCAACAGCAGCATGTGAGAATTTGTGCAACACACATGTAGTATCTGAAACCTACAAATAATCAGGTTGGTCTTTTAAACTTCCTTTTCCCTCTAGGATAAAATGCAAACACAACAATAATTAGGTGAGTTTAGGAGTTTATTAAAAGGATAAAAGTCTGCCTTATACACTGAGTTCATAGACATGGAGAACCTCTCTTTTTACGTTCCACGACACATCTATGCACACTGACTTTCATGTCACATCCTTCTTAAACATTCACCAATTCACCACTTTGGGCTGATACCTGTGCAGGGTGCTAGGAGTACAAAAAATAAATGGAAGGCAGCCTCAACTTACCCCCCACCACACACTTTTAAGGAGCTCAAATGTTTGCCCAGTGAGGTTGGTACTGAGAAAGGTCATCTCCTTGTTGGGCAAGCAGGACTTTAGAGTCCTCCTGGTCCACTCAGGTCTGTTTACTGATGTCCAACAAAATGGCCTTTTGTGAGACCTCCTGGCTTGTTACTGAGGAACTGGTGCTTGGACTAAGCCTCTCAGTACAGTGTTCTTCCTATTAGGCCACGTCCCTTGCTCACCCCAAATTTTCCTGTGATCCTAGGTCATTGAATAAAACCAATTTTTACATGCTGCAGAATGGACACGCAAACACATCTAAGAATGGACCTTGACCAAGATGGACATCAGAAGCTTTTCCAGTTACTTCCACAGCAACAAGAATGTCCCCTTCCCAGGTGCTCTATAACTCCTTTTGGAAGCATCTTCATTATTCTTGACTCCATGCAAAGAACTCCCAGTCCTCTTCCTGGAAACGTCAGCACCTTGGTGTTGAGGGTAAACTTTTGCTACAGAAAACGTCAGCACCTTGGTGTTGAGGGTTAACTTTTGCTACAGAAGTGGACAGAATGCCATCTGCTAACTCGAAGATGATGAGAGACTTTCAAGAGATTCAACTGGAGAAGAGAAGTAGAAGTTTCAATGAGGAATGTTCTGTCATCACATGACTAAACAGAGGAATAGCCACAGGATTGGGTTGATACTAGATGGAGGTAAAATCAGTTCTAGTGGCTGTATCTTTCTCTGGCTGTTGCTTCACTTGGCATGTGCAGGGTGTATCTCTTAGAACTGTCATCAGTCACCTTCCTGGGCTGTGACAGAACCACCTCTCACCCTGGATGGGGAAACAGATGTTGAGGGTTGTTGGTGTGCTGCAGGCGTGTAGTGGATTTGTGTTCTACCAAGTGTGAGCAGTGGTTGCATGGATGACTGTGCTTCCACTCAGGGTGAGGGGCCTGGTTTTCTGTACCTGGGGGTTGAACCAGGATACCACACCATCAGTTTGCCATCTAGGAAGTTGTACCTTTATAAGACACTTACATTTTCGGCTCTAGAAACAGAAAGCATCTATTTAATACACTGCTAAAACATTTCTTCACAGAGTAGCAAGGGGACGTCCCCTTTATTTAGTGAGGTGGTCACCCTTAGGGGAACCTCAGAGAATGAAAGATTGAGGCAAACATTGAATTAATTAATTGCTTGAGAATAAAGCCCTTGCAGGCACACACAGCATGATAGGGAACGGCACCTCTCCTTTGGCTGTGACGCCCTCTGATGTCCAGTGGGCATGGTGACCCACCTAGGTTGCGGTCTGGTCCAGGACTGCCGTCCCCAAGGACCCTTGGAGCAAGGACCCTTGCCCCAGGTGCCACCACACACATGAATGTACGTGGCAGGTATTTTCTTCTCCATGGAAAGATGATCTCCTAGAGGCAGAGTCCAGCACTGTCTGGGTGATCCAGTGCTGAAGATGATAAACATTATCTTTTCTTCTTAGAGTGGGGTTGAAGTTTCTGGGACACAAAGGACTTTCTGGCTTTGTCAAGCTGGTCTTGAGAGATGAAACTGGCCCCCGTGCCAGGTGCTAAAAGTCACTTTTACCAAGTTTTCCATTTTTCTTTCTTTTTGATGGTGAGAGATTGAGAAGAGAGAGAAAGAAAAAAAAATACCATTCCCACCAAATTGCAAAAAGTTTGTGAGTCTAAGCTGTGACTTGTCCCTCTGGGGGGTGGGGGAGGGAGCTGGTGCTGCCCATGTCTAGTTTGTGCTTGTTGAGGATGGTAGAAAGCCTGGGATTTATACTTTTCTTGTGAGTTACCAAGTTGGCTTGTCTCAGTTTCATAGATGCTGGTAGAAGGCAGCATCAGAGATTGAGAATATCATTACTCAAGTTACAGCAATGAGCGTGAGAGCCATATTCTCACCAGCTACCCATCCCTGCAGGGCCCGTGGGGTGAGGCAGAGCAGTCCGGGTGGATGCTGTGTATGCGGTGGGTTTGTGTCATAGCTGAGGAGCTCTAAGCTTAGGAAACCCCAAACTTTTTTTTTTTCCAGTCGACAGATACTTGTAAGATGCCTATTGTGTGCCAGGGACTTTTCTAGGAACTATGGACACAAGTAAACAAAACAAAGAATTATATTCTTGTGAAGCTGACATCCTTGAGAGGAAAGAAAGACAACAAAGAATAACCATTATGAATAAATAAATTCTAGAGTAAGTTAGATGATAAGGGTATGGACAAGAGCTAAAGCAGATATTGGGGGCAGGAGTCCTGGGGAACTTGTGGCATTGAATAGGGTGCTCACGGAGGCCCTCATTGAAAAGATGAGCTTGGAACAAAGATGAAGGAGCTGAGGGAGGCTGCCCAGACCACCCAGATTCTAGGCAGAGACCAGCGAGGCTGTGACTCCTGATTGGCTGTGTTTCTAATGCCTAAGAAACTCTGGAAGGGGGCTGCTGGTACACTTGCCCAAATTTTGCCTCAGATGGAGACATTGTTTTTATTATCTAGGTCAGCCAACAAATCTGCCTTCTGCCCAGCAAGGAGACACTATCTCTATCTTCCAAGGCTATCTGCTATGCAAGCATCCTTGAAAAAACAGCACAGAACAGAAACCATCAAAGCCTCTGCCCAAGAGACATGCACAAATGCAATGACCCACGGGGGATGGTCTCGCCACAGGTACACCCACTCCCATGCTTGATGGCACTCGGGTGACCCAAGTTAGCATAAGGCCCATCCAGTCTTCAGTCCCTGCTTGCCAGGGGGTGAGGAGCTCAGCGAGGATCCTGTCCACAGTTGCCATCTGATCCTGCTGTAGCTCTGGCTTGTCAGTTCCACATATTCTTCAGGCTACTCAGTGAACCTGCCATCACAAGTCTCCTCCTCAAGCGAACAAACATCCCACAGCAAACAGACACAGCTTTTATGCAGGCCTGAAGATTCCTTCCTGGCTTAAACTCTTGTTAGGGATTACAACAGCTTGGTTTCCAAGACCTGCAGAAAATCTTTCCTTCACTGCAGACACACTCTGCTGCCTCTCATGCACCATTTTGGAATAATGGGTGGAGAAGCAACGTGGGCCTCGGGTGCCCTGGATATTAAACTGAGGATATTTAGTCTTTCCAGGTGCTCCTCAGAGAGCTGAGATACTCTCTACCACGTTTAGAAAGTTAAAAGAGGAGTTTTATGGACAAACTGTTAGGTTCCTTTGAACCTTTGGTGGGCAAGTGGCCTATAACACACTAGTCCTTTGGTTCCCAGTCTTATCCCAGTTCCAGAAGGCTGTGCGTCATTGCTGGAAATTGATTCATAGAGTTCCAGAGCTTCTCTAGAAGGCCTCAGCCATGTCCTTAAAAGTTGCATAAAACTTTTGGCATATGAGTGATTCAGGGATCCTGACACCAGACCAGAGGGACCTTTACTGAGTGGTGATCTCCTGCTTGTGTAAAGAGCAATTTAAGCAACAGTGTGTTTTCTGTGTCGTAAGATAGTATCAAGGGTCTCTGCAGCAAGGGCCCAAAGATGATGGGTGGAATTAAAGCTTATCCAGTGTAGCTGGTGACCAGCTTCATGTTATGGCACTGGTCCATCTTTTCCCATCTCAACTGTTCCACCTTCTTCTCTTCATAGGTAGACATGGTGGATGTGGATGCAAGATAGCAGTCATCAGGCAGATGTGAATGGCATGGAAACAACCAGGCTCCTGGAAACATTGTGAGTGTTGAGTCCTGCGTGGCTTACTGGCTGCGTATTAAGAGAAGGCCTTGCTTAATCCAGGAGGGTGGGCATTTTTCAGGCTGCCAGCCAGAAGGATGCTGAGGAGGAAACCCAGTTCACGGACCCAATAGCTATTGTCCATGTACCCTATAGATATTGACCAGAGGACAGAGAATTTATTTGAGTTTCACCATTCCAACACAGAATAATCTGTGTGCAGATTTGGGCTAATAGGATGACTTCCACAAAACAAATCAGACAGGTAGAGGTCTAGAGGAAGATTAATTATTATGACTGTCAATAACTGTTGTTTTAGTATACACTACCCTTTAATCTGCAGCCCCTGGAAGACCGTAGTAATAGGCCCCTATCTGAACTGGAAAGAGGTGATCTTTTGAGACAATTGTTTGTGTGTTAAACTGATTTTAATGAGTATTTTTAAGGCAGGAGTCTTGAAAGCAATCCATTCTAGAGGCAGACATAATGTAGAATTTTTTTATTTTTGTACAGGTAAACTTTTATGTTTGGGGGATATAGAAGTTTTAGGCTGATGAAAGATAGACTTTTAATTTTTTCCCCCAGAAAGTAGCATGTCTTTTGCATAAAAAAAAAGTCTGAGAGTATGCAAACAGTACACGTCAACATGGATTACATTCTGAAACCATGGATGCACACCTCACATTCATGAAGTCATCTAACACGAGCACCAGCAGGTGGTCTTGACATGGTCCCGGACCCGTTCTGAGTCACTGAATCTAAGCAGACAAATGGGCCCGCCTGGAAAATAAATAGAAGGAAGAAAGGATGGGAAAGGAGGAGGGAGGGAGGGAAGGAAAGACATTTCTGAATATGTTCCCAAGATGGTAATAACTGGCACCAGTCTATGTTGGTGGCCTTAATGGAAGCCTGTAGAGAATCTTCATCCTGGGAGACTGAGCAGCCACGGATATTTGGTCATGTTTTCTGGTTAATGCCAAATCTCTGACGCGAAGACCTGCTTATCTTTCCATTTGATGGAAGTCAGCCTGGAATAGAGTGTTGCAGCCAGGGGAGGATTACATCCTCTTTCAAAAGCAAACCGTGTGAGGGTTGTGGGCTAAAGAATGCAGTTCCGACTATTTATGAGTAAATTCTCTCCTAGGATGAGCCACATGGGAGATAAACTGAGGGAAAGGAAACTAAAAACTTAGATTTTAGAGGAACATCACTTTCCTCTGGTTACAGAGGATTGAGGCAATGTTTATTAAGATGGTCTATCGCAAATTTGGATACCAGGCATAGTGGAGATAGGAAAAGTCATGGAGGGTAGGACGCACGATCTTGCCCCTTGTCACGCAAGCTGGGGCTACATTTCAGACTCCAGAGCAAGGGGTTGGCAAATGTTTCCTGTAATGGGCCAGGTAATACCTATTGTAGGCTTCATGGGCTATACCATCTCTGTTGCAACTATTCAGCTCTACCATTGTGCCATGAAAGCAGCCATAGACAATAGCAAATAGTGCATGTGGCCTTGTTTCAATAAAACTTTATTTAAAAAACAGCAGGAGGCTGGATTTGGCCCAGAGGCCACAGTCAGTTGAACTCTGGCCATGGGCAGGCAAGGGGCAGAGCCTTGCGAGGGGCTTCGAATACTTGGGCTGGCCTCTGGTTGCGGTGGAGACGAGCCTGCATTTTGTCCTCTCCAGCTTGAGAGCAAGAGCTGCACCTTCTTTGTGCTTCCTGGAGATTCCTGAGAAGTTCAGGGTGTTAGTATCAACTCTGGTTTATTGAATTGGGCTCTGGGTTCAGGCCTGGTGTTTCCAAACAGAAGTGTCAATGGGAAGGAGGACCAGGCCATTGGTAGAAGACGAGAGAAGTAGACATGGAAATAAAGGCAGACAACCTTTTCTTTTTTATTTCGCTTAGACAAAATGCAAAGAGTGTCTCATTAAATTAAAAAAGAAACAAAAGAGAAAACCAAATTGATTCCCCCCACCCCTTCACTGACGGCGCTCATCCTAATTAACAACAAAAGACCAAATTGAGAACCCGGTTTCTAATGGGAAAGAAATGTGTGCAAACGTGACTGAAGTTTCCCCCTGCCCGCAAATCGGTGTTCCTTTTAAATTCACAAATAGGCTGATTTCCCCCCCGCTCTGTTTTCTTTCTTGCCTCTTGTGTGATAGAACTTTCAGTCAGAAGGTTTAATTAATCCCCCCATGCACTTTTGTAGAAAATCAGTAAAAATGCAATAGCCTGTGAAGATCATAAAACTGGACTTCTTTCCCAAAAAATCAGATGCCCAGGCGGATGGAGCTCACACTCAGACAGAAAAAAAGCAGGAGAGTCTTTGCACTGTCTGTGGTTTCAGTATTTTCTCTTTTTTTTTTTTTTAATATATTTTGGCAATTTTCTTTAATTATAAATATTGGAATTCCGTAAAAAAAAGGTAGCTTTGATTGAATTGTTTGAATTGTATTTACAACCGCTGTCCAGTCATGCTGTCTGTTATACCAGGGTGTAAGATTTTGCGTAAGGATTGTTTCCTTTCAAATGGCCCCGGGAGTCGAGCAGTGATTCTTGGGAGCTGCTCATTTTAGCTGCCTGTCCCAGCTCTGCTCCCTCCCGCTGAGGTAATGTGGCCACGGCCCCCGGCTGCCACGACTGTCCTTCTCTCGTGGAGGAGGCGGAGGAGGCGGCTTCCATCGGGATAGGCTCCAGGACGGTGGGGCGCTTCAGGGTCCGGCTTTTCTGAGGTTCCAAGCATGCTTGTCCTAAGCTCAGGTCCCTGCTGGTGCCTGGACCACCTCGGTTTAACAAAAAGTCCATTCTAAGGTATGGAGGCAAATGTATGAGGTCACCTAGAAGGAAAGACAGGGTAGTTAGTTGGTGTCTTCATTTGGTAAACACAGGCAGAATGCCCTGTGTGCACACGAGAGGCCATGGCGTGGTTTAGAGATGAGAATGCCGCTGCACACAGGCGCCTTTCTCAAGATCCTCCTTCAGCGCTCACCACAAAGACAGGTGGAATCGTCCTCCTACCTCTTCGCTGGGCGCGGGAGGAGCCCATTTTCCTACAGTACTTACTTGTATTAACTTACTTGTACAGAAATGGAGGAATGGAGGTAACAGAATCCTTCAACATACCATCGTTGAAAGAAAAACATATATCAAAGGCAACAGCGTCCACTGGGTACGAACGGTGATAGACCAAACCCCGCATGTGATTGGAAGTACGGGGAGAGCACAGGGTTTGAGGAGAGAGCCAGGGACACCAAGGGAAGATGGACAGCTGGCTCTCGTCTTGGCAATTCTATGAAACCTTGTGACCTTGGCCAGCCACTTAGTTGTGGGTCTTTATGATGGCTTTGGGTAAAGGGCCACAGCTTATGGCCTCCTTACCAGGCCCTGCCTACCTGCTAACTTCTGCATGGCTCTTCTGTTTCAGCCATGCTGTGTATAGAGATGACAGCAGCTTAGACCAGAGTTCTAGTGTTTCTACTTCCTGCTTATGGTCACTCTGGCTTCTGTGGTGCCATGTAAACATAACCTCAGGTCTCCTTCAAGAGCATCTGCTGGCTGGGCATGGTGGCTCATGCCTGTAATCCTAGAACTTCGGGAGTCTGAGGCGGGAGGATCACCTGAGGTCAGGAGTTCAAGACCAGCCAGGCCAACATGGCGAAACCTCCTCTCTACCAAAAATACAAAAACTAGCCAGGCATGATGGTGGGCGCCTGTAGTCCCAGTACTGGGGACGCTGAGGCAGGAGAATCGCTTGAACCCGGGAGGAGGAGGTTGCAGTGAGCTGAGATTATGCCACTGCACTCCAGCCTGGGTGACAGAGCAAGACTCAAACAAAACAAAACAAACAAACAAACAATAACCCCAAACCAAAACAAAAAAACCAAGAGCATCTGCTGCAGGCAGGGAGGCATCTGTTCTCTTGGATGCTGCAAGCCAATGACAAGCATGACAGGGCTTTCCTCATGGCTGTCCCTGCCCAGTGCAGGATCTCCCTAACAGGCATCCTTTGCTCAGGGATGCCCCATCAGCCTCACTGCAGCCTTCTCAGAGGTGCACCGCAGCCTGAGGTGCCTCCAACCAATCCCTCCTTCGCCTTCTCCTCTCACAGGTGTCAGACCTCTGTTATGGTCTCCAGATTCTCCTTGCCACCTCCTGCTTCCTTTTGCTTCCTTCTTCACAAGAATTTCCCCAGTAAATTCCTTGTGTGTCTAATCTGTCTTGATAGGCGCTTCTCAAAAACCTGAACTGACACAGCTTCTTTCACCATCAGCTACTGAAAGGTCACTCTGACCTCTCATTGCCAAATTCTCTGGTTTCCTCTTGGTCCTCTTCCTACCTGCATTCATGGCTCACTGTAGCCTCAAACTCCTGGGCTCAAGTAACCCTTCCACCTCAGCCTCCAGAGTAGCTAGGGCTACAGGTACATACCACCATGCCTGGCTAATTATTATTATTTTTAAAATATTTTGGAGACACAGGGTCTTGCTTGGTTTCCCAGGCTGGTCTCCAACTCTTGACCTCAAGCGATGCTCCTGCCTCAGCTTCTCAAAGCACTGGGATTACAGGCATGAGCCACCTGGCCTTGACTCCTTCTCATTCCCATCTTCAGGGCTCTGTTTCAAGGCTTTAATATATCCCATCACCTCCTTGCAAAGCATGAGTACAATTAGGGCCCAGCCACCAGGTCCACTTTGCAACCAACACTGCCTAACTTGCGCTGGACTGACGCTGGGTCTGAGTTTCTGCTGTTTTGGTACAGACAGTGTGCATTATCCAGCCCAGTGCTTCCCACTTTTCTGTCTTCGAGGAACAGGCAGACAAGGGGTATTTGTGCAGTACACTGGGATGAACCCAAGGAGCTGTTTCTGGCCACCTTGAGGTCTGAAGGACTCATCATCTTGGCACAGCTATAACTCATGACATACCAGGTGCAAAACTCTGTCTAGAGAATGGGCCGGTGGTGTGTGGTCCTGGAGCGAGGGCCCAGGGAAAAGGATGTGCAGGGAGAGAGATATGATGATGGTCTGAGCTCAGGAGCAGCTGTAGGATGTAAGAGAGGGAATTAAATTGTGAGATACAAAGGGGGCCCAAGGAAGACGGCTTCAGAGTCAATGACAAGTGGGAGTGGTGACAGAGGAGAAGGGGTTAGGGGTGACTCCTTCCCAGGCTCTAAGCTCAGGAAACTGTGTGGACAGTGAAATCACTAACTGTGAAAGGGTGTATAGGGGAAAGATCATACTTTGATGACAAAAGATGAAGGGTTTAGTTTCAGACCTGCTGAGTTTGATGCAGCTGGGGACATTCAAGACAAGATATCTAGTAGGTATTTTTCTCGTAGAAACGTAGCTCTAGGATCTGCTCATTTTCTGAATCTAAAGTAACTGAACATTCTTGTTTCTTTTGCTTCAAAATATTCCCTGCTTTCCTTATTTTACTGTATGCTAACAATAGTTAATTGAGCCTTCCTCATCCGGCCCCTTTGGGCCCATAGGCCCCGAAGGTGCAGGATGAGGGGATCTGAGACCACCCGAGCCAAGTGAGGGCTGCCATTAGCCAGCTGCCCTGCTAGTGGGGCAATGGAAGTGATATGTGTTTAGACAGTGTTTAAAGCCTGAACCTTAGGAAACGCCTTCAAGTTTACCCACAGAAAAAGAACAACCAGCATAAGAGAAGGAAAGGACTATTCAAGAGTATAAGAGAACTGGCCTGGAATCCCCGCCCACTTTGGGAGGCCAGGCAATCACCTGAGGTCAGGTGTTTGAGACCAGCCAGGCCAAAATGGGGAAACCCTGTCTCTACTAAAAATAGAAAAATCAGCTGGACGTGTTAGTACACGCCTGTAATCTCAGCTACTCAGGAGGCTGAGGCAGGAGAATCGTTTGAACCCGCGCATCGGTGGTTGCTGCACCATTGCACTCTAGCCTGGGCAACAAGGATGAAACTTCATCTCAAAAAAAAAAAAAAAAGAGTATAAGAGAACTAAAAATAAATATGACCAAGTCAAGCCCTAAAAATGCATTTTATACAATTTAAATGAGCATACAAATTTTCAAAATGTTATTACCCTTCTTGAAAATTTTTTTCCCCGAACAACAGTAGCCATGACCTTATTTTTGGGAAATCCACCAAATGATTTCTTTGTCATTGTGTTATTACATTGTTGCACCACTTGGTATTTATGATTCAAAATTCCATTTAGCTTTTTCAGGATGTCTTTATTCTATTAAGTGATGATGAGTAATTATATGATTTCACTGGGAACGGCAGCATGTAATTCACTAAATGGCCCCAGTGACACTGGACTGGGCTCACTGAAATTAAAGGCATTCTAATTCAACATCAGCTTCCTACTGTCAACTGGGTCCAAGGGAAGCTCAGCAATAAATACCTAGACAATAAATGGACCATAACATTCTTTTTTTTTTTTGAAATGGAGTTTTGCTCTTGTTGCCCAGGCTGGAGTGCAACTCGGTTCGCCGCAACCTCCACCTCCCGGTTCAAGCGATTCTCCCCCCTCAGCCTCCCGAGTAGCTGGGATTACAGGTATGCACCACCACACCTGGCTAATTTTTGTATTTTTAGTAGAGACAGGTTTTCTCCATGTTGGTCAGGCTGGTCTCATATTCCTGACCTCAGGTGATCCACCTGCCTCAGCCTCCCAAAGTGCTGGGATTACAGGCGTGAGCCACCGCGCCTGGCCCATAACATTCTTATAGGAAGGAATTACATAATTTGGCATTCTTGTAAAAAGAACACATGGATACAGGAAGGGGAACATCACACTCTGGGGACTGTTGTGGGGTGGGGGGAAGGGGGAGGGATAGCATTAGGAGATATACCTAATGCTAAATGGCGAATTAATAGGTGCAGCACACCAGCATGGCACATGTATACATATGTAACTAACCTGCACATTGTGTACATGTACCCTAAAACTTAAAGTATAATAATAATAATAAAAAAAAGGGTTTTGGTAACTTGATACATCTGAACTTTGGCTTAGAAAGATATAATTGCATGAGGCCTACTCATTATAGACACTAATGTGGAGGGTTCAGGAATATCTTGCCATATAGAATAGCTTTGTTCCTGAAAGATGAAATAATTTGATTTTTTAAAACTATGAAACTTGATGGCATTGAAAAATTATTTATGTTCATTTATGGTAGTTATTCTTCAGTCTTCTCTAACCAGGGATTAATTATTAGCAAAAAAAAGTGATGAAAGCATTAACAGAGCTGTCATTAAGAAATAAATTGAATAATTCTTTTGTAATGTGAACTTCCTTTTGCATGTGAATCAATACACCTTAATTGACCAGTCTTGCAATTTGTAGTTTTATACATTCAATCTCCTGAAAGTGATTGTCTTTATTCCTAAGAATCTGATAAATAAGTTATTTTAATTTTCTTATTTATTTATTTTTAATTATTTTTATTCAATATTATTTTTATCATGTTGCTTGTATATTTGAGGAAATGCGACAGACATTTACCTCCAGGCTTCTTTAAAAATATAGGTCAAGAATGCCTCATGCTGTTTCTGAGACCCGACTCAATCACGAACACTTGACATATTCGTAATGTGTTGCAACAGATTTGGGGATAAATCTCTATTCTAGTGACTCCCCATTGAATGCACAGGGCTTATTAAACCCCTACAAAGTAATAGCATTGTGGTCCCCGCTGGACTGCAGAATGCTCAGGTCTTAGATTGGAAGGAAGAAACGTGTTTGAAATCAAAAGATAGGACTCATAATATCTGCATCCTGTCTGCAGGGGCTCCCACTTCAGATGTAGTTATCAAGAGGACTCCAGTGGCTGAAATGGACAGATGAGAAATAAAAATCCTTCCTAATGGAAACAGCTCAGTGTTACATCTTTACATGCAATGCCTACATGTATTTGTTTATTGCAGGTCTGACAAGTATCTCTGAATATCCAATATCTCTGATTGATCCAGTTTTTCAGGCAAAGCTCTACAAAGTTGTGTGATTCTCTAGTTAGCTCCCTTCAACAATGTGTATTTTCTGATTAGCATCCAAAGTAGCTCTTTCAACTGCATGCGTGCTGCAAATGAGTTCTCTCAATAATTAATGCACTTACAGAGAAGAGAGCACCAGAGTAGTCAGCGGTAAGCTTTGTTATTACAGGCACTTATGTTCTTTAAAACCCCAGCCCACGTGCTCATCAACAAAGCCTCTGAGGACCTGGATTCTCTAATTGTCCTCCTATGTGCTTAAGATGCCTATACATAGCAAGACAACTCATGCAGTTATTGATCCAGAAAGAGACACATGATGTGTGAGACTGTGGTGACCATGGGGACATTGGCACAGCATCCCCTGCCCCCAGCACGCTGCCTGCCATCTGCCTGTGTCCCATGGGAGAAACCAGTCCTTGGCTTTAATTGTGGTGACGAGGAGTAGAAGCCAGGATAACGTTGCCTGCATTTATCTGACAGGTCTAGATCTGGGCTCAGTTTCCTTATCTGTAAAATGGGAGCAATAGCAGAATCTAGCATAGAGGGCTGTGGTGAAGAGTAACTTAGATAATGCATGTGAAAGCTTTCCCTGGATTAAGGAATCTGTTTCCACAGGGAGCAGGGCCTTCTTGGGTGTCTCCTGTACTCCCCAGCTCACCTGCCCCATGGCTTGTCAGTCAGGACCCTCTCCAGTTCTCCCATGCGGCGAAACGTAGCAGGGATCCAGAAGAAGTCCAAGGATGCTTTGTGCTTTGAACTCCAGGGTCACCATATTGGGTCACCACGTCATGGGTACTCACCTCCACTGGGTGCAAATGCCCTCAGCATCCCTGTGTGTAAATCTATCATTGCCATAAACACTGGTAAAGGCAAATGCCCAGTCTTAGGACTTGTTTCAGTAAAACCAGCTACGACAAAATTCACTTATATTTTTGGTAATGATTTCTATACTCTATGGCGTCACTTCCTCTGCTTTGCTTCCCTCAACATTTCTCCACATTTCCCTCCTTCCCGTTCTCCCTCCTTCTTTCCCTTCCTCCTCTCTCTTTCTCTCTTTCTCTCATTCCCTCCATTTTTTCCTTTATTTTCCTTCTAATATAGTTTGGCTGTGTCCCCACCCAAATCTCTTCTTGAATTGTAGCTCCCATAATTCCCATGTGTTGTAGGAGGGACCCAGTGGGAAGTAATTGAATCATGGTGGTGGTTTCTCCCATACTGTTCTCATGGTAGTGGATGAGTCTCACAAGGTCTGATGGCTTTATAAGGGATTGCCCCTTTCACTTGGCTCTCATTTTTCTCTTGCCTGCCACCATATAAGATGTGCCTGTCACCTTCCACCATGATTGTGAGGCTTCCCCAGCCACATGGAACTGTGAGTCCATTAAATCTCTTCTTCTTTATAAATTACCCAGTCTCAGGTAACATGAAAACTAACTTCCTTCCTTCCTTTTCCTTGTTTTGTTTCCCTTGTGCTAAAACTTTCATCCACGAAATCAAAGGCATAGAAAAGGGGTAAAAACATGAAGCAGGGGACGGACAAAGAGGTAGCTGAGTGCAATAAGACAGCAAGCGGGGCATACACATCAAGTAAAGTGGTGTGTGTGTGTGAGAGAGAGAGAGAGAGACAGAGAGAGAGAGAGAGGAGAGAGATATGGGAGGGAAAATTTAACTGGAAGAGCAGCATACTGAAAGGGGAAGTTGAGGCATGGAGAAGGAAAGGACTAGCGCTGGCAGGAGGATCCAGCTCATGGTCTGACGGCAGGAGGAACTGAGCTTGAACTCACTTCCATGCCTTCCTTCTGTCCTGCTCACCTACCCGCCCGCACTGCCGGTTCCTTCCCAGTGAGCTAAACCCAGTTAGTGTCTCCAGCCCAGCCCCAGCATGAACACAAAGGCTCACAGAGTCCTGCCTGGGCCTTTAGGACAGGGTCCCCCTGCTGACTTCTTTGGGCTGTAATGGTGGATTTGCACACCATGAACCCACTGTGCTCTGCCCTGAGGCCAATACCCTTCCTGTCAGAGACCCTAAGTGAGGGTGAGGGATGGAGAAGGTGGAGATGGCCAAGCACAGAGAAGGGCTCTGGGAAACTGAGTTCAGGGATTGAGATGCAGGAACATACCAGGGTCAGGGGAGGCTGAGATGAATGAGGCTGGGTGGGTGTGAGGGAGGATGGATAAGAGAGAGGGGAAGAGACACACACAGAGAGAGAGAGAGAGGTATCAGAGAGATGGAAACACACACACAGAGGGAGGCAGAAAGAAAGAAATGCAGCCCTCTAGCCTGGGTGACAGAGCAAGACTCCGTCTCAAAAAAAAAAAAAAAAAAAAAAAAGAAACGTAGCTACACAGATCGGTAGACAGATAAAAATTAGAGACAGAGTCACAAATAGAGAAGGGAAAAGGGGAACATGGTAACCAACTGGGACAGCAGTAAGGAGCAGTGGAGGAAGAGGGCACCAGAAAGGTGAGTACTATGAGATTAAATGTGTATTACCCACAATGAACGGCCCTTGTGGAGCTTTAAAGGCGTGTGCACCATACAATGACCACTGGCCCATCCATCACTGGGGCACCCATTTCTCATTCTTTTCTTATCAGCCTCACCAAAACCCAGTGCAGATCACAGGCTGCACCCATCACTGCCTTTCTGGAGGGAACCCAGGCAGCTGCTTTGACTTCCGCCTTGAGGATGAGACGCTTTACCCATTATTGCAGCATTATGCTTTATTATTTGACATCATGCTTCATTTCTCATCCTTCTGTTGCTGCCCTCTGGGGACCTTCAGTGCCATTAATGTCTCCAAAAGTTCTGATTAAATAAGTCAGCATTGATTTCTCCCTCTTTCTCTAACCACTTTGCATACTAGTATCACAAGCACCTCCTCGCCTCTGGTCCTGAAATGTACAGATTCCTCCTGCAGGTCCCACATCCATCAGAAGATACGCACTCAGAGCTTGTCTCCCTCCACTAAGGGTGCAGTAGAGCCATGGTTGGCCTGACTGTGTGAAAACTGCTGAACTAAACCTGCCTCCTTTTAGCTGAAACTCAGGAAAGCAAAACTTCCTGAACTTTCTCAATCTATTCAGACACATGCAAAGTTTGAATGTATTTCAGTTCTTGGAAAAAGGATGGCAAAATCAATACTGAAATAACAAGAATGAAGCAATTCAGAAAATGAATGTGCATTCCATTAATCCATCATCAAACAATGGTTCTTGCTATCTCCCAGGCACAACACTAGGGAAAAATATCTGAACACTAGATCAGAGGCTCTCCACTGAGGGTGGTTTTGTCCCCAGGGGACATGTAGCAAAGTCTGGAGACATTTTGGTTGTCACAATGCAGGGGAGGGTGACACTACTGATACCTATTGGTCAGAGGCCAGGGGTGCTGCTCAACATCGCCCAATGCTCAGAACAGCTCCTGCCACGAAGAATTATCTGGCTTCAAATACTAACGGTGCTGCTGTTGAGAAACTCTATTTTAGATTATCAGAATTCATAATGCCAAGTGTTCCTTATTTCACTTTAATTCTATTTATAAAGCATTGAATTCAACCAGGATAAGCAGTTGTACCCCTCAACCTCAGAATACTAGTCCACAAGGAGTTACGACCTCAGTTCTTTATGGAAGAAAATAAGAGATGGTCCAACGGAACTGTAATCAGAAGGCAAACCCCCCATGTCTTTCTCCATTGGCATCCACTGAGGTGGGAGCTGAGTCCAGTGGAAAGAGCAGTAGCTACAGAGTGCAGGGCTTGATGTTGAAATCCTGTCTCTGCCTCTGTTTCTGCCTCCAGGTAGTTTTGTGACCCTTTTGAGCCTCGGTGCTCTTGCCTTCAGTCAAATGAAAGAGGCACAATACTTTCTAAAGGCACCTTGAAGCCTAAAAGAGCCCTTCTTATGCTCTGAGCTATCTCACCTCTGAAAACTGGTTATAAACATCTGTATTGGGAATTTATGGATAAGGGTGGAACAAATAAAATGCATTTCTGGGGGCCAGATATTCCAAGGCACTTTGCAGTAGCCTTCTTCCTCTTCCTCTGCAATGCTTTGTTAGTTGGAGGCTGTGAACATGCAGATGCTTTCCCAAATTTGTGGGAATGAATGTGAATCACAGTTTTTGGGGCTTCAGTCTCCTCTGTGGACACGTAAAAAGGAACTTTCATCAATTTTTAACAAGGTTTGAGATCTATGCCTGGATAGAGCTGGATATTGATGCAAAAGTAAGAAGCAAAGGATGATTTCCTTGAGTTCCAGCAATTTCAATAAAAAACACAGAGACCAGACTTGCAACAACAATACAGTGTCAAAGAGCTGGTTCCCAAAGGGGAGCATAGAGTCCACCCATACCAGAGACAGACGAGATCTAACACTTTTTGAGTTTCATATTAATGTTGCAGCATGGTAATGAAAACTAGTAAAAGAATCTCTCTTGGTAAATGAATCTTCACTCCCAAACGGCAACCAGGAAAAACCCTAAATAAATAATGTGAGATTGATATCAGAGGCCCATGTGCAGGGACTCGATTACAATTCTTGGCTTGTACTCAGGGGCCCTCATGCATTTTTTAAGAGCTCATCAATATTGTGATCCTTCTGCTTGCTGGTGAACTTTAAAAACTACACCGAGGTATAAAAGTAGGGCTTTGACTTTGTTGAGGCTCATGATTCTTCTCAGGTAAAGTAGATCTGAATAAAAGTGGGATTGGAAAATCTTCCCTGGCCTTTAGGCAAGCACAGAACTCAGCAGTGGTTTTGGAGCACCCACTGTGGAACGATCCATGAGATCCAAAGACGGATACAGTTCCCACACAACAGCCACGAGGAACCACACATTGGGGACCACCTGAAGCAGAACCCTGGCTCGGGGCTTGCCCTTTTTCTGCCATGAGGCTGACAGAGCTGTTTCTACAACAATGTGCATCTTGAATCATCTCACAGAAGGAGCTGAGTTAGGCTGGAAATGAGAGAATTCCAGACAGAGGGAAGGTATATTTGTGGAGTTGTAGGAGGCCAGAAAGTTGAAGGCTGGAGACCAGGGGTCAAGGTTGGAGGCTAGAGACCAGGGGTCGAGGCTGGAGGCTGGAGACCAGGGGTCGAGGCTGGATGCTAGAGACCAGGGGTCAAAGCTGGAGGCTAGAGACCAGGGGTCAAGGTTGGAGGCTAGAGACCAGGGGTGGAGGCTGGAGGCTAGAGACCAGGGGTCAAGGTTGGAGGCTGGAGACCAGGGGTCAAGGCTGGAGGCTAGAGACCAGGGGTCAAAGCTGGAGGCTAGAGACCAGGGGTCAAGGTTGGAGGCTAGAGACCAGGGGTCGAGGCTGGAGGCTAGAGACCAGGGGTCGACGCTGGAGGCTAGAGACCAGGGGTCGAGGCTGGAGGCTAGAGACCAGGGGTCGAGGCTGGAGGCTAGAGACCAGAAGTCAAGGCAAGGAAGACATGGTTGACCCCTCAGACGCTTGTAAGTCTCTACCATGAGAGCAGCAGGAAACCATGGAAGGGGGTTAAACGAAGAAGGTTGACTCTTACTGGAAATGATGGCTTGTTTCCCCTTTCTGGTTTGGGATACAGGATGCCTTAGACCCTGGTGCCAGCAGAGTGTACAGGAGGCCACGCTGGAAGACGATGGTCTTTGCTGTCTTCTTCTTACCTTTCTGTATGCTCCCTGGGCCTTCATGTGGCTTTAGCTTCTCACGAGGCCTCACTGGGCTGTGTGTGTGTGTGTGTGTGTGTGTGTGTGTGGTGTGTGTGCGCGCGCGTGCGTGCATGTAGGTGGTGACTGACCGTCTTCTACGAGCTGGGCTTTGTATTATTTCTTGACCTTCTCAAGATTTGCCTGTCTCACGTCTTCAGAACCCATTGCCTGCAGTCTTTGATACACACTATTCTGATAAATGAATGAGACTGTGAGGAGTGTTAATTTAAGATATTAACCCTTTTATGTCTTAGGGTAATACCCAGTGTCTTTTTACTCATGAGATATTCAATCAGTAGGGGTTCAATACATGAGTGTCGTATATTTGTGTTTTAACCGGGTCTGTGTGAGATGCAGTGAACGTTCAGTTAGCCTGGGCAGCCTTCTCTCTTGTCGTCTGTGGCGCTGGAATCTGGGAGCTTCCTTCTGGTCACTCAGCAGGGACAACGAGGTCTCTACCCCCACATCACTGTTCTCTCAGCATGCCTCCCCCATCACTTTCCACCTCTCGAGGAACTGGCGCAGCCCAGGATTTCGCAACGATTAGAACTGAACCCCAATAAGCTACCCAAGAAAAACAGTGAGCCTTTTAAGGGGCTCAGAAGTCAGAGAAAAGAATCAGAACACAGGGAATACATGTTCTGGAACAAGAGGACACAAACACCAGCTTAGCAACTGCAGCAAGTACAATGAACCAGCCAGACCACCAGACAGGGTCAGAGGTACAGGGGATGGCCTCTTGAACACAGTGGCAGGAGGCTGGGTGCAGGGTGGTGGCTGCAAAAGACCCCATGGACATATATGCTAAGCTTTTATTTCAGGCAATGGGCTTAGAGTTCTAAGCTTGAGAACCCCTCAGAACAGGTCCTACTGTCACTTTCTGAGTCTGAGGGACAGCTACTAAGAAGACACTGAAATTCTACGAGAGCCCTTAAGAAGCTAAAATTGCAAATACTCCTCAGAGAGACCTGGTTTTCCAGCAGAAATCAGGATTAGCACATGCCAATATTTAGGTCGACATCGAGTGGGTGTGAACAGCAGTATGTGGAGGCTTTGCTGGATGGCTTTGTTGGATGGCCCCAGGGTTCTTTTAACCTAAAATTCTATGGGAGTGTTTGAAAGGTCATAGTTCAGAGGGAACTCTTGATCCCTGTTGTGAACGCCGAGCTCATTCCTATCTCCTGGCCTTTATCTTTGCTCAGCTCTCTGGACCACCAGAAGGATCTTTGCAGGGCTCCTTCCATCCCATCATTTACGTCTCATTGCCTGAGAGGCCTTTCCGGGCCATTCTTTCCAAAATACTCCCCTCCCACGTTTTATCCCCTTCCTGGATTTGCTTCTCCACCCAGCACTCACCACGGTCAGGAACGATACTATTTGTTTACTTGATCAGTGTCCGTCTCCCTCCCGGGAACAGAAGCTCCTTCAATGTGGATCTCTGTGGGTCTTGTCTATCACTGCATCCTCAGTTCCCAAAACAGGACCAGTCATTTAGTGTCCACTCAACACATGCATGGCAAAGAAAGACAGGGGAGCAGGGAGGCTGAGAGGGAGGGAGCAAGCCTTCCTCTAGAAGGGTGGAACGCAGAGCAGTGCAGTGAGAATATGTGTGTGCCTGTGTGTATCCATGCGTGGGAGCATGTGCTTATGTATCCACGTACATGTGCATGTGTGTCAACATATATGTGTGTCCATGCATATGTGCGTGTGTGTGCACAAGTACCCATGCATGTGTACTTGTGTGTGAATGTGTATGTGTGCATGCATGTGTGTGCCCAAGCACACATGTGTAGGCATCAAAGAGACTTGCATTTGAAAGGAGACCCTTAGTATAATATTTATGATAAACATTTCAAAATTGAGTTTTAGTGATGTGCAAAACGGAGGAGGAAGATGCAAGCCCCGAGGCTTGGCACCCCAGCTGCCTAAGCCAAGTCCTCAGGCAGTGAGGGAGATGTAGGTAAGTGAAGCTGGGGGTGGGGGTTATTTAGCTCTGAAGATTGGATTGCTGGTGTCTTGTTTTGATTTAAGAGCCAACATGAGTGATACACAGACTTCAGACAGGGAAAACAGCATGGTCAAAATGACAACTGAGAATACGGTGGCCAGCCTTGGTCAGAATAGTGCTGACCTGCGCAGAGGTAGGCTCTTTCTTCAGGTAAGGGCTCCTCCAGGTAAGGGCTCCTGGCCTCTCTGCATGCCTTGGGGCCCGCCTCTTACTCTCCACCCTCACACCCTCAGGAGAGAGTGATGCAAGATGAATGGATCCTCAAATTAAAATCCAGTAACTGTTTCAAATTACTGGCAATTCAGTGAATTAACAAGTTGGCACCAGGCCATGGCCCTTTCCCACTAAAAAAAAAAACAAAAAACCTCAAATGCATTCCCCAAGGAAGGGGCTGAAACTCATAACCTTGTATCTGGGGCCCAGAGGGCATGAGCACAGAGATCCAAAGGGGCGGATGCTTTCCCTACCGCTAGTGGGGCAGGCTGTGTTAGGGTGCATGTCTGAAGCTTGAAATTGAATTAAGTAGCTTCATGTAATGGCTTCTCTTGATGGCACAGGATAAACATCATAAATAAAGAAGAAGCAGCAGCAGTAATCCAAGAATGTTTGCAACTGGCTCAAAATGCTACCTGAAACCAAGAATTGGTACTGTAATCAAAGAATTGGAAGCCACCTTGACCCAGAGGAAAAAAATTGTTAAACTTTGCAGCTATTTCTCAGAAGAATAGAGAATTTTGTTCTCTGTTTGTAGAGATGGGAATAGTCATCCCTTATGGAAGAAGACAATAATTTGCTGCGTTTTTAGGACTTGTAATTGTACAGGCAAATTCAAAATTCAGGTATCATTAAAATTACAGCTAGATAATGCTGCATGCTTTGTGGATAGCTATCCTCATTTCATGGGAGAGCACCCTTTTATCTGTTGAAGAGATGTCTTTTTTATTTGCTAAGGGCAAGAACGGAAAATAAGTCGCTTTGATTAAAGGTGCTGAAAGTTGGAGTAGTTTAAATGTCCTTTTGTATTTGACTATAATTTCTCGTAATTGAAATATTTTAACCAATTTAACCAATTGGTTTTGTTGTCACAACCATGATATATTCATTCATACAATAATGTTTATGAAGCACCTACTATGTGCCAGACACAGTCTGGCCACATATGTGTATATTATACACACACACAGGAGATATATATATATATATATAGTTTTAAGTATGTAGTATTGAGTATTCAATACTATTAATTCATTTAAAAATATTTCTTGCATGATAACTACTTGGCTGTCAGGTATCTGCTAGACCCTGAGAAGGAAGTATGACTATAACTAAGACATGTTTCCTATTTTTCTGAAGCCACAATCTGGCCAAATTCATGTAACTTGATCGCAATTTGCAGAGAATTTCAAAGTTTGGGGATCATAACTATTTGTACTGAAGACAGAAAAAATAAAAAGGGAAAGAGAAAAAAAGGACCATCAAAAAAGAAGCTCTAAAGTTGAGGAGGAAGATATTGAGATATTTGGAAGACTATAAACGGAAACAGACATGACTAATATCATCTAGCGTGAAGAGGGCATATAGGAAAAGAATGTGATTTAAAAGCACAGCTCTAGGAGCTGCTAATTGTATCACAAGCTCTAGTTAGCAGAATAGTAAATTGCAACCTTGTATTTTGTGCCCAATGTTGAATTTAGTAGAATTATAAAGGAGCGATGGAAAAGTTTCCAAAGGCTGAAATATTTTCTAAAGCATATCAGATGTTCAATAATAATGCAGTCATCTAGACAAAACAAAGTTTGTGGACATTTGAACTTGCATTGATTTAAGAGATTATTCAAACCTACATTTATAAAATCATTTTACTCTGAATAGTATATTAAGACAACAGTAACTTAGCTATGATCTTCCATTGCTCTAATGGATACAGGCAACAATGTCATGAGCAAAGGTCAAATTTTTAAGAACCAGTCCAACAATATGAGCAGCATGCCATCAAAAACAAGCTTCAACCCTGTAATTATGTAAAGGCCTGCACAAATAGGACAGTCTTTTAACCTAGAAGCTCATTCTGTGCCCTAAATCACACACAAAGGGAAAATGACAGCATGTTATCTCAGGTGGAAACGTAACGTACTTAACTGGGTGACACACAATTGAGGTGGGTGCCTGCTAGGACTTCAGTGGTCACTGGAGAAAACTAAAAGCAAGAAGGAAGAGGAGGCCAGCAGTACAACTGGAGTCACAATGGGGATTCTAACAAGCCAGTGCCAGAAACAACGACTAATATGGATGAGTGCCACCTCTGCTGACCTCGTCACCTGTATAATGCTACGTGCATCTAACAGAAGCCCAGTACACAGTCACCAATGCCATTCCCATTTTACAGACGCAGGAACTGAAGCTGAGAACGCCTATACAACATGCCCACAGGCTTATGGTCTTCTCTCCAGTCTTCCTCACCTTCAGGCTGAAGAGCTGCAGAAAGTCATGGCATTTATCCTGCATTTTTCTCCATTTGCCTTGCAAATAAATGCCAACAACACCAAAAAAAAAAAAAAAAAATAGTTGAAATAAAAACACCCACAAATAACAACTCGTCTTTTCCCCTGAGGAGGTAGACAGAATGAAAATAAATGAAGCCATTATTCTTTATTGGATGCTGGCACGAATCTTGAGCTGGTATGAAAGATTATTTGCTGGATAAACAATTCTTATTTTATATATTTTTATGCATTTATAAAGCTCATTTCAGCTAGGCCTTGTCCCATAAAACCCAAGGGAATTGTAGTAATTCAAAAGTGAAGATACATTTTTGAAATGGAACCAGAACAGTGGTGTAGAAAATGGGTAAAATGAGAAACAAAACTGGATTCAATAAGATTGGATAGATCAGTCTGTGAAGGAAAGTCTACAGGCAGCTATTTCAGGGTGAAAAAGAAAAAGTGGTTCTTCAGATGAGAACTACAATTGGCTGCCATAGGTTGGATTCCATCTGAAGATGTGTTTTATTTGCCCTGTACAATGGTTTACAAATATCCAAGCCAACACTAAAAAGCTGTGAATTTCCATATAAAACCAAGATTTCTGGCTTCTCTTGAAACACAAGCCCATACTAAGACCCCCATTTCCACTTGCGATCAGTTGGCAGGGCCTTGCTAGAGTCTTTTCCTTTAGACAGTAGTGAACCCTGAAATGGCCCATGTCCCCATCACTCCTTTGACCCTGTTCTCTAGCCTCTGCATTCTATTATCTGCCAGGCCCTGCTGACCTCAGAATTTGCAGCTTTCACAACCCAGACGATTCACAGGTGTTCGAGTTGAAGACCAAACTACTGGCTGACCTAATGTTAGCCAGTTACCATCACCTTGTGTAATTCAGTGAGGCCAAGTCCCAAACACTGGCTATAGTAAAACCTCTCCCCTTTCAGAAGCCCTCAGTGCGGCAGTTTTAAAACACAGCCCTCACATTTTTGACAGTCTTCTCATCAAGCAGTGGGGGCCTCTTTCTCTGGAATCAGGGTTTCTTGGGCTCTGGGACTGCTTGCCCAATAGAATATGACAGAAATGATAGCTGTGTCAGTTTCCAGGCCCAACCTAAGGAAACTGGCTATTTCCACAGACTGTATCTTGGACCATTTGCTGCTAGAACCCAGCCACCACGCTGTGAGGAAGCTAAAGCACCTTGTGGAGAGGCCAGCACAGGGAGAACACAGCCAGGTCAGTGAGCCACTTTGGAAGTGGATCCCCAGCCCCAGGAGAGCCTCTGCAGCATGGTACCCTCACCAGGCCCCGCCCAAATTTCAGATTCATAAAGTAAGTGACGGCTGTAGTTTTAATCCAATGAACTTTGGGATGGTTTGTTATGTAGCCATCCATAAACAGAGCACCCATTTGGTCTGAACACTGAGAAGGGCTTTCACAGCAGATGAGGCAGAACCAGGAAGGTACACTTCCCTAAGAGACGGCCCCCAGGTGGTCTTGCTCACCTACCTGGCCGATGTGCCTTTGGAACTGCCATATTCATTACTCTTCCTCCATCCTGAGGTTTGGGGGGAGATGCAGTGAACCTGCAGATTCCCGATTCGGAAGGGGTGCTGGAGGTCAGACTGTCCGTGTACTCATTTGTCCCTGCCGTCAACTGTTCAGATGACGTGTCTGATATGAAGCACTCCGTGATGGTGAACTTGGCGTGCCTCAGTTGCTCTTCCATCTTGGCGTGTTCATAGGCCCTGGCCAGTTCTTCGTAAGTGGAGGAGGCACTTTCTGTGGAGACCATGCTGCTTCTTGCTCGATCTACACCAGGAAAGAGAAAAACAAGATGAATGACTCACCATCAGAAGTCTGAACCAACGGCATGGCCCCTCCTGGCTTGGGGCTGTTTTCTTCCAGATCATGGTGGGTCCTGGTAGGAGTTCTGGCTCCTTGTCAGAGGCTCCTGCCTTAGGCACTCTGAGGCCAGCTTCACACGTCTCAGCAGATCCGGCTAAGGGAAGCTTTGTTGCAACCAAATTGCTGTAGTCAGATGTCCCAGCTTGGGACGTTTCCATAAATAAGTAATGCCTTCCCTTTAAAAAAATCCTGCTTTTAGTGAAAACAGTAGGAGTGGCAGCAGCCCCCTCTCTGCTCCAACCTGCAAATGGATCTGTGCCCTAGAGACTCTTTAATTGGCATGAATGATTTGAGCTGCAGTTCAGCTTCTGGGGCCTCAGCTCAGGAAGGAAGACGTGACGATATTTAGAAATAAAGATGTCACGTTGCACGGAAGTTGGCCACAAGCCAGAATGGTCCCCAAACCCTGGGATGCATCTTCTGTTGTGATTATCCTCTATGGGGACTAGAAAACCATCAGGACAAAAACCAGTGCCCACATGCCTTTGAGCTGGGCCACGTCATCTTGGTCAGGGAGATGTCTGCATTTCAAATGCACTAAAAAGTTTTAAGGTCACCTCTGTGTGGAACTCTGAGACTCTTCTAAGAGAAATCACAGCCATAAAAATAAATTCACATGGCGACGAACCTCCTCTGGAACACTGTTTTTGAAGTATATCATCAAGAACAAAAGAAAAATGAGTATTAAAATTTCCTACAGCTATTAGATTCAGATGTAATTTCTTTTCAAAATTTAAGAGGGGGTGGTGGGCAACCCAGTGCTATTCTTAGGGCCTGTCTTCTCTCTGAAGTGAAAACTTGGTGGTTGATGGCATAGACTGGATGACTTACCTTATAACCAACCCCTGTTTAATTGTCAAACGGATCAGCCTGTGTTCCCTATAGAGGGTGCTATGACCTCATCATGTAACTTCAAGTGCAGTGTCTTAATCCTGGAGATGGTAATGGGTCAGACGCCCTCAGAGTGTAATCAGCAATTATTGCAATCACGGGGGCAAAAATTTAAAAATGTCTCTATTTCTCCCAGTGGGGTAGGAACTAAATGGAGAAATAAGCTTCGGTCTAAGATTCAGGACACCTGCAGAATAGATGCAGTTTGGCTCTGTTTTGCCTTGTGTGGAGTAAAGGCTGTGCAGTTGTATTGGTACCTGTTAGATAAACCGTGTAACAATTTGAAAGTGACCTTCAAAAGAACATAAGTAAGAGGGAAGAAACCCTCTCTCCCCTCCCCAAGGAGCCCATGAAGCTCAAGGTGCGGGGGGGTGGGGTGGGGTGGCGGGGGGGGCGGGGGGGGGGGGGGGGGCCGTGCTGGTCCCCAGGGACGGAGGAGGCAGCGTCAGGGCCTACCTGTGTCTTGCGAGGGGCTGACGCTGTAACTGTCGCTCTCTTTGTCTACTGATCCTGCAGCCCTGGGTGTTGGCAGCCTCCAGTCTGTGGTGAGGGTGTGTGCTGAGATGGTGGGGTGGGGTCGGTTGAGGGTCCACTGGCTGGCATAGCGGTTTCTCGCTGTGGGCCCAGCCTTGGCATTCCTCCTGGTGGTGGGATCTGTGAAGAGCCAAGAATCGTGTCTGTCTTTGTCTGCAGAGGAGTGTGGTCAGCTGAGAGCAAGAGCAGAGGTCAGTGCCACCCACCCAGCGCTGCCGACTCGCCCACGCCCTCCAGGAAAACCTCCTTGACTTCTCCTATGCAGAGGATACTTTCCCTTTCCTTTATGGCTTGAAACCTTCATCTGATACTTACGTGTTTAATCAGCCCTGCAGGGAAAGGAACACCCTACTTGGATTCAGAAGTTACATATTTGAGTCTTGCTCTTGGCCTTTATAATGTTATGACCCTTCTAAAAGCTGGAAATGGAATGAAGGAGACTGACAACAATTACAGGACAAAGCAAGAACATTTCAAATAGTGATGAAGATTATAAAGAAAATAAAACCAATTACTGTGCTAGAGAATGACTTGAGAGAGGTACTTCGGTTACGATGTTTGCAACTGCAACTAAATGGATGATATTACAAAAAATAATGTTATGACCCGATGCACATCATTTAAACTTCCTGGGCATCATCATATTCTGTAAAACAAGGAAGCTCAGCCCAATGTGTTCTAACATGACCTCCTTTCTACAACCTTAGGTGTTGTTATGCGTGAATCACGTCCCCCCAAAAGACATGTTCACGTCCTAACCCCCAGGACCTCAGAATGTGTGATCTGGTTTGGAAATAAGGTCATCACAGATGAAATTAGCTAAGACGAGGTCATATTGGAATCGGGTTGGCCCTTAATCCACTGTGACTGGTGTCCTTATAAGAAGAGGACACAGACACAGGAGGGGCAGGGCCAGGGGATGATGCAGGTGGAGACTGGAGTGCTGCAGCTACAAGCAAATACATTTCTGTGCTGTGAAGCCACCCATTTGGTGGTACTACGTTAAAACAGCTCTAGGAAATGAATACAGATGTTGCCTGTATTTTTGTTTCTCATATTACTACTCATTGTTTTAATAATGACTGTTTTATTCATTAAGTTGAAAGCTCCTAGAGCAGAGGGACCATATTTTTATGTCCCAACTCTCCTTAAGCCCTTTGCCTAAGATAGCACATCTCTTCAATGGAATTGTCCTAACTTTAACAAAGACATCTTGGGTTATTTAATATGGAGAACAAAGGGTTAAGCTGGTGCCAGATGGGTTTCATTTTCTCTAAATCTGGAACCAAAGGCAGCAAGTCGATGGGGTGGACGGAGTTCTTAGCTCAACCCTTTGGTGAGCTAAGAAGGATGTTCCACCAGCAGAGACTGTCAGATACCAGAGTGGGCTACAACATCACCTTTTCTGGAATTCTGTGGAAAATGAGAGAGGTTCAGTTACCTGGAATGATTTTTCTGGGGCTCCAGCCTGGAGGCAGCTTAAGGTCCTAGATGGGTCTTTTCTACCTTTGAATTCTCTGCTTCTCAAAGAGCAGTTTGATACAGTTATATTTCAGTATGGTCTGGCCACTTCTAAACCCAGCAGACTGTATTCACTGTTGGGCTCTCATGAAGTTTCAAAGGAGCAAAACTGACAGGGCCAGTCTGTAATGTTATTGCACCGATTTATTTATGTGCTTTCATGAGCCTGGCAGTGTCTCCAGGGCAGGGGCAATGGTATCCCTCTTTGGATCCATTCATAGAGCCTACAATAATCCCTGGCATACAGAGTTTTCTGAAGGAATTCATAGACCCAGGGTCACTTTATGGAGGCAATGGAAGCTCAGAGAGAAGTGACATAGCTGTTAAGTGATAAAACTATAACCCAAACCTTCTGCCTTTTCGGTTCAGATAATGCCTGTTACTTGACCACATATGGCCAAATCCTGAGTGTCTAAGTTTCCTAGTACTGTGTCTACATGACCCTGGCTTGCTTATAATTCCGTGTTGGAATGTGAAAGGCTAACACTGGGAAGGTGCAATGACTTTGTTTTTAAACGGGAGATTTCCTCGTTGCAAGTTTCTAGTTAATTCGACTTTGAATCTAATCTATCATTCTGTGTTGCTGGAGAGGTATGTTAAGATGGCAGCCAAAGAGATAGATTTTAAGATTTCCTAAATCATCAGAATACTCAATCTTGGTAAATATTCTCTGGGGCATTGATTTTAAGACACATTTCATCCCTTACTTGCACAATTCCATGGAAGACTTCATTAGAAGATTTTTTTGGCCTTGATGAGAATGTAAATGAGTTATGCTGGAGCTCTACACAACCAGGTATGAATGATAATTGGGTTTCTTCACCGAAATGCTAGGAAAGAGGCCCTCAAAAAGACAGAAAAACATTATGATGGGGAAGAGGCTAAATGTCTTCCAGGCACTATCAACTTGATAAGTGGAGCTTAAATAAGTGAAGCTTGTTATTTAAATGCTAATGAGTCTTTTCCAGAAAATTACTCAGTCCCTTACATAAGTTTTGAAAATTCTCATTTTTATTCTTCTTTAAGTTTCTTGCAACTACAACTGTTGTAGCTCATTCTGAGCAGGTTTACTTCTGGCATGGAAGTTGGGGGGTGGTTGGGGGGTATAGTTTGCTAGTCCCACTTCAAGGATACAGTTATTTCCTCCAATCCCCCAAACCTTGACCCTCGTTTCTTCTGCTTGAGCTCACTCCCCAATGGTGAGGCAAAGATCTTCACTGTCATAGCCCCTTTCCTCATTGAGATCACCCTACTTGGAAAATTCCATGGGAAAGTCGCACATGTCAGCCTTGATTCAAAGCCTGGTCTCTTTTCAAGTTAATTTTGTTCATAATCTCTTTTTTCTAGATGAGGACAGTTTTACTGGTGGCCTGATAATGTTGAAAATTTAGGTCATGATATTAGTTTCCTTAAACCACAGCCCTCAGTTCTGTTCTGCATTAGGCAGGCATCCTAGGGTCAAAATTGCCTCAATATGTAGAATACTGGGGTATTTGACACATTTATTTTTTAATAATTTGGTTTTTGGAGTCATTGTTTTGTACCTGAACTGAACTCTGCTGTATGATAATGACTTAAGATAGCAGCTAAAATATAATTTTTACTTGGATTCCACAGGAAGCCTTTTTTGTGTAACTTACTAGCTCATCTACTAAGCAAATAAACGCTGGGATTTACTACCCCTTCATGGAAAGTATTTTGTTAGGCTCCCAGCATTCTAATATAAATAAAACTCGGTGATTAAGCTTCATGCCTGCTCAGCAGCCCATGAGTTGGAGGGCACAGGATATAAATAGCTCATGGCCTTTCAACATGGAGTCTGAACCCTAATTAAGCGTCTGCCCATTGAATCAGATTATTTTAATTATCCTGAGTTTGGGATGAGAGAGGATTTTGTAGATAATAGGTTACAGAACATGTCATATGTACTGTGATCATGGTATTAATCTGCTTTCATCTGTGCCATTGGTTTCCACATCTTGCAGTTGTGGAGGTCCAGCTTTACATAATGAATTTACTAGTTGTCTCAGAGAGAGGATGAAACTGGGAGATCTGAACACTCCCTCATGTAACTAACAAATATTTATCTAGCACTTATTACATCCTGGACCACTGGATGCACCTCACCCACCCCAGGTATTTCCCTCAGGGCCACTGCTAGTCCCATCCTGGGTGACAGAGGGCATTTTTTCTTTCAAAGTCTCAACAATAAAGATTCAAGTCCATGTTGTAAGCTCTTGTCATTGAATGTGCGTATGTGTGAAGTCTATTCTTTAGTCTCTCCATATCCTATATGTAGTATCTCTACCTAAAGGCCACGTAGAATGACTGAGAGTGAGAGCTTTGGAATTAGGCTGCCTGGGCTGGAAGTTCATATTCACTACTCCCTGGCTGTGTCGCTGGCCAAGTGACCTTGTCAGACCTGCCTAATTCCCTAGTCTCTAAGACTAGGTGGTGTTATCACCCACCTTAAGAGCTGTCCTGAAGTTTAAGTGAGATTAATGTGCCCAAGTGCTCCGGGCACATGGGACAGGCACAGCTGGCCCTGCCCATGATTCCTATGCAGCAGACACGACTCAATGTCTTTTCTTTTCCATTCCCATTGTTCTGATCTCAGAACTTGATGGCTGATTGGTATTTATCCACTACATGCCTGTGTCAGACACTGTGGCTAGAATGGGGATGAGGACATGGATAGAGTCCTAGTTTTCCAGTGTATTATAACCCACAGGAAAGACAGAGAAGTAATCAGTGCAGCAGAACCAGCCAAGGGATGTGTTTTCACCACTGACAGCATTACGTAGCAAATTGTTATGATTTCTTCCATCCTCATAAGAATCTGTTGCAACCCTCTGGCAAACTAATAAAATGCCTAGAAACATAACTTCTACAATGCAGTCATTCTGGTATGCAAGCAACATGTTTTAGATGCTTTTCTTAAAAATAAAGAATTCTTGCAATGACAACACAGCCCTAACATATAAAATAGAATCACGATGTGTTCTCTAGCTGAGAAAATAGAGAATACAAATGATGCTCTGCAAATATGCCAAACTGTGGTGAGAAGAACCGGCTCCATGGAATTCACAGAGGTATAAACACCTGGGCAGAGGTGAGAAGCTCTGGTGCAAGAAGCTAGTGGGGGACTGTGCTTCAGAAAGTTCATGGGTTTCAGACTCTTGAACCCACTGTGGGGCCAGTCACCTATCATTTCTAACTCTAAATAAAACATGGAGTGTTGTCAGTCCCTCACACTGTGGTTTTTGAGGAACATTTAATGAAAAAAATGATCCAGAAGATCTTTTACTAATACAGAGGGTTCTGCAAATGCTAAATGAATAAGCTCATTTTGGAGAGTGAGGGGGGAACCAGAGACTGATGCATGCATTTGAGTAGATTTGCTTGATGTTGGTAAACATCATTTAGTGAAATTCAGCACAAAGGACAGAAACATTGTTCTATAAGCTGTAGTGTTTCCCTGTGATCATCAGGCTAAGCCCCAGGGACAGCATCTCAGCACTCTCAGAATGAAATGCACCTGCCAGGCACTGGCTTAGGGGACCCTGCAAGATGAGGACAGCTGTTTCTCTGTCTCACCTTTTCCCTGCCTTTCACTGTGCTCCAGTGCCACTTCCATCCTTATCATGCGGGGAACCTTGGGAGCTTTTCCCTGCTGCCCCTTCTGCTCCTGCTGTGACTCTGATCTTGTTTCATGTCTTCCCCTCACTGGAAGTCCTCCTGAATGACTTGGACCCAAGACAGCCCCTCCCACTGCTCCACGTGCCCGCTGACTCACCATGGCTTCATTCTGTTTCTGTCTCGGACTTACTGATAAATGAAAACTACTTTAGTTCCATATCTAACGTCTGCCCCCTGACTAGGATGAAATGAATGTCTTTTTGCATCTTACTCATGGTGTGTCTTCATCACACAGCACTGAGCCATATATGTAAAGTGAAAACTGAATAAATATTTTTGAGTGCTGAATGAACGCATTAACATTCCCAGCCCTGCTTCCAACTTTATAGCCATGAGATACACACACGTCCCTCCCACATGTGTCCTGCCTGGCACTCGCTGACCACTGGTTTACAGTATCTGCTGTGACTCCAGTTCATGTCTCTGTTGATATTTTACATGCCAACAGATCAACTTCCCCATTATTCTGGGGCTGACCATGCAGCTGGAAGGTTGCCAGTGCTTTTGTTTTGGGCTGCTGCTTCTCCTATCTTAACTATTTATGACTAGCTTTATGCATTCTCGGCTGCTAGCTGACCATTGAAAGGGAGGCAGAAATGCATGTTGCTTTTTACCTGGCAGGAAGAACTGATGTGCTGGAGGGGTCCTGCCCTGTTGCGTTACATGCAGGAAACATTTCTAACCCTTGGGGCAGTGTTTCTCAATGTGGGGTCCAAACAGCCAGCGTTAGAATCACCCAGGGTGTCTGTTACCATGCAGATTCTTAGGACAGAATCTCTTGGTGGATGCCTGGAATTGATATTTAAATAGGCACCGGGTGATTCTGATGCATGTAAAGGTGGAGAACGAGACCCAGGGCATCTGCTCTGTTGTCTCTTTTGCCTGCTCTTCTGCTACCGTTTCCAACAGAATGCTGAAGCCAAGGCTGTATTGCTCTAAAAATCTAATCCTTTCAATATCTATAACTTTTTTTTGATTTAGCAGCAAAAAAGTGGCTCTGAAACCCATTGGAGCAGTGTCTTGAAGTAGCAGCAAGCCACACCAGGCAGTTCACAAGGGAGAAGCCAATGGCTGAAGAGATGTCAAAGCCCTTGAATCATTTTTTTTTTTTTTTTTTTTTTGGAGACAGAGTCTCGCTCTGTCACCAAAAAGGCTGGAGTGCAGTGGCGTGATCTCAGCTCACTGCAAGCTCTGCCTCCCGGGTTCACGCCATTCTCCTTCCTCAGCCATCTGAGTAGCTGGGACTACAGGCACCCGCCACCAGGCTGGCTAATTTTTTGTATTTTTAGTAGAGACGGGGTTTCACCATGTTAGGCAGGATGGTTTCGATCTCCTGATCTTGTGATCCGCCCGCCTTGGCCTCCCAAAGTGCTGGGATTACAGGCATGAGCCACCGCGCCTGGCCTGAATCATTTTTTAAGAGCAAGACTCTGGCACACACCCCTTTGCAAAGCTAATTCCCACTTATATCCCGTTTATGTCTTCAGAATGTATTACTGTGATCAAAGAAGAAAGGGGGGAAGAAGGTTAGACAAAAGGAAGAGGTAAAAGACTTCTTTAGAATGCAGAACGTTCTTGAAAACATTTTTTTAAATGAATTTCAATGCCTGCTGAAACTGTTTTCTGTATATTACAATGTTATTTCATAGGCAATGGGTTTACGTCATAAAGCTCACTGCATTTCGCAAATGCTTCCCAAGCTAGGATTTATGAAGAATAGCTTTTAACATTATAATATTTATTTTTCTAATAATAACACACTATTCTAAGAATGTAAATTTTTGCAAAGAAATTAATTAGAGATTTGAAAGCTAGACATCAAAGTTTCCAAAATGATAATAATCAGGACATCAATTTCTCAGTCTTTAAAGAGATTTAGGAATGATTCCAGTTATGAAGAAATAAGAGTATCCAATTAATAAGCTCTAGATACATATTAGGGGATTCACCTTCATTGCAGTAATTGATTTCCATATATTATGGATGCAAATATTAATAACAAAATCCAACATAATCTTCACATTAACCAGAATTATAATTTTTCTCAAACAGCGTGTTCAGGGGCAAAAGCATAAGCTTTGGGGATAGACAGGTCTGTTGCTGAATCTTGGTTTTACTACTTATGTGTGCAACTTTATGCTGTTTGCATAATTTATCTGAGGCTACAGTTTTCTCATCTGCAGAATAGAGGCTATGATACCTGCTTCATGAGTAGGTATCTTACAGGATTGTTGCAGAGATAACGTGCATGACATCATCGTTCTATCCCAATACTGGCATACAGCAGACATACACTAATGTGGATTACCTTTTTCCTTTCCTGTGTTGCTTAAATTAAAAAAATAAATACATGTACCTGAAATTTCTAGCACTTTTTATAGTAACCAATACTAACAGTAATTCAACTGACATAATAATAGCCAAGATCCATCAATAACAGCTCATTATCCCAGTTAGGGATGTTATCATACCCATTTGTTTCTCAGGCATAGGTATGAAAAGCCACACATTTTCATTTGAGAGAGAAAGAACATTACTATGTTTTCAGCATTGTTAACACCCACACATTTTAAGTGTTGTTGACCACTCACTCGTTCCCGGCCGAGCATCTGAAACATCCACTAAGGGCCCAGTGGCCTGAGACACCGATTGGTAATGGACTGTGTGAGTGACTGTCAAGGACTTCTGCTTAGCTGCCTCTCCAAAGTCAGCATCCGTCAACAGAACCGTGGAGCGATCATCTACAGGATGGCAGGAACACAGAAAGCCAAACACGTTTATCTCCCTTCCAACCACTCCCTGGCCTTTTCTCTCCTGAGGCACTTGTGTTATTGTTAATGACAACCACAATAATAGCCTCATCTAAAGTGACAAAAATGATTGCAAATTCAAGCACTGAATTAGCATTACTCTACAGTGCTAGGAATAGAAGCTTCTTCCTAGGGGTTGGCTTTGGGAGCAATGAGCTAAGAAGAACCATGACTATGGAGAGAAGGAGCTCTCTTTTCTCTTTGGGCTTGGTTTTTCATTAAGCTAACATTGATTTGAACTCTGGATTTATGGGTTTGTCAAAAGCTTCTCTGAGACATCATCTGCAATGCCAGCCCCCTCACCAGTGATGAGGCTGTCAATGAAGATAGGTCCCTTTGGCTGCTGGGAAGCTCTGTTTGCAGGACTAGAAAATCGCCACTGCAGTTCTCTCTACTGAGGTTTGCTCTTATTCTGAACTTGGCTAATGTTTGGAGGGGAAATAAAAGAGAAGAAAACATGCCAGTCTTCAGACCTTATTGATTCCTTTATTTTAAAGGACTCAAGGTATGTTCCTTTTCTTCCCACCTCCTGTAAGCTTTAAGCACTCTAGAACATCCATTAACTGACTTCTCCTATATGATTCACTTGTCAGACTTCCCAAGTCCTACTGCCGTGGGCACTTGAAGGTGAGCGAGGCAGGAGCCTGGGTTTGGATGGGTTCTGGGCATCTTAGTGCTTGGAGCAGGAGCTGCTGTTTGAGCTGGGTCATTATTTGGTGGGCCAGGATTCTCATTACTACCTTGTGATATGTTTCATACTTTTTAAAGAGCTTTTTTACTCCAAGGGAGACTTTGGCTAGGATATATAGATTTTTCATAAAGTTTCAAAGACTGCATCCCAGGATGCTGTTGCTAAGAGTTTAGCAGTCAGCAGGGACCACGCTGCAGCCTGCCCTGACACTGCAACAGGGATGCGAAAGTCATAAACAACACAGCTCGACTTCTGTGTCCAAAAAAGGCTCTGAACAGAATGAACCTTACAAAATCCAATTACTCAGTCTCTGGCAGGAAAGGAAAGCCTCTCAAAGTTAGAATAAAATTTCTTGGCAGAGAAATAGAGGAAAGGCTGCCAAGATGTCTGTGAGTATCCCAGTGCATGGTGCGGTGAGGTTGGCACCACAGCAGGCGCCTGGGCTTGGCTTGGAGGTCCGGCCCCGTGGCGGTCACTCGACTCCTCAAAGAGGGTGGCTCTTCCACAGAGACAGCTTCCTACAACTGGACCCAGCACGAGAGCCTCCGTGTCTACATTTGTTTTTCATTAATGATGGGATATGTCACAGTTTCTAGCAGGCAGGCCCTTTTAGATCACACCAGATGATCTGCGGGGCTAGGTTACACACTTTTCATGGAAAATTTTGGGCGCCTGTCTGATCATGAGGTTAACCATTCATTCTAGCTGGAAATTAATGTCACTGTAATATTGGATTCTTGTGGTCAGAGCGCAAAGCATTTTGAAGCACCACAGTTCCACTTCCCAGTAATTAGAAAATGCCATCGACCAATTGTCAGGCATCACAAGGAGGTCAAGGGCTCTTGCTGATAGATGATCCTGCATGGACTGGGATGGATCTCTGGCTAAGGGTCCTATTTACAAATGGAAATGATTGGCAGGCTTCCTCTGGTGTTAAGCCCCCAGTGACCAGCTCTTGGAAGGCCATAGACCACTCACGGCATCTGCCTAGCTATGTATTTTCATAGTCATATGTAGGATTATTGTCTAGTGAGGTGCATTTAGCAAATATTGTAACCGTGTTATATAACCCTGGTGACCTCCACAAACTGTGTAACCTCTCTACATCTCAGTTACAAAAGAAACTTTTCCTATGTTGGCTGGAAGGGTTAAATTAAATAATGCATATAAAGGGCTTATAAAATTACATGGTCAAAGGAATTACATTCTGATTTTTGAAATTTTTTCGAAGGAAATTTTTAGTTTTAATGCCCAATCTACTGGGTGAAACAAAAGAGATTTCAGGTATACTTTCCCCTTTCCCAAAAAAAGATAATCAAAAGCAAAACATAGTAGCTTATCCCTTGTCCTGATATAAGCAAGCTAATAAAATCTTGTGTACTTTAGGGCAGGTAGTGCCACCTCACATACATGGTTTAACTGAATTGCTTCACTGAAGTTAGCTGATCAAGAGCCACTTTGGACTTGACCAATCTTTCTTTAAGTGCTGCTATGCCTGGACCAAATGTGACTTCAGCCAGGAGAACCCAGGCCTTAGAATTTAGGAGCCATTAGGTCAAGATGTCTCCAGTGGTGGGTGGGGCAGCAGAAGGGCGAGGGTTGATGGAGGAGGTGTTCTGCCCACCTGGCCTCTTACCACTGCCTTCCCAGCAGGAGGCAGCTGGGCTATGTGCTGAGAGTCAGGCAGTTTATCCAGACCAACAAGAAAGGGTTGCCCTGGGACTCATGCCAGCAAACACCTTCCAAAACAAACATAGCCAGGTTTGAAAAGAGGCAGCCTCGGAGCCTGCCTCGGGGTGTTTCCATGGGCACTCAAAAGCTTGGATAACTTCTGGTTGAGGGTTTCTTGGAAGCAGCCTGTTGGTGTGGAAGCAGGTGGCCTGCTGCTGTGCTAGCTGTCACTGGAGACAGACAGCATGGTGATGAGTGTGGCCAGGTGGGGAACCTGGTTCTGCGCCTGTCTCCGTGACCTTGGAAAGCTACATAGACCTCTCTACATCTTGGTTACAAAAGCAAGACTTCTTTCATATGTTGGTTGAAAGGTTAAATTAAGCAATGCACATGAAGTGCTTATAAAAACTATGTGACATTTACAGAATTCTCAATACATGTTAGCTATTCTTCTCATTATTATTGGAAAGGAAATATAAGGTATTTCACTCCGGAATAAATAGAATAATCGAGGCAGGCAGTGTGGGGTAATGGACTTCAGGTGGAAAGAGGCTGGGAAGAGTGAAGACACCTGGGTTCTGGGTGAACAAGCCAGAAAACCTCCAGGTGGCTGTTCTGAAACCCTAAAACTAGGGCCCTGGTGTTTTTCCCAAAGTGCTGCTGGGGAAAGAGCTGCAGGATGTTTCTGGGGCACTGGTGTGGGGGAAGATACCCTGTACAAAGACAGGTGTTTGTTTAAGTGTTAAGCACAGTTTAGAAGTTTTCTTTAATGAAGGCTTGCATTATCAGAGTTGATGAGGGGGGAACAGAGTGGATTTTCAACCTGGGGCTTTAGAGTGCAGGCCTTCTGGATTAATGTGTATTCGATGACAGATGTTTATTCCTTGGAGTGGCATCCCTAGCCTCCCCTGGAAAGATCCCAAATGGATCAGAGCTGGGGGATTTCTGTCCCAAATGCCTGGAAATGACTGGCATATTGGCATATATGGTGGCATATATAAGTCAAATTTTCTGCACATTTGCTGGTACTTATTCTTCTTCACAAGAACAATTCTCTACCTTCTAGCTTTTGTACTCACGTAGCCTTCAAGACACTCTCCTGTCTAATATTTCCCACACCCTGGGGTTTGGATTGAGAAGGCATGGCTGTGGCAGCTACTTTGTGTAAAGTGGCAAATAGGGCACCTTACCGATGGTCTCCATCGTGTCTCTCTCTTCAATCAAAAGCTGAGCCCTGGGTATGTCGATGTGCATTCGCAGGGTCTGCTGTTGCTTGCTTAACGTATCTGAAGTCCGGGTATTCTTACTGGAAATAAAATGGGGTAATGCATGAACAAATCCAGCTCAGCGTTAACATTCTACCAGCATGCACCTGTATACCAACTTAGTTTATTGTCTAAATATACAGATACCTTGTGGGGAGGGGAACAGAAAAAGTACATACTATGAAAATGTTTCCTTCATTCAAATGTTATTTATTAATATTAAATTTCGGCTGGCTGGGGAGTTTCAGAAAATACAGATTGTCGATAGAGATTGGCTCTACATCTATCAATAGAATCTTTAGAAAGTTCTCATTTCTTGTGTAAATGCTAAATGAAACAAATGAAAAGCAATTAAAAACCAACAGCATTTTCATTTGTCAGATGTGAGATATGCCAGTGATGGTGAGGAATAAAGCACCAGATATTCCAAAGATGGTGAGGGAAAAAGCACGTGCACCAGCTGTTTGTCGGATGGGAGTTTTACTAATGGATTTGTATTTATATCTGGTGTCACTTTATTTTTGTTCTAGAAGCAAATCACAAACCTTGTTAGCTTCCCGGACATTAGTTTTCCTAACTGACAGTACATTTTAGAATAGAAAAAAAGCAATTACTATCATAATTTAATCTCAAAATTTGTATACCAGAAAATTACTCTTAGAGTGAGCTGTTCTCTAAAAGTAAATGAAAATAAGTAGTAAAACTGCATGGGGGAATCGTATTCAGTTATAGCCTGCAGTTAAAAAAAAATCTCCACGTTGCACAAAAATCTTAAAAAGTCAATAAAGACCTTAATTAGCAATCCACATTAGAAGGGTGGTTGTTCAGTCTTTACAGAATAATAAGACTTTACTAGATGTTCAAATAGTGTTTACTGAAGCATCCTCTAAGAAGCAGCAGTCACTTGGATAATCCAATCAATGGCAGAATCTATGGCATCCATCAATCCAGCTCAATTGTTGTTAACACTGGTTTTGAGAAAGATTTCTGGAGCCTAGTTAACTCAATAATGGTTTACCTCTGTGTTACTTTTAATGGAGACCAAAATAGGAATACTCAATGCTACATTTTAAATGCTTTCCCCTCTAACCGAGCCCTTCACCCCAAGTCCCAGGGCTCTGCCTCCACTGATCCTTCCTTGTTAATGAGGACTCATCCACTCTTAAACCAAGTGGTGGACAGAACTTTAATTATCCCAAAGTGAAGGTCACTCAAGTACCCCCTTAGATGTTTGCCTGATGAGATCCATGTATACTCCTCATTTGAGTAAAAGCAAATTATCCCATGAAAAAGACAACTTCTGAAAGGTGCAACATTCCTACTTAGGACTTGATCTTGAACCAGATTTCTTGCTCTGCAGATGAGGAACTGGGTTATGTACCTACATCATGCTAATTATGCAGAGCCCAAATTCAAACCTTTTGTCCTGATTTTTCACATGGTCTCTATGCTCTTTCAAGTTACTGACTTAACTAACTTGTCATTTATTGATTTTGTTAAAAAGAGAGTAATGCAAAAATTCAAATAATCAAATAAAATGAAGAGCACTTTGGTTACTTGGGGGGCTGCATTTACGGCATGCTTAGACAAGCTATATTTCCACAAAAACATATGGGGAACTACTCCTCTGTGAATATCCCAAAGATCTGTTTAGAAACCTCACTAGGGACTTGAGCTTGTCCTTGCACCAAAAATAGAAGTGTGAGCTAGTTCCTTCTGCTCTTCATGAATAGTTATGAGGCAGTCAGTGGCTGCTCTATTAAATAGCAATGAACACCAAGTGCAGGCTATACTTAAACAACAGTAAGGGGTCTGCTACCAGACTGCCACAGGAAGCAGGCTAAATAATGGTTGTGAACCACCGTGACTGGCTGGCACCAAGATTTAGAACATGATTCAACTCTGCGAACGAGGATGACCAAGGCTGGAGGTAAATTATTCCTCCTCAGAAGACTATAAGAAAACGGCCCGACAAGGCTTGAGATTCAGAAGCTAATTGTTTTTAGACACAGGGTCTTGCTCTGTCACCCAGGCTGGAGTGCAGTGGTGCAATCACAGTTCACTGCAGTCTTTTTTTTTTTTTTGAGACGGAGTCTTGCTGTTGCCCAGGCTGGAGTGCAGTGGCTCGATCTCAGCTCACTGCAAGCTCCACCTCCCAGGTTCACACCATTCTCCTTCCTCAACCTCCCGAGTAGCTGGGACTACAGGTGCCCACCACCACGTCTGGCTTTTTTGTATTTTTAGTAGAGACCGGGTTTCACCCTGTTAGCCAGGATGGTCTAGATCTCCTGACCTCGTGATCCATCCGCCTCAGCCTCCCAAAGTGCTGGGATAACAGGTGTGAGCCACCGCGCCTGGCCGGACTCACAGTTCTTCTTTCTCTTTGCACTTGGCTGTTCTCGTTGTTTAGAACACACTTCCCCTGCTACCCCCAAAGCCCGCAGAGCTGGCTCCCTCGTTGCAAGGCTGGACTCAGATGCCATGTTTCCAGTGGAGCCAGGCTGGCCCTGCGATGGGGACGTCTTATGTGTCCTCTCCCCATTCTCTGTTTAATTTTGTCTCCTTGGCACTTATTACTCTCTAGCATATACTTAGTTGATTTATCTTATCCATTATCTGCCTCTCTCACTGGAAAATATGCTCCACTGGGGTTTTCTTCACCTGCTCTGTTTCCTGTGTCTCCCTAGAACTTAGAACAGTATATGGCCAAAGTAGGTGCTCAATAAATATCTGTGAAGTAAATCCTCACATTGATTTATTTTGAGGGGACAATGTGAGCTGAGTGAGATGTCCCCAAGACTTTGTTTTGAGGCAATAATATCCTTCTCATTCTAAAAGGTCATTGGATTCCAACTAAGTTATTTCATTACTTAATATTTGCTGTCATTTTTGACAATCTATTGTTACATTTATATTTATCACTCTGTGTTCTGTGAACCTCAAAAATGATAACAATTGGTCATTAGAACGGCAGCAAACCTTAAAAAAGTGATTTGAACAAACCTCATTTGCAACCTGGAAAAAGAGTCCAAATGTTTTCACTGTGGAAGCAAAAATTGCATCTTTTTTGCATGGCATAGGATCATGTTAAACATATTAGTTACTATTGAGCTAAAATCTTCAACCATCCATTTATTTGCCATCTGGTTGTTTGATTAAAATGAGAAGAAGAGGAGAGCAGAGAGGGTTTCACAGGGCAGAGAATTTCCCAGCTTAGCCAATCAATTATTTGCAGCCACTGCCACTCTTCAAAGTCTTAGTAGTCCATCATCCTCCCAAATATGACACAGAACATTCCTTAAATGTACAATGACTATGGGACTGTTAGGAGCATAGCTCATTATAACACTAGGGTAGAGATTTTTTATTATGTGTACAAAAATATGAACATCAAAAAAGCTAAACTAATTTGACCATTCTCATTCCATTTGAACCTTTTTCTGCTTACACCCAACTCACTCACTAATACTGATTCCTGGACCTTAAACATTATATATGTTAGCTCTCTACAGTACACAGTTATCTCTTTAGAGCAAGCACCTCTTAGAAGGCTGTTTTTTAAAAATAAAAATCTTACATAAAAATATAAAAGGACAATCTTTCTGTCTGGGTGTGAGGGATGCAGTCTCTCTTCTCTGGGGTGATGTGCATGGGTGAAACAGGTGGATATCTAGGAGCATGAAGCCCAGCAATGGGTGATGCTGCCATGCCAGGGATCCCTGGGGACCTAGACTGAGTGGGTATGTTCTGCTGTCCAATCTGCCTTCCTGGCCTGGCCCTCAGCTAATCTCCCTGAAATACGCAGATACTTCTTGGTAGAAAACGGTTGAAAAATCAATGTTACGTCCATCTATAACACAGAACATGGAGTGATAAAGCTAGAAACAATGTTGAATTTTTTATTTTATTTTTATTTTTTAGGTAAGGAAAACAAAGTGGTAAAATGACCTGTTAAGATCTAAAAACCAGCTTATGGCCACATGGGGCCTAGAACATAGACTTGTGGTTCATATTCTCACTGTACCAGGCTGCCAGTTCCTTCGACTTCCAGAGAAAGCAGCACAGACCAGGGGTAGCCGTTCAGTATCCTTCTCTCTGCCAATGGACATGATTTGTCTGGACCCCCTGGGCCATGTCCAAATATGGTTGATCCTAAATTTACCAGTTAGGTAACAAGGTTTTTGTTTGCTTGGCCCATTCACCTGCCAAACTTAGATTGAACCAACCTTTCATGGGTAAAAGCTTTGCTTTTACTTCTAAATTAATCCCATACACATCCACCTATTTGAGGAGCTTGAAAATTCTCTTCCTTTTCAATCACTTTGACCATTTGAAGGAAAACCACTGTAACTATCATAAGTGGTTGTGATTACTGGTTTTACTGTTCCTAATTCATGCTGGTAACTGGCAATAGGAAGACCATAATTAATTCCTCCTCTTATCAACAGATGGTCTTGGCAACCACAGCAACTGCCCTATTCATAGAGGATGCTTGCTAATGTCTTTCTCAGAAGCTAGGGAGAAGGAGTAGGAATGTACTCTAGAATATCAGGAGAAGAGAAAAAGCAAATCATCCTAATTGAACAAATGTTGAACATGTCAGAAAATATAGCCTGCAGTTTCACAGCCTCTGGACAAAGGTATGATTTACAGTTTGGGAGTAGATAGGGGAGGGCGCCAGGGTAGGTTGTGCAGAGCACAGTTGAGGGGAGGAGAAGCTCTCTGGGGGGCTGCAGGAGCCCTGCTCAGTGTACGGACTGGTGAAGCAGGCCAGGGGTGGGGTAGGGGTGGGGGCTGCTGTGGCGAGCAAAAGTCACGCCATTCTAAAGGGCTACTGTGCCTACCTCCAGGCACCATTATCACCTCAGCGGTGCTAGTATGGCCAGGGCATTTTCAAGACAAATCAGCCAAATTTTATGTGAAATCTCCTCATTTTAAATGTCATCAACTAATTCATATTTTTAAAGTCTACCTTTGACAATTTCTTTTATTAGGTAGATCAGTTATTACAAGTCAAGTGACTCTGACTTGTTTTCCATATGTTTTATCAGATCTGCTCAACACAAGTGCATGTGTGTTTGGATGTTTTCCTTGTGGCCCATAAATGTCACACAAACAAAGAGCATGGGCTGAAGGCATCTCATGCAATTTCTGTAATCTTCTCCTGCAAATGTGATGAAGTACCCCTTATGAATAAAAATTTTAAAAAAAATGAAATAAAAATAAAAATTAAATAAAAAATAAAAATAAAATATCTCCTTATGAAGGAGATATTGTACAGGGAATTTGCATCTTTGCTTTTCCTCTGAGCTCCAGATTTCTGCTACCAGTTGTCTATCTGACACTTCCTCTGGATGCCTTAAAAATAATCCCAAATTCAACATGACCCAAATAGGTCTTTTCATTCCCATCAATACCTCCTCCCAACCTACCTTCCAAAAAAATCAAAAGTCCATAGCCTGCCTCTATCTTCCTCATCTTGGCGGATGGCACCAACATTCATCAGATCAGTCACAACAAACGTATTTTAGAGTTATCCTTCCGGGGTGGCTCACGCCTGTAATCCCAGCACTTTGGGAGGCCGAGGCGGGCGAATTGCCTCAGGTCAGGAGTTCGAGACCAGCCTGGCCAACATGGTGAAACTCTGTCTCTACTAAAAATACAAAAATCAGCCAGGCATGGTGGCGGGCACCTGTAATCCTGGCTCCTCGGGAGGCTGAGGCAGGAAAATCGCTTTAACCTGTGAGGCGGAGGTTGCAGTGAGCCAAGACCGCACCATTGCACTCCAGCCTGGGCAACAAGAGCAAAACTCTGTCTCAAAAAAAAAAAAAAAAAAAAAAAAAAAAAAAAAAAAGAGAGAAAAGCAAAAGAAAAAAAGGAAAAGATTTATCCTTCATATCATTGTTTTACCTACGATTCACATTGTTTTAAAATACAGTATGGCCAAACAAAATGTCTGTAGGATGGAATCTGTGTGCCAGTGGCATTCTACTATTGCCTTTGGTCTTCAAAGATACTAGTGATATGGAACATGGGAAGTTTTTAAATAACAAAAAACTACTAATTTTATATGTATAGATGGAGGAGGAAGTCACAGCCAAATGTGTTGGTGATGGGAGTGGGAAGAGGTCCTAGATCCACCCTCTTTCTCTCCCACGTAAATCATCCTAAACTGGCAATGTTGAGTTCACCATCGGAGTCCTTGACATTTTCCCTACTTATTTCCTAGACTCTGATTTTCCTTTTTCACTTTTCATGTAATCATAGCAATATGAAAGGCCTAAAATGCAAATATCAGGGTGAGGTAACACGTCAGGCAATTAATCCATACTTGTAAATGCTTCATATCAGAGTGTTCCAGTATTTACAGAGTAAAAAGGTTGGACAGCACAAGAAAACTGAACATTTGAAGAGGGGGACTGGGTGGAAAATAGAGTTTGGGGACGTGAAAGCAACACACTTGTCACAGCTTTGCCGATCACAAGCCTGTGGACGTGTGAAAGGAAAGCTGTGAAGCGTGCATTTCTGTCTTCCACAGTTGTGAATATTCTCGTACTTATTCAATAACCACTCTTCATTCATCCCCTCCACGGTTATGAACGGGGCAACTACTGTGCTGGCTACTCGTAACACGAGGATGAACTATGAAGGCTGTGACTTCCAGGACCAGAATAGACAGTGAACAGAGTGGTAAGAGGAGCTGATGGGTGCCCTGGTGGAGGGTGCTGATGGAGACCCAGAGCCTTTGAAGAGTACAGCGCACAGCACATTCCTTTTGTGCTTTTAACTTGGATGATTCTGTTAGAAAGAAGGCTTGACCTCACCAGTAGTAAATTTAGATGAAAGCAAAACTAAAGCTACTTCCTCTTTATGTGCCTCTGTTCCCAGGCTAATGGAAAGCCTTCTATTGGTTGTGTCCAGCCAACAAGACAACTACCTGTGGCATGTCTCTTACAAATACATCATTTTCATCTATACCTTCAGCTAGGCATTACATGGATATTTTGGAATGTATAGGAAATTACATTCTTTTCTAAAAAGAAAAGACATTATCAAGTTCAGACTGCCATTATTAAAAAAATAGAAATCATCAAGGCAAGTTGGAAATTGTTCTTTCAAACATGGTATCTGGGGTGCTAGGTCTTGTTCTTACCTCATGAGCATTTCAGCTAAACTCTTTGCATCTGGGGAAAGAAAGTTAACATTAGTACATGGTAAATAACTCATTAACATTCACTTAGGCATTTATGACAAATACTCTACAGTCAGATCACAGCAGTCATTTTGAAACACAATCATATACCCAGATCACTACTAATGACCTAGAGTTTCATGGAGTCCTTATTTCTTCTAAATGGGACTTTTAAAATGTATTTTATTTTAATTACAAAAAGATCAACATAACTATCCTATGATTATAACATTCTCAGACATCTACTAAATGTTTTATTCCAACCTATAGTCACTTCTAGGAAATCCAATTTTATTTTCAGTAGTCAGAAAATTAACATTTTGAGGGTATATCATTTACATTGAACAAACCCATGCTTTTTGTTATCAAAATATCAGAAGTAAGTGGCATTATTATAGAGCTCTGAGTTCCTTGGGTTGACCAAAGAATTGTATAAATGAAATATAAATGTTCCTGGAAACTTAGATGTTTATTTCGAATTCAGAAATAAAAAAAACTTTATTTTTTTTTTTCTCTGAGCACATTGTTTACTAAGACCGGGTTACCACTCCTGACAGAAGGAATCCTGACTAAAAGTGTAGGAAAAAAAAAAATCCCTTTTTTTGGTGGTGTTATTTTGAAATTCCCTTTTCCCTTAAAATATAATTTATTCTTTTTACACATTGGGTCCTGGCAAAAATGAATGTTTCCTTACTTAGAGCACAAAAACCTTCTTTTTGTTTTTATTTCACTGCTCTCTAAAAAGTCTTGATGCTAAGTATACTGTTCAATGAACAGAACTTTCCGGAAATTGACTCAGCTGACGGTGCAACCAGCTCTACAGTGAAAGTATACGTATGTGGGAGCATTTCCATCTCATGCCTTTGGGGGCTGACAATTAAACGTAGTCAGTTTCTGCACAGTGGGCAGCATGCTATTTCAGAAAGACGTGGACAGTCACAGAATGACCACGCAGAGGTTGTCCTTGCCATGTTCATTAAGTCGGCCAGTCCCAATGGTAACCCCAAGATGGGGCCTGGTTTTGTGCACAGATGGGTTCAGCCTGGGAAATGAAACAGGGCCCATCTACTCCACCCACACGGCAAAGAAAAGAAAGCAAAATAGCATTGGATTTCCCAGTTCATGTCTTTATATTTATCTGCAAAGACACAGTAAATATAATGAATTTCCTCTTTCCCTGAACGATTTAACACTTACAAAGTATATATATATATATATATATGTGCTTATATATACTTCATGTGTGTATATATATATATATATATACACATACACATATATATACACACATACATATAACGCCAGAAGCTTGGACTTAATTAGCTCCACAGAACTACCAAGCAGTGGCTGGTACAATACTCTAAAAAGGAGGAAACAAATTCAAGGAGTAAACATTCCACTTCAGTTCACACTTGGAAGAGTTCTCAGCCTCAATTGTCTTCTGAATCAGCTGCTTTCCTCATTCTGCCCACCACAATAATCTCTCCTTTTCCTATTCTCAGTCAGTCGTCACAGCTCTCTCCTATGAGCTGTTCATGGCAAGGTACTAAGGAATTGCAGAGTCCAGCAGGGAGAAAAGAGCTCCCTGCAATGACTCTCATGCCGACAGCAGACCTCTCTTGGCTGCCAGGTGCAGGCATCCTCCCCAAGGCTAAGGTCTTTCACAGGTCTAGATGCCCAAAGCCGTTTGGGTCAACCCTTCCCTAAACCCAACACTGACCCCACCTTAAAGGAGCATGGGATGTGGGGAGCTTTGACATGAATGGGCAGTGTGCTCTATGCAGAGAATTCACATGCATCGGAATTATGAGCCCATTTGAGAAGTAAAGACTAGGTCAATTTGACTGGACAGAGAAGTTGCCAGAATGGTGGTCTGGTGCATAGTCTAGACATTAAAGAGCTAAGGAGATGTGACTTTGTATTACTGACCTGAAAGCTCCTACCTGGGCCAAGGGGAGAGAGGAAAAAGGAGGGAAGAGGGGGGTGGTGGATGGGTGTGGGTGCTGTGAACTAGCATCCACCAGGCAATCTAGAATGCTCTGAATGTGGAAGTGGGGGCCTGGGACTTGTTGAAAGCTTCTTAGTCCTTAGTCCAAGTGAGAGGCTCTGGGCATTAGAGAAGAGAGCTGGGGTTATGTGGGTAACATTATAATGTGAAGATAGAGGAAATCTGTAAGAATCAGAGTCCTACCAGGTGTACAGTGGGACAAGGAGGAGTTAGTTGCAGGGAGTCCAGGAAAAGGGCAAGATTTGGGATATGCAGAGCTGGATATAGTAACATGAGTGACAGGAATGGTCTAGAACAACATGGAAGCAGCAATATGGGGAGAGACTTGTCTAGTTTCAATATCGGGGGACATTAGGTGAGGCTGTTCAGAGGCAAATTTGGAATCAAATTTGGAAAGATGCCGGGGCTGAGATGAGGGTCTGGGTGTTTTTCATATCCCCATAGCGAGAGTGCAAAAAGAAGATGGCAAAATCTCATCTGGGACACACTTTTGTTGAGGGTGAGAAGAGAGTCTGAGACAAGCCAAGAAAAAAATTTAAAGTCCTGGAATCACAGAATCTTAAGAGCAATAAAGACTTTCCAGATTGGCCACCTAATGAATGTTGGAATCCCTTTCTCAGTGTCTTACACAGACGTACACATATTCTCTGTCTGCATGAATCCAGAGCTGGGGCCACTGCCACTCCAGAGTTGGGGTCGGTGCTCCTGCTGCACACCTAGTGTCCTTCCTCTCCTACCAGTACTCTCCTGCCTTCCAGGTCTGCAGGTATCTCCCAGCCAGCATGTCCCCAGCGGAAGCTTTGTTTTTTCTCTTTTCAGTCCTCATCTCACTTATTAGTCAGCATCCTTACTACCGGTGTGCCCAACACTGATACCCACACTGCGGGAAGGGTGAAGACCTGGAATCCATCTTACTGAGTGATACCCGTGCTTTGAAACCTTCAAAGGGACCTCACTGCAATAGCCCTCATTAGCACAGAGAACCACCTTCCATGCTGGTCCAAGCTGTCATCCGGCTCCGCTGCCGCTCACTTGTAACCTCCAACCTCTCTCTGAGTTTCCTGCACTTGCCACTTTCTGCAGAGAGCCCAAGACTTTGCTAGTGCAAAGCCCTCCATTGTCCCCACTGCCCCATGCAGACGCAACTTGCTCCGTGTACCCTCCTATGCCCAGTAGACAGGGTTGAAGCTTCGGTTCCCTCCGCTTCCCTGGACCTCTGCCTTATATCTCAGACAGCCCTTCCCAGCTCATACTGTGCCCACCTGTTTTCGGGTTGTCTTTCTCTTGGCCCCTTTGGGCACAGTCCTGTCCCTGATCCATAGCGAAGCTACACAAAGATTTCCTGAGGACACATTTAATTGTGAGAGACATCTTCCTTTTCTTGTGCAGAAATTCCTTGATGTAATTTTAACCTGAAGTCATTTGCAAGCTGTTCAGATATTTCTATGTAGCTGCATTTCCCTTGCTTGGCCTCAGCTTTCTCTTTTTCGGGTTATATTCTCTAATTTTCTCAGCCACTCCTCATACGGAATGATTTCTAGGTAATTCCCTACTTGGGACTCTCTTCTTTGAAAGGCTTATGATTTTTTTTTATTTCTTTATTAAATGGGGCTGAGAAAGACGCTGGTAATTCTTGATCTTCTAGCACACTAGGGAGAGCACAATGCTCATTATACGTGTTGCAAATGAATTTTTTTTACAACTTCTATAGAAGACTTCACAATTATTCCTATTAAACTGTATCTTCTTGCTTCAAGCCTTTCAAAATCTCTTAAAATGTGGATTCGTCCCTCTAATACATTAGCTTCCCTACCAGGATGTATGTGGCCTCCAAGATTGGATCAGCCTGCCCATGCTTTCAGCTACATCCTGGTGTACCCTTATTAATCAGCCCTGTCAAAATGCAAATGGAGTTTGTCTGGGCCCCTTGTGGT